>NC_141142.1:20386506-21124006 GCF_053477565.2 Lygodium microphyllum | reverse complement strand
GGAAGGAGTGGGAGTTCTCGAGGGGATACAATCTGAAGGTAACTGTGTGATTTCTTATTGTTGTATTTAGAAATTGTATGCAACAACTAATCTAAGTGTTTCAATGTATATTACGAAATCTACAGCATGGTGTGATTATATGAGCAATATTTTTTAGTGGAGCATATTAATACACTCCACAATGGAGTGTGGTATCATAGCGAAGTTTGAGCAAAAAAGAATATGGAGGACCACATATTTGAACATTATAGTAGATAGGATAGAGTGATTTGTGTGATAGGTTTGCATTAGGAGAAATATGGACTCTCTTTTTTGCCCCTTATGGAGTTTCTCTCACCTCTCTCTCTCTAAAAAGAGATTCCAAAATAATATTATAATAAGAGATATTCTACAATCAAGAAAATCTCATATTTGTATTTTTAATAGATTTCACCTATTATTTTATTCCCAAACTATAGGATAAGGTCACTTTTTCTCAAAATCCTCATACCTAAAAAAATACAATTCTATTTTCTCTAAAAATGGAGCCAATCATTAATATATGACTCTTTAATGCCCTCCTGAGTTTTTAACATTAAAATATATTAGAATCATTCTCATTCTCACTTCTTAAAAGGGTGGAAGTTAAAAAATGATATAAAATGATGTACACATCATATTTTAAGATTATTTCTTACCCAAAGATACCTTTTTGACTCGAGAGTTTCCTTGTAAATTTTTATCTTTTTTGAACAAGTATATGCCTATTTCTAGGCATTTTTTCATTCCCTCTCAAAGCTCTAGTTCTATCCCAAATTTTGTGTACTCTTCTCCTTTCCTCCAGAATATGGTTTCTTACATATGAATCCTTTTGAAGAAGCACCACTCAATACTATCTACAACACTCTCTACCCTGCTAGCTACAAGCAATCTCCCTCTTCATTATTATGCTATAAGATATCTTCCTATTCAAGAGTCTATACTATAAGGAATCAAGTGATAATGGAGGTTTCTTTATTTTTTTAATCTCTATGATGTGATTATTCTTCACAGTTGTTTAATCCCTGTAATGGCGTCCGATTCTCTCAGATTGTCACTGAAAAGCTTGACAAGAACAACTTCCAAGCATGGAAGTTTAGAATGACAAATTTCCTTATGGGAAAAGGATATTGGGAATTCGTTGCAGGAAACGAAGAAGAACCAGTTCTTCTTAATATTCCCAATCAACAACAAATGCAGTCATTTAAAGGATGGCATGAGAGAGCCATAAAAATTATGTATTGGTTGTCTATCAGTATTTCAGACTCTATGATTGTGCATATTCAGGATGCAAGTACGCCAAAGGAGGCATGGGATACTTTGTCAAAAATGTATAGCACAAATACGCAAGCCAGGAAAATGTAGCTCAAGCAAGAGTTGCACAATGTGCAAAGAGAAAGTATGAGCATCAATGACTACCACATGAAGGTGAAGAAGATTGTAGATGCACTTCTTCCATTGGGTTGCCAATGGAAGATGATGATTTAGTTTCTGTGACCTTGAATGGTCTAGGAAAGGATTATGCACAGCTCCGAACATCAATTTCCATCCGTGAAAGATTTCCTGATTTTGAGGAGTTGATTGCTCTTCTAATTTCTGAGGAGCAGAGAAATGGTGGTGCATCTTCTTCAGGAGGAACTTCAAAAGAAGTTGTCTTCTACTCAAATGCTAGAAGAGGCAGAGGCAGAGGTAGAGAAGGTCGATCTGGAGGCCGTGGTAAAAATCAGAATATGCAGCAAATTCAAGAAAACCAGTCCTATGGAGGAGGATGTGGTAACTCTAGAGGCAGGGGGAGCCAAAGAGATCGTGGTGGATGGCAAAGAGGCCAAAATGCAAACAACAATGTTGAATGCTACTACTATGGTAAAATGGGTCATATGGCTAAAGACTGCTATAAAAAGCAGAATGACATCATGAATGGAAAATTGCAACAAGGGAATTATGCATCTTCTAGTAGACAGGGTGATGACAGAAATGAGCATTTGTTTATGGTGCAGTACATGACCAATTCTGTGACAAGTGTAGAAGAAAGCAAGGATGTGTGGTATGTTGACTCAGGTGCATCAAACCACATGACAGGTCATGCAGAATGGATGTAGGATGCAAGGAAAATGGAAAAACCAGGATTTGTGGAGACTTGTGATGATACTGCACATCCTATTGTGCAGATTGGAAAAATTCATTTGTCTATGTAGGATGGGAAAAAGAAATACATGTCGGATGTATTTCATGTCCCAAGTATCACCAAGAACTTGGTTTCTGTTGGTCAAATGGTTGAGCAGGGCTTGCAAGTCAGATTTAATTCTCATGGATGCTTTGTTGAGGATATGAAAAATAAAGGTCGCTTGATAGCAAAAGGAAAGAAGAAGGGCGAAATGTTTACGTTGGATGCAAACATGCCTGAATTGAGTGTAGCAATGTTTGCACATGGGACCGGTGTAGTTGCAGATATTGACATCTGGCATAAACGCATTGGTCATGTTAATGTACAGCAACTTAAATCAATGCAAGCCCAAAATATTGTTGCAAGATTGCCTAAATTCAAGGTTGCAGAAATGCATAAGGTATGTGAAGCCTGTCAATTTGGAAAACATGCAAGGAAACCATTTCCTAGACATGTTCAAGAGAGTAAGAAACCATTGGAATTAATCCATTCTAATGTGTCGATTACTAAAGCTGCATCTATTGGAGGCTGTCATTATTTTGTCACTTTTATTGATGACAACAGCAAAAAAGTTTGGGTGTATTTTATGAAAAAGAAAAGTGAAGTTTTTGGGCATTTTAAAACTCTTAAAGCTATGGTTGAAAAAGAAATAGGCCTGCAAATAAAATGCCTAAGGTCAGATGGAGGGGGAGAGTACCTCTCAAATGAGTTTGCAAGGTTCTTGTAGGAGCATGGCATAAAGCAGCAATATTCATGTAGTCATACCCCACAGCAAAATGGAATTGTAGAAAGAAAAAACAAGCATATAGGAGAGGTATCTCATGCCATGCTCAATGAAAAAGACCTACCAGATTTTTACTGGGCTAAGACAGTTGCTACAGTAATCTACATAATGAACAAGACTCCCACTGCAGCAATACATGGCATGACTCCAGAGGAGAGGTATACTGGTAGGAAGCCAGATATTTCTCATTTGAAAATTTTTGGTTGCATTGCCTATGTTCATGTGCCAGATGAGTTGAGATCCAAGTTGAATCCAAAAGCTGAGAAGTGCATCTTTATTGGTTACTCTCTGCAGAGCAGAAAGGGTATAGATGCTATAACCCTTCTACTCGTAAGTCTACACTGAGCAGAGATGTTGTTTTTTATGAGATAAGTAGTTGGTATAAAACAGTAAATGTGATTGATAATGTAGATGCACAAAATGGTAATGCTGCACAAAATTCACAGTAGCAGTCACAAGATATTAGTGGACCTGGAGTGTCCTCTAGCAGTGATTCACATTCTTTGCCATGGACAGGAAGATTGAGATTAGGAGAATCTCCTCAAAGCAATGCAGATAGTGGTATGCAGGTATCACAAAAAGGAAAAGAGAAGGTAGATCATCTCATGTTTGATGTGAATGCAGGTCACTCTTATGTGGATGGTGAATCTAGTGGCTCAGAACAGAGCATTGATGATGAGTTGGGTATTCCATCTGTTGTTACACCAAGATTAAGGAAGACCAGGGATGTTTTGAGAGCATCTGGAAGTGAGCCTACTTTGCGCAGGTCTACAAGAGCTAGGTGTCCTGTGGATAGGCTGAAATATGATGGATTTACAGTCATTCACTATGCCTATATGGTCAAAGTGATACAGGAACCAGAACCCACTTCTTTTGAGCAAGCCATGGGAAAAGAAAAATGGGAGAAAGCCATGGATGAAGAAATGGATGCCTTGGAAGCAAATGCTATATGGGAATTGGTACCTTTGCCTAAAGATAAGAATGCAATTGGTTGTAAGTGGGTTTATAAGGTGAAGCACAATGCAATTGATAATGTAGATGCACAAAATGGTAATGCTGCACAAAATTCACAGTAGCAGTCACAAGATATTAGTGGACCTGGAGTGTCCTCTAGCAGTGATTCACATTCTTTGCCATGGACAGGAAGATTGAGATTAGGAGAATCTCCTCAAAGCAATGCAGATAGTGGTATGCAGGTATCACAAAAAGGAAAAGAGAATGTAGATCAGTCCATGTTTGATGTGAATGCAGGTCACTCTTATGTGGATGGTGAATCCAGTGGCTCAGAACAGAGCATTGATGATGAGTTGAGTATTCCTTCTATTGTTACACCTGGAGTAAGGAAGACCAGGGATGTTTTGAGAGCACCTGGGAGTGAACCTACTTTGCGCAGGTCTACCAGAGCTAGGTATCCTGTGGATAGACTGAAATATGATGGATTTACAGCCATTCACTATGCCTATATGGTCAAAGTGATACAAGAACCAGAACCCACTTCTTTTGAGCAAGCCATGGGAAAAGAAAAATAGGAGAAAGCCATGGATGAAGAAATGGATGCGTTGGAAGAAAATGCTACATGGGAATTGGTACCTTTGCCTAAAGATAAGAATGCAATTGGTTGTAAGTGGGTTTATAAGGTGAAGCACAATGCAGATGGTTCTGTGAATAGATACAAGGCAAGATTAGTAGTCAAGGGGTATGCATAAACATATGGCATTGATTATGAAGAAACATTCAGTCCGGTTGCAAGGATGGCAACCGTAAGAGCAGTCATTGCTATAGCTGCATCAAAGGGATGGTCTTTACATCAGATGGATGTAAAGAATGCCTTCTTGCATGGTGATTTACAAGAAGAGGTCTATATGGAGCAGCCACCAAGTTATGTGCATGATGTTCATCTTGAGTTTGTTTGCAGGTTGAAGAATGCCTTGTATGGCTTGAAGCAAGCACCCAGAGCATGGTCTAACAAGATAGGACAGTATCTTGTCACTATTGGCTTTCAGATTTCCAAGGCAGATTTCTCACTTTATGAGAAAAACAGAGAAAGGTATTATGCTGCTTGTCATTTATGTTGATGATTTGATTATCACAGGTGATAGTGATGAAGATGTCCTTCATGTGAAAATGCTATTGAAGCAGAAGTTTGAGATGAAGGATTTGGGAGAGCTACATTATTTCTTAGGCATTGACGTGATTAGATCACCAAGTGGGATACGGCTCTTGCAGAGGCAGTATGGATTGGACATGCTATCCAAATATGGGATGACAGGCTGTAAGCCTATTTCAGTTCCTTTGGAGCAGAATGTGAAGCTGAGCACAGATGTAGTTGAGCTTCTGGAAGACCCTACTATGTACAGACGCATAGTAGGAAGTTTGATTTATATGACTATTACTAGGCCAGATTTAAGCTATGCTGTTGGAATGGTAAGTCAGTTTATGCAGGCTCCAAGGAAATCGCATTTGGATGCGGCTAGACGCATACTCAGGTATGTGAAGTCCACATTGCAGTACAGACTATTTTATGAGATTGGGGTTCAGATACAGTTGCATGGATACACTGATGCTGATTGGGCTGGTAGTATTTCTGATAGACGATCTACCAGTGGATATGTGTTCTCTTTTGGGAGTGTTGCAGTCACTTGGAGCAGCAAGAAACAGCCTACAGTTGCCTTGTTGAGCACAGAGACTGAGTACAGGGGTGGAGCAATGGTTGCATGTGACGTAGTTTGGTTGCATAAGCTACTTTATGATATGCATCAGCCTACAGATGGGCCAGTTGTCATTTATTGTGACAACATAAGCAGTATACACTTGGCAAATAACCTAGTCTATCATGCTAGAACAAAGCACATTGAGATGCATTATCACTATGTGCGGGAGAGGGTTTTACTAGGTCTTATTGATCTAGTTTATGTCAGCACAGTGGATCACGTAGCTGACATATTCACGAAGGCATTGAGTGCAGAGAAGCTACGCAAGTTCAGAGACCTGCTTGGTGTGCAGGAATTAGGATTGAGCTCTAGGGGGAGTGTTGAGATATCGAGCTCCACTCGTGATATGCTAGGGTGACCGTTGTGCATTTATGTCACCGACTTGTTAGCTACAGATGCGGTTGGTACACCGCCCATGAATAATAGCTAGATGACAGCTATCCTTATCTACTCTAGTTCATGGCTCAGTTAGTATGCCACCTTAGTTAGTTGAGTTTGGTTTGAGACCCATATATAGGGTTCTTCTATTTCTCTATACTAGTGTTCTTTTTGGCTTACACAACTAAGAAGAGGGTTATTCTATTTCTCTGTACTAGTGTTCTTTTTGGCTTACACAACTAAGAAGAGGAAAAGTGTTTTCAGCCTCCACCTGTGTGTGTATTCCCCCATTGTGTAAGTGAGAAAGCTACAAGTGAGACTCCTTCCTTCTCTCCCACAATCTTGACAAGCTATGGTTGCCAAGCAGGGCAATGAGAAGAAGGAGTAGGAGATGGGGCTTGGGACCGAGCTCAAGTTGAGCTAGATGAGAGTGAAACAAAGCTAGAAGAGTAGTGCCATGCCCGACTGGGGGCTCTGATACCATGTGAAGAGTGTGGATCTAGAGCATGGCAAGAGCTATGGAGGATGGAAGACAAAGACAAGACTCATATTGACATAGACAAAGAGAGACCAATTGTTACACAAGTGAATTAGGTTCCAAGATGAAATCTTGGACTCATAAAGATAATCTTGTATAAATGGACTAACAATGACGAAGAAACTAAGTGAAAGTACAAAGCATCATGATTTTGTATTCATTCCATATGAAAGTGATAGTCAAGTACAATGCTTTATAGAAACTGGGTAGGTAGCATTTTGCACCAATGTGCTTATGGGATTCAGGACATCTCTTCCTAGAGCATACATCATTTATCATTTCTAAACAAATTCACGAATTAACCAAAGGAAGTGGACAATATCATAGACACAAATTTGCTACAATGAGAAATATGTTCCCCCATGTAGAGAATAATACTATTGCCAAAGTCCTAAGCAAGGATATGGTAAAAAATGCATTGAAAAATTTCAAATTCAGGGACGTTGTAGACGATGTCGCAAGTGAACATGTTAGGGATGTAAGCAACTTGTTTACTGCCACATATGCTCAGGGATTATGTGACAAGGTGGGAATGAGTTCTGAGTCATGCAATATGCTCTATCAACAATTGGATACAAGTTTTAAGTAAGTCTTGAAAACTAAGCGAGTTATGCCTCTGCCAAAACCATTTCAAGTGAAGAAGGCTAAAAAACAACTAAGTGAGAAAGTTTTAGAACTAACTAGTGAGCCAACAAATCTAGAAAACGCACACATATTGAAGTATGGTTCCAAAGAAGTTGCATTTGTATTGAATACATCCAACAACTTTGTATTGGATATATATATGGTTCATATTGCTATGGTCAAGTTTTACAATATGTCTATAGAAGAATGTAGAGGCAAGCTTAAGTTTGTCCTCAAACTTGATGGGAGTGAGATTATTAAGGGGCAAAAAATTAAACATTTGAGTATAACACTTATGAATTGAGCATTGGATCCCAACATTGATGAAAATCATCTTTTATACTTCAATGTACAATCAAAGAATGAAATATGGTGGTTTGCAGCATTTGAAGTACCAAAGGAGGACCATGAAGTACTTAAAGTTTTTTAAACCTCACTAATATACCCAGTGTTATTCAACAACAAAATAATGAAGAAATTTTACACATTGAGGGGTTTGAGGACTATCAAGTTGAATGGCATCTTGCAGGTGATTTAAAAACATTGAAGTGTAGGTTTGGTTTATCAAATGCAGTGAATGCAAAATTTTCGTGCATACATTATATGCAAACTAGGAAGAAAGGGAAAGATGGAAAGAAAGAATGGTTTGCCAAGGCCAAACAACAAGGTGCTCCAACACATGATCAAAAAGTCATGAAAAATGGAATGTTAGTTCTAGTGGATCCAAACCGGTGCCCTATTTTGGAAATACCACTAACAAATGTTTACTTTTTCACATTGCATTGTTTGGTTAGAATAATTGAGAAGCTAGTATATGAATATATATGCTTTGCATACAAGATGCATCCCGTGTCAAAAGCTGATGCTACATGTAAGAAGGTAGAACAAGTCCTCTCTAAAGTTGGATTGCAAGGAGGCCAAGTAGAAATAAAAAAGGACGAGAAAAAATTGGGCAAGAGTGGAAATATCCCTTGTGAATCATGCTTTGGCGGAACCAAGGCTAGGAAGTCTACATCTCCACCTCGAGATGAGGAAGGAAATATACTTGTAAAACAACCAAAGAAGTATGAAGCATGGAAAAAGTTGCACCTTGTTGTTTTGAATTGCAGCAATGGTAGACGAACGAGGATTGCCAAGGTAGAAGTGTGGCTACAACTAGATAGATTAGCATCTCTCTTACAAAAGTTGAGGTTTAGAAATGGTGATGCCAATAGATTTAAAGAGAAAGTTGCTAAATTTCATAAGTCCATGGTGGAGGCATGGAGTACAAGCAACACAACACACTACATGGTCAATATTGTCACCACTACAAAAAATATCATCATTTCGAATTAGTTTGTGTTCCTAATCTCTCTTCTTGTGTAGCATATACTTGAAGCACATGGTCTATACTTTGTAGATGAAGGAAGTTTGGCAGTATGGTCAACTCAAGGCATGGAACGATCTCATTGGAAAGCTCAACGTGCTTATCAAAAGGGAATTGATCATGGAGGTGGCATCAATGATTCAAATTCTATGAGGCAATTATTACAATGGTGGTATGGGAGATTAGAGATATGATATGAGGAAAAAGAAAATAAGTCCAAAACCTCTCAAGCAGAATTTATAAGTAGGGCAATATATGAAGTGAGAAAAGAAAGATATGAAAATAGCACAGCTAGGCAACACCATGCAGAATGGTTGGCAACCCAAGAGAGAGATGGCAATAAATGGAGACCTAGATAAAGATAATAATTTTGATGCATTTAGTGTCCATGAGAGAGCACATGTACTAAGGATATGACATATCAATACTCCTATCTTTAACATGAGATGCCTTGCAAATTTTATTTAAATTTTTGAAGTTTTTTCAAAGTTGATTTTGAACTATGTTTTTAGTTATGAAAAGTCGATTTCAAAATCCTAAGATAAAGATATGAAAATTCCAATCCTTGGAACATTCATTGGCCTACACACACACACACACACACACACACACAGAGAGAGAGAGAGAGAGAGAGAGAGAGAGAGAGAGAGAGAGAGAGAGAGAGAGAGAGAGAGAGAGAGAGAGAGAGAGAGAGAGAGAGAGAGAGAGGCATGGGGGGGTGGTAGGAGACATAGAGAGTCAAGGATGGGGTAGAGAAATGAATGATATGATAATTTTGAAGTTTATTTACATCACAATAAGTTTAAAAGTTTCGTATTCAAGACAAGTCTCTCCTTTCATTTTTCCCCATTACTCTTCACTCTACCCTCCACCTTTCTATCCTTCATCATCACAACCATGGCATGTTCCAGGTTCCCTTCAAGAAGGTGCCTGCAAGAGCAAGATCTCAACACTCTTCCGAATCTAGTGAGCATACTATGAGTGACAAAGGCCCCTTGCTGGCCGACAATGGTGGCCCTACTATAGCTAATAATGGTGGTGCTACTATGGCCAACAATGGTGGCCCTAGTGTGGTCAATAAAGATGGTTTTCCATTGTCCAGAAATGTGGTCCACATGCTCCAGTTTGCTCCACCCCCCACTACTACTCCAGCTAGTAATACACATTCTCCAACACATAAGAAGTAAAGATGGAGACCAAGAATATCTGCGCTATGTTGGTAGGTGAATTGGGTAGTCAGTCTCTAACAACCCCCAAGACAACACCACAAGATAAAGACTGAGAATCTCCCCTTAACAAAACCCACAAAACAACATCACTGAACACATGATCAGATATTCTTGATTACTTACTCCTCAATGGACTTCAACTAAACATTTAAGTAGTTTAAACCTTCAAGCTTAGTTTTTTCCATTTTTAGAGAGAATCTGATGCTGAAACAACCATGATTGTGACTCTGAAAACACAAGATTTCATATTCACACAACTCCTATTTTTTAGGGATGGCAACCTCACGCAGCAAACTGCCCCACAAAGTGTGGTTACCTCAAGCAGTTCAAAACCAACTATAGATCATTTATGTTCTTCTTTTCTTAGAGCATACATAAATACAAACCAAAAACACAAGGTACCAAAGCTTTATAATGCAATTTTTAATGCCAACTCAGTTGCTACAACCATTTCACTATTGTAGACATTCCATTACTACTTCAAAATAGAGACTACATTGATATAGCAATGGATAATCATGATGAATTTCACGAAAAACCAAGTTGGTGGTGTATATGTTGCTGAATTCACCTATTGGTTTCTGATAGAGTACATAAATTTCCTCATAGAGCACTACATAAAACAATTCATAACTTTCTAACCAGATCTCCAATTGCCAAGATTCAAAAAGGAAAGTTGTAGCTCTCTTTATAATATAGAACTCTCCAGAAAACTTAGAGTCAAATTCTTTGATCTTGTATCCTAAAACAGCTCTGCAGCCCCTGCACTCCTAAATATATTGCTGCTCCATACAGAAAACACATAACTTCTATGTTCCAAGAAGCCCAAACTTGCAAATGGGAAGACACTTTCTTTGATTTGAGATTATCATTTCAACATAACATCGGATAAATTTTAGCATATCTTGCATTGATGAAGAGTTACGGGAGCTTCAAACTTTATGAGCTCTAATTCATCATTTTCCTAGCTACAAATCCTTTCAAGTTTCCACCAACTTGAGTCCATGCATTCAACATCTACTCATAATAAATATTCTCTGCCACATACCCAGTTTCAAATGTAGAGATCCTTTACTTCCATTCTTCTCTCCTGTACAAGGAGACTCATACAAACAACTAATATACATCACTCTCAACACGATGAAGAACAACCCTTTGTTGACTTTCACTCATATCCATACATCATAACAGATCTACGTACTTTTTGCCCCACGCAGCAGTAGAAGAAAACAAGACAAAAGGAAGACTCTTATTACCATAATCTAAAAACTAATAACTCGCATCATCCCATTGACTTCAATAGCCCTACCATCATGCTCCACGACTCCGATAACTTTAGCTTCACGACCTCTTTCTTTAGATTTCTCCCTTCTCTTTAGACTGCAAGATTCCTCTCTCTCTCTCTCTCTCTCTCTCTCTCTCTCTCATGTTGATTATGTTGTGTCAAAAACTTCCTCTCTTCTTTTTTCCCAAAAAAACTCCTCACGTTTTTTCCTTTTCCCCTATTTTACTAAGTTTCCCTTGCTTCCGCTTGGTTGCTAGATGGCAAACATGCCCCTTGCCATGAAAAATTCCACTTGGGTACTCAAAATCAGAAGTGAGAACATGTTTTCTATATGAGAGCACCTCTTCTTGCATGAGGCAAGTGTCTCAAAACTAAAGTATCACAACCACGTGTCGAACATGTATGGTACCACTTGGGATTTCCACCTATCAACCTGACTCTCGCTATGGGTAAGTGTTAGAAAGAAAAAAAAATGATATTTGCATGTGTTACCCCACTTGACCCCACGCAGCATCATGTCCTTGGTCGCTCATTTTCACCCACCATGAGTATCCACCCCTGTGATTTGGAACACAAAGTGTGAACAAACCTTTATTAAAAGCTTTGAAAATATCTAGCAAAGACAATGTCTTTTTCCTCAAAATCTGCCTCATAAAGCACTGCAAAAAACATCTCATAACTTTCTAACCAAGTCTTGGATTGTCAATATTCAAAAATGAAAATTGTAGCTCTCTTTACAATCTATAATTCTCTAGAGTAACTTAGAGCCAAATTATTTGATATGCTATCCTGAAATAGCTTTGGATAGCTTGCAGTCCTAAATTTATGCATGCAGTCCACTTCAAACATCAACCTTCCAAAAACCATAACTTTCACATTCTTGATCGGATCAACCAAAATTGATAGAGACCTTTAGTAGGTGTCAAAGCACACTTTAAATATGTTGTCCATAATTTAAAACCATCTGATTAACCCAAGATTTCAGAAAACAGAATCTTCCCCAAACAATAAATTGGAAGCAACCTTAGTATGTACATTACTTACATCCCCTTTATTTACAGGATTTTGCAAATATATTTCTTTAGACAAAACCCATTGATTCTAATGTTGTGAATATTCCCATCTAAATCTTGTAGCAAGTAGGTGCCATCTTCAAACTTCTGCTTGATGAGGAAAGGTCCTTCCCATCTAACTTGAAACTTGGTTTGAAAAGTGGAGTCCAAGCTATTGTCATATCTCGTAACCAACATTCCCTCTACAAGATTCTTCTTCTTCAGTTATGTATTGAACCATTCCCTTCTCTTCACAATTTTTTTTCATAACAATCCATTGCTTGTTGCCTATCCAATTGTAGGGTATGCAAGTTTAGTCCTTTGTCAACTCCCAATTCTATTTGATCTAATTGATGCTTTCTTACAAACTCCATCATAGGGAACATGACATTCATAGATAATAAAGCATCTTGACCATACTACTGAAAATGGTGCACAGATCAGATGTTGTATGTATAGTAGCAAGAGCCGGAAGGTCCCCAAGAACAAAAGAACTCTAGTTTTGCACAAAAAACAAGAGAGAAGACTTGCATGTCATGAATCAAAAGACTAATTGGGTACAATCTCCCCCCATGACTTCTGTGAGCGCTTCCACAAAGTATGTATTTGATATATTATTCATCTCCAAGCTAAAAAAAAAGCCCAAATTTACAATTAGCATGCTTTAGCTTTTGTGTTTGCTTTTGTCCAACTAAAGAATAAAGCAGTTGGGTGCCCAAAGAGTTGGGCTATGCCCAGATACAATGTCCAATAACAAATATTTAAATCGTGTGCCCATGCGCATACAATATAGTAAATAAATGTTAAGCGCTTCAATATATAAGTGCGTCAAAATAAATATTGGTGCCATGCCTAAGATGCGCGCCCATAAAAAATAATAATTTCTTCTAAATAACTTGAATACATGCTATCGCCCAGTGCTTTCCAATGCCACCACTACCTGCTCTACACATCAATTGAAACATTCACAATTGTTAGAAAATAATAAAATTAGACCGAAAAAAGTGAATACCTAGTAGTATTCAGCTACAAAATAAATAAATTGGTTAGAACTCAATCCTAACCTTAATTTATTACGAGTGCGCACTCTAAACTCATAAACATCCATTACTTTAAATATGTATTTTGCGGAATCACCCGCTATGGAATCACCCACTTGCACTTTAAATTAACGAGAAGTCCAAAAAGGACAGGCATCCCCATCGACTTTTCGCACAATGAATCCACCTTGCATATGAGCCCGGCAATAAATATAATTTTATGAAATCCATTGCAAAACCTCACAGAATCCATTGTGGAATATGCCTCCTGGTAAATGTAAATGTGTATCCCATGTTTGTGGTTTTGAAATTGTGTATGCATACAAAAGATCTAACATTGTACTGTTAGTAGCTTCTATTTGTCCATTTGTTTCAGGATGAAATGCAGACGAAAAATCAATCTTTGTTTCTAAATTAGCAAATAAATAATCCAAAAATTATTGCAGAATCTAGAATCATAGTAAAAAATAATAACTTTTGGCAAACCATGATTAGTGAAAACAATTTTCAAAAACAATTGAGCAGGTTGAGATACAGTAACGTTTTCTTGCATGGAATGAAATATGCTTGTTTGCTAAACCTATCAACAATAATCCAAATCATATCATGATTAGCTTTAGTATTGGGAAAACCAATGATAAAATCCATTGAAATTTGTTCCCATGGTCGTTTTGGAATTGGTAAATGCATTAATAAACCATATTGTAAACCATGGTGTCGTTTAACTCTTTGGCAAATTAAACATTCAGATACAAAGTTAGATACATCAGATTCCTTATGTGGCCAATAAAAATCTTCAATCAGTGTACGCAAAGTAGAAATAATTCCTCTATGGCCTTGGTATGGGGGACAATGAATTTCGTGCAAGAAAAATGATTGAAATGGAACAGTTACATATAATCTTTTTTCGTAGAACATAAATCCATCAAGATAAGACAATGAATCAATTGGAATCCAGTTATTTGCAAGCAATTTATTTCAATCAGCTTGAAAATTAGGGTCTTGGTCATAGGTATCTTTCATAGGAAGAAGAGAATCAAAAGATATCACAGAGATATTATGAATAGTCGGTCTTTTACTTAAAGCATCGGCAAAACATTCTCTTTTTCGAGTTGATATTGTATGAGTGGATGAAAACTTTTAATAAAAGCAGCCCATTTAATGTGTCAGTCAGATATTTGTGGTTGACTAAGGAGATGTTTAATACTTTGTTGGTCAGTTTTGATCATGAATTCAGATCCCATTAAATAGTGTTTCCATTGATGTAAAGCTTGTACTACAGCTAGCAATTCCTTATCATAGGTAGAATACTTAAGTTCAGAGGGTTTAAGTTTGCAGCTAGAGTAGGCTATGGGATGGGAATCTTATATAAGGACTGCTCCTATTCGAGATCCACTAGTGTCAATGTGACCACTAGGAAAAATGGTCTATTGAAGTCAGGTAATTGCAATACAGGAGCATGAGTTAAAGTATGTTTCAGTAAATCAAAGGACTTTTGTTGTTCATCGGACCAATGATACACAATACCTTTCTTTAATAATTTTGTCAAAGGTAATGCAAGCAATGAAAATTTTCTTACAAATTTTTTGTAAAAGCTAGCAAGATCTAAGAAAGAACGTAATTCATGCAAATTTTTAGGTATCGACCAATTCAAAATTGCTTCTATCTTTTTAGGCTCAACTTTAATACATTCAGATGAAACAATATGTCCTAGGTATTTAATTTGTGTTTGGAAAAATTCACTCTTTTCAGGATTAGCATATAGTTGATTCTCTTTCAATAATTTGAAAACCAAAGATAAATGTTCATAATGCTCGTTTTCATTCTTACTGAAAACCAATATGTCATCAAAGAAAACAATGACACAATGCTGATGCTTCAAAAATATGCGATTCATCATACGATTGAGTGTGGTTGGTGCATTAGTTAAACCAAAAGGCATAACAAGGAATTCATAGTGTCCAAATTGTGTTCTAAATATGTTTTTGAAAATATCAGATGTATCCAATCGTACTTGATGCTATCCGAGCCATGTCATATCATTCAATTTATCAAGCCAATAATCAATTGTATCTCTCAGAACCTTTCGGCTTTAAGATCTATCTTGTTAAATATTACAGACCCTTGTAGTTTGTCCATAAGATCTCTACCCTAGGGATCGAATATTGAATAGAAAGAACTACTGGATGAGTCCTCATTTTTGAAAATATTAGATGTGTCCAATCGTACTTGAATTTCATTCTGTTCAATTTGGTTATGTCTATATGGTGCTTTACATGGTGGTTGTGATCTAGGAATTAGGTCTATTTTGTGATCTTCAGGACGTATAGGTGGTAAGCTAGGTGGTAAGTCAGCAGCAAAACAATCTTGAAATTGTGAAAGAAATTGTGCGTGCTTAGGATGCATCTAATTTTCGTTAATTTCAATTTCATTCACCCATATTAAGTAGGATTTGCTACCTTTTCATAATGCACGTTTCGCATATATATGACTAAGTAATGAAAAATTATAAAAAATGTGCATACCATGCAGTGTGATTTGTTTCCCATTAGAATGAATCTTCATTGAATGCGTGGAATAATCTATATCGGGATTATACTGATGACACCAAAGTATTCCGAAGATAATGCCACTAGATTGTAAATACACAACTAAGAAATTTCTAAGATATCGGGATTATACTGATGATGCCAAGGCATTCCTAAGATAATGTCACTAGATTGTAAATGCACAACTAAGAAATTTCTACGTTCAACATAATCACCAATTTTTATTTCTAAGTCATGCACTTCTTGTGTTCCATTGTATCTAGTGCCTGAGAATGCAACCTTGATGCGATAATGAGTGGAAACAGTATGAAAATTCAATTCTTTGACCAATTTTGTAGAAATAAATTCGTGTGTGCTCCCATTATCATTTAAAACAGTCTTTTCTTTACCATGCACAAGTCATTTTATCGTTAATAAAGAATAGGGATTTAGCATACCTAGCAAAGTAGCTAAAGTAGTACCGATATCGTCATCGTCTTTCGTGAAATCTGGCATTTCTTCATGTTCTTCATCTTCAGTCGCTCCCAAATAGTTGATGTGAATAGTTGGCTTTTTGGATTGATAATTCATCGCTAGATGTCCAGGTTGATGGCATTTGTAACAGACTATGGATTTGGCCTTAAACACATTATTGGTAATAGCGGAAAGTTTAGGAATGTTGGGATTTGGTTGGAAAGATGGCTTAGGGTTTGGATTTGTGTTTGATGATAAAGCAGGGGGTCGTGTCTAGGTTTTACTGAATGAAGATGGAAGGAAACGATTTTGATTGAATCTTCAAAAAATTGAATTGATTTGTTTTGAACCAAAGTTACCATTAGTTTGAAATTATTGTGGTCACTTCTCTCATCCTCGAATTTTGTCTTCAATATCATGGACCAAGGAAATTGCATCTTCAAGAGTCGTTGGCTTGAACATGTTCACCTCCGCATAAAAATGTCCAAGTAAGCTAGACATAAACTTACGTTTATGGGTTGCCTCATGTACATCTTCAAGCATTCGAAGTTGCAATAAAGCATTCCAAAAACGCTCGATATATTGTGAAATAGGCTCAGGATCCCTCTGTTGCAGAAGATCCCACTGTTTGATTGCTTTTTTATGGATTTGGGGTGGAAGAAAATTCTACAAAAAATTCTTTTGGAAAGTCTCCCAAGTAGTAGACAATCAATGCTTTTGCGATGGACAACAGTCCACCATAGCGATGCTCTGTCCACTAAATGATTAGTGGCACACTTAATTTTGTCTTTCTCAGCATACTGTTCTTCATGGAAATAATCATCAAATTGACTGATAAAAGCAAGTACACTCTTTCCATCGCATGATGACCCATTGAAAGTATAAAATTTGGAATTTATTTTACTTATCTTTGTTTTTTTCCGAATAGATTGCGCTTCAAGTGTCACATCGATCATATGTCGTATAAGATCTTCAAATTGCGGTCCATTTTGGTCGGTGGTAGATCTTGCAGATTGGCCAATTGAGCTTATAAAGTTTGACGTTCTCTTCGTTCCTCTTGAAGCTGCATCATAATTAGGTCCAATTTTTGCTCCATTATTGGTTCCGGTAAATCGCCTTCAGCCATAAAATCTTCCATGGTTTGATCGGACATCCTGCAAAATTTCAAACAACCTCACACACTCGAAATCTTGTTAGCGGGATGAGTGTAGCTCAAAGTCGGGTTTACAAGGCTTATTCATTCTTTTTTTAAAAATAGCTTTTTACAGCATTTCTTCTTTGCAGATGTTGAAGTTGATGTCACGGTCTTCTTTCAAGAGGATACTTCGTGCATGTAGACTGCGTGTAGCAATCTGTTTGCTGGAATTGAACTCTGTCAGACCCAGGTGTAAACCGGGGCTTGCAGAGAAGTACAAAACTAGTTCAGGAGTGTTGCAGTGTGAAAAACCTCTATAATAAGATTGGAATTGAATTTTTGAGTCTTAGTAAAGCTAAAGAGCTTTTGGCTTTAAGTAATAGAAGTTTTTAACTTAAATCATTGATTTCTGAGAACTTCGGTAGCTTCTAAACGACGATGACAGCGATTAGTACATGCTACCACCGTCGATTGAAGAATTTTATGGCTTAAGCTTTTTAAAGCTTTCTCTCTAAGCTTTCAAACTTAATCTTCATAAAATTGCTTGCATGTTTCTCTGAGAAGTAGAAGAGTTAACAAAGGAACTTCCCGGGTGGTCCTCCGCCCTGTAGAGGCTGGTCCTTCGCGATCCAAGTGCGTAGCAAGGGGTTCTTCACTGCCAGGAACACGCTGGTATTGATGGATTGTCGCAAGACTGACTATAGAGCTCGATCGTTCCAGGAGCTTCACCTTTGCGCAAGATGGTAAGTGATTGGAAGCCCTCGATCTCAGGTTCACTGCTGTGAAACCACTGGTGCACAGATCGGATGCTGTATGCGTACGTAGCAAGCGCTTGAAGGTCCCCAAGAACAAAGAACTCTACTTTTGCACAAAAAACAAGAGAGAAGACTTGCACAACATGAAGCAAAAGACTAATTGGGTACAATCTCCCTCCATGCCTTATGTGAGTACTCCACAAAGCATGTATTTGATATATTATTCATCTCCAAGCTCAAAAAGTAGCCCAAATTTACAATTAGTACGCTTTGGCTTTTGTGTTTGCTTTTTTCCAACTAAAGAATAAAGTGGTTGGGGCGCCCAAAGAGTTGGGTTGTGCCTAAATACAATGTCCAGTAACAAATATTTAAATCATGCACCCATGTGCATACAAAATAGTAAATAAATGTCTAGCACTTCAAGAAATAAGCGTGTCAAAATAAATATTGGCACCACGCCTAAGATGCGTGCCCATAAAAAATGATAATTTCTTCAATTAACTTGAATACACATTATTGCCCAGTGCTTTCCAATGCCACCTCTGCCTGCTCTATACATCAACTGAAGCATTCACAATTGTTAGAAAATAATAAAATTAAACTGAAAAAAGTGAATACCTAGCAGTCTTCAACTACAAAATAAATAAATTGGTTAGAACTCAATACTTACCTTAATTTATTACAAGTGTATACTCTAAACTCATAAATGTCCATTAATTTAAATATGTATTTGCAGAATCACCCGCTATGGAATCACCCACTTGTACATTAAATTAATGAGACGCCCGAAAAGGACAGGCGTCTCCATCGACTTTCCGTAGAAGGAATGCACCAATATCTTGTGATCATCAAGACAAATGTAGAGCACTGAATGCAAAACTCCAATTTGTGTTCGAATATCATTATGCCAAGGATAGGGCATATCTTGCTGAAGACCATTTTGATGTGGGTTCAAAGCAAGACAAAATTTCATTCAAGAAAGAAGATCATGTAGATCTTAAAGATCATGCTCATATTACAGATCAAGAAAACATGTCCTTCCAGGAGACCCTTCAGTCTGTACACATGTCACATATAAGGGTTGATGCAATACACTTCTCAGCTTATGCAATCCCATGTATTATTGACAGCATCCAAGCGTAGACCGAGCTTAATCATATGATGCTTATGGCAGACTTGATGCAACAGCTAGTGGTATTGGCCATTCTAGCTTAACTTGTGGATGGCAATCAAATGCATGGAAAGGATAACCACTTTCCATTTGATCCCGGTGGTAGTGCAGAGACCCAAGCTTGCATGGATGACCTGTATGATGGTGATGCTTACCATGCAGGTTATCCATTTTATCTCGGGGATTGAAAGAAAGCTCTATCTACATCAGCACTCCCCAGTGCAGTCCCCTCACCTTGGGATAGCAACCTTGGCTGAAGAAGACTTGATTTGGGCCTGTTTTGCAGTAGACAGCCATCTACTTTCAAACAGTTTTGGGCCTGCATTAAGTGCACCCTTGCATGACCTACCTAGGATGAAAGTATCCTCAACGAGCTTCATTTTGACATGTCACACGCCTCAATCGAAGATGCCCATAGGAAGTTACGACTAGTTTTCTCCAGCAGGCCTGTTCTGGACAGCATGTTGTCCACTGTTTGTCAGCCCCTAATTGTCAAGAATTGGAGGCCAAACTCATATGCTATCAACTTGCACATGTCATATACATCATATACACAATTCTATGCCCCAATTTCACATGAGATTGTACTTCACTATACCCATATTCTCCTTTGTAATACTTAGCAGAGTAGTACTCTACAAGTCCCCCCCTTTCGCTGTGAGCCATAGGTCTTCTTTTTGTTTTTGAGAGCAAAAACCTTTGGGGTCGGGATGGAATGCAAAAGAGTGGGGATAGATGGGTAGGACACGGATTAGCATGGGAATACCCAGTTATACTAACAGGGTATATAAGGTGTTGAGAGACCCAATTAGGGCATCAGTTTATCAATAATCAAGTCTCTTTTTTATTCTTCCTTGTAGCTTTCATGGCTTCCCTCCTCTTTCTCTCTCTTTTCCTGTCTTTCTATCTCTTCTGCTAGTCTTTCTCTCTCTTATTCTTTCATCTTCTTCCTCTTTCTCTCTCCTCTCTGCAGTCTCTCCCTTCTCTCCTTCTCTCTCCTAGGTCTCCTTTATTATAGCATCATAAAAACTTCATGGATATTAAAAAATTGGCCCTATCAAAAGCCTCTAGGGGACACCTATCCAGAGGCTTGCATCTGGGGCCCCAAATTCTGGGCCCTTGAGATGACACAAGGCTCCATACAAGTATCTTAGAGACTTCTGATGGGGCCTTTTTTTTGTAGTTGATGTGTCCTAGAGGAATCTATAGGTAAATTTTCACGTCAATCAGATCACTGGTCATATTTTTCCAAAGCTTGGATACATTAATTCAAGTTTAAGGTTTTTTAAAAAGTTTGGCTATAAGTTTAAAGTTTCACCTCATTTTACACATTTCATTTTTGAGTTTTGAGTTTTCTCTCCTAGAAGACATGGACATACCAAGAAAGTGGCTCGAAGAAACCCCCTATAAATCCCATGCATAGGCTACCTCCCCCTGCTCCACCACCACCACCACCACACCAATATCGCAAGCGTCGATGGAGGCTAAGCATCCGCCATTACCAGAAGACCACACACCACATGATACCAATGGCTCCATTCGAGAAGCTGGTGTGGGAGATTATGGATGGTATACTGATTAAGAATACCATGAGGCACTTTCTAGATGGATCATGCTTGCAACAACCCAATCATTGGATTGCCCAAGCCCTCCTTGCACTACAGGAAGCTGCCAAATCTTACCTCATCAACTTGTTCGAAGAATCGATCTATGAAGCAATGCATGCAAGGAGAGTCACCATCATAGCGATAGAGATATGCTGATAGTGAGGTTCTTCCAATGATGGAAGGATAGTCCTTGTAGAGATCAACAATGATAGGGGTGTACTACTAAAACATATACGAAATGCAGCTTCCAAATAGATTTTGTAAAAACTTGGTTGTAATGGATCCCATGTAAAATATTATGAATATGAATATAAAATTTTTGGTGCATCCTATTTTTATTTATTCAGTGGTTATTTATTTTATTTACGTCTTTCAATTATCATTATATGTGTTCGAATGAATACACGTTGCGCACGAACTCAATAAAGCACTACATATTAAATTTAGGGTACAAATCATGTTGCATATAAATTCGACAAATAAACATAACATTCAAGTAAAAAACAATGATAAATGACACGTAGAAAAACTACATTGCACACGCAAATCCAACAAACATCGATTTTCATTACTTCAAGAGAAGATTACAAGGTGCATTACATTGGTAATGATATATCATTTGGTTAATAGGTACATCTACTCTCTCCTAGGCTTCTTCGAGCTACACTTCCCATGGTCAGAACTATTCTTGATCATAGGCAGCAACACATTTTGCCCTAGTAGTTCTTGTCTAATGACATTGGGGTCTTGAACACCAGCAACCATGCCACGGGCCACAATGGAAAAAAGTGGCCTAGACCTAGTACTAGAGAATAAGTAGAGGAGCTTCGAACATTGAAGCAACACTACTTTCTCCAAGTTGGAGTTTGTTGGGATCGTCTTGAAGAGCCCAACCTTTTGTATTAGTGTCCTCAACTTAGGAAGTTCTCAACAAAAGTCAGAGATCATGTCTTATAAAATACAGTAATGTCACTCACAAGCTGGCCGATGAACTCCTTCAATGCCGAGTCTTGCACCCTTCCTTGGCTACTAGATCAGCCACCTTGTCTAGATGAAAATTCATCTATATAGACAATGTCTTGCATCACACAAGTTCAGTGACAAACTCACTATGCATGGAGTATGCTAAAGATATATACATCGCATTCATGCATAAATTTACCAGTAGGACCTCTAGGGCATTGGGACCCTTGGTGTAGATTCAGGCCCCTAGACGTAAGCCTTTGGCTAGGGCTGCTTTGGGAACCCAATTATGGTAAAAATTTGCCCCAAGGGTCCCGATGCCCTAGAGGCCCTACTGGCAAATTTTCACACGGATCCTATAACATTACCTTATTTGGATCATCTATTTGTTGTTGTAATGGAGTGTCTAGGTTTGCTCCTACAACTAGGCCACCCTTGTCTCTCTCCTGGGAAGGTAATGTGTAGTCGGTGGGTCGAGGACCAAAAAGGCTTTATTGCAACTGCTTGCACTCCTCATCTGAGATCTCATACTATGGTGCCACATCCTCAATCTGCTGTTGTTGAATGCTCACAATGGCAAAGATGTCATCAAAACTTGTGCCATCATATGGAGCCACCTCATCAATATGTGCTAGGACATCCTATATATCAAAGTTTATAAAATCATCAGGTGCATCACGCACTATGATACATTATAGTTCTTCTTCTCTTAGCTAAAAAATTTCTAATACATCTTGCATAAGTAGATATTCCACCTCCTTGATGGTGATAGCATGGAGAGAAGCGAGGGGTGGCTCATCACTTGTCAATGTCTCATTAGGGCAAGGAGATGGGTGCACGATGGCTAAGCTCTGTGTGTGTCACCTCTATGCTCGAATTGAGTGCAATCTCCTCATGCTCCCTCTCAAAATACTCTAGCTACGGGGCTGAGAGGGTACATCGATATCTTTGTCACTATTCTCTTGCACCTCAATGCACAAAACATATATGGCAAATGCAGCATCGCGCTTGATGAGATCCATGGTTGCATGGTTGTGGGATGAGCAAGGCACTACTTTGGTGCGAAGATGCTACCACATTCACCAGGGCTTGATTTATTACCTTTGCATGGCTCGATCCAGCACATAAACTATATAAGAAATCTATGGGGACCCATTTGAGAGCAGAGTCCAGAATAGAGCAAGTGAGAGGGTTTGTTGCATCACAAAATGATGCGTTATACTAGAGCTAGGGTCTACGACCAAAAGCAAGCTCTCTAAACTCAAGGTTATGCAAAACCTAGGGTGTATTTGGTCTCCTATGTGTGCATAGCGTGTGGAGCTAATCCATGCGGCGAAGGCGGGAGTGGTAGCCATGGCACACAAAGAGAGAAGGAAGGAGAGCACAACTATAGGGAAGTAGAGAATGAAAATGAAAATGAGTTTGGAGTTCTAGCTTTTATGTATCTAGTGTTTTAAATCAAGGTTCTTTTTTAACCCTAAAGTTTCAAATGAAAACTCTTACCTTAGTATCTTGATTTCAATACTTTAAAGTCACCGTTAAAATTACTCGTACAGACAAACACTTCATTCTAGATTATTATATCCTCAAATATACTTGGATCGTTGAGTGTATTCAAGTCCAACTAGAGAAAATATATAAAATTTTAAAGAAAAAAATCTAAAAGATCTTCAAAATCCCTTTGGATCCAATTTAATATTTAAGAAATGAGTAGAAGAGATGAAGCCATATGGCCTCCTTGCAAGCCTCAGTGGTGGCTGCAACATACTCGGCCTCAGTGGTAGACAAAGTCGTACACTTCTGAACCCTGGACATCTAAGAGATAGCACCTCTAGCATAGGTGAATACATAGCCAGAAGTGGACTTCCTACTATCTGCATGTCTTGCATAATCGGAGTCAGTGTACCCCACGACCCCTGTATCTTGGCTGCCATAGCAAATACACATATCTGTTGTGCCCTTCAGGTACCTCATGATACCCTTCACGGCATCCCAATGTTTCCTACTAGGTGTAGCCATATAGTGTGCCACAACACCAACTGCAAAGGCAATATCTAGACGAGTGGCTATCATGGCATACATCAAACTGCCCATGGCTGAAGCATAAGGGATTTGGGCCATCTCGGCCCTCTGCTCATCTGTTTGCGGATAATCGGCCTGTGATACCTTCACATAAGAAGGCAATGGATAGCCAATAGGCTTTACGTCCTGCATGCGGAAGTGCTCAAGGACTTTATGAATATACTCCCTCTGTGATAAGTAGAGGAGTCCCTGATGCCTGTCCCATCTAATGCGCATACCAAGGATGTGAGAGGCTTGTCCCAAATCCTTCATCTCAAAGCTCTTCTTCAGCTGAGATTTAAGAGCATCTAGCTCATCATGAGCTTTCCATGCAATCAGCATATCATTCACATAGAGTACCAAAATAAGCAATGAACCATCACGGCTTTCTTCAGACACCAATCCATAGCACTCCTGCTGTAGCCCTGTGACTGCATAAAGGCATCAAACTTATGATACCATTCCCTAGGTGCTTGCTTCAAGCCATAAAGACTTTTCTTCAACTTGCACACTAGGTGCTCCCTGCCAGGTTCTACAAAGCCCTTAGGCTGCTCCATATAGATCTCATCATGCAAGTCCCCATGTAAGAAAGCCGTCTTGACATCCATCTAATATAGATCTAAGTCAAGTTAAGCAACCAAAGCCAAGCACAGGGTGGTCATCTTAACCACAGGAGAAAAGATTTCATCAAAGTCTACACCATGCTCCTGCTTAAAACCCTTTGCTACCAGTCTAGCCTTGTATGCCGGCTTGGGGTGTCCAAGGGTACTTTTCAGCTTGTACACCCACTTGCATGGCAAAGCCTTCTTGCCCTTAGGCAAGGCAACCAAATCCCAAGTCTCATTCTTATGCAAGGAGTCAATCTCAGACTGCATAGCCCTCTGCTAGGAGTGATTGTCACCCCTGCGCATAGCCTCATCATAAGTGAAAGGCTCTCCTGCATCTGTAACCAAAACATAATGCATAGAGGGCTGAAATCTATCAAGTGGATGTCTGTCTCTAGCAAATCGTCTCACTGCAGGCTCTACTGTCTGCCCAGTTGCCTGGCCAATACCCTGACCATGAGCATCTGTTGCAGCTATAGGCTGTCCAACTGGCTGTGCAGGAGCTCTAGGCTCCTCCTAAAAGATCACTCTGCGGATCTCAACCACCTTCTCAGGCTGCCTGTGCATCTTATCTTCATGGAAGACTACATCATGGCTGCGTACTATTTTGCGCGCCTGCGAATCCCATAGGCGATAGCCCATCTCTCCTGAATCACCATAACCAAGAAAGATGCATTTAATGCTCTTTGGATCCAACTTACTCCTCTTGTCCTTGGGCACATGGCAGAATGCCTCACATCCAAAGACTCAGAGATGCGCATAAGAAGGTGGCTTACCAGCCCAAACTTCCTCTGCAACCTGGAAATTTAATCCATTAGAAGGCGATCGGTTTATGACATGCACTGCTGTACTAACTGCCTTAGCCCAAAAGCTCTGTGGTAGGCCTGCATGGCTAAGCATAGAGTGGACATGCTCCTGAATAGTCCTGTTCATGCGCTCAACCAAACCATTCTCGGGTGGGGTGTAAGGGGCAGTCAATTGACGCTTAATACCCCTGTTATCACAAAACTGCTCAAAAGCACGTGAGACATATTCTCCCCCATTGTCAGTCCTAAGGCATTTCAGCCTATACCCAATCTGGTTCTCAACAAAAGCAAGCCAATGCTGAAAGACTGCCAAGACATCGAACTTTTGCTTTATGGGATAAGCCCACACTTTCCTAAAAAAATCATCAATGAAGGTAACAAAGTACTTCCGGCCACCCATAGAAATACACGGCATGGGCCCACAAACATGTGAATGCACCAAAGCCAAGGGCTCACTCATGCATGGCCTACCCGATTTCTTATGCATAGACCTATTCTGCTTACCATAAAGACAATGATCACACGAGTTAAAACATGCATAGTCCAAAGGTGGAAGATACTGCAAACCAGATAACATTTTCATTCCCTTCAAAGACATATGCCCCAAATGGGCATGCCAAAGTGATACATGTGGGATAGAACCCACTGCCAAAACATGGTCTATAGAAGACCCAGATACAACAAGAGGATAGAGGCTGCCAGCCTTGGCGCCTCTAGCAAGCACAAGTCTGCCTTTGGTAATCTTCCAAGCAGAATCCCCAAAACAGACATGAAACCCTGCATCATCCAATTGCCCTACAGTCATAAGACTACGCGTAAGCGCAGGTACATGATATACATCCCTGAGAAAAAAGAAACTGCCAGTGGAAAACTACAACTGAATATCTCCACAGCCCAGAATATCAAGAGACCTGTCATCTCCAAGTCTGACTGATCCAGATACAGTATGGTAAGAGTGAAACCACTCACGGTAAGGTGTCACATGGAAGGATGCACCTGAATCCAATAACTAGCACTGTGCATACATACTAGGTGTCTCAGTCAAGTGTGAGGCATCAGAAGAACTAGCTGCAAGTATGAATTCATCACCACCATCGGAATCCTCGGTCTACGTGACATTAATTTCCTCAATCTTGATGCTGGACTTCGCAGGTACTATGCTGCGATCAGAGGACTTCTCCCGCACTTTCTCTTTCCCCTTATCCTTGCGCTTCTCATTACGCAATTCATGACACTGTGGTCTGATATGGCCCTTTTTCCCACAATGATGACAAGTGACATTAGCGTTGCGCCCACGCAACTTACTACGCGACTTTCCATGAGATTTAGACCGACCCTTCTGCGAGTCATGACCACGGCCATGACCATGATCATTCCTATCATTCCTGCCTTGAACTGTCAAAGCATGTGAAACACGAGAGGCATCCAAGTTTTTGCGATTAACCTCTTCCTGTAGAAGAGCACTCTCAACATCATTCAGTTTTAGAGTAGCACTAGAGGCACATAGGGCAGTGCGGAATACATCCCATGACTCATTTAGAGTCCCAAGCAAGAAAAGAGGAGTTACTTCCTCTCCAAAGGTGATATCCTACGAAGTTAGGTTCTTCAGTATAGCATGGAAGTGGCTTAAGTGAGCAGACATAGTCGCATTATCCTTCATGCGCAGATCCATAAGCTGCTTCAACCAGTACATCTGACTCGCCGGACTTTGCTTATCATAAAGATTCTTGATCTTATTCCATAGATCCCATGCACTCTGTGCTTCCTCAAATACATTATAATGTACCTGTTCAGTGAGGGACAATACAATCGTGGACTTGCATAACTCATTAAGTTCAAGCCAGTCGTCATTGTTCATAGTTTCAGGCTGCTCCCCGCTCAATCAAAGTGGCTTAATCTGAGATTTCTGCACCAAGACCTGCCAAATTTGACTCTTCCAATAAGAGTAATTGGTACCATCCAACTTTGTGATGTTAAATATGGCATTATCAGTTGAAGAGGACGCCATAATGCAGGCTGAAAATGCACAAACAATGTAAAATTGCTTGCTGTTTTACTGCAAAAAATGCCCAAAATCCACTGAAATGAGCTCCAAATGGCGAGAAAAGTGTGCCAAAATATGTTGCCCACTTAGTACTAGGTGTGATACACCAAATCAAGATATTTCAACATAAAAAATACTGCTCAGCCCACCAATAAATGCTTGTTGTAATAAATTTCAGAACTGCAATAATGAGAGCAAACTGTCCCAAAACTGGATCTAATATCAACTAAACAATGCTAGGTCCAAAGTCGGCATAAAGAGGACAAAGCAAAGCCAAATGACAGTGAAAATACATGAGCATTTCACCGAGAAATCTCAAATAGCATCTGCCAGTAAGAGGCACACCCCCAGACAATCTAGGAAAAATGTACCTGCAACTGCCAAAACCTAACACAAATAGGTGTCTGCTCAAAAGAAAGCGGATCCAAAACTGAGACTCAGCTCATAAGCATCCTGTGAACCAAGACATATACTCAATGCAATATCCAATTTCCGGAGTATAATCCCAAAGTCTCAATACATCTGTAATTGCTCAATGACATAGACTGCTCCAATAGCATGTAATCCATGCTCAAGGTTAAGTAAGCATGCAAGATGCTCCCACTGGCACAAAAGGTGTACAAACGATCTCAAGGGCTCAAGAAACCCAAGACAAAGTACCAAGTGACCAAGTCAATGCGTCATACGCATCCCAAGAGCATGACATACATGAAGCAACTGATGGAAGCAACCAACGAGCAATACATAATCCCAAAATAAGATCTCTGTCAACTCAAATGACATCCGATAACAACCAAGTAAATGATCAAACTGAGTCAAAAATGCTCAAATAAATCCAAGGCAAAGCTCCCAATTTCAGTAAAGCATAGACGAACCAAGCGGCATATATCACGAACCAAAGCATGTAATGTATGAAGCCTAACTGTCAAGCGCATAGACATGAGGCATAAGCGGTCCAAGAGCATGCCAAGTTGGTCCAAATGCTAGCGAATACCAACCAAGATGGAGCTTATGCATAGCTCAAATACATTCCATAGATTCAAACATGAGATCAAAGTCGTCCCCAAATGTCAGATACATGATGGTAAATCCCAAAGCATACATCCGGTACCAATAGGTAAGTGACAAAGCATCCAAAGTACCTTCAGCCCACTGTTATTATAGCCAAGTTTGACTGTCAAATCTGAGAAATTTCAGACAATATTTCAGGCCAAAATCATGGCATAATCATGTGTATACATTCCCAAGGAACTAGGCATCATGTAGGCCACGTATGGGCATCAAACAAGGTAATCGGAGTAGAGTATAAGCATCAAATGCCAATGCCAAGTGTGGCTGCCCTGATTCCAGCACTGTATAACAGTAAAAATCTGAGTAAACAAGGGATCAATCCAGCTCCAAAAGCCTATCCAAACAATGGCACATCATCCTCAACCATATAGGCATTTACCGAGCACAAAAGGGGCATCATCGGACCATCACCATTGATCTCAGGCATGAGAAGCAGGGGGCTGCCCTTTATTACAACATGTAGACCTGTGATTTTTAGCCTATCTGAAAATGTGGAGCTCAAAGCTCAAAGGCTAAGTGCCATAGATTAGTACCAAAGGGCATAGAGCAAGGCCAAGGTGGTTATTGAGTGCCCAATGAGTTCCAGGAGGAAGTGGGAGCTGGAGGAAGAGGAATGCCATGTGTGTAAAGTATTACCACAGCAAGGTGCAGCCTGCGTGATCTTTGAGCAGGCCTGGATTGCCACGTGTGCTGGGGAAGATGAATGGGGAGGGTAGGTAGGCACTAGTAGTGCTCCAAGAAGCCCAACCACATGGAGCACAAGGGGGAACTGTTGACGGGCTGCTCGGGGAAGCTTCAAATGATGGCTGCCCCTCTTCTTCCACTTGTTTAAAACTGAGAACTGAAGTAAAACCCTTCAAACTCTGATGCAATACCTCAAGGGCAAGGCCTTGAAGAAGCCCAACAATGCCGGGAGGGAGCTCGGGAAGCCGGGGAGTGTCGGAAGCTTGGGAGATTGGCTATGGCTGCAGGGATGGAGACCCAATGTGTGAAGGGAGTCAATGCAAAGGTAGAGAAGCACCGAGTCGAGCTCGAGCAAGAGGAAACCAAGCTCTGATACTAGTTGAAAGGTGAGAAGGATCGAAGCTTGCATGCAAGCTATGGCGGGAGAGCAAGAGCAAGAAAGAGAGACAAGAAATGGGAACTCCAACAGTCACAATGTGTGACCAGGTCTTCCTTTATTTACTAGTTACTAAAATGAATGTAAAGAATAAAGTGACGTGACGAGCGCCCGTCACCTGCAGTGTGCAGTGGCGGGTATTGTCAGTGTAGTAATACACGGGGCGGCACGGCGGAGGAGCCTTTACCCCAACACAAACGAGAGGGGGGACTGTGGATGAGGAGGAGGAGGGGTGGTCTTATAAGGGGGGGCGCAGCTATCCCCTACCACCTAGGCTGCGTGCCCCCTCCTTCTCCCACTTCACTCCCTCTCTCTCTCTACCTGACATACTGTCGGGGAGGGAGAGAGAGGGAATTTTTTTTTGAAAAAAAATAAGAAAAAGGGGGGTTCCTATGGGGCACAGGGACATTACATCCTCTCCCCCTTAGAGGAATCGAGATGTTCTCATCTCAAATGCGCTTAGGATTCATTGATAACTAGTTATCATTGGGTTCTAAAACCTGTGGGTTAGGACCCATCACGCTTTCGCTGCGCAACTCTGATTACTCAAATTCTCATCTTAAAATAACAACTTGCCATAACTCATAGGGTTCAATGGGATTTATTCCAAGTACAGGACTTATTACCTCAAGAGGATCTTCCTAGGATATCTAGTCATCCTCAAAGGTTACAACAGGCTCCAAGCCTTCATCATTACATGGTTCATATTATGAGCCAAAGGTAGAGTTTAGACGGCTTTGTTTGACCGCACGCTCCTGATTCTCAGGGTCCAACTCAAGACAAATCTGTTTAGATGTGTCCTAGTTCATTGCAGTGGAAACATCGGCAGTTGGGACATCCTTTTCGGATGTGCCCTATCTCTCCGCACTTGTAGCATCTCTTGTCTTGATCTCATGATTCATCTTCATCATAGTTGCCTGATTTAAGTTCTTGGACGATTGGATTCACTCGGAGTAATGCATCTTACAAGTCCGTTGGGCGCATTGATTCCAATTGAGTGTTTTTGGGTGGATTCAACCCAGCACAGAACTTTGACACCTGTTGTGTCATATCCATTGGGGGTGCATACTTTAAGAGTGAAACAAATTTTGAATAATATGCTTTAAGGGATAGTCCAAGCTGCTTCAATTCATAGAATTCGTTCATCTTCCATGTGTGGTAGGCACGTGGCAGATACCTCCCTTGCACAACTTCCTTAAGCTTCTCCCAAGTGACTGTTCCTTTTGAGATTGCTTGGACTCTCCACCATTGTTTCCACCAAAGTCTTGCTTCGTCTGTAAGCTTAAGTTTGGTGAGCATAGCTTGGTTTGTAGGTGCAGTTCCTGCTACCTCAAAATAGTCCTCCATGGACTCAATCCAGATCTCGGCGTCGGCTTGAATAGTCCTTCCCTTGCCATCAAACTCAGGTGGCTTAATTTTCTTGAGAAGGAACTTCTTCCCTTGTATGTCAGCATTCGTGGGTGCAGAAGGTGCCTAGCAATCAAGCCACACCACTTAGGTTATTTAGGATATGTCCATGATCCAAACATTAATCAATCATGTATCATTAAGAAGTTTTGCTCTGATACCAACTGTAATGTGCCTGCTCCTCAAATCGTAAGACACGTCTTAGCAATCCATCGAGAGATATATCTAGAAGATGCCACCCAACACTCCCATGGAATGACACGGGTTTTGCCAACTAGGGTCCCTTGAGTCTACTCTGCAACGGAACTTATCTGGCCATTCCCACTGGAACCGACCTGAAGTCCGGGTTCCTAGCCAACATTGTCTAAGGTCATAGACTGACTTTTTTCTAACATTTCTCGTTAACATTTCCTTTGAGGAAAGCTCTCCGCTAACCGAGACCACCCTTCCGTAGGATAGACCCATTGGTCACACCCACCATGCTTCCCTCATGGGTTGTTTTAGTTATCTAATTACCTACCACGTTATGTTTGACACATAAAAGTAGCTTCCTTAATTGATCCGTTAGTCATAGGTTCCTTTACGTAATTTAGGGTATGGACACGAAGACAAGATAAAACAAGATCAAACACTTCCTTAACTTATCTTCAGATTAATGTTTGTCTCCCGCCCATACAGGAGAATTAAGTGTTCCTTTCTGCCTCCACAGAAAAATCCTTCCATCTCCTGGCAACAAAACCCCAAGGTTTATCCTCCCAAGATTCCACCTTGTAACTAGTATCAAGGCCTCGAGATCCCACGAGTCACGTAGAACACTTGCGTAGGGCCCGGAGGCATTGGGATTTATGGCCAGAGCCCCCACTGGCACCCAAGCATCCTCCTACGCCAAGTAATTTCCACGGAGAGACCTCTCGCGGTGGGTTTGGTCAACATTCTCGGTGCGGATTCATAACCCCCTTGGTTAGGGTTTGGCGGGTCGCAGGGGGCAGCTACGCCATCCTTCCTTAATTATCCCTTTAGGAAATCAACCATAGCTTAAGCAACTAACTTAATAACAATCACTAGGGAAAACATCCCTTTTGTTTCCATGGTAATCAATCATCTCAGACCCGGCCATGCAATCATTAAACACACCCCACTTGGGTTAACATCCAAAACCACATTGACAAACAGTTGAATGCACACCCTCTTGTTTCCAGGCATCGCAATCCCATTACATGTACAATTAGAATTTAACTTGGATGTATCAAAACACTTGCTCAAGGGATTTACAACCTTTTCAAACAACCAAGCTTAACTTGGGTCAACAATCCATTTAGGGTTAGGTCACCAACTTCAATTAAGCTAGGAGCGTATCCATTTGCGACAGTCCACAGCACGATCGATAAAACAATTCGCAGGGAATTATACTTATCCCTAATGCACGAGATCTCAGGAAGGTCTAGGTTTCTATCCATTGGAGTCTATCATTTCATGTGTTTCTTTTAGTCATGATCGCGAAGCATGATTTCTAAATGACTGTTCATGCACTAAACTGGTTTAAAAGTTATTATTTTATGTGAAGTAAGGCGATAACCTTATCATTTTATGTGTGTAAATGGTGCACAGATCGGTCGCAGATAGCTCACGTGGTGAATCCCGGAAGGTCCCCAAGAACAAAGTACTCTACTTTTTAGCACAAAAACCCATGTAAAAGCAAGCACGACATGAGACAAGAGACAAATTGGGTTCAATCTCCCCCATGCCTTGTGTGAGCGCTTCACAAAGCATGTATTTAATGTATATTTCCAATCTTTATGCTCAAAAATAGCCCAATTACAAAAATATGACAAGCTTTTAGCTTTTGAGTTTGCTTTCTACCAAAAATAAGAAATAAAGCTAATGGACGGTGCCCATAGTGTCTGGCACGCCCAATCTCAATGTCCAAATAGAAATAACATATCCAGGCACATAAGCGCATACAAAATAATAATAAATAATCGATGTCTCTATAGACATAACAAAATATAGGCGTGGCGCCTATCAAAATATAGTCCAAAGGTCGAAAACCCGCTAGACTCCAATGCTTTCCTCCGCCACTGCTGCTATCTCTACACATCAACTGAAGCATTCACAATCGTTAGTAAAATAACACAATTAAACCGACAAAAGTGAATACCTAGCAGTCTTCAGCTACATAAATAAATCAACTGGTTAGAAATAAATCCTAACCTTAATTTATTACGAGTGCACACTCTAAACTCATAAACGTTTATTAATTTAATATGCATTTTGCAGAATCACCCGCTATGGAATCACCCATGTACACACTAAATTAATGAAACGCCCGAAAAGGACAGGCGTCCCCATCAACTTCTCGCACAAAGAATCCTCTTTGCGTATGAGCCCCGGTCATCTAAGTTTACGGAATCCACCGTAAAACCTCACGGAATCCACCGTGGAATATGCCTCCTGGCATCATACCCCCGGGGTGGGATAGCAATTGACCTCAATTGCTATTAGCTCAATGTGGAACTAACAGAGTGGGGAAAGCATTTAAGTCTCTAGCGTGCATCCATTGTGCTTCCTCTACAGTATGGTTCTTAAATTTCACTAGATATCTAGAATATCTTCGGCCAGTTCTAGTGGACATATAGTCAGTGTCTATAATGGTTTCTGGTTCAAGTATTTCAGTCTCTTCTTCTAGTAAAGGTGGGTTTTCATAGACAGGGTGGATAGGTAATTGTCCTCTAAATGGTCTCAATAAACTAATATGAAATGTATTATGAATTTTCCAATGTGATGGCAGTTCTAACTTGAATCCATTGTCATTAATCTTATGAATGATTCTAAATGGTCCGTAGAATCTAGGGGCTAATTTGACAACTGGATGTCTATCTACACTTTGCAGTCTACGCTTTTCTATTCTAAGCCAAACATAATCATCAACTTTGAAATTCATGGCTTGTCTTTTCTTGTTGGCTTGTTTGGTATATGATTGTTGGGCTTTAGCAATCATATCCTTTACTTCATCAAAAATAGTGTTATGCACGTAAAAGATCTAGAATGGTGCTATTTGTGGCTTCTGTTTGTCCATTTGTTTCTGGATGAAATGCAGATGAGAAATCAATCTTTGTGCCTAGATTTGCAAACAGTGTAATCCAAAAGTTATTACAAAATCTAGAATCTCTATCTGAAATAATCACTTTCGGCAATCCATGGTTAGTAAAAACAATTTTCAAAAATAAATGTGCTGCTTGTGATGCTGTTAAAGTTTTCTTACATGCAATGAAATATGCTTGCTTACTAAATCTATCTACAATTGTCCAAATCATGTCATGGTTAGATTTAGTATTTGGTAAGCCAGTAATGAAATCCATAGATATATGTTCCCAAGGTTTAGATGGAATAGATAAAGGCATTAATAACCCATACTGTTTACCATGATGTCTCTTTATTCTTTGACAAATCAGACATTCAGAAACAAAATTAGACACATCTGCATCCATATGCGGCCAATAAAAATCTTCAGTTAACATGCGTAATGTAGAAATGATACCTCTATGACCTTGATATGGGGGACAATGAATTTCATTCAAAACAAAATATCGGAATGGAATAGTAACACACAGTCTCTTTTCAAAGAACATGAATCCATCATTATATGACAATGAATCAACAGGAATGAAATTATTTTGAACTAATTTTTGCCAATCAGAATGAAAAGTAATATCCTGGTGATATGTGTCTTTCATAGCAATCAAAGAATCAAAAGATATGATAGAAATGTTATGAATTGCAGGTCTTCTACTCAATGCATCAGCAACTACATTTTCTTTTCCAGGTTGGTATTGAATGATAGGATGGAAACTTTGAATGAATGAAGCCCATTTGATATGGTGGTCAGAAATTTGGGGTTGGCTAAGTAGATATCTAATGCTTTGCTGGTCGGTCTTTATCATGAATTCTGAACCCATTAAATAATGCTTCCATTGTTTTAATGCTTGGACAACTGCTAAGAGTTCCTTGTCATAAGTGGAATATTTGAGCTCAGAGGGTTTCAGCTTAGAACTAGAATATGCTATTGGATGGTTGTCTTGCATTAGCACGGCTCCTATTCCTGATCCGCTAGCATCGGTCACAACTAGAAAGAATGGTCTGTTAAAGTCAGGCAATTGTAGAACAGGGGCATTGGTCAATGCACGTTTAAGTAAATCAAAGGATTTCTGCTAGTTTTCAGTCCATTGATAAACAATGCCTTTCTTAACAAGTTTGGTCAGTGGTAAAGCAAGTAATGAGAAATTACGTACAAACTTCCTATAGAAACTAGCAAGACCAAGGAATGAGCGTAATTCATGTACATTTTTAGGAATAGGCCAATGCAATATTGCATCAATTTTCTTAGGATCAACTTTTATTCCTTCTTTTGATACAATATGACCTAGATATTCTATTTCTATCTTAAAGAATTCACTCTTGTCAGGATTTGCAAACAATTGATTTTCTTTCAGTAATTGAAAAACTAATGATAAATGCTCATAATGCTCTTTTTCACTTTGACTGAACACTAAAATATCATCAAAGAAAACAATCACACAATATTGATATTTTAGAAAAATACAGTTCATCATTCTACTGAAAGTGGCAGGTGCATTAGTTAATCCAAATGGCATAACTAAGAATTCGTAATGGCCAAACTGTGTCCTGAATGCAGTCTTAAATATGTCGGATCTATCAAGCCTCACCTGATGATATCCAGACTTAAGGTCAATTTTACTAAATATAGAAGATCCTTGCAGTTTGTCCATAAGGTCGTCAACTCTAGGTATAGGATACCTATTCTTTACAGTGATCTTGTTTAATGCTCGGTAGTCAATACACATCCGATAAGTATTATTATTTTTCTTGACTAGGAGCACAGGTGCACCGAATGGAGAACTGCTAGGTCGAATTAAACCTCTATTTAGTAATTCTTCAACTTGAGTCTGGATTTCTTTTTGCTCTATTTGATTGTGCCTATATGGGGCTTTGCAAGGTGGTTGTGTGCCAGGTATTAGGTCAATCTTATGGTCTTCTGGACGTGATGGAGGTAAACCTGGTGGTAGGTCTTCTGCAAAACAATCCTTAAAATATGCAAGAAATTCCTTATGCCTAGGGTGCATATGAGTTTCTTTTGCGTGCAATTCATTCACCCAAATGAGATATGATTTAGTATTCTTACGTAGTGCACGTTTTGCTTGAGTATGCGAAAGTAGTGGAAACATATGAGATGCATGAATACCAAATAATGTAATAGATTTTCCTTGAAAATTAATATTCATTGTGTGTGTGGAATAATCTATGTTTGGATTATGTTGGTGTCTCCATGGCATTCCTAGAATAATGTTGCTAGACTGTAATGGGACAACTAAGAAATTTCTTCTTTCAATATATGGACCAATTTGAATTTCTAAATCTTGAACTTCTTGTGTGCCATTGTACCTAGTACCTAAAAATGCAGCTTTTATGCGATAGTGCGTATGTACAGTATGCAATTTCAATTCCTTTACCAATTTTGCTGAAATAAAGTCATGGGTACTACCGTCATCATGCAGTATAGTTCTTTTTTTTTCCATACACCATACATTTCATAGTTAACAATGAATGTAAAGTAGGCATACCTGGTAAAGTGTCGGAAGTAGTAGTAGGATCATCTTCCTCTTCAGTGAAATCCGGCATATCCTCATGCTCGTCTTCGTCCATAGCTCCAAGGTAGTTGATATGTGTTGATGGCTTCTTTGAATGACAATTTGCTGCGAGATGCCCTGGCTGGTGGCACTTGTAGCATACGATGGGCTTGGCTTTGGTCACATTATTTGCAATGGCTGGGAGTCTGGGTATATTTGGATTTGCTTGTTGGATAGGCTTAGGATTTGGATTGACAGTGGATGGTAATGCAGGTGGTTTAGGCCAATTCTTGCGGAAAGATGGTGATGAAAAACGACCTGGATTAAACCTTCTGAAATTGGAATTGAATTGTTTAGATCCATAATTACCGTTTGCTTGAAATGGCTGTGGTCGTCGATCTCTTCCGCGTAACTTATCTTCAGTGTCGTGAGCTAATGAAATGGCATCTTCAAGGGTAGCAGGCTTGAACATATTCACCTCAGCGTAGTAATGTCCAAGAAGTCCAGACATATACTTCCGCTTATGTGTCGTCTCTGGTACGTCTTCAAGCATGCGTAGCTGTAGGAGTGCATTCCAAAAACGTTCTGTATACTGTGGAATAGGCTCACGATCGCGCTGTTGAAGTAAATCCCATTGCTTGATAGCCTTCTCATGAAATTGCGGTGGAAGGAAATTTTGCATGAACTTCTTCTTAAAATCTTCCCATGTAGCAGGACATTCTATGCTCTTGCGGACTACAGTCCACCAAAGTGATGCTCTATCTATCAGATGATTAGTAACACACTTGATTTTATCTTTCTCGGGATAAGTTTCCTCATGGAAATAGTCATCAAACTGGCTAATGAATGATAAAACAGTCTTTCCTTCTCTTATGCCATTGAAAGTGCGAAACTTGAAACTTCGTTTACTTATCTTGGATTCCTTGCGAATGGTTTGTGCTTCAAGAGTGGCGTCGATGGTACGGCGAATCAGATCTTCAGCTTGAGGTTCTTCTTTATCAGTGGACGCTCCTTGTAGCTTTGTCAATTGTGCTTGCAAGGCTTGCCTAGCTCTTTGCTCTTTTTCCAATTGCAGCATGATAAGATCCAGCTTTTGTTCCATGGTAGGCTCGGGTAGGTCGTCTTCAGCCATAGGATCATCCATATGTGGGATAGTCATCCTGTAAAACTCAACAAACCTTTCTCACTCAAAATCAGTTAGCGGGATGAGCGTAGCTCAAATTTGGGGTTACAAGGCTATGTATTTTTGGGTATTTTCTTCTTCAATTTTCAGAAATTCTGCAATATTTCTGTCTCCGTTTGCTGAAAGTACTTCTACGAACTTGTAGATAGGTAGAACAGCTTGCCGCGAACAACTTTCCAGTTCAGAGTTTTTGCAAACGAACAAGTCTTCTATGAGTTTTAAGCACTAGTCAGTTCTGATTTAGTCTGACTTGCAGAGTTGCAGACTTAACGGACTTGCAGAGTTGTTGACTTGCTGGACTTAGGCCGACTTGCAGAACTTGCAGTACTTGATTAGAGTCGACTTGCGAAACTTGACTTCTGATGCGCAGGACCCGGAGTTACTGACTTTGTTTGGCCAGTGTGACTTGCAGAGGATTGTATGACTTGAAGGAAGCTTAGTGGTTTAAGCTTTAACTTAATGATTTAGAGGGATTAATGAAGAAGAACAGGCCGCCGTTTTTTTCGTGAAGGGGGGGGGCGTTTTTCTCCACGCGGATTTTTCGGACTTCTCCTCTTGCTAATCGATTTGACGATTTGAAGCTTATAAAGCTTCTTAAGCTTAAGACTAAGCTTTTTGAAGCAAAAGTTATGGCTTCTTACTGTATTATCCACGATTTTAGTGAAGAAGATGATTGCGTGGTCCTCCGCCGACAGAGCCTGGTCCTTCGCGATCTGACAGTGGAAACAGGGGTTCTTGATCGCCAGAAGTCTGCCTGTATCGACGGTTCGCGACGAGATTGACTGTAGAGGCCGTTTGTTCCTGGAGCTCCGCCTTCACCCGAGATTGGTAGCGATTGGAAGCCCTTGATCTCTGCTCCGCTTTGATACCACTGGTGCGCAGATCGGTCGCAGATAGCTCACGTGGTGAATCCCGGAAGGTCCCCAAGAACAAAGTACTCTACTTTTTAGCACAAAAACCCATGTAAAAGCAAGCACGACATGAGACAAGAGACAAATTGGGTTCAATCTCCCCCATGCCTTGTGTGAGCGCTTCACAAAGCATGTATTTAATGTATATTTCCAATCTTTATGCTCAAAAATAGCCCAATTACAAAAATATGACAAGCTTTTAGCTTTTGAGTTTGCTTTCTACCAAAAATAAGAAATAAAGCTAATGGACGGTGCCCATAGTGTCTGGCACGCCCAATCTCAATGTCCAAATAGAAATAACATATCCAGGCGCATAAGCGCATACAAAATAATAATAAATAATCGATGTCTCTATAGACATAACAAAATATAGGCGTGGCGCCTATCAAAATATAGTCCAAAGGTCGAAAACCCGCTAGACTCCAATGCTTTCCTCCGCCACTGCTGCTATCTCTACACATCAACTGAAGCATTCACAATCGTTAGTAAAATAACACAATTAAACCGACAAAAGTGAATACCTAGCAGTCTTCAGCTACATAAATAAATCAACTGGTTAGAAATAAATCCTAATCTTAATTTATTACGAGTGCGCACTCTAAACTCATAAACGTTTATTAATTTAATATGCATTTTGCGGAATCACCCGCTATGGAATCACCCATGTACACACTAAATTAATGAAACGCCCGAAAAGGACAGGCGTCCCCATCAACTTCTCGCACAAAGAATCCTCTTTGCGTATGAGCCCCGGTCATCTAAGTTTACGGAATCCACCGTAAAACCTCACGGAATCCACCGTGGAATATGCCTCCTGGCATCAGTAAAAGCTATCATTTAGTGCATAAGATCCTGTGTGAATTCCAAACTCTACCGTTTCGCGCATGCAACTTAGTACCTAGAGTAAACAGAACCCTAAGACTCATTCTCGTTCCATGCACATCCCCAATCCTTGCATCTCTAATACCTAATTAATTTTTAAAGCTTAAAACCTAGGTTTGATTCATGTCTGTTGTGTTGGTCGCTCCACTTGCCTCTCTAGCATTATTGGTGGCTTTGGCTCCTACGCTTACCATGACCTTCTTCTTGGGAGACATTCGCCTTGTGGAGATTTGATAGTCCTAACCTTAATAGTTTTCGGGTCGACAGGTTCGGGTAGGGAAGACCGCTGGATGGGGTCCTTCACCGAGAGGGTGGTTTAGGTGTGGCTCCTAGTAGCTACTCACCAACTCTCACTCCCTCTCCTTCTTTCTCCCTCTCTCTCTCTCTTCCTCTTCTTTTCTCTTATTCTCCTACTCTTTCTCTCTCTCCTCCACTTCTTCTTTTCTTTTAATCTCCTACTCTCTCTCTCTCTCCTTCTCTTCTTTTCCTCTCCCTCTCCCACTTCTTTTCTCCTTCTTTCCCTTTCCTCTCTTTCTCTTCTTCTTCTCTTCTTCTCTCTTTCTACTTCTCTCTCTCTCTCCTTCTCTTCCCTCCTCCTTCTCTCCCTCTTCTTCTCTTCTCTCTCCCACTTCTCCTACTCTTCCACTTCTTCCCTTCTCTCTTCCACTCCTTCTTCTTCTTCTTCTTCTCTTCTCCTTCTCTCCCTCTTCTTCTCTTCTCTCTCCCACTCCTCCTTCTCTCCCACTTCTTCCCTTCTCTCTCCCACTCCTTCTTCTTCTTCTCTTCTCTCTCTCTCTCCTTCTCCTCCCTCCTCTTACTACTTCTTCTTCTCTTCTTCTTCCTCTACTTCTCTCTTCTCTCCTTCTACCCCTTCTTCTTCCTCTTCTACTTCTCTCTCTCCTTCCCCTTCTCTCCTTCTCCTTCTCTCCCTCTTCTTCACTTCTTCTCTTCTCTCTCCCTCTCCTTCTTTCTTCTTCTCTTTTTCTTCTTTTCTTCTCCTTCTCTTCTTCTCCTTCCCTTCTCCCTCTTCTCTTCTTCTCTTCTTACACTGTCCACGAGGGCCCGCAATCATCAACCGAACGAGGAGGGGGGGAGCTTGTACGTCAGCAGGGGGACCGCAGCGTTAGTCAGAGGGGCCAGGAGGGCTGTCGGATAGGACGACGGCATGGATGGCACCTACAGCAAACGGGGGGGCCTATGGATGACGAGGAGGAGGGGTGGTCTTATAAGGGGGGCGTAGCTGTCCCCCGCCACCTGGGGTGCATGCCCCCCCTTCTCCCACTTCACTCCCTCTCTCTCTCTCCCTGACATACTTTCGGGGAGGGAGGGAGAGGGAAATTTTTTTTTGAAAAAAAATAAGAAAAGGGGGGGTTCCTATGGGGCATGGGGACATTACATTATCATGAGCTATGTCAAAAAGCCAATTACTTATGGCTTGTTCTTTAAGAAAGGGATTGAGCCTACATTTTTTGGATACAAAGATGTTGATTAGATAGAAAATTTTATGGATACAATATCCACTAGTGGTTATGCCTTTTTATGGGATTCAACCATGGTGATTTGTGGCATTAAGAAGCAATCGACAATAGCTTTGTCAAGCACAAAATTAGAGTATAGAAAAAAAACATTGGTAGCATGTCAATAGACATAGTTGAGACTACTTCTATGTGACGTGGAGATTGAGATAGATGCTAGAGTTATCATGTATTGTAATGTAACAACTCCGAAATCCGAAATTCCCATATGAAAGCCCTCTTAGGGATAATATTTTTCAAATTAAGCAAAATTTTTTAATTATTTCCCCTCTCCTCCAGCCGACTATCGAGTTGGAGGAAGAGGGGAATAGCAAGTGAGGCAAGCTCCTGCTGGAGCTTGCCTAAGCTATGGCTGATGCGCCTTGCCACGTAGGGGAGGGAGGATTCCCCTCCCCTTACCTATTTAAATGGGGGGGGGGGGGATGCAAGCGGGAAGCAAAGGGAAGGGCTGCCATAAATACCAAAAGGGAATGCTGTGTAGAGACGCATGAGGGAGATATTGAAGTCATCAGATTTTGTGCTGCCATGACGCTGGGCGAGAGAGAGAGAGGTGGTCATTGCGCTGGAAGAGGCCGTGAGCTGCAGTAGCAGCATAAATAGGTCGCCACCAAGGAGATCGCCTTGCCGCTGAAGTCTTACGCCATTTTGTGATGGCTAGCTATCGACTGTATCCCCCCCCCCCTCCCCCTAAAGGTCTTACTCTCCCCGTTTCTTTTAAATCCCCCTTAGGCCCCTTTCCTATAGCCTTTAAGGCTACCTTTTCCCCCCTTAAAATTCCTCCCTAAGGACTCCCTTAGGGTCTCTTTTTCCCCCCTGGAATTTCCCCCTTAATTTCATGGAAGCAGGAAGGAGAGCAACACGGAGTGAAGCAACTTTCTTACACTCTCTATTCTTCTTCTTATTCATTTAGCATACACCCATAGTGCATATACAACCTAAGGTCATAAAGACCATTCACACTAGAAGTAACACCGACTTATTTAATACACCTAACTGATCTAGCCAGACTAGCTGTGTCTAGCTCATGTCGGTCAACACACAAGTACGAGCTTGATATTCCCGGTCCCATAAAACTGCATGAATCGGGGTTGTAACCTAATGCTTATTAGGGGTTGGTCATCAGTAAAACCTTGAGACAAGCCTCCCAGTTCTCTGGGACCACTAACCCGTCAGGGGATCCGCCCACCCACTTCCCTTGATAGCTTTAGTTTTCTAATTAGGTCCTATCACATTTATGTGTGACATTTAAAATCAGCTTCCTTCATTAAGCCTTCTTAGGGAATAGGTTTGTTCATGTAATTTACAACACAAACATGAAAACAGTGAAAGCAGACCTTTTTGACAACCAAATTCAAACAAGCTCCTTAACTTATCTTCAAGTTATATTTGTTTCCTACCCATACATAAGAATTTATATATCCCTTCAAATCAGTAGAAGTACCCGGTCCAAATCACATGGCATCATAATTTCCATCAATTATCTAGAATAGGATCTTCCAATGCCACAGACGTTCGGCTCACGGAAGTCTTCAACTCCGTTCTAGACTAAGCAAGGGGCGTCTAGAGCTCCACCTAACCCCAAGCAATCTAGGAGTGAGACACAACTTTTGTGGTTGGCCTTTTCACCACTCAACCTCTCGAGGGGTTCACCATATATATATTCTCTATATAACGTGTGTTCATGGCCTATTTATAAATATCCTAATTTGTGAATTTTTCTTGAATAAAATACAACCCTTTTCTATTCAATCTGTAAGTAACCCCTTTATATGACACCCTTCTGTATGTAAAAAAATGTATAAAAATTGTGTTTTAAAAACCCCTTATTTTGAACTCACATTATATATATATATATATATATATTCATGAGTGACCCCCCCCCCCCCCCCCCCCGAGCTGCTTGACCTTCGGATCATGAATCTTATTATGCCTTTTCACCCCAAGGGATCTAAGAGTGATACTAAGCAAAATTTGCTTAACACTTCCTTCCTTCGCTTAAGGCATATGTTAAGGTCTCATACAACTATGAAAAATGTAAGTCCTATTGATCACTTACATTTATGTATAATCCAATCTTTGTTCCAACAAGAATAAAAGTATTGGTCTTTACTTTGTCTCGGAGTTTCGTAATCCTTGAGCTCTCCACTTGCCTTTGAGGCCTGGAGTTGTTGTTTGCATCTAGCCCAACCCCAAATAGGATTGATAAACATAATAGCTATCGAACGGATCTCAAGGCATCTTAGTTTTATCCCTAAGTAAACCCTTGTAAGTTTGATAAGCCTCAGGGAAAGCAAGCTCTCCCCAAGGAGTTCTCCCATTTCAATCAAGAGAAGGCAAATAATCTACTAGCAACAAAGTATATCTCAAAATTTTTGACATAAACCAAAGCAAATTCATTTGAATGCTTTACAAGGAATGATATAGTCCATAGCCTTCTTCTCCCCAAGGAGTGTAATTACCTTAGGGATTAATATATGGATTATAGGTTTATCAATTGGTTCCATGAATAATAGTGCCAACTTTGAAGCCTAGACCACCCCAGACCAACCTAATTCTAGTGATAATCACGGTCCAACTAGCTTATTAATGTGATAATCTACTTAATGAGTCAGATAGAACCTAGAAAGCTTGCAATGTAGGTGGAACAGGCGTTACACTTGCAATTGGATGCTTTGGGTTCAAAGTGCTTCTCTTGGGTTCCATGCTTGTCCTTCTCCCTCTGCTTTGACTTTAAATGCTTTGATCATCAAACTCCTTAAGCTATGGCTTTAATAGCTCTAGAGACCTCTCTCTCTCCCCTATCTATCATCAGTGTCCAAGTCGTTAAGGCCTTCTCCTTTCTCCTTACGATTGGGGGGGGGGGGGGGGGGGGGGTAAGCTCGCGGGATAGGGTATTGGTTTGTGGGAAAAGGGGAAAATAATAACGTGTGTGGTCACCCTTTAAGGAGGGGAAGAGAAGGAGATCCTTCAAAAAGTCTCTCTCTCTCTCTCTCCCTCTCTCTCTCTCCTCTTCTTCTTCTTCTTCTTCTTCTTATTCTCTCTCTTCTCACCTCTCTTTCTTCCTCTTCTTCTTCTTCTTTGTCTCTCTCTCTTGTCACCTCTCTTCCCTTCTCTTCTTCTTCTTCTTCCTTCTCTCTCTTTTCACTCTACTAGCGTGTTGTTTTTTTCCTTGCAATTGGGGGGGAGGGGGGGGGGGGAGGGAGATTTATACCTTAGGGGGGTATTATTGGGGGGGGACATAGTGGAGTGGTGGTATTCACCCACCCACCACCACCTATTTGTTAGCATAGCAACAAGCTCTGGACTCTAGTCGAGGTGTCCTGGGGGGTGGTAGGCCTGTGGCCTCCCCCTCGACTTCATCCTCTTCTTCTCTCTCTTGTTGTCATCTTCACTTCACCTTCGTTGAATGTTACTATAGCTCCCCCTCCCTCCTTAGCATCGTCATCATCCTCCTCACTACGTCGTCCTCTTCCTTTCCCTCCTTGCTACCTGTCCAGCGACGATATGGGGGGGGGGGGGGGAGGGGGAGGTAAATTTTGTGAAATTATTTAATTTGTTTGGGGGGGTGGTTCCCGTGCTGGGCCATGCGTGGGGATATTACAAATCTTGGAAAAAAATGATGCATGTAGGACAAGAACAAGTCCATGAGTGAAATCTTAGCAAAAAATGATGCATACAACTACATTGCCTTGCATACATCATTTTTTGCCAAGATTTCACTGATGGACTCCAAGGACTTGATACACCCTATGATCAAGTTTTGTCACATTTTGATAACTCTAGATCACCTACTAATCATATTGTTTAATTGGATCATGTCATTCAAGATATACTACATAAAGATGAGTTTATGTCAAGGCAAGGAGGATCTCTGCATGTAGATCAATAAAAGGATTCAACTCTAAAGGAATACATTGGCAACTTTATTGACAACTTGATGGTCTTCCATGATAAATTTTCACCATGAGGAGAGGAAACAATCATGAAAATTTAGGCTTCAATTAATTTTAGACCTTTTTTAGCAATACCTTCAACATCTAGCTTGAAGAAGATGATACTAGTGAAGTGATCAAAGCTTCTCTATCTATTTGACCAAGCATATGGTGAAGCAATGTACATGATTGCTACATTAGGTGAGCTTGCAAAAGTGTCAGATATGCTTCTCCTAGAGGAAGAGCTAAAGGAAAAGTGTATCACTTTTAAAACAAAGAAGAAACTTCTATTTTCATCGCAAGCTGGTCCTTCCTCTCTATTAATGAAAAAGCCAAGGAATGAATGAGAGTTCTTATTAGCTGTTGGCTCTTTGTAATTGTCATCATTATCAAACATTGCATGTATTTTTCTTGATGAATATAACATATATTTCTTTGTCCCTATAAATAAATATTCATTGAATATATAATTTGTGTAAGTGTGACAGTAATGTGTTGTATGCTAATTATGCATTCGCATGCATTAACATAATCCAATCTAATTATGTCAACATACAGTATGTATACTCCCAACATGCATAAATAATAACACAACTTATATTCATACCTATTACTAATTTTGATGTGCACACATGTTAAATAAAAAATAAATGTTGTATGAATTAAGAAACAAAATAAAACAACTTTACTAAAACTAATTGAATTGAGTATAGCTTGCATGAGATGTGTGTGTGTGTATGTGTGTGTGTGTGTGTGTGTAACTCGTAGGGAATGTTCCAGGGTTTGTCGCACCTAGGGTTTCCCGAGTTCGCCTTGCAACGAAACATTCACAGCCAAATCCACTAGGATCTAACTGAAAGATAGGTTCCTAGGGCCAAGGTCTCCTAACAAAATTTTAGCATCAAGTTTTGGACATCCTACTTTATGCAAAGATACCCAATTCGACGCAGATCCATACTGCACTTGGTTCAAAGAGAATGGAAAATGAGAGGGGTGTGTCACTCAACCTCTCTGCCCATAGGGCATAGTCCCATTCTGGTCCCCTAAAATGGTGTGAATTGGGTTCTAACTTAACAATACCTAAAGTCGAATGACGATAAATCCTTGTGAGAAGCCTCCCAATTCTCTGAGGGACTACCCTACCATAGGACAGACCCATCAGGGATTTTGTCCACCCGCTTCCCTTGATAGCTTTAGTTTTCTAATTAGGTCCTACCACATTTATGTGCGACATTTAAAATCAACTTCATTAATTAAGCCTTTTAGGACACATGGTTCCTTCACGTAATTTATAGCACAGACATGAAAAAAAAATAAGCAATCCTTTGAAAAACAAGTTCCTTAACTTATCTTCAAGTTAATCTTTGTCTCCTATCCATACAGGAGAATTATGTATCCCTTCTGTCTAATAGAAGTACCCAGTCCAAATCACATGGCACCAAAATTTACATCCTTTATCTAGAATAGGATCTTCCAACACCCTAGAAATTGGATTCACAGCAGTTTACAATTCCGTTTCCGTCTAGGCAAGGGGTGTCCATAGCTCCATTGACCACAAGCGACCTAGAAGCGAGACACAACTTCTGTGGTTTTGGCCTTTTCACCACTCGACCTTTGGCCTGTGAATCGAGCAATGCCCTCTCGGGGTAATCTGCGATGCAATCTTGGAGATGATTCACCCATGCAAAATATCCTTAATCAATCCAATTAAGAATCAAGTACGATCAAGGCAATCAGCCTAATATCATCTTGTAGTGAAACATTCCTTTATTTCCCATGGCTACTTGTCATCATTGACCCTTGCCATGCTTTTACCATCAAACACAATCACTTGGAATATTTATCCAAATCACAAATGCAACAATCAGTTGATCGAAAAAAAACATTTAGGGTGTTGTTCAATCAACCAACAAAAACTAATTGTATTTTTTCCAAAGAATACAAGAATGGACGCAATAATAATTCCATCGCATATTCTCTCTTCCCCTTGGGATCAAAGAGCAATTCTATGCAAAATTTACTTAATACTTGTATGCACAATTTCTAATGTTATTCTTTTTATGATTATGATATTCATAACCCCTAACTGATTGCTCTATCAATGAATAAGCCATACGTAACTCAGTGCAATTAATTTCCCTTAATACATGCATTTTGCAAACTCCATCTTTCGAATATGTGAGAAGAGGCTTATCCCTTCCCATGACCTATTCTAGTACATCATAGCATGGGCCTAATGTATCTCATGTGAGAATCCAAGCAAGCATCTATCAATTTAGAAATACATTACTTACGATCGAAACTGCAGTTGGATTGATAGTCATGCCTTCGCCCGAAGCTTCATTACTGGTTGTAGGATTGCCATCCGCACACGCCATTCCTCGCTTGGAGGCCATTGTCCACAAGTAGACTTAAGAGATTAAGAAGGTGAAATAGATTTGATATGGGAGAGTGTAAGAGAAGATGGCTAAGTTGAGGATCGAGATAGAGGGAATTGAGCTAACTCTCTCCCTTGCAGCCTCTCGAGGTAACTCTTCTCTCTCTCTCTCTCTCTCTCTCTCTCTCTCTCTCTCTCTCTCTCTCTCTCTCTCTCTCTCTTTCTCTCTCTCAAGCTCTCTCTCACAATCTCTTAGAGGGGTATCCTTCTCTCTACCTCTCTCTCGCAGCCTCTCAGGGACTCCTTATGCTCCCTTGTGCCTCCCCATGCCTCATATTTATACTGAATTAGAGAGGAGGGGATGTGGCTGAGAACAAGAGTTCTCGGTGGAGGGACTCTTGGAAAACTCAGTGATTTGATGCTTAACTCATAATTATGATGGTTCCATTGGCTCCAAAAGGAGGGTAGAGCTCCAAGATACTTGGTTGGAAAGCTTTTGGACCACTCCGTTCTCTCCCTATTCGAAGTGTTGTCTACTACCTATAGACTGCGATCGCAATGCACACGATTTTGCCAATCTCTCTCTTTATTTTTTTCTTTTTATAAAATCTCTAAAACTAACAAAAACATCACTTGTCTTTTCTTTTAAATGACATCCAATTTTATCTTTTTAGGATAATATCTAAAATATGGTAGTTTTTTTGCCCAAAAATCTAATATTTTCAGACCATTCATACTATACACATTAACACTAATAATTAATATGGCTTGTAAGTCTCGTTCACGTTCTAACTTCCATGAAGGGTGGCCATGGTCCTTGTTAATCCAAGGAAAATATCAAATTTAAGACTCGATTTTTTAAATAAAATATTTTTAATTAAATAAAAATGATTAGTTATTAATGTTAGTTAGTTTTTATCTTAGTTAGTCTTTAGTTAGTAACCTTACTAACTTATTAATTGACTAACTAACTTTTGAACTAACCAACTAACTTTTAATTGCGTGGAAATATTACTCTGTGTGTGTGTGTGTGTGTGTTCTGATGTTACATAGTATACAAATTGTTTTGGCTTTCCAAGTATGATAGTGCTATAACACTCGCAAAAGTGTCAGAATACAAACAAAATAAACATTTCAAAATTTTTAATCTCTCTAGACCATTCTCCATGAGATTTTGTATGGTTAGAGACTCCTAAGTCTATATACCATATATCATTACGTACTGTGATGCATCGGCATTCATTGTATTCATTATGTGTTGCATAATGGATAAATTTTCATTATTGACTAGATTATTGTTAAATGTATAATTGTTATGTTTTTTTCTCTCTTATTTTCATTTTGACCTCTTTCCTTTTCTAGATAGTCATATGCAATATGGCCTTTTTAATCACAATTACACCATTCTATGTTAACATAACCTATATTTTGTCTAGAAGTTCCTCTATGGCTCCCCTTGCCTTGAGCTTGGCCTCTACCACCTATATACAATTGCTCTTATGAGTCATAAAATTGTCCATGATTTTTCCTATAATGGCTACCACCATCTTCTCTACCATCACAACCTTTGCCCATTAGTTGTGTTAGAGTAGAGCACCTATTCTAAATTTTTCTTGCTTCGTAATGAGGATACATCAATACCCAATTTCTTTTCTCATAATATCAATATTATATTTTCCAAATCAAGTCCCAATAAGCTTTATTCATAAGGAAATGGATCAGTCCAAACTTCCAAGCATGGAAGTTATGGCTTTCAAGCTTGTCACTATGGACTTATTAAACCCCTCAAGCATTTTACATCAAAATCCAAAAATGTGATATTCTTAGTAACATGTATCAAATATACTAGTCTCAATACAAAAATATATACTAGGCTACACATATAATACTTGAAAATTTACAACTACTATGTGCCACATCCAACACCTACAACATATTCGCTCAAATGGACAAGGTTTGCAGAGTTCTTGAACCTTATTAGATTCACATACAAACATAATTTAGCTTCCAAACGGAGGTTGCAATGTGCATAGAAAGTGAATGTGACCATGAGGATCAAGTCACAATTTATCAAAAACTCTCAACTAATGTAAGCTTGCAAAGATAACTCATCAATCATAGATTGTATGAGAGATATCTCCATAGGTATGCTTCGCAATAAAGCTTCCTTGTAAAGTATTATGCTTGTAGCTCACAAGTCCTCACTTGGATGAGTCTTTCATACTATGAAAACATAGGCAAAGAGAGAGAGATCTTAAGCTCATGCAAGATATACAATACACAGAGAATGCACTCAAGATAAAAAGCTAAAAACCCTATTCTTTGTTCTTCTTCTTCCTCCTCTTTTTTTCTTCTATTAATGATAGTCTACAAAAGATACGTGAAAAATGGAACATAATAATATCAAAGTATTTGATAGTGTGAACACACTAAATTCCATACCTTGGGTAGGTCAAATAGCTGATATCCAACTATAGAGCATCACTAGAAGGATATGACAATGCAGGTATCAAAACCATGCCAGTGATATGAATGTGAACACTGTCATGTAGATAGGTGAGTGTTAGGTGATGTTGAGCTAGATGTTTCCACGTATAAGAAATACGTTACCCTCTTTGTCATATGTAATGTAAGGAATTTGTATACTCTTCCTCATTGTATGGTTTTCCAATACATTACCCCATTTGCCACATATAATTTTAGGACATCTAAACATATAAGGATTAAATTTCCCTCTTTGCCATAGATAATGTAAGTACTCATATACTCCTCCCCATCATATGGTTTTCCGATGAGATGTATAAGGGAATTGCAAGAGGGTACATTATGATGGGTGTTTCAATATCCTTGAAAGATTAATCTCAACCTTTGGAGCTATTACTCCTTCTTTAGGTGAGGTTGCTAAGGTCAATTATGTTTTCCTTGAGAAGAAAGAGTCTTTAATAAACTTATTGAAATCCAACATTTTCTTGTGGATTATGATATTAGAGCCTTCTAGGAATTTGACAAGAAACAACATCATGGCCAAAATGATCACAATTCATGCACATTTGATTGGTTCTAGAACACTCAAATGGTAGATGCTCCCCACCATATTGTATTTAACATGCATTCGGTTAATGATTCCTTAAGTAGTTTATAGTTTTCATGAGTTTCATGAGATATAATTTTTTCCATTTACAGATAACAGGGAGTTCTTAGATTGCATTAAGTTCTTTTTAAAGGAATCGATTTAGATGTGCAATGGAAGGGAGATGGCACAAGATATGGAGGCTCAATCCATCTTCTTCCTCATCATGTCCATTGTTATCATATATACAATGAGTATCTCCCAAAGGGGATAAACACTTTCACTCTTTGACACTTTACATATAAGCATAGGATATGACTTAACCTATGCCATATTTCTCAATACTCTCCCTCAAGCTCAAAATGAGTTTGAAATCATAATATTGGAAGTGTATTTCTAAAAAAATCAAATTTATCTTTACCTAATGCTTTGGTAAAGGTATATTTGACTTGGTCATTGTTTTCGATGTGTACTAAGTTCATCTCTCCATGCATGAATTTCTCTTTGGTGAAATGATAGTGCACTTCAATATGCTTTTTTCTTGCATGATAGAGTCAATTTTTTGTATGCACAATGCTACTAATGTTATTACACGTAACGTGTCCACCTGTTATCTTCAGGACACGTCTTAGCAATCCATCGAAAAGGACATCTAGAAAGCTCCGCTCGGCACTCCCATGGAATGTTACGGGGTTTGCGATCTAGGACTTTCCGCGTCTGCCACGTAGCGGAAGTATTCTGGACACTCCCAATTAGGACCGACCTGAATTAGGGTTTTCCTATTGGTCATTTCCTAATGGCAACTAACGTCAAACCCAAGCGAACTACTTTACGCAGAAATGCCAGGTTCGAAGTGGATTCACACTACACTTAGTTCAGAATGGGAAATGAGAGGGATGCGAAGCTCAACTTCTTTGCCATAAGGCATAGTCCCATTCCGTTCCCCTAAAACAACGTAAATCGGGATCAATTATATCTCTAGGTCAACGCTTTTGTTGTTCGTATTCTTTGACGATCTTCCTGCGGTCCATCGTGATTTTGAGACAAGTTACCGGTCAATCAGGACTACCCATCCGTAGGACGGACCTATGGCCCATCCTCCACAATTTCCTCGGGTTGTTTTAGTTATCTAATTACCTAACACATTAAGTTGGACATGTAACAATCACAAACCATTTATCCATTTATCGACCATTTATCCATTTATCTTTTAATTCATTGATCAAACAAAGCCAAACAGTGCTCTTAAGTCTGTAACAAGCACAAACATTTCCATTGGTCGTTTTTGTTGGCAAATTGCTAAGGAATGAATCCTTCCTTTCGAATGTGTCTAGCACTCGATCCGGGATTACTTGCAACTTGGCAAGATCCCCTATATCCTGGGTTAGGGCATACCCTATTAACCCGACTTGGTCGAACCTTAAGTTCATAAATTATTCCAATTTATCGGCTGGTCTTTTGCTTCCAAGTAATTTTTCTTTACTCAAGAAAGATACTATATTAGGATGATTATTCATCCTCTTGCAAGATAACTTGCGTTAAGGACCTGCCAACCTTATAATGAGAATTGGCCATTCCCTTGTGATCCAATCACAAGATCATACAACTTCGCACTTGTTGCACAAGTGTCGCATCAAACTATGAGACTATTCTACTCATCAAATGGAGTCACGAAACAATCTATCCCTGATTACATTAGGCTGACATTGTCAGTCCTAGGGTTCCAAGTTCCATTTTTTTAATGTAAGATTCTTAGGGACAAACCCTAGATCACTTTTCAAGTATGCTCCATTGTCCCTACATTCGGTGAATGTGGGCAAGTATTTAGGGTATAGGAGTTTCAGTTTTAGCAATACGTGCGATTAGGTCACGTATTAATTCTTAGTGAATTTCTTGGAATTTAACTCTTTCTAAATGAGTACTTCGAGCTTTAGGTGTTTAGGTTTATGCCAATTTGTTTAACCCTTGAAGATAATTAAGTTATCATTTCCATAAACACATGACTCGTTGTCTATGCGTAAATTGATTTTCAACCCTAACTTATCGATTTAAGGTCAAAGGTTAATTCCAACTAATCTTCCTATAACTTGTGAACAAAATTCATGCTAAACAAGCAACCTTTTACTAATAATTTATGCCGTTGACAAACGATAATTGCCTAGAGTTATGTATCGTAAGAATCATTTCATGCCTTGCACTTTCCTAAGGATTCCTTGCACTTCCCATGATGATTCATTGCGAAGAAGATATGGCTTAATAATGCAATATGCAGTTTATACTTCCATGTTTAAACGAAGTATACTATTTTAAATTACAGTTTTCAGACTGCATATATGTACCCTGGCAGTAAGGTTGCAGGAGTTCAAACCGAAGTGAATACATAGTATTTGCATTGATTGCTTTACTCACAGGTTAAGCCACTTGGTGTGAGCTGTTTTGGACTATTAATGGGCTGAAATACCCTGGTTTTTTACTAAATTAATTGCAGAAAATTGTCATAAACAGTTCTGGGCTGAAGTTGAACTGTTAAGAAGATCTTGGTTTGCAGGTAGTCAGGCAAGGTCTACAACATGGCAAATGCTGATAGAACGGATAATGTAACCTAGATTGTGGGAGAAAAGCTTGATAGCAACAATTATGCAATATGGAAGTTCCGCATGGAGAACTTTCTGATAGGCAAAGGATACTAGGACTTAGTGACAGGTGTTGAGGCTAAACCTGCAGTTCCAGATAGGAATCCTACAGCTGATCAAAGACGAGCGCATCGAGCCTGGACGGAAAGAGCTCGCAGAGTTTTACATTGGCTGTCATTATGTATCTCGGATGCTATGGTGATGCAGATCATGAACTGTAAATCCCCAGCAGATGCATGGAACAGATTGGTCAGATACTATGGCACAACTACGAATGCCATGAAGATACAACTGAAGCAAAAATTCAACAACATAGAGAGGAAGAATAGATCCATACAGGACTATGTCACGGAGATTAAAACCTTAGCAGATCAGCTCGCATCTATTGGTTCATAGGTTGAAGATGAAGATATGGTTGCAATGACTTTGAATGGCTTGGGTCTAGAATACAAGTCATTTGACACATCCGTGTCTGTGAGGGCTGAAATGCCCGACTTTAACGAGCTGGTTGCATTGTTGATTCATGAAGAGGTGAAGCTTGGCTTGGCTACAGGGTCAAGTAGCTCCAAGAATAAGGATGCATTTTTTTACTCGAACCAGCGCGGTCGTGGCAGCTGTGGCAAGGGTTTTGGATCTGGCAGAGGAAGCCAGCAAAATGCATCCTTTAACAATAGCCATCCGCAGTCGTCAAATGCCAGAGGTGGTGGAAACTTCAGAGGCAGGGGGAGATCTAACTCCCGTGGCAGAGGCTCATGGCAGCAGCAACGTCAGTCAGACAATCCAAATAAAGATAAGGATTGTCACTACTGCGGAAAGTATGGGCATATTGCAAAGGATTGCTGGAAGAAGTAGGGAAATCAGAAGGGCAAGCAGCATGAACATTATGCTACTTTCAGTCAGGCAGATGACTCTGGTGATAGACTATTTGCCATGCAGTATGTCAAAGATAAGGCTGCTGAAAAATCATCTGATGATGTAGTATGGTATATTGATTTAGGGGCATCAAACCATATGACCCCACATGGTGACTGGTTCACTGAGATGGTTGCAGATAAGCATGGCTATGTTTGCACAGGAGATGATACGCAGCATAGCATAGAGCACAAAGGGAAAGTGCCTCTGGTTGTACATGATGGCAGGAAGAAGAATCTTCATGATGTTTTGCATGTCCCTTCGATTACGAAGAACCTATTGTCTGTGGGCCAGATGACAGAGCAGAACTTGCAGGTTCGCTTCAATAAGCATGGCTGCTTTATTGAAGAGTTTGGCAAAGGATGCAAGTTGATCGCGAAAGGCCACAGAAATGGAAGAATATTCACTCTTGATGCCACATTGCCAAAGCTGAACTCCGCTATGTTTGGCCAGGGTTCTGGCACTATCAGGGACTTAGAGATTTGGCACAAGAGAGTGGGGCATGTCAATTTGCAGAGGCTGCAGACCATCCAGAAGAAGCAGCTGGTAACAGGGTTACCTAGATTCCAATATTCAGATATTGGTCATGTATGCGAGGCTTGCCAGTTTGGTAAGCAGTCACGATTACCGTTTGTCAGGCATGTAAGACAGAGTACACGACCACTGCAGTTAGTGCACTCTGATGTTTGGGGATCAGCTCATAATGCATCTATGGGGGGTTCCAGATACTATGTATCTTTCTTTGATGACTACAGTCGATATACTTGGCTTTACATATTGAAAACAAAAGATGAGGTCTTTGCTGTTTTTCAGAAATTTAAAGCACAGGTTGAGAAGGAATTTGAATGTTACATCTCTCGCTTGAGATCTGATAGCGGTGGGGAGTATGTCTCCAATGAATTTGCTGATTTTTTGGCTGAAAATGGCATTCGTAGGCACCTAACCTGCAGCTACACTCCGTAGCAAAACGGAGTAGCTGAAAGGAAGAACAGGGTTCTAATGGAAGCTGCTAGGACCATGATGAATGAGAAGCATATGCCGCTTTACTATTGGGCAGAGGCTGTTGTGACAACTGCATATATTCTGAACAGGACTCCCACTGCAGGCATTCATGACATGACACCGTTTGAGAGGCTCTATGGCTACAAGCCAGATGTAAGACACATGAAGGTCTTTGGCTGTCTTGCTTATGTGCACATTCCAGATGAGAAAAGGAAAAAGCTCGATCCGACCCCTCCTTGGGCAATATGTACTTGGCATCATAGAAAATGTACAAGGTTCTGTGTGAGCTGGATGGCTATATGTTTCATTAAGCAATTATAGTGGGTGTAATATATATTTTCTTTTGCATTAATACATGCTATAACAATGTCTTTGTTATAAGGTGAGAATCAACCTTTCTTTGTTTTAGAGCTAAAATTTTACACTTCTAGCTCTTTGATGCATTTGTAATTGCAAATACTTTCACCTAAAAGCTCCCTTCATACTAGGATACATAGGTATCCAAGATAAGTAATGATACATATATGTGATCCAATTTCCTTTTCATATTTCATGTTATGTACTTCTATCAAGAGAATGCTTGTTCTTGTCTTCGAGATCATAACCTAGACAATATATGTAAAGAAGTATGTGTTAAGTCCTAAACAATAAGCATCTTAGGTCCAACAATAATCACTAACATGACATACAAATCAACATGTCATTAAGATATGTTTACACTTTTGTAAATAGATATAAATATTGATACCAAAATGCATATAAAAGGTGAGAAGGATCAAAGCTTTCTTGGAAGAACTATGGTGGCAGAGCAAGAGCAAGAAAGAGAGAGAGATGAAATGGGAACTCCAACAGTCACAATGTGTGATCAAGCCTTCCTTTATTCAAAATGTCACTAAAAGAATAAAGAATAAAGTGACAATGATGGGCACCCCCACCACTTGGAGTGTAAAGTGGCAGATAGTGTTAGTGTAGTAATACATGGGTGGCTAGGCAGAGGCACCTTTACCCCCAACAACCTCCCACTTAAAGGAGAATCTGCCCCAGTGAAGAGTGAAAAGAAAAATAAAAGACAATACAATATACACATGTGCAACAGGATGAGGAAAAACATCATCTCATCAATGCCCATCAATCTCCTGAGGAAGTGCTCAGTAGTGAGGCTTTTCATGAGTAGATCTGCAGGATTTCTGTCAATGGAGATCTTGACAAGGTCAACAACAGGCTTGTCCTCCACAACCCCATGTATGAAGTGATACCTCACCTCAATGTGTTTCGTCTTCACATGGAAGACTGGATTCTTGGCTAGCTGAATAGCACTCATAGAACCCAAATGTAGCGTAAGTATAGAATCAATCCCAAGTTCATGAACCAAACGGCCCAACCATATGGCCTTCATGCAATTACAAGCAATAATTCTTATTACGCTCTAGAGTTCAATAAGAAAGCCTCCTTTTGCTCATTTTTGCTTTCCCATTTCACAAGTCACATTTCTAGGATTCTCTTTTGCTTCAACTTTTTAAAAACCCACAAATCAATTGGACTTTGCTAAGATTCCAGCATAGTTATATTTATTGCCACCTACTTTCCTAGAAAATTAACACCTAATTTGCTTTGTGTCTCTAGAAATCTTCATAAGTAGAGATTTTCTCCAAGTGTTCCAACAATTTTTGTAGGAAAAGCCCAAGATTGGCCTCCACAAAATTAGTGGTGCTCATTTTAAGGATGGTGAATTTTTGGTTTGTATCATCCACTATGTCTTTCTCATCCTAACAACATTTTTTAATGGGTTGGATAAAAAAGTCATCCTTGAGACTATGAATTTCTAGATACCATTAAGTGTTAGGAAATCCTTTGCTAGAACAGGGGTGGAGGGGAGATTTGCCAAAGTAAGGGACTCAATACCCATTTGTTCCTCTAGATTAATCAAATTTAAGCTTTCAATGTCAAGCTCCCTTGACATTACCACCCCTTCCTCAATAGCTAGGGTCTCCTCAACATGTCTCAGTCTTTTGTAGGTCATAGCATTTTATTGAAGTTTTGTTGGGTCCTCGTTGGGTTTGAGAGCTTTCTTGATAATCCAAAAAGCTAACAATATAGAGTAGAATTCATAAAGCTCATATCTCTTTTGTGGTATGGGCTATCCAATGCCATTTTTCAATCATAAGTAAGTTGTTCTAGCCTTTTTTTCACAATTCTCCTTTGATTATATATCCTCCCTTGGAGAGGATAATGGATGAGTGTCTTTATGATGAAGCCTAAAGATGCACAAAATCTAGCACCCTAATGCATTTACATGAACCATATTATACATCAATGTAACTATCTTAGTACGATTTTAAAAATAGTGTATGCATAAAGCAAGCCGATAAGTGCTAAGGTCCCTAAAGAAATAATGGATAAGGACAATGTAAAAAAAATATGTTATTCATTAATAAACTCTTTCACTTCTAAAGCATTTATGTGCATAAAAGAATCTCTCTCTCTCTCTCTCTCTCTCTCTCATATGTTTCTGTAATGATAATTATGGAGAGTGATGAAGATGGAGAGGACGATGAAGCAAATACACATTCTTTTATTTATGTTCCATGGGCGAGAGATCAAATGTTTGCATAGACTTTGCTGTGATTATGTTCTTGGGAGAATGGCCCTTAGGACAATTCATTCTAGAGTGATGGCTAGGAAGTTAGTTGCTCATAGGGAGGAGATTTGAAAAAATAATGGCAGGGTACTGTTCAATTTGACCATAACATCATCAATATAGTAAACTAAGGGATTATGGTGTGCAACAATACTATTTCTTTAGGCGGTGTGATTGTGATGATTTCTAAAGGTTGCCAACCATAATATATTAACTCTTTTCATTAGGCTTTGATCAATGTTCCATGAGCAAGTGTTTGCAAGATCATGAAATATTAATTGTTTAAGCTCTTCATCTGACATTTATGGTTGCCATTTCCATCTTGTTGTGTTGTTATGTTAGTAAGCTTGTAGCACCGTTTGATCAACATGCATCTACATTTGTATATTTACAATGGTTTATTATTTGTAATAATTTCTATTAATTATGTATAAAACGGCCCAATGATAAAGAGTATTTTATGTAAAGCATTCTCAACACACTATTGGCTAAAGTATCCTCATCAACATTAAGAAGATTGTGTTCTTGTTGTGATTTTGAAGTGTGCAAGCTCATGACAAAGTAGAGGATGGCATCCTTGGTGTGATGAAGCCTCAATGGTCTCCCACAACTTGACTTCATTATCAACGCTAAAGAAATGTCTAACGATTTTGTGGTTCTTCTTCTTTGTGCTTGTCAAGGACAACTTTGGAATTGTGTTCGGGGAGAATGATGAAGCCTAAAGATGCTTGAAATCTAGCTCACCAATGCATCTACATTAACCACATCATACATCAATTAGTCTTATTATGATTTAAACAATGGTGTATTCATAAACCAAGCCCATAAGTGTTGATCTCCCTAAAGAAATAATGGATAAGGCCAATGTAAAAAAGAAATATTCTTTATTAATAAAATCTTGCACTTCTCAAGCATTTGTGTAAAAGAATCTCTCTCTCTCTCTCTCTCTCTCTCTCTCTCTCTCTCTCTCTCTCTCTCTCTCTCTCTCTCTCTCTCTCTCTCGCGTCTTTTTGTAATGATAATTATGAAAAAAGGATGTAGGTGGAGAGGATGATGATGCAAATACATGTTCTTTTATTTATGTTACATGGGCGAGAGATCTAATCTTGGCATAGACTTTGCTTTGATTGTGTTTCTGGGAGAATGGCCCTTTCCATGGTTCACTTTGAAACTTGAATAACTATTTTGGACTCCACCAAGACTTTAAAGGCCTTGGACTCATCTTCAATAAAAGTCATGTTTGATAAAATAACCTTCTTTATACTAAATGAATTATTAAGAATATTTTCCTTATTAAATCATGTAGTATGCCCAAACCTATATAGAATAGTGAGAAGCTTTTTGTCTTGAGGCTTATCTACTATAGAAACTTCTTCCTATATGTAGATGTCCTAAATGTATTGATATTTTGGCTTAGCAATAGTTGGTTGGCCTCTGATTTTCCTCACAACACTTGCTATGTTCTCCTTATCCTCTTCAATGATAACACAAGGCTCCTCTTCTATAGAAATTTAAACTTTAGAATTAACTGGTATCTCCTTATTCCTAATGTCAAAATCTTCAAATTTTGGATAAACAAGTCTCCTCTCTGGCTTAGCTCCCATTTGCACTAAAAGAAGGAAGAGAAAAACAAACTATCAATAGCTTGCCCTAAGAATGAAATAACCTATTTGGCCCCTACAACATGCAAAATGACATATCAAAGGCATTGCAATGCCCTTATAGATGACACATGGTTCAAATCCAAAGACTTGCCATAGGAGGCTAAATGTACCTAGGCTATAAGCAATACCAAATTAGCATCGGATCTAGTGCCATTTGGATAGATAGAAGTTCAAGAAAAATTCACGGCAAAAACTAGATGTATATTTGGATTTTTCACCATCATAAGAACATGGACTTGAAAATAATGCAAAGCACATAAAAGTGCATTTTTTGCCACATCTTACTTTAAATATATTCCCAATATTTTAGAAGGATTGAAAATGATGAAGTAGGAAGGAATTTAGTTTGAGAGTGAACACCTTACTTAAAATTTTATAAGAAAATTTTAACATTACTACATGCCTTCATTGAGATACTCTCCTTTCCAAATTCTAATGAATGAGCTAGATAAAACCCCAGTTAAGCTCTTGAAGGGGTTACTCTCCTTTCCAAAGCCCTAGTTCAACTTTTGAATGAGCTAGATAAAGCCCTAGTTTAGCTTTTGAATGGGTTATTCTATCATTTTGTTTAAATTTAGCACAAGCATTAGACTTAAAGAGCATATCAAGAGACTTCAATGTAAGAATACAAAGTTTTGCAAAGGAAAATGCCTAATAAGAAGCATGAGACTATTCAAAGCCTACAATGCAAATTTAGGCAATCGGATGTTCTGAGATGGGCCTTTTGTGTACCCATGTATCCGGGTGAGGATGGCATATTACGCCACAAGACCATTGCATTAGTCAAGTGCATTGCGTTAATAAAACATTATGTCTCTGATCGCATTGTGATAGCTAAGCATATGAAGAAGCATTGCATGTACAAGTCAAACATTATGTCATACTTGAGTGAGAAGACCCTATGATGGCTTTTTGGGCCATTGAACATTGGTGGATAGGCCTCATGCATGCCTATGGGTGCATGTGAGGATTGATCATAAAGTGCACTAAGCCACAAGACAAGGTAGAAGAAGTGCACCAAAATGAAACAGTGCAATGTAGGGAGGAGTATACTAGTCTAGCCTAGATTACAATGAAGAAAACAATGCACCAATGTGAAGAACTACATAGTCTCTTGCACGAGCAAGCCCCAATGCAAAGAACTAGAAAATCTCCTTCACAAGTAAAGCCCCAATGCAAGGAATGGGCATTGCATTAATTAAGCATTCATGTCACACAAAGCATTTCAAATATTTATTAACATGAATATTGTTGCAAACCTTACTCTAAAAATGATAAGAAAATGCAAAAATTTAAAAGCTTTTATTTTCTTGAAGGTTAAAAGAAATCAAGAAAATCTAGGATACTTTTAGAATTCGAGTGAGCCATGACCCAATCTTCCCACCATTGAAGAGAGAAAGCTTCAAAGTTACCAAAATTATTGTTTAAATTACCAAGTAAATGTGTGTGTGAGAAAAAAAATTACTTTTTGATGGGAATGCATGGTCTATATAAAATTTACAAGCACATGAAAACATTGATATTTTGAACATTTCTATCTAGGCATCGGTTGTGGCATTTCTTATTTCAACAAGATCAACTAAACTATATTATTTCTCTTACATTTACTAATAGATATAAATATCAATGTCATTTTTATATTCAGTATCATATCAACTCCACCATCTCTGGATTCCTACGCTGTATGCTATCTTTTTAGTGAAGGCACCCTTCTACATGCATTCATCAACAACCCACCACATACATATACATGCTAAGAAGTAATAGTAAAGACGATTCTTTATCATCACTCAATTCGGCGCAAGCAAAACAGCTATAAACAAGTGGTTTTGCAAATTGCTAGAATTAATATAATAGTAAAAAAGTGCATTGAAATAGTGTTAAAGTTTTTTTTTTAATAATGCGCAAAGAATATCAATATTATGAATAAAAGGTATTTACATAGTCTACTAAGAGGCTTCTTCAAGACATAATTCCCTTGGTCCCAAATGATCGATGGCCCAGGGTCAAAAGTGAAATTCTGGTGGCCCTTAAGGGTTGTAAATCAGCTGATAGAATTTTTAAGGTTTTTTGTAATGCCTTAGCAAAGGCCTGAAATAGTGTTAAAGTTGTCTAGGTTATGCGAGCCATCCTAAAATGCCTTTAACAAAAAAATAGAAAAGTATGGCCATAAAGTTGAAGGGGAGGAATAAAATAATATTACACACATAGATGCACTAACTATGCAAGGTGAATTTGTTTTGACAACTGCACCTAGTCAAATTTAGAAGTGCGATGTGAGAATGGGTGTCTAGAACATTAGGACAATAGGACGAAAGGGTTATTAACAAAAGGTTGAATTAGCTGCTTTAAAATATAAGGTTTTAAGAAAAAACCTTGTTTGGGGATGCGTGAGGCAAATTGAGAGTTCTTATAATCCTGAAGTAGTCTGCTGGATCGAGGGGTTTTGAGGATCCTTGAAACCCTTGTCGATATTCTTGGTTTTGTGTCAATGATTCTCAAACATCCTTGCATTATAATTACGCATTAGTATGACAACCAGCTTTGGACTTTTTTTGGCCCTTCCTTTTCCACTCAGGATCTAGAAGCATCTGTAAAAAATCATTAGAAACTATGTCTTCTACAACCTTGGTACACCTCCGTGCATTGCCCCTACACTTTCTTGAGTTCTGAAAATGTTGAAAAACATTTAAACTATATGACCTCTACAATGCCATTTCATGCATTGCCTCAACACCCTCACTCCAAAAGGGACATCTCTAATGTCATTTTCATTCTTGTAAGGCATAGCGATTCTCGAGATGTGCAGATAAATAATGAACTCAAATCTAGTAAACGATGGAAAAAGGGAGTTCTAGTACAAAGAATCATGCTAGTTCTAGTTATTGCTTCCAAGCAATAACTAGAACTAGAGTGATTCTTTGTATTGTGAACAACATTTCCTTTCATACAGTGCAAAACTAGCAGTTCAAAGCAATTTTTGAAATTGTTTATACTAGAAGTATCCTAGATTCATAGTAGCCAAACCTTAATATGTTAAGGGATGTCTTCACATTTAAACCTTAAAAACATATGGTTGTGCACTTACCATGTGTTGACAACTTCACTATTAGTACTTGTTGTCTTCACATTTGAACCTTAAAAACATATGGTTGTGCACTTGCCATGTGTTGACAACTTCACTATTAGTACTTACTGCCTTCTCCACTTGCACTACATCTAGATCTACATTATGCTATAAAAGTGTAAAAAAGTTGATGAAATTGTAACGTGTCCACTTGTTATCTTCAGGACACGTCTTAGCAGTCCATCGGAAAGGACATCTAGAAAGCTCCGCCCAGCACTCCCATGGAATGTTATGGGACTTGCGATCTAGGACTTTCCGCGTCTGCCACGTAGCAGAAGTATTTCGGCCGCTCCCACTTAGGATCGACCTGAATTAGGGGTTTCCTATTGGTCATATCCAAGCAACTAACGTCCAACCCAAGCGAACTATTTTACGCAGAAACGCCAGGTTCGAAGTGGATTCATGCTGCACTTGGTTCAAGGAGAATGGGAAACGAGAGGGATGCGAAGCTCAACCTCTCTGCCATAAGGCATAGTCCCATTCCATTCCCCTAAAACAACGTAAATCAGGATCAATTATATCTCTAGGTCAACGCTTTTGTTGTTCGTATTCTTTGACAATCTTCCTGCGGTCCATCGTGATTTTGAGAAAAGTTCCCGGCCAACCGGGACCACCCATCCATAGGACAGACCTATGGCCCATCCTCCGCACTTTCCTCGGGTTGTTTTAGTTATCTAATTACCTAACATATTAAGTTGGACATGTAACAATGAGCTTCTTTAATTAGCTTGTTAAGCATTGGTTCTTTCACGTAATCATATCACTTGACATAGAAAAACAATGTCAAACAAGTTCCTTATTAACAGGTTATCATAGTTATCTTTGAAATACAACAAGTCCAGCCCGTAGGCTTATCCACAATCCGCCCGAAGGCTATCCAGCAATCCACAGGGATCACTAATCCAAGTTTTTGCGTGTAGACTAGTATGCGGGCCTCAGGATTCAATCCCGAGTCACGTTAGCCTCTTGTGTAGGGCCCGGAAGGCGAGGGATTTACCGCTAGCGCCCCCCTGGCACCCAAGCATCCTCCTGCTCCAAGTAGTGCTCAACGGAGAGACCTCACACGGCGGGTTCGGTCTATCTTCCCGGCACGGTTAACAACCCCCTTGATTAGGGTCAAGTAGGCAGTCGAGGGTAAGTGAAGCTGCCCCTCCCTTCAGGCCTTCAACTTGAAGCATTAGATATCCATTTATCCTTTAATTCATTGGTCAAACAAAGCAAAACAGTGCTCTTAAATTTGTAACAAGCACAATCATTTCCATTGGTCTTTATTGTTGGCAAATTGCTAAGAAATAAATCCTTCCTTTCGAATGCGTCCAGCACTCGATCCGGGATGACTTGCGACTTGGCAAGATCCCCTATATCCTGCGTTAGGGCGTACCCTATTAACCTGACTTAGTCAAACCTTAAGTTCATAGATTATTCCAGGTTTTCGGTTGGTCTTTTGCTTCCAAGCAATTATCTTTACTCAAGAAAGATACTATATTAGGATGATTATTCATCCTCTTGCAAGATAACTTGTGTAAGGACGTGCCAACCTTATTACGAGATTTGGCCATTCCCTTGTGATCCAATCACAAGATCATACGACTTCGCACTTGTTGCACAAGTGTCACATCAAACTATGAGACTATTCTACTCATCAAATGGAGTTATGAAACAATGTGTCCCTGATTAGATTAGGCTGACGTCGTCAGTCCTAGGGTTCCAAGTTCCATCTTTCTAGCGTAAGATTCTTAGGGACAAACCCTAGATCACTTTTCAAGTATGTTCCACTGTCCCTACATTCGGTGAATGTGGGCAAGTATTTAGGGTATAGGAGTTTCAGTTTTAGCAATACGTGCGATTAGGTCACGTATTAATTCTTAGTGAATTTCTTGGAATTTAACTCTTTCGAAATGAGTACTCTGGGGTTTAGGTGTTTAGGTTTATGCCAATTTGTTTAACCCTTGAAGATAGTTAAGTTATCATTTCCATAAACACATGACTCGTTGTCTACACCTAAATTGATTTTCAACCCTAACTTATTGATTTAAGGTCAGGCATAGGTTAGGTTAATTCCAACTAATCTTCCTATAACTTGCGAACAAAATTCATGCTAAACAAGCAACCTTTTACTGATAATTTATGCTGTTGACAAACGATAATTGCCTAGAGTTATGCGTTGTAAGAATCATTTCATGCCTTGCACTTTCCTAAGGATTCCTAACACTTCCCATGATGATTCATTGCGAAGAGGATATGGCTTAATAATGTGATATGCAATTTATACTTCCATGTTTAAATGAAGTATACTATTTTAATTTTGTTTTATAACAATGGACATTAATCTAATTTTAATTCATTGCAATGCATAAATCTATTTGCTAGAAATGCATATCAATCTTTTTTGCCTACTTTATTTTGTTTATTTTATTAGAAATACTAATGACTAAATTCCTCCATCGTGAGCTAATTTTTCTAAAGCATTTAAGACGAAAAATGCATCCTATTTTCAACAATTATCCTTGCACGATTGAATTATAACAATACCAAATATAAATTAGGAAGGAAAACCTGGACTTGGGGTGAGATGTCCACGTGAATGCTAGGAGACTATCCTCCTGCGGTTGTACCTTGGGCTTTCTTAGGAGGCATCGCAATTGTAGCCTTTCCATAGTGGATGCAGCTTTGCAAATTCCCTTTTTAAGATACCACCGTCCTTTATGAGTCTTTTGTTCTTTCCTTTCGTAGCAGCTCTTTGAATGGATACTTGTTGAGGAGGGAAGAGACCACAAAAAAGGGGTCCAAACCAGGAAGGGGGTGCTTCAAAGTCTTTCGCAAATAAGGCCCATTAAAGACATGGGAAAGGCTTAATGGCCTTATAAAGACTCACACGAACAGGGAATAAAAGGTGTAAAAACCCTTACGAGGGCTTTTGCATGGGATTGAAAAGTGTCAAAAGACCCTTAACACCCTATCTTCTTTTGTAAGGGGGTAAACAAAGGGGTATAAAAAGGGCCTAAGGGAGCCCTTAGGGGAAATTCGAGGGGGTTGGATGAAGGGCTTAAGGTAAAATCTTTTGGGGGAAAAAGGGCTTATAGAGTTTCAAGGGGAAAATTTTGAGGAGGGGGAAAAGGCCCTAAGGGAGCCCTTAGGGAGGAATTTTAAGGGGGGTAGTCCCAAAGGTTATAAGAAAAAGGGGCCTGAGGGGGATTTAAAAGAAACGGGGAGAGTAAGACCTTTAAGGTCAAACCTTTTTGGAGGGGGGAAAAGGGCCCTAAGGGAGCCTTTAGGAGGATTAAGGTACAGGGAAAAAGGACCTTAAAGACCACTTAAGGCCTTCAAGGAAACCTTGGGGGGGGGAAGGGGGACTTATAGAGACCTTGGGAAGACTTTGGTGGGGGGAAAATAAAAGCTTTATTAGACCATATGAGGGGGGGCTTAGGAAGCCCACCCTTGGAAGCTTCCAAGGAGCTTCCAAGGGCTTCTGGATATCCCAGAGCCACGTGGAAGGAGGAAGAAGGCACTTTGAGGCAAGCTGGCGGGGCAGGCAGGAGGAATTCTTCCCTGTCTCACGGCATCAGAATGGCAGCATCTCGATGGCAGCGTCGCATCCACTTCCTTTCCTTCTACCTCACGGGCCAGCACAGAGTATCTCCTCCCTTCTCTCCCTCACGCAATCAGAGTAAATCCTCTCTTCTCTCCCTCACGCATTCAAATGGCATCTCCTGGTGGCCCCTCCTTTAGCCTGCGCCCCCTCGATTTAAATAGGGGAGGGGAGGGGGATCCTCCCTCCCCTGCGTGTTAGCGGACATGGCTACGAGCCTAGGCAAGCTCCAACGAGGAGCTTGCCTACCATACTATTCCCCTCTTCCTCCAGCTCAACAGTCGGCTGGAGGAGAGGGAAAATAATTTTAAAAATTTGCTTTTATCAACTAAAGTATCCAAATCCATTTTATTGGGGCAGTTCACGCGTGCCTACGCCTTCGGGATATTACATTCTCTCCCCCTTGGAGGAATCAAGATGTCCTCATCTCGAGGTAAACTGGGGATATTGATGGTTGAGAGTGCCTTCATCTATCCAAGTGGCATCCTCTTCGGGATAATCTTTCCACTGGACGAGGCATTCTCTCAAGGTTCTGGATCTCAATTGTCTCTCCTAACATCTAAGATCCTGTCAAGTCTTAGTTCAAGGACTCCTTAACTAGGCATTACAACTTGTTGGTCATCAAGTACATGGTTAGGATTAGGTACATACTTTTTCAATAGGCTAATATGGAATACATTATGAACCTTTAGGTTCTCACGGAGTTGTAGTTTATAAGCATTAGGTCCTAGGCACTTGAGGATCTTGTACGGTCCACAATACCTTGGACTTAGCTTCTTGCAATCTTCTAAGGATAGGGAACTCTTCTTAGGGCGTACGCAAATGAAGACCATGTCTCCTTCTTTGAAGACTCTATCTTGATGCTTCAAATCTGCGTAGGCCTTCTGTCTATCCTTGGCAGCTTAGATGTCCTGTCTTATTGACTTTATTTGGTCATACATCTCTTCCAACATTTGCCTTGAAGCTTCAACCCTCAAGGTTGGATCTGAGAAGCTGAGGGGACTTTGACAGTCATGACCATACAATGCTTGGAAAGGGGTCATCTGAATGCTTTGTTGGTAAGAAGCATTGTAGGAAAATTCAACCAAAGGTAAGTATTGAATCCACCTCTTTGGCTCACGACAGCAATATGCCCTAAGCATATCCTTGATGACTTGATTTACTCGCTCTGTTTGGCCATCTGTTTGGGGATGGTAAGCTGTGCTAAAACAGAGTTGAGTTCCAATGGCTTCAAAGATGGCTCTCCAGAAGTGTGATGTGAAGAGAGAATCACGATCACTAACGACTCTTCTTGGTAGCCCATGTATCTTGAATATCTCCTTGATAAACAACCTTGCAATATTCGAGGCTTTATAGTTTGTCTTTACTAGAATAAGGTGTGCAACCTTAGTTAGCATGTCAACCACAACCATGATGGAGTTGTATCCTCCTTGAACTTGGGGGAGGCCAACAACAAAATCCATACCGATGAATTCCCATTTCATTTGGGGAATATCAAGCGGTTGCAGCTTCCCTGGCAACTTGACATGTTCGGCTTTGATACATTGACAAGACAAACACTCGATGACATATTTGAGAATGTCACCTTTAAGCCTCTCCCAATGGTATCTCTTCCTAATTGCATTGAGAGTCTTGGCATAGCCAGGATGTCTTGAGAAAGGGGAATCATGAGCTTCCCACAATATCTTCTGCTTAAGTGACTGACTTGCCGGTATACACAACCTCGTTCTATAGTAGACAAGTCCACTATTGATAGAGAATTCATGATACTTATCCTCCAGCTTTTGGTTTTGATCCTTGATAGATATCTCCCTTAGCATAGTTTGGTAGGCTGGATCATGGCATACGTCCTCTCTAGCTAACTCAAGTATTGGATTGTTTGGCATAGATAATTTTGTAGCTAGAGATCTAGCTATTGATGGATTCTGCAAGATTAGAGAATTAAGGAATGCCTTGCGACTAAGTGCATTGGCAACTACATTCTCTTTTCCTGGTCGGTACTTGATTTCAAAGTCGTACTCTTCCAGCACTTCAATCCATCGACGTTGCCTCATGTTGAGCTCGTTCTGGGTAAAGATCCACTTGAGATTCTTATGGTCAGTTACTAGTGTAAACTTGTTACCCAATAGGTAGTGTCTCCAAATCTTTAGAGCATGGATTATAGCTAGCAATTCCAGATCATGCGTAGCATAATTCTTCTCATGACTCTTCAATTTCCTTGAAGAGTATGCTACAGGATGACCTTCCTGCATGAGCACACATCCCAAGGCAAGTGTGCTAGCATTAGTTACTACCTCGAACTCCTTATTGAGGTCTGGAAGTTTTATGATAGGTGCTGATACCAAAATTTTCTTCAATCTGTTGAAGCTATTTTGTTCGGGAGTTGACCATGCAATGGTTGTTTGCTTCTTTAGTAAGTTCGTCAGAGGTGCTGCAATCAAAGCATAATTTTTTATGAAGACCCTATACCATCCTGTCAATCCAAGAAATCTATGTATTTCTTTGACAGATGTTGGTATTGGCCATTCTAGCACATCTCTGACCTTGGCTGGGTCCACTAAGATTCCTTCTGCTGATATGATGAATCCCAAATATTCAATCTGACGCTTGAAGAATGCACACTTCTTCATCTTAGCATACAACTTATGCGCCCTCATTGTCTCAAGGACAATCCGAAGTTGGGGTTCATGATCTTCTTCCTGTTTAGAATAGACTAAAGTGTCGTCGAAGAAGACAAGCACGAAATCATCAAGGTATGGCCTAAAGATATTCTTCATTAACATGTTGAAAGTGGCAGGTGCATTCGTAAGCCCAAATGACATAACTAGGAACTCAAAGTGCCCATATCTTGTATTGAACACTGTCTTTGGGATATCTTCTTCCTTGATCCTTATTTGATAATAACCTGACCTAAGGTCAATCTTGGAGAAGATCTTTGCACCTTGAAGACGATCAAGAAGCTCATCTATTCTAGGAATAGGGTACTTGTTCTTGACAGTTGATTGATTCAGCCCTCTGTAAAAATCAATACAAAGCGTTCCATCTTTCTTTTTCTAGAACAGTACTAGAGCTCCCCATGGTGAACTACTAGGACGAATGTAGCCTTGATCTAGTAGTTGCTTGAGTTGCTCCTTCAACTCAATTGCTTCTGGTATGGACATTCTATAAGGTCTCTTTGCAATTGGTGCAGCTCCTGGTACTAGCTTAAAATCTCATGATCCACTTCTCTTTGAGGCAGGAGTTCTGTCAAAACTCTTCAGGAAATACATCCATGTATTCCTTTAGCCAAGATGGTCCTTTACTAGACTCTTGCTTCTGATCTAACTTGTTGAGCTTAATTGAGTAGGCAAGTAGTCCTTTTCTTACTCCTTTTATAATCCAAGATGCCTTGGCCAATTGAATTTTTGGACTTCCAGTCTCTCCTTGAGTTGTGACTAATTCCCTTTCAAAGTTTCAAAAGGAAACTTGGCCCTTTCCACAATGAATGTGGGCTTCATTAGGCTTAAGCCAATACATTCTGAGTAGGCACTCATGGATACCTAAATTCATGACTCTGAATTTGACCGAAGTCGTCTTTCCTCCCAGGAAGAATTCCACCTTAGCAGTTTGCCTAGTACAAGTAACCTCATGACCATTTGCCAATTCCACAAGCAAAGTAGGTGCTTCTAATGTGGCTATTCCTAGTCTTTTTGCACAAGTTGGTGAGATAAAGGAATGTGTACTGCCACAATCAATCGAGGTCTTGAAACTTTTACCTTGATAGTCCGACGGTGTCTGAATCACTGAGAACTGGCGATTCGGGCCTTTCTTGTGTAGAACGACATGGATTGTCGCCCTTTCAAACTCTGCTTCCATGGTCGGATCTTTTTCTTCTTCACACATTTGCCTATTGGCAACGCAGGTGGTTCTTCCTCTGCCTCGAGTAGCTGCTCGTTAACCATGGCCCGTTCCTTGGAAAGGTGCTTGGCGATGTCCTCCTCCAAGTTTGGGACATTGCCTCTTGAACTGACCGGGCTCGTTGCAGTGGAAACAACGCAGGTTTTGGCCATTGCTTTGAGTAGGAACAAAGTTGTTGACGTTATTAGTCCTTGCTTTCTTTCTTTGTCCCTGATTGTGACCTTGAACTCTCTTCATCTGAGGTCTGAATGCTTCTCTGTTCGGGTCATTATAAGACCAGGTTTTGTTACCCCTTGGTCTAGACTGCACCTCCCGAGTTATAGGGGCATCTCGAATGAGTGCGTCCTGAAGATCTGATGGACGCATAGATTCAAGACGGGTATTTATTGGTGGGTTTAAACCAGCACAAAATTTGCACACCTGTTGTGTCATGTCCATCTGCGGCGCATACTTTAGAAGTGAGATGAATTTAGAATAGTATGCGTCAAGGGTGAGTCCCAGTTGTTTTAGCTCGTAGAACTCATTCATTTTCTGCGTGCGATATGTAGGTGGTAAATATCTTCCCTACACGGCTTTCTTCAACTTCTCCTAGGTAATGGATCCTTCCGCGATCCCTTGATCCCTGCACCATTGCTTCCACCAAAGCCTGGCTTCACCGGTGAGCTTCAACTTGGCGAGCATAGCCTGATTGGTGGGTGCAGTACCGGTTGCTTCCAAGTAATCCTCCATGGATTTCAATCCAAATTTCAGCATCTACTTGGATGGACCTGCCTCTCCCGTCAAACTCGAGTGGCTTAATCTGCTTGAGAAGAAACTTCTTCTCCTGGATTACAGCAGTACTTCATGTAGGAGGCAAGCTAGGAACTTGTACCTGGGGTTGTGCCTGAATAAAGGTTTCTTAACGTTATTACACGATAATCGTTTATTCATTTATATTACATTTCCAATTCCATTATCATCTAAGCAATCTAACCACTTAACTTTTTATCGGTTCTCATGCACAATCAGACATTGATAAAAAGAAGTCTTATTTGTATTTATATGGGCATAGGCCTTTTCAGAATACAACATTTCTTGCGATGATAAGCCAACTCTTACATTTAGTTTGGGGAGAACAACATTGTATTACATTTATCTACAGGAATTGTATAATAGTATGGTTTCGGGTCATGGATCTTCAGGAATCGGTAAGTCATTGGAAGTTTAGGGTATCCCTTCCTTTGGAACCCATTCTTCTCACAGCGCCCCAACACTTTAATCCTGTTAGTGGGGATTACACGGGTTACTTCCTCATATAAGTTTAGTTTGACCCTCCGACCTTGAATATGTAAAGTTGAATTTACGTGAGCTTCCACAAAAATGAATAGCTTCACGACTTTTAGGTCTTCCAACCACTTGATCCTCTTTAGGTTGGTTTGTAGGTATGCGAACTGGTGGGCGGCTATATAGTAGATTCCTGAGGCATCCATCCATCTTCATTCCATGTATAAAGGCGATGAATTATAGATTCGCTCTAAAATGTTCATCATCTCAACCCTTTGTCGATAATGCGGAGAATGCATTGCAATCATAAACATAACGCGGAACACCAAGAACTTGTTCCATGCTTCGTAATTCTGCAAGACAGCATTGAAAGTAAGGAAATATTTGGACATCAACATTTGCTTTACTTTATCTTATTAAGATTTCATAAAAATAATTCCGTTGTTGGTTAGCTCTGATACCAACTGTAACATGTCCACTTGTTATCCTCAAGACACGTCTTAGTAGTCCATCGGAAAGGACATCTAGAAAGCTCCGCCCGGCACTCCCATGGAATGTTACGAGGTTTGCGATCTAGGACTTTCCGCGTCTGCCACGTAGCGGAAGTATTCCGACCGCTCCCACTTAGGACCGACCTGAATTAGGGTTTTCCTATTGGTCATTTCCTAACGGCAACTAACGTCGAACCCAAGCAAACTATTTTACGCAGAAACGCCAAGTTCGAAGTGGATTCACACTGCACTTGGTTCAAGGAGAATGGGAAACGAGAGGGATACAAAGCTCAACCTCTCTACCATAAGGCATAGTCCCATTCCGTTTCCCTAAAATAGCGTAAATCGAGATCAATTATATCTCTAGGTCAACACTATTGTTGTTTGTATTCGTTGACAATCTTCATGCGGTCCATCGTTATTTTGAGAAAATTTCTCGGCCAACCGGGACCACCCATCTGTAGGACGGACCTATGGCCCATCCTCCGCACTTTCCTCGGGTTGTTTTAGTTATCTAATTACCTAACATATTAAGTTGGACATGTAACAATTAGCTTCTTTAATTAGCTTGTTAAGCATTGGTTCTTTCACGTAATCATATCACTTGACATAGAAAAACAATGTCAAACAAGTTCCTTATTAACAGGTTATCATATTTATCTTTGAAATACAACAAGTCAACCCCGTAGGCTTATCCACAATCTGCCTGAAGGCTATCCAGCAATCCACAGGGATCACTAATCCAAGTTTTCACCCATAGACTAGTATGCGGGCCTCGGGATCCAATCCCAAGTCACGTTAGCCTCTTGTGTAGGGCCCAGAAGGCAAGGGATTTACGGCTAGAGCCCCCCCTGGCACCCAAGTGTCCTCCTGCTCCAAGTAGTGCTCAACGGAGAGACCTCACGCGGCGGGTTCGGTCCACCTTCACGGTGCAGTTAACAACCCCCTTGGTTAGGGTCAGGCAGGCAGTCGAGGGTAACTAAAGCTGCCTCTCCCTTCAGGCCTTCAACTTGAAGCATTAAATATCCATTTATCCTTTAATTCATTGGTCAAACAAAGCAAAACAGTGCTCTTAAATTTGTAACAAGCACAATAATTTCCATTGGTCGTTATTGTTGGCAAACTCCTAAGGAATAAATCCTTCCTTTCGAATGCGTCCAACACTCGATCCGGGATGACTTGCGACTTGGCAAGATCCCCTATATCCTGCGTAAGGGGGTACCCTATTAACCCGACTTAGTCAAACCTTAAGTTCATAGATTATTCCAGTTTTTCGGTTGGTCTTTTGCTTCCAAGCAATTATCTTTACTCAAGAAAGATACTATATTAGGATGATTATTCATCCTCTTGCAAGATAACTTGCGTAAGGACCTGCCAACCTTATTACGAGATTTGGCCATTCCCTTGTGATCCAATCACAAGATCATACGACTTTGCACTTGTTGCACAAGTGTCGCATCGAACTATGAGACTATTCTACTCATCAAATGGAGTCACAAAACAATGTGTCCCTGATTACATTAGGTTGATGTCATCAGTCCTAGGGTTCCAAGTTCCATCTTTCTAGCGTAAGATTCTTAGGGACAAACCCTAGATCACTTTTCAAGTATGTTCCGCTGTCCCTACATTCGGTGAATGTGGGCAAGTATTTAGGGTATAGGAGTTTCAGTTTTAGTAATACGTGCGATTAGGTCACGTATTAATTCTTAGTGAATTTCTTGGAATTTAACTCTTTCTAAATGAGTACTCTGGGGTTTAGGTGTTTAGGTTTATGCCAATTTGTTTAACCCTTGAAAATAGTTAAGTTATCATTTCCATAAATACATGACTCGTTGTCTATGCGTAAATTGATTTTCAACCCTAACTTATTGATTTAAGGTCAGGCATAGGTTAGGTTAATTCCAACTAATCTTCCTATAACTTGCGAACAAAATTCACACTAAACAAGTAACCTTTTACTAATAATTTATGCCGTTGACAAACGATAATTGCCTAGAGTTATGCATTGTAAGAATCATTTCATGTCTTGCACTTTCCTAAGGATTTCTAACACTTCCCATGATGATTCATTGCGAAGAGGATATGGCTTAATAATGTGATATGCAGTTTATACTTCCATGTTTAAAGGAAGTATACTATTTTAATTCTATTTTATAACAATGGACATTAATCTAATTTTAATTCATTGCAATGCATAAAGCTATTTGCTAGAAATGCATATCAATCTTTTTTGCCTACTTTATTTTGTTTATTTTATTAGAAATACTAATGACTAAATTCCTCTGTCGTGAGCTAATTTTTCTAAAGCATTTAAGACAAAAAATGCATCCTATTTCCAACAATTATCCTTGCACGATTGAATTATAACAATACCAACTATAAACTAGGAAGGAAAACCTGGACTTGGGGTGAGATGTCCACTTGGATGCTAGGAGACAATCCTCCTATGGTTGCGCCTTGGGCTTTCTTAGGAGGCATCGCAATTGCAGCCTTTCCGTCGTGGATGCTTTGTGAATTCCCTTTTTAAGATACCACCGTCCTTTATGAGTCTTCTGTTCTTTCCTTTCATATAGCAGCTCTTTGAAGGGGTACTTGTGGAGGAGGGAAGAGACCATGAAAAAGGGGTCCAAACCAGGAAGGGGGTGCTTTAAAGTCTTTCGCGAATAAGGCCCATTAAAGCCATGGAAAAGGCTTAATGGCCTTATAAAGACTCACACGAATGAGGAATAAAAGGTGTAAAAACCCTTACGAGGGCTTTTGTATGGGACTGAAAAGTGTCAAAAGACCCTTAATACCCTATCTTCTTTTGTAAGGGGGTAAACAAAGGGGTATAAAAGGGGCCTAAGGGAGCCCTTAGGGGAAATTCGAGGGGGTCGGATGAAGGGCTTAAGGTAAAATCTTTTTGGGGGAAAAAGGGCTTATAGAGTTTCAAGGGGAAAATTTTGAGGAGGGGAAAAAGGCCCTAAGGGAGCCCTTAGGGAGGAATTTTAAGGGGTTATAAGAAAAAAGGGCCTAAGGGGGATTTAAAAGAAACAGGGAGAGTAAGACCTTTAAGGTCAAGCCTTTTTGGAGGGGGGAAAAGGGCCCTAAGGGAGCCTTTAAGAGGATTAAGGTACGGGAAAAAAGGACCTTAAAGACCACTTAAGGCCTTCAAGGAAACCTTGGGGGGGTGGGGGAAAGGGGGCTTATAGAGCCCTTGGGAAGACTTTGGTGGGGGGAAAATAAAAGCTTTATTAGACCATATGAGGGGGGGCTTAGGAAGCCCACCCTTGGAAGCTTCCAAGGGCTTCTGGATATCCCAGAGCCACGTGGAAGGAGGAAGAAGGCGCTTCGAGGCAAGCTGGCGGGCAGACATGGCGAATTCTTCCCTATCCCACGACGTCAGAATGGCAGCATCTCGACGCCAGCGTTGCGTCCACTTCCTTTCCTTCTACCTCACAGTCGCCAGTGCAGAGTAGTATCTCCTCCCTTCTCTCCCTCACACAATCAGAGTAACCCCTCTCTTCTCTCCCTCGCGCATTCAAACGGCATCTCCTGGCAGCCCCCCCTTCAGCCTGCGCCCCCTCGATTTAAATAGGGGAGGGGAGGGGAGGGGAGGGGGATCCTTCCTCCCATGCCTGTCAGCGGGCATGGCTAAGAGCCTAGGCAAGCTCTGACTCGGTTGGAGGAGAGGGAAAATAATTTAAAAGAATTTGCTTTTATCAAGTAAATTATCCAAATCCATTTTATTGGGGCAGTTCACGCGTGCCTGCGCCTTCGGGATATCACACAAATTCATGCCCATGTCGTCCTTGTTTTTCTTTTCCTTTTCAATTAGCATTGATTGAAGAAAATCTTAACTATCTCATTAAAAGGAAAGTTCTAGAAAGAGGCACTTGTTAACTAGGTATTATTCATCTATAATACATAGAATGATGTTTGCAACTTGATTACTATAGCCAAAACCTATTCTACACAATATATTTATGTTTCCAAATGAACAAAAAATAGTACTAGAGACAAAAGAGCACTTTATAGTCCATATAGAAAAGTCCTAGATTTAGTTGTTAGCTCAAAGGAAATTATGCATATCATGGTTATGTTTTAATAACAAAAATAAATTTTAGTATGAATATAAAATCTAAAGTTAGCATGAAGCTTCCATGCCATTATCATAGTGAGAAGATAACACTAAAATTTGAGTCATCATGAGAACTATATCTTATTATGTAACTATTTAGCCATTATAAAGAATCGTCATTTTTGGACATAAATGTCTCCTAGTAAACATTGAAATTTGTTAAACATCATACCCTTTCTTAGATTGATCTATAGAAAGACATATGCAAATTATTTGAAAGGTTCATGATAATGTAAGACCTTTTATGAGGATATTAAATTGTGTTGACTCCTCATTCCAATTAGGACTTAAATGTAAATTTCCAAAGCATGTATTGCTCAAAATGGATTTCATCTCATGCTTCTAGTATATTAAACACATGGGATGATGTTTTGATTCAAAGCTATGTTGCTTTTTCCTCACGATTAGTATGTTAAATCAAGTAGACTTATATATATGGGTTTTTCACTTTTGTAACTTTTCTTTAAATCCCAAATTGTTGTAAATTTTTCATAATTTCTTTCAAGTTTGGCACAATTTTACAATAAGCTTGATGCAACTTATCATCTTTTAATATAATTTTTAAACATTTTGACTCTAGAGCTTCAAGCTTCATAGAAAACCTTATCTTTATGATCATGTCATGATGTAGTACATCACATTTCCTTTCAACTTATCCCTCTTTTTTGGTAGCTTGATGCACTACATCGATACACTCTATCAAAATATACATAATGTTATCTATTCTATATTAAATTGCATTAGTTTGATGCACTCTATCCAAATACATAGAATATTGTGTAATCCATATGAATTTGATGCAATGCATCAAGTTTCCTTGTAAAATGAATAAGTTTTCACACAACTTGATGCGTTGCATTAAGCTAGATAGAATGTTGTCTATTTTTGCACTAACTTGATGCAACACATCAAGTTGCCTCTTGAATATACATGTTTTTGCATTAACTTGATTTGCTTCATCAAGCTACATAGAATATTGTGTGTTTTTCATACCAACTTGATGTAGTCCATCAAGTTCCCTTATATATCATGCAAGTTTTGGCAACAACTTGGTGCACTACATCAAGCCACCTAGAATATTGCATGTTTTCTATACTGACTTAATGCAATGAGTCAGGTTACTTTGTAATCATAAAGTTTTGGGTCCAACTTGATGCATGACATCAAGCAGTATAGAATATTTTATGTTTTCTGTAGTAACTTGAAGCAATGTATTGAATTGCCTTGTAAGTAATAGAGGTTTTGTCACCAACTTAAAGCGCTTAGTATGTTTTCATTGTACCTTGATGTACTACATCAAGTTGCCATGTATGTTGTGCATACGTTCAAAAATATAGAAAAAAATATGATACACAACAAGTGATCATGTGCATTACACAATGAATGTTTTCAATAATGAGAAACAATCCATTAATTGCATAGTTCATTCATATTACAAATGAAGGTGGTATGGTGCATGAATTGTCATTTAAATCAATAAAGCTTCCATGTTAACAACATGTTATAATTTTCAAGAAGGTAATCACCACTTTATTATTCTATACTCCATTACCACAAACAACATGGCAGTGTCATATGTGCATATAGCAATGGCTTTTTTAAAAGTCTTTTAAGAGGCATTATCTTTTGCTTTACCTATTATAGCGACTAGTATTGTAAATATGATACATTTCATACATTTCTCCATCCTTATATTTTGTCTTTTATGCATGTACATACAAAATAAATATAAACCACATACTCAATTGGTTTAAGAGTTCCTTTAAGATGATAATAGTGGTTTAGTAGAGCATAGATAAGATCAGATTAAAATCCATTGGCATGGAATCCAATGTCATGGAGAATGTTCCTATCTGCCCTACCTTAACAAGGAAGTGAAAGCATCTACATGGGATCAAGAATATGGTCAACAATTAGAAAACACATGATAGCAGTTGATCAATAAATTTATTTACTTTATGTTTAGGACCAAAAGGTTCTATTTTAGATGTTTTTGAGACACATGTAAGTCTATTATTATTATAAATATTAGAAGTAATTAGTTGTACACCAGATACTTGGCTTTCAATGTCTACATTAATGGCTTGTATAATTCATTTGAAATAGAAAACATGGTCTCTAGCTATTGTTCACATGATGTACCTCTAAGGTGTTCTAGAATAATTAGATAAGGACGAAGACATTGGGACCAAGATGATGAAAGACTATTGAAAATACTAAGATAATATCGAGAGAGATTATGCCATTCTTGGATGAGACATGGAATCTAGCTATGTAGCACACATAGAGATGTATGTATTGATTGAGGAACTTGTGGAACAAAGAAGTAAACCAAGAATAGTGAGGCAACATAAGGGAAAATATGCATTTGACCAAATAGTTGATATGTGACTTCCTTATTTGTGATTTACTTGCATTATCCATATAGTTCAATTTATTATTTTCATTTATTGATAATTGTTGCACACATAAGTACTTTCTTATGGAGTAATTCACTCTTTAAGTCATTTAGATATCATGCTTAATTTGCTATGATTAAGTTCCTTTTATTTGTTGTGTAAGTGTAATGTTGTAAAATAAAAGTACTTACTACTTTTGGGTATTTTTATGAGTTTAATCTAAATGATACTACATCAGTTTATCTCTTGTGCAACATTAATATCAAAAATTTATTCAAGGGTAGAAAGCTTGGAAAAATAGAATGGTGATGCCTAGTAGAGCTATATAACATTCTAGACTTCATGGCATATCTTCAAGTGATTGTAACATGCCTAAAATAAAAATTTATACAAAGAAGGCTTTAGGAATAGTTATTTGATACTAATATTTCATTGCTCCATTATATAGCTCGAGAACAAGGAGAAACCTAGAAATTTCAAAAAGGTTAGATTTGGTAAAGCTCTAAGCATAAAACCAAACATAAATTTCCTTGTATGTTTATATGGTTATGTGCTTTATGAGCATAGTAAAAACAATTTATTAATAAGATTGTTAAACCTATAAGATATATAAAACTGATGATGTTTCCTTGTATTCTTCTACACAAACAAATAGACAAATATTTTGGTATATGGAATTTGTTATTTTGAGATATGTTGGTATGTAATGAATTTAAGTACTAGAAAAACAAGTCTTTTGAAAGATCATGTAATATGTTAGCAATAACATTTTGGAAACATATAAAAATTTTATTTTTCAAAAAATGACATGTTGAGTTTTCGATAATTTTTGAAAATGGGCTATTTTTTGAAAAATTTTGAGGAATGTAAACAAATCTTCTTAAGGGAAACATGCAACTTACCCAAAAGGTTTGCAACTCTATTCATGCCCTAACTATTTGAAACTTGCATCTCTCGAACTATTGTTTACAAGGCCATAAAACATCATACACTACAAGTCAATCATCAACATTTATATGGGTCTGAGCTAGGAGATTGAAAAATATATTGAGGATGGTGTCTATGAGCCTTTAAAGAGATGCACGATCATGTATAAATTCATAGGAAGATGGATACTTACATCTATGGCACCAACTAGAAAATGGCATGTCCATGCAATATCACACTACAAGGATATAGGAGAATAGCAACGGCCATTTCTAACGCATATTATGCAATGCAAATAGCAATGGTACTCAGACGAAAAAAAGTGGGCCGAAACTCGAGCGCGGCATTTTGCACGAAAGAGCGAAAGAGAGAGCAAATCGCATCGTGCGTTTGAGAGGAAGAGGGAGAGAAAGAGAGAAAGAGGGAGAAGGAGAGGTTCTCATCACCGCTGCCGTCATTTGCAAAGAAGAGGAGGAAGTATATGAATGACAAAGAGGAGCCGCCATCGCAAAGAGGAGCCGCCAAATCCATCCTCAGACCTTTGTGGTGAGTGTGTTGCTCCCTCTTGGTTTGTTTTTATTTTTTCACTACAAGGATTTAAGCTTATAGCGACAGCGGGTAGCGATGCGGCTAGTGGTGTCGCTATTTGCGTCACTTTTGCGACACAAATAGCGACACTCCACAGGGAAAAAAACAGGCCGAAACTGAGTGGGCTTTATTTCGTATTTTTGTGTTTTGTGTTTTGAGAGCGAGAGCGAGGGAGAGAGCGATCGTCGTGAGAGAAGGAGAGGAAGAAGACTTGCCGCCGCCGCTGCCGTTGTTCGCGAAGGAGAGGAGGAGACTTCATCGCGAAGAGGAGCCGCCCCACAGTCGCCATATCTCATCGGTGAGTCTCCCTCTCTCCTTCTTTTGCTTGTTTAAGGTTTCAAAACCACTTTCTCTTTTGCTTGTTTAGGAGAGGAAATGAAAGAGAAAGAGAAAGAGAAAGAGAAAGAGAAAGAGAAAGAGAAAGAGAAAGAGAAAGAGAAAGAGAAAGAGAGGGAGAGGGAGAGGGAGGGGGAGGAAATGAGAGAGGGAGAGAAAGAGAAAGAGAGGGAGAGGGAGAGAGAGGGAGAGTGCATTCTCTCTCTCCCTCCCCCTTTTGCTTTTGGAGAGTGTCAGGATATATTGTGAGAGGGAGAGGAAATGAGAGAGAAAGAGAGAGAGAGAGAGAGAGAGAGAGAGAGAGAGAGAGAGAGAGAGAGAGAGAGAAAGAGAAAGAGAGGGAGAGGGAAAGGGAGAGGGAGGGGAGGAAATGAGAGAGGGAAGAGAGGGAGAGGGAGGGAGAGTGCATTCTCTCTCTCCCTCTCCCTTTTGCTTTTGGAGAGTGTTAGGATATATTGTGAGAGGGAGAGGAAATGAGAGAGAAAGAGAGGGAGAGAGAGAGAGAGAGAGAGGGGGAGGAAATGAGAGAGGGAGAGAAAGAGAAAGAGATGTATACTCAAATGGATAGCTTTATGGAGATGTATGTCTACTCAAATGGATAGCTTTTGTCTATCAAGATGTAGTCCACCTGTGTGTGTGTGTGTATATTGGAACGATAACATATCCATGATTATGGTAATGGTATGCACTTTGCTTTTTTTATGGGTACCATTACATCGACTCCTTAAGAGGGCTAAAAATTGATCATACACTTTATAAAGTCTAATTAGGAGATTTAAGATACACGATAATAGACTTATCGATAATGGTATGCAATGTGCTTTACCATGGGCCATGTACATTGGTGACTCTTTAAGATGGCTTAAAATTGGTTATATCCTTCATAATGTCCAAGTAGGGGATCTAATTGTGATATGCATAATTCCTTGTTTTTGTATTAACTTTATAGGCATAACAAATTAATAATCATGCCAACTAGTCAACGGAAGGACTAAAAGAAAATGATCCCCTAGCTAATGGTCATTATGGTACTTCATCAAAATGAGCCCAAAAGTATTGCCATAGAAGAAGAATCCCTTAAATTGAGCATAGGATATTTTCTTCAAAGGTTATGACTATGAGTATAATTGATTGGAACAAATTTTATAACTATGGTACATATACACACACCCCCACATAGGCACAAACATTTTTACTATTTGATATTGTCTTTGACATGGTAACCTTGTATTACATTGTTGCATTTGATGTCTTCCAATCATTACAATAAAAGTTGATAAATTTCATAGATAGCATTAATTTTTATACATGGACCTAGGACAAAAAAACCACATTACTAAGATGCTTTTTGTTGAGACTGATTTATTATTAGACTAAGAGATCCTCAATGATACTCATAAATTTTGTTGACTAGGATTACTTATACTCAAAGCCCTCTAGTGTAGTTGTATAAGTAATCCTAGTAGAGCCCCTCTAAGATACTCAAAGTACATAACCTAGAGACCATAGCTAGGTATATAAGGTGTAATGGCCATACAAGAAGACACCTCAATAATTGACTGATCACCACTAAATCCCAAAGAAGAATCGTGTTCCATCACCTTCAACTCTATATTCACCTCATGAAGAACTTCATTAATCATAGCATCCTTGTCACCAATCTTTTTGTTGCAATGATGAAGTAACATATTCATCACTTTTCCTTTTAGCATCTAAGGCATTATCCAATCTTTTAGTCAAGTCCAAACATTTAGTCTTCAACTCATGAACCTTATGAACCAATGCCTTTTTTTCTACAATAATGAATAATTATCTACCGGGACAAACAAATCCTTGAGCATGGTATATGGCCGAGATATAACATCAATAAATATCTCAACTACTATGTCCCATGCATTTTTTACATCAATCAGTAAAGCATTTCTTATATCTTGAAGTTTAGATTTCAACATCATGGATGCATCAATATCAACCTCAATGTTTTTCAAAATTTGCTTCTCAACCTCTTGCAGAGGCTAAAACCTCTCAAGCAAGAGCTTATGGTCAACTTGAAACTTGACATATATCTCCATAAAGCTATACATTTGAGCCTGGTTTTCCCAAATTGTATTACAAGTCATTAAATTGTTTGTTGTAACGTAGACAAGATGGAAAATGAAGAAGGTCTTGTTGTTCAAGATCATGAGGCGTATCTTAATCAGCGTGTCCCATGTCCTTGCTCTCAATGCAAGTTGGCAATTAGACGAAAACGCCGATTGTCTATAGAACACGTATGACGATTTGGCGATTTCAATCTAAGATCATTGATCAGGCGATTGCGGATTTTCAGCAAACAGTAATTTGAAGTTAATATCAATCATGCATTGTACTCGCAAGCTAATTGAATACCATATACAATAAGATTGGGTCTTGCTGGAAAATTTTCTATCCACGGAGGTGATGTCTCGTCCCAAGGGGGAGTGCACCCTTTGTGGCCAATTAGAAGAGTTCGTGGGCGTGCGGTGGATGGAGTGCAGGAGCCAATCCACCACTCGCAAGGCCAATCTATGCCGTCAATGCCAAAGGAGACAAACAACCTTCCAGACCTACCTACAATCTTGGAGCCTGAGATGGAGGCAATGATCGATGTATTGATTTCCATGGATGTCGAGACTTGTGATCTGCTTAGAGAGGAAGCATCCATACTATTATATGATGGGTGCCGAGTATCTCGGTTGAAGACACTGCTTGCACTCTTAAGTGTGCAAGAAAAATACAGGTGGAGCGATACGAGTGTGACCGAGTTGTTCAGGTACCTTGTACATAGGCTTCATTGATTTTTTTAAAACACTATTATTATAAATATTTGTGCTTTTTCAAGGTATGTTATGATTTTTTTAAGGTTATTGAAATATCATATATTACCACCTGCAAATACCATGCCTAAGTCTCGTGATGATGCACGACATGGTTTACGGAAGCTTAGTATAGACTACAATAACATGCATGCATGTATCAACAATTGCATACTGTTTCGAGGAGAATACGAGACTATGGAGACATGTCCAAAGTGTGGTGCTCACAGGTATCGATAGGACTTGCAAGGGCAAACCATCCCTAAAAAAGTTCTCAGACACTTTCCGCTCATCCCCCGCATAAACCACATGTTTCGTACGTCCGGTATGGCGAGCTTGACAACGTGGCATGTGCAGAATAGGTCCACGGATGGAGTTCAATGAATATCAGCGGATTTGTGCATATGGAGCCACATTGACTCTACGTTCCCAGGCTTTGCGCGAGAGCCAAGGAATCTTCGGCTCGGTCTCGCAATGGATGGCGTGAACCCATTCGGTCTGTGCTCAACTTCTTACAGTGTGTGGCCTATAGTCCTTGTCAACTACAACATCCCTCCATGGCTTTCTACGAAGAAAGGACATCTCATCCTTAGCTTGGTCGTCCCAGACCGCTACAAAGTAAACAATATGGACATGTATCTTTGTCCATTAGTCGATGAGCTTAAGATTTTGTGGGAGGAGGGGGTCACTATGCAAGATATGAGCAGGCGCGATGGCCAGAGTCAACCAATATTCGAGCCATTCTCATGTGGACGATGCATGACTTTTCGGGATTGGGAGAGTACTCAGGTGAGTAGGCCTCCGTTCTTGCTGGTAATATCTATATTTTATCTCATTCAATCAAGTATTCACTAAGTCGTGGTGTTGGAATAGGTCTGGTTACCTCAGGTTATCATGCATGTCCATTGTGCGGTCCACAGTTAGACTCCCAAAGGTCACGAACCAGGAAGAAGATGGTATATCAAGGACACACTGCTTTCTTGCTGGAGGATCATGAACTCAGGGAAGGTTTCCTTGGATGACCTCCAATACGTATGAACACCGCAAAGCTGATACGAGCTGAAAATGGTCCATGCGGAATCACATCCAAATGGAATGCGGCAGTTCTCAGTTTTCTATGAGTTGCTATATTGGACCCACTTACAGGTCAACCACTTGTTGGATCCCATGCATATTTTCAAGAATGTGGGCAGCTTGCTATGGGACCACATCACAGGAAAGAGAGACACTATAAGGGCACGAATGGATTTGAAGGAGGTAGGTAAGATGAAGGCGCTTTGGCCGTAGTCGAGTGCTGATAGTTGCATGTAGCTTCCTCGCACTCCTTGGGTTTTGTCCACTAAAGAAGAGCGCATTGTGAAGCAAGTAATCAAGTCTATCCGCACTCCGACAGGTATGATGCGTTCTCTCAGGTCCGCATTTTCTAAAGACGACCTATTATCGGAGCTAAAATCCCATGATTGGCATAAGATATGTCAGGTTTGTGCTATGAATGGATTGTAATTAGCGTGGGCATTTTGCTATTTGGAATGTGGCCATTATTCATAATGCTTTCTCATTTGTGGCAGTTTGTACTACCGATCGCAATCACAGGATGCCTTACTCCAGAAATTCGCGGGGCCATTTACAAGTTGTCGACTTTGGTGCAATGGATCTCACAGAAAGAGATTAAGACGTCCTCTATTGAATCTGCGAGGCGGGGAGCAGTGGAGACGGTCTATCTCTTTGAGAAATACCTGCCCACTAGCATGCTCACGATACAAATCCACCTTCTTGTGCATCTTGTGGACGAAGTGGAGATTGTTGGACCTGTCCATATGCAATGGATGTTCTTCCTGGAGTGCTTCATGAAAACCCTGAGAGGCTTTGTGCAACAACGAGCTTGGCCAGAAGGTAGCATGGCCTAAGGTTGGTTGGTGACTGAGGCGCTAGTGCATATTTCACAATGGCTACCAACGGTGGAACCAGACAATGAAATGCTATGGTCTCATTGAAGGACGATGATAGACTGACTGGAGATGTGGTGGTTGGAAATGGGATAGAAAAAAGAATAGATGCCTCAATGGAAGAGAAGGTGAATCACTTTTGTATGTTGCACCATGCCTCCATGGAGACGTGGCTAGCCAAGTACCAGATTGCAAGGCAAGATCGAGAGGAAGCGCGAGCTAAATTCCAACGTAGTACGTGTCATCAACCGATTCGATATCCTGAAGGCATGGAGGAGATGCCGCGGTTTATGTCAACGCGATGGTTGCATGGAGCCTTGACCGCAGCATCTCGCGAAGGGACAGAGGTCTCAATGGAGGAGTGGGAATTCTCGAGGGGATGTAGTCCAAAGGTGATGAGGGGTTTAGAATCTATCGTATCTAAATTTTATACGCGACATCTAATTTGAGTGTTTCAATGTACAGTACAAAATATATAGTGCAGCGTGATCGCGTGGACGACATTTTCGCGTGGAGTGTATTGACAAAATGCGCTCCACAATGGATTATGGTGTCATGGCAAGGTTTGAGCAAGAGAGCCCGCGACGAGCAACGGATCCAAACACGGTTGTGGATGAGATGGAGTATTTTGGGAACTTGCAAAGTATTATTACGGTGGATTACCATAGCTTCTTCATGATACTATTCGATGTGCAGTGGTTCAAAGTGGTACTTGGAGGAGTTGGAGCAACAATTCGATGAGGTCCATCTAGATTTCTCGAAATAGATTCTGAAAAAAAATGGATGGATTTGCGGGACACCTTTGTGTTGACGGCCCATTGTGAACAGGTGCACGGAGTCATTTGCTTGCTAATTGTATTACGACATGGTTTATATCACAATGGTTTGAACTCTCTTGTACGTGTTTGTGAACAGGTAATCTTCTATCCAAACCCCCGACAACCTCGATGGTGGTATGTTATACCTTCAACTCCCCGAAGTACGAGAGTATATGATCAAAGCGATGTTTCGAGCATAGATGAAGATAATATGCAAATAGAGGGGTCGATATTGCAAGGGGTGGAGACCGTCGAAAGCTTGGAGCCAGTATCGGCTAACAACGATGGAAATACAGGAGTCCAAGAATTTTTTGAGAATGAGACGGACTCATTCTTTTGTGGTGACATGTCTATCGACCTTCCACTGTATGCGGAGTTGTGTCAGGAGATTAACATGGGACCATAGGATACTTCATACTTGGAGCATCCACTTACTCAATTCGTTGACCAATCTCTTATAAAAGTACATAAGATATGCATTTTAAGTGATAGTTTTTTAAAATGATTTATATTACTGTGCTTTGTATGATTTAAATTGATTATTCTAACATCATTTTTTGTCTGTGCAGGTGACATTTTCAGGATGAGTCGAGGGATGAGCGATGAGGAGTTACAGGATATCTTTGCACGCATGTCTCTAGACCAGCTCGCCAGATTCAGAGAGATAGCAGACCAGGAGCTATCTCGTTCTTCGTCAGGGCGCTCTGCTAGATCTTCTTCAGCGCAATCAGATGCTTTGGCTTCGAGTAGACGATCTAGACGCTTACGACTTGGGCCAGAGGGAGGGAGTGCATCGGGATCAGGGGATGCTGCTGTGGAGACACGGATGTGGTGTCTCCGTCTCGTTGTTTAGCTGGAGCTGCGTCACCTCCAGGATTTGTCACACATGTGGGGACGTCTACTCTAGTTACTCCGGCTTTTGCGCAACCATCATCAGGTGGCACCCCTTTGGATGGCACCCCTTTGGGTGCCACTCTAAGAGAGATTACCCCCGTCAGTAGACCGGATGTAGAGGGATCTCTTGGATATGCCCACGAGCGTGGACGCAGATGGGAGAGGACCCATCTTAGGCAGACTCCTAGGGGTTATGGATATCTGGTCGATAGTAGGTTAGGAGCCGTCATCATGAATGATGAGGGGAGGAGGGTGATGGCTCGCATGAGAGAGTTGTGCCAACAAGTTTTTCGACACAACGTCTTGGATCATTGGAAGAACATACCAGAGGGGAGCAAGGACTACATAGTAGCATCCTTGTATGAGGAGTTTCCGGTGCCAGCCGCAGTAGATAGATTCTCTATGGGCTGGATAATGGATTGCATGTGTGCATTCATGTCACATAGACGATCCGACACACGCAAGGCAATCAAGAGTGGGGCTGCAAAGCCCAAGTAGTTAGATGCAGACGACTGGCGCCGACTGAGGGAGGAGGCTACAGATTCTCCAAGATGTTGGAGTTAGCAGTGCGAGGCGGCGAGGGCACGACTCGAGGCCGGAGTGGTCCATCATCTTGGGAGTGGCGGCCACAGGACATATTTGGAGGACTTTGTAAGTTTTTCTTTTATTTTACTTGTTTGTTTTTTTTGAAATATTCTTTGTACTGACAATCATGTTTCTAACAGTTAGCATTTTGTTTTATTTGCAGCACTCCATTACAAATCGCGATCCGACCAGCCTTGAGACTTGATATGCAGAGAGGCACGGTCTCAATGCATTGATCGACTGATTGTATAGACGCGGCGGCCTTGTAAGTCACTCATCTTTCTTGTTCATAGTTACCATGAGATATTTGAATGCATTATTGTATGGTGGACTGATGTGTTGTTTCTTTTTCTGGAGAGTCCATTTGATGCTCCTTTGCACGACAGGATGAGCTTTCGGGGGACGAGGATGCGTAGCTCACCCTTGGATCCCTGGAGCTCACACACATTTATTTTTGAGTCGCCTGATCTATGTAGACATGTACTATGTATTAGTGATATCCTGTCATGACTGTAACAATCGCTTTTTATGCAATCATGTATTTGTTTAATGTATCAGTTTTATGATTTCAGTATACATTCTTTTTGTTTGCAAGCGCTTTGTACACAGTAGTGCAGAAACTATTTTGTATCACAATTTTTTTTAAATCCCTGTTATTTACTGTCACTATTAGCGTCACAAATTTTACTGCTCACGTCACTATTGGCGTCGCTATCAGCGTCGCATGATAGCGACACCAATAGCGACGCTAATAGCGACACCAATATCGATGTTTCTATGGTGTCGTTAATAACGACGTTTTTTGCGACGACGGGGGAAAATTTTGTTGTTTGTATTTTTGTCGCTTTAAACGTCGGTATAAGGCCTATATCTTATAGTGTTTCTCATTTTCTTTTACTTGTTTTTGTTAAAAATTATGTGTACCGAGAGAGAAAGAGAGGAAATGAGAGAGGGAGAGAAATAGAGAAAAAGAAAGAAGGAATGACAGAGAGGGAATAAACATGAAACATAATAAAAAAAGAGAGAAAGAGAGAGAGAGAGAGGGAGATAGGAGAATGAATGGATAAAAAACAAAGAGAGGGTAAGATCTTGTTCTTTAATTTCTTCTTTTCTTGTTTGTTGCAGTAGTAGTAGTAGTAGTAGTAGTAGTAGTAGTGGTAGTGGTAGTGGTAGTGGTAGTGGTAGTGGTAGTGGTAGTGGTAGTGGTAGTGGTAGTGGTAGTGGTAGTGGTAGTGGTAGTGGTAGTGGTAGTGGTAGTGGTAGTGGTAGTGGTAGTGGTAGTGGTAGTGGTAGTGGTAGTGGTAGTGGTAGTAGTAGTAGTAGTAGTAGTAGTAGTAATAGTAGTAGTAGTAGTTCTTTAATTTCTTCTTTTCTTGTAGTAGTTCTTTAATTTCTTATTTTCTTATTGGTAGTAGTGATAGTGGTAGTTCTTTAATTTCTCCTTTTCTTGTCTTTTTTGTAATGGTAGTGGTAGTAGTTCTTTAATTTCTTCTTTTCTTGTTTTTTGTAGTAGTACTAGTAGTAGTAGTTGCAGCAGCAGTAGCAATTCTTTAATTTCTTCTTTTCTTGATGGTGGTGGTGGTGGTGGTAGCAGTAGTAGCAGCAATAGCAGCACCACCACCACCACCACCACCACTACTACTACTAGTATCACTGCTACTACTGCTTTAATTTCTTTGTTTTTTGTTTTTTTTGTAGTAGTAATTCTTTTTTTTTTGTAGTAGTAGTAGTAGTTCTTCTTTAATTTCTTCTTTAGTAGTAGTAGTAGTACTACTACTACTACTACTTTAATTTCTTGTTTTTTTTTAATAGTAGTAATTCTTTAATTTCTTTTTTTTTGTAGTACTAGTACTAGTAGTAGTTATTCTTTAATTTCTTCTTTAGTAGAAGTAGTAGTAGTAGTACTACTACTACTACTAGTACTAATAGTAGAGTAGTAGTAGTACTAGTACGTAGTAGAGTAGTAGGAAAAGTAGTAGTACTAGAAGAAGTAGTACTAGTACTACTACTACTACTACTAGTACTACTACATATAGTAGTAGTAGTAGCAGTAGCAGCAGCAGCAGCACCACCACTACCACTACTACTTTTACTACTACAACTACATATACTAGTAGTACTAGTAGTGCTACTACTACTTCTTCTACTACTACTACTTTTACTACTACAACTACATATACTAGTAGTACTAGTAGTGCTACTACTAGTACTACTACTAGTATGTGTAGTAGTAATAGTACTACTACTACTACTACTACTAGTACAAAAACTACTACTACTACTACTAATACAAAAAAATAAAAATAAAGAATTACTACTATTAAAAAAAAACAAGAAATTAAAGTAGTAGTAATAGTGGTGGTGGTGGTGGTGGTGGTGGTGGTGGTGGAGGTGGTGGTAGTTACTACTACAAAAAAAAAAACAAGAAATTAAAGTAGTAGTAATAGTGGTGGTGGTGGTGGTGGTGGTGGTGGTGGTGGTGGTAGTAGTAGTAGTAGTAGTAGTGGTAGTGGTGGTAGTTACTACTACTACTACTACCACTATCACTACTACTATAGTACTACCACTACCACTACCACTACTACTACTACCACTACTACTAGTAGTAGTGGTAGTAGTAGTAGTGGTAGTAGTAGTAGTAGTGGTAGTCGTAGTGGTAGTAGTAGTAGTAGTGGTAGTGGTAGTGGTAGTGGTAGTACTACTACCACTACCACTACCACTACTACCACTACCACTACTAATACTAATATTATACTACTACCACTACCACTACCACCAGTACTATACTACTACCACTAGTAGTAGTAGTAGTAGTAGTAGTCGTAGTAGTCGTAGTAGTCGTAGTAGTCGTAGTAGTAGTAGTAGTAGTAGTAGTAGTAGTAGTAGTAGTAGTAGTAGTAGTAGTAGTAGTAGTAGTAGTAGTAGTAGTAGTAGTAGTAGTAGTAGTAGTAGTAGTAGTAGTAGTAGTAGTAGTAGTAGTAGTAGTAGTAGTAGTAGTAGTAGTAGTAGTAGTAGTAGTAGTAGTAGTAGTAGTAGTAGTAGTAGTAGTAGTACCACCACCACCACCACCACCACCACCACCACTATTACTACTACTTTAATTTCTTTTTTTTTTTGTAGTAGTAGTAATTCTTTAATTTTCTTTTTTTTGTACTAGCAGTAGTAGTAGTAGTTTTTCTTTAATTTATTCTTTTTTGTTTTTTTTATAGTAGTAGTAGTAGTAGTTCTTTAATTTCTTCTTTTGTTTTTTGTTTTTTGTAGTAGTAGTTGTAGTAGAAAAAGAGAGAGAGAGAGAGATGTTTTGTTAAAGGTGCACCTTGGATGCCTTCGACGCTTCAGGAAGGTAAGTTGTAATAGTAGTAGCGGTAGTAGTGGTAGTGGTAGTGGTAGTAGTAGTAGTAGTAAGTAGTAGGAGAGAGAGAGAGAGAGAGAGAGAGAGAGAGAGAGAGAGAGAGGTTCCACTAGTAGTAGTAGTAGTGGTGGTGGTGGTGGTGGTGGTAGTAGTTCTTCTTTAATTTCTTCTTTTTTTGTTTTTTGTTGTAGTAGTAGTAGTAGTTCTTTAATTTCTTCTTTTGTTGTTTTTTTAAATTATAGTAGTAGTACTAGAAGAGAGAGAGAGAGAGAAAGAGATGTTGTGTTAAAGGTGTACCTTGAGTATCTTCGACATCCTCTTAACACAACATCTCTCTCTCTCTCTCTCTTCTACTACTACTACAAATATATATATATATATATTAAAGAAGTACTACTACTACTACTATTTAGAAAAAAACAAGAAAATAATAAATTAAAGAAGAACTACTACTACTAAAGTACTAGTAGTAGTAGTAGTATTAGTATTAGTACTAGTACTAGTACTAGTAGTAGTATTAGTATTAGTACTAGTAGTAGTAGTAGTAGTAGTACTACTACTACTATAGTACTAGTAGTAGTAGTACTACTAGTACTAGTACTAGTAGTAGTAGTAGTAGTAGTTCTTCTTTAATTCTTCTTTTCTTGTTTTTTGTTGTTGTTGTAGTAGTAGTTCTTTAGTTCTTCTTTTTTTGTAGTAGTAGTAGTAGAAGAGAGAGAGAGAGAGAGAGGTTTTATTAAAGGTTCACATTTGGTGTATTCGAGAAGGTGAGTAGTAGTAGTAGTAGTAGTGTAGTTCTTTACTACTACTACTACTAAAGAACTACACTGCTACTACTACTGTTACTGCCACTGCTACTGCTACTGCTACTACTTTAATTTCTTTTTTTTGTAGTAGTAGTAGTAATTCTTTAATTTCTTTTTTTCTTTTTTTGTAGTAGTAGTAGTATTTCTTTAATTTCTTCTTTTGTTTTTTTTTTAAATAGAGAGAGAGAGAGAGGGAGAGAAAGAAAGAGAGAGATAGATGTTTTGTTAAAGATGCACCTTGGGTGTCTTCGATGCTTCGGGAAGGTGAGTAGTAGTAGTAGTAGTAGCAGTGGTGGTGGTGGTGGTGGTGGTGGTGGTGGTGGTGGTGGTGGTGGTGGTGGTGGTGGTGGTGGTGGTGGTAGTAGTAGTAGTAGTAGTAGTAGTAGTAGTAGTAGTAGTAGTAGTAGTAGAGAGAGAGAGGTTTTATTAAAGATTCACCTTCGGTGTCTTCGAGAAGGCAAGTACTAGTAGTAGTAGTGGTCTTGTGTAATACCACGAGACGTCGATATAGGGTAGCTACTTTCTCGTCCCCATGCATAGCATATTAGACTTTACATATTGTAGGCTCGGTAGGCAGGTGGAGACTTTATATATGTTAAGAAGAAATACCTTCTCAAAAAAATTAAGAAAGAAAAAAAGAATGATAACAAAAATGAATTTTTTGTCATAACGTAGACCAAATGGAAAACAATGAAGGCTGTGATGTTCAAGATCGCAAGGCGTATCTTAATCAATGTGTCCTTGCTCTCAATGTAAGTTGGCAATTAGACGAAAACGTTGATTGTCTATGAACATGTACGACGCTTCGGTGAGTTTCAATCAGAGATCATTGATTAGGCAATCTCAAATTTTGAGCAAATGGTAAGAAAAGTGTATATCGATTATGCATTGTATTTGCAAACTAATTGAATATCATATACAAAAACATTGGATGTGGCCATAAAATTTATTATAGGGAGGTGATGTCTCATCCCAAGGAGGAGTGCACCCTTTGCGGCTAGTTAGAAGAGTTCGTGGGCGTGCGATGGATGGAGTGCCTAAGCTAATCCACCACTTGGAAGTACTACCCAATCTATACCGTCAATACTAGAGGAGATAGACAACCTTCCAGAATTTTCTACAATCTTGGAGCTTGAGATGGAGGCAATGATCGATGCATTGATGCCCATGGATGTCGAGATATCTAATCCACTTCGAGAGGAAGCATCCATACCATTATATGATGGGTGTCAAGTATCTCGCCTGAAGACACTGCTTGCACTCCTAAGTGTGAAAGCAAAATACGGGTGGAGTGATGCGAGTGTGACTGAGTTGTTAAGGTACCTTCTACGTACGCTTCATTGATTTCTTTTTCACACTATCATAAGAAACAATTATATTTTTTCAAGGTGTTTTATGATTCTTTTTAGATTACTAAAGTATTATATATTACCACTTGAGAATACCATACTTGAGTCTCGTGATGATGTGTGACATGTTTTATAAAAGCTTGGCATGAACTACAACAACATCCATGCATGTATCAACGATTGCATACTATTTTGAGGAGAATACGAGATTATGGAGACATGTCCAAAGTGTGATGCTCACACGTATCGACAGGACTTGCAAGGGAAAACCATCCCCCAAAAAATTATTAGACACTTTCCGCTTATCCCCCGTATACATCACATGTTTCGTATGTTTGACATGGCGAGCTTGACAACGTGCCATGCGCAGAATAGATCCACAGATGGAGTCCAATGAATATTAGCGGATTCATGCACATGGAGCCACATTGACTCTACCTTTCCAGGCTTTGCCTGAGAGCCAAGGAATCTTTGGCTCGGTCTTGCTATGGATGAATATCAGCGGATTCATGCACATGGAGCCACATTGACTCTACCTTTCCAGGCTTTGCCTGAGAGCCAAGGAATCTTTGGCTCGGTCTTGCTATGGATGGCGTGAACCCATTTAGTCTGCCCTCAACTTCTTACAGTGTGTGGCATGTAGTCCTTGCTAACTACAACATCCCTCCATGGCTTTCTGTGAAGAAAGGACATCTCATCCTTAGCTTGCTCATTCCCGATCGCTACAAAGTCAAGAATATGGATATGTATCTTCATACATTAGTTGATGAGCTTAAGATTTTGTGGGAGGAGGAGGTCGCGGTGGAAGATATGAGCAAGCACAATGGTCGATGATCTGCCAATATTCGAGCCATTCTCATGTGGACCATGCATGACTTTTCAGGATTCGAGGACTACTCAAGTAAGTAGACTTCCGTTCTCGTTGGTAATATCTATCATAGCTCGCTCAAGTTTTTATTCACTGGATAGAGGTGTTGGGTCTAGTTACCTCAAGTTATCATGCATGTCCATTGTGTGGGCCACAATTAGACTCCCGAAGGTCACGAACCATGAAGAAGACGGTATATCAAGGACACACCGCTTTCTGAAGGGTCATGAATTGAGGGAAGGTTTTCTTTGACGACCTCTAGCACGAATGAATGCCCAAAGCTTGTACGAGCAGAAAATGGTCAACATGGAGTCACATCAAAATAGAATGCAACGGTTCTCAGTTTTCTACAAGTTGTCGTATTGGACCCACTTACATAACAACCACTTGTTAGATCCCATGCATATTTTCAAGAATGTGGGCATCTTACTATGGGATCACATCACAGGTTAGAGAGACACTACAAGGGCACAAATGGATTTGAAGGAGGTAGGCAAGATGGAGGTGCCTTGGCTGCTTGGCCGTAGTCAAGTGCTGATGGTTGCTTGCAGCTACCTCGCACTCCTTGGGTTTTTTCCACTAAAGAAGAGCGCCTTGTGAAGTAAATTATCAAGTCTATTTGCACCCCGATGAATATGATGTGTTCTCTTATGTTTGAATTTTCTAAAAACGACCAATTATCAGGGCTAAAATCCCATGATTGGCATAAGATATGCCAGGTTTGTACTATGAATGGATTGTAAGTGGCCTGTGTATTTTGCTATTTGGAGTGTAATCGTTGTTTGTAATGCTTCTTCATTTGTGGCAGTTTGTATTACCGATCGTGATTACATGATGCCTTACTCTAGAAATACGGGGAGCGATTTACAGATTGTCAAATTTAGTGCAATGAATCTCACAAAAGGAGATCAAGACATCCTTTATTGAATCCGCAAGGCGGGGAGTAGTGGAGATGGTTTGTGTCTTTAAGAAGTACCTGCTCACCAGCATGCTCACGATACAAATCCACATTTTGGTGCATCTTGTAGATAAAGTGGAGATTGTTGGACTTGTCCATATGCAATGGATGTTATTCTTGGAGTGCTTCGTGAAAACCCTGAAAAGCTTTGTGCGACAACGAGCTCAGATAGAAGGTAGCATGGCTGAAGGTTGGTTGGTGTTTGAGGCATTAGTGCATATTTCACAATGGTTACCAATGGTGGATTTAGATAACATTATGCTATGGTCGCTGAAGGACAATGATAGACTGATTGGAGATGTGGTGGTTGGAAATGGGGTGGAAAAAATAGCGGATGCTATAATGGAGGAGAAAGTGAATTGTTTTTGTATGTTGCACCTTGCCTCCATGGAGACGTGACTCGCTAGGTATGAGCAAGCCATGAAAAATCAGGAAGAACCATGATTTGAATTTTGACATAGTACACGTCATCGACCAATTCAATATCCTGAGGGCATGGAGGAGATGTTGCACAGTTTATGTCAACGCGATGGTTGCATGGAGCATTGATCACAATGTCTCACGAAGGGGCGGAGGTCTCAACAGAGAAGTGGGAATTCTCAAGGGAATTAGTCCAAAGGTGACGATGTGCTTAGCATTTGTCGTATCTAGATTTTATATGTGACAACTAATTGACTGTTTCAATTTACAGTACAAAATATACAGTGCGGAGTAGTCCCGCAGACGGCATTTTCACGTGGAGCGTATCGACAAAATGCGCTCCACAATAGATTGTGGTATCATGGAAAAGTTTGAGCAAGAGAGCGAATGATGAGTAACGGATCCAAACACCATTATAGATGGGATGGAGCATTTTGGGAACTTGCAAAGTATTATCATGGTGGATTACCGTAGCTTCTCTATGATCCTATTCAATGTGCACTAGTTCAAAGTGGTACTTCAAGGAGCTAGGGCAACAATTCGACGAGGTCCATTTGGATTTCTCAAAATAGATTCCGAAAAAATATGGACGGATTTGTGTGACACGTTTGTACTGCTGGTCCATTGTGGATATTTGGATGTTGTGGAGATGTGGATGTAGTGAGCTTGCGATCGGCTTGGGATACAGGTGCTACTCCTCGCTGTCGTATAGGTTTGAGAGAGCGTGGCTCAGGTGGTTGTTGTGGAGGTACTAACGCAGTATCTCTATCTCGTCGTGTTGCATCATTTATGGGATTTGTCACACCTGTGGGATGCCTACTCTAGTCACTCTAGCTTTTGCTCAACCGTCCCGTAGGTGGCACCCCTATGGGTGCTACTATGAGAGATACTATCCCCATAGGTACACTAGATGTATAGGGGTCTCTTGGATATGGTGAGAAGCATGGTTGTAGGTGGGAGAGAACACATCTTAGGCATACCCCCTAGAGGGGTATGGATACCTTGTAGATGATAAGACAGGAGCCATCATCATGAATGCTGAGGGGAGGAGGGTGATGGCTCGTATGAGAGAGTTGTGCCAACAAGTTTTTTGGCACAATGTCTTGGATCATTGGAAGAACATACTAGAGGGGAGCAAGGACTACCTAGTAGTATCCTTGCATTAGGAACCGCAGCAAATAGGTTTTCCATAGACTGGATGATGGAGTGCATACATACGTACATATCACACAAACGATCAGACACACACAAGGCACTTAAGAGTGGGGCCTCAAAGCCCGAGTGGCTAAATGCAGATGGCTGGCGCAGACTCAAGGAGGAGGCTACAGATTCTCCAAGACGTTGGAGACAACAGCACAAGGTGGTGAGGGCATGACTGGAGGTAGGAGTGGTCCATCATCTTGGGAGTGGCAGCCATAGGACTTATCTGAAGGACTTTGTAAGTTTTTCTTTTGTTTTGCTTGCTTATTTTTTTGCAATATCCCTTGTATTGACAATCGTGTTTCTAATAGTTGTTTTTTGTTTTCTTTGCAGCACTCCATTACAAATCGCGATCCCACCGGCCTAGAGACTCAATATGCAAAGAGACACGGTCTCACTGCATTGATCAACCGATTATATGGACACAGCGGTCTAGTAAGTCACTCATATTTCTTATCCGTAGTTACTAATTTTAATTAAAATGCATTATTGTATGGTGGAATGATGTGTAGTTGTTTCTTTTTTTGCAGAGTTCGCTTGATACTCCTTTATGGTGGAATGAGGTTTCGAATGGTGAGGATCTATAGCTCGCCCTTGGATCCGTGGAGCACACATCCTCTTCTTTTTTGGTCATGTCATTTATCTAAGCATTTTTTATGGACTATCTTATTATCATCCTTTGTATCTTTCCATGATTGTACCATCGCTTTCATTACGCAATCTTTTATTTATTCTATGTATCAGTCTTACGGATTCAAGTACACTTTTCCTTCATGGAGACAAGCATTGTACACTTTACTATAACTCTTTTATATGGCCCAAATAAAGCACATAGTGCTATTTGTGGCTACCTCTAATCTGCCACATATTTTGTTTTTCCCATGTAACTGTCGCTATTAGCATCACAAATTTACTACACTTATTGCTATTAGTGTCACAAATTGTCGGTATTTGCGTCTCTATTAACATCGCATATGCAACTCTGATAGTGACACAAATACCGATGCATATAGTGACACTAATAGTGAGTGTTCTCTATGGCGTTGCTAATACCTACTTTTTTTGCGATGATGGGGGCAAACTTTTTTATGAACATTCTCGTTGCTTTGAATGTCGGTATGAGGCCTATATCTTGTAGTGTCAATAAGTGCCTAGGATTTTTGGCATAAATGCCATGTGGAAAATGGTCTAGCACAAACGGGTGCTAGATTTCATGTGCTCACAAATTGCAACATGATTTCCATGTGGCAAACAATGTTTTGTTGAGGATATACTAGGGTCCGTGCACACATGGCACAATAGACAAATTGCAATTAATCCATATTTGCAAGAAGGTGAATACATAACCAAGGTCCTCATTTTATCTCTTGATCCCCATCCATAGCCTCCATCCCTCTCTTTGGATTCATTCATTTGTAGTTTTGTGCATGCTTTTCCTATATTTGCCTACATTACACTTATATTCACTATGGTACACACGTCTTTTGATAAGTATGCAAAATTTGTGTGCTTCTTATAAATTATGTTGGCTTATTTAGCATTTTTTTCATGTGAAATAGGGCTAAATAGCATGCATAGCGGCATTTGGGGAGAGTCAAAATGCCCTTATCTATGCCATTTGGTGCAACTTCACAAGGACTTGTCCTTTGTAATTTGTTTTTACTTAAACATGTCAATAAATTTAGTCATCTATCTTCTAATTCTAAGTGTGTCAATACTAATGTTAGGGCTATTTTCTTGACCATGTGTATTTTCTCAATCATTTTTACTTGGACTTGACTTTGTACTAAGGGCCCTTCTAAAACCATCCAAGGTCTCAAATGCACTATGTGGGGTCCAAGATCTCTCTCTCTCTCTCTCTCTCTCTCTCTCTCTCTCTCTCTCTCTCTCTCTCTCTCTCTCTCTCTCTCTCTCTCTCTCTCTCTCTCTCTCTCTCTCTCTCTCTCTCTCTTGCATGCATCACATGTTCTATGCATGCATGCAATATCTAAGACAAGTAGTTTCTTTTAGGTTTGGGTTGTTCTAGGGCTTTGGGTCACATGAATTGCATATAGAACAAAGTATTGTACTTGAGAGAAATTGATACTAGTGACATATCGACCTTCCATTTCAAGGATATGAAGAATAATGGAGAAGAACTTTGATGATGTGGAAGAGGTGGAAGGACATTGGCTCTACCTCCCTCCCTCCCTCCCTCCCTCCCTCCCTCCCTCTCTCTCTCTCTCTCTCTCTCTCTCTCTCTCTCTCTCTCTCTCTCTCTCTCTCTCTCTCTCTCTCTCTCTCTCTCTCTCTCTCTCTCTCTCTCTCTCTCTCACACATCACACATTCTATTTCATGTATACATTCAACTCTAGGAAAATTAGTTTCTTTTAGGTTTGGGTTGTTATGGGTTTTGGAGTTACATGAACTACATATAGTACATTGTCTTGTACTTGAGAAAAATTGGGGTTGGTGACATCTAGGCCTTTCCTTTCAAGGATATGAGGAATACTAGATAAGAACCTAGATGGCCCTCATACATAGCCACCCACTATTATTTTCACATTACCCTCCACCATACTAGTCACCCTCACATAGGGGGGGTCCTATCTTGCAACTTAAAGCCATGTCACTGCTTTCCCATGATTTAGAATCTTAATATCATCATTCTTTCCATTGAATCCTCCACCACCTTCATACCATTGACCAATCTTGGATGTCAAGGCCAACATGTTGGCTTTTCTCAACTTTAGAATTGCCAACTTCTTTTCCAAATCTCCTATATATTGACAAATATCATCAATCATCAACGATCGATTTCCCTATGAAACAATACAACAACTTTTATTGTTTGAACATTAATCAGTTTTCCAAAACTCTCCACAACATTCACATTCAAGAAATTGTACAAATGATAGTAACATGTCTTGTTGAGGATAGCTTTGTATGGATCAAACATGCTAATCTCCTTCTGAATATCTACACTAATTGCCATTCATATGGTAATGAAATTCACATTGATGCCAATTTTACTGATGCCATTCTTCACACAACACCCTCCTTTATATGAGTATTTAAGACTCACTCCTAATCGTGATTAACTTATCCTTTCTTTTACCATGGATGAAATATAGATAAATTGTCATGTTAGTTTATCAATTTATAAATGTTCTACTTCACTTAGATGCTCAAGTTTAGTATATAATTTATAGCACTAGTATTGATTCTTGGAGAGTGTATCTATAAGAAAAGCCTATATCACATGCATTCAAAGGTTTTAAAAGCCCTTTACTTGTATGTTGTAAGAAGCTGGGAATAGTTAGAATGCTAATAATATGCCATGTCACATAGACACTGGTATATAAGGAGAGAAGTTGTAATTTTTCATATCTTTTGACAAATCAATACATTTACAATCTTTCTCTCCCATCTTGCTCTAAGCTTCCATGGCTTCTTCATCTTTCTTGTCTTTCTCTCTCCAATTCTAGTCTTTCTTTCTCCTCGTCACTCTTATTCTCTCTCTTCCTACAGTCTTTCTCTCTCCTCTGCAGTCTTTCTCTCTCCCTGGTTCTCTCTCTGACAAGTGGTATCAAAGCTTCAGTCTTTGATCCATTATTTTCTTCCATTTTCACTCCTATTTTCCTATTTCAAAACCAATTTCAGACAAAAATGGTACAAGACAGTGACTAGTGGAGTGCTGCAGGACAACTACAGTTAGCAAATGACTACATCTGGAGATATCCAAGGTTAGATATGCCGAATAAGGGCTTAAATGGTTGGACGTCACCAAATTTTATGCAAAATTGAAGGTAACTAGGGTAAAGGATGGTTAACCGGGCCTAGTTTGGGAACAAATTGTGGTTATTTTGAAAAGAGGGGTTTCTCTTTCCCCTTTCCTGGAGTTTCCTGCAGGTTTCATGGAAGTTCAGCCCTGAAGATCAGTTCATATCTCTCTTATCCCTGAGTTTCTTGGTCAAATACCACATGGAAATGATTCCTCAGTTCAAGACCTTTAGAATGAGCATATGGTTGCTCAAGCTTTCCACTGCCTTGGAGCCAGAAGCAGCCCCGAAAATTGCGGCGCAATTTTCAGGCTGATTCCAGCCCTGCCCTGCTTCAAGCTTGCTTCTCCTCAGCTCTGGCACTTCTCTTGATCCATTTCAAACATAAATCCTCAGCAATAGTGAGATTCTTAGCCACATTCAAGGATTCCTCAGCTCTCTTGAACCCTAGGTGAACAGTCCATGGGCAGCCATGAAAGCTTCAGCCCAAGCTTCCATTTCTTGACAATTTCTTGAAGATTCTTCATCCTTTTGGCCCGTGGAATCATTTCAGCAAGGATTCTTCAACAAATTGCAAGGATTAAGCACGGGATGGCTAAAGATTGAGGATCAAGAGCTTCTATGGAGCGAAAATTTGGGGGAAACGGGTTTAATGCTTCAATTTCAAGCATTTGAAGCTTCAAGATTGGTCTCAACCATCAGATAAGCAAGCCTTATGGATTATTTTGCTAACATTGGACAACCGGGAGCCCTATCAAGCATTTGGCAAGTTATTTTCAGCCATGTCAAGGTATTTCTCTTCAATTTTTAATCTCTCTCATTAATCCAATTGCTGAGCTCAAGCCATTTGACTGAGAGATTAAAGAATTGAACATTTTCATCAAATTCTCAGCCAACCTTTGCTTGAATTCACCTACTCATGAATGCAATGCTTGCCTAATGCATATTAGCTTCAATCAGTGAATTAAAGGCCTCAATCTGAGATTTCAGCATAACATTTGAATCTTATTGACTGAATACATTGATTGATGCTTTTGTTTACTCTAATCCGATTGATTGGTTTATTCTCTTTTGCCTAAATTGGAAAATTGTAAAAGGGTAAGTACTAGCAATCAGTGAGTCAGTGAATTGCATAGGTGAAACCCTTCTCCCATCTCAAGTTTTCTTATCTCAATCAATTGCATCTCATGAAAGGCTTAATGGATATTTTTCAATTGCATATCATGCTGATTACTTAGCACACTAGCCTCTGCCATGTTGATATTCCCACCGAGGAAAAAGGTGGATGGCGGGGGAGATAGTGGGACAAAAGAGAGGTGACCCTCCCTCACTATCGAAGATCCTGAAGGGGTGCAACCAACCGACCCGGGAGAAACTTTGCCCACCTCTCGGTGATTCGGAGCCCGTGTAGGGAGCCTATCCTGCCGTTTTATCCCTCACACACGTACAACGAGTGGAGAATTGAAGATTGAAGACTTTCCAACGACTCAAGTACCTACTGGATTAAAACAGGGTAAAACAGGGAATTTACAGGTTACTCACAGGGTATTTACAGGTGGAAACAGGTACACCCTTTGTTACTGAAGCATAGGTGCAGGTACTACAGGGTACCCACAGGTCCTATATACCCCTTTGCAGGGTTTGGCAGCCATTTGAGGTTACTCTCTTGCATTACAGGGTCAAAACATTATGCACAGCAAATCAGGGATTCCATGATGGAAAGTACACTTCAAGAGAACCCTGAAGAGTTTCAACAACAAGGAGAAATTAGTATACTCAATGATACTTTGTGTGCCCATGAACTAAGGCATAGAGAGCGACATGAGGCCATGCTGTCAAGAATGGATCAGATGGTTCAATCTACTGATCAGACCAAGGCTTCTATAGATAGGTTGGTAATGTCCAACGACCTACTCATGGCACAAATCTCTAAACTTTTACAATTATAAGTGGCATCAAAAGAAGCTAATGAGAAGGCCTGTTCAAATACTGACCCTTCAATCCCACTTCAGCCATCCAACCAAAATAGTCATGGAGATGGAATCATTGGAAGAAGAGGTATTCCAAATAGTCAGTATGAAGTGGGAGAAGCTTCACAAAGGCATGATGACTATTTGGGCAGTTTGAACGGAGCCAATACTCAAGCTTTTGGACTGCATACTCAGCATTCTAGGGGTGCTTTACCAACAGGAAGATTACATGGTAATTCTCAGCCACCTGTTGGAAGATATCAGTCTCAATTTGGAGGTTCTGTACTTGGAAATCCTGATCAGCCAGTTTTAGGACAACAACCCTTCCATGATAGAGAATTCAAGGACAAAATTGTTTTATCCAAATTCAATGGCCAGTCATCTTCACCATCAGAATTAGAGGAATGGACCTCTAAGATGGAGTCTTATTTTGACATATTTCCTAAAACTGATGTTATGAAGATACACTTTGCCTCCTTGCACTTAGAAGGATTTGCCCACACTTGGTGGAGGTATATCAAGAAAGAGAATGTACTTATTGAGAATTGGGAAGCTTTCAAGGCACTTATGGCTGAAGTCTTTGTTTCACCTCTTGAAAAAGAGAAGTTAGAACGAAGATGGTATGGTTTGGAACAAAGGGGCCTAAGTGTAAGAGAATATACAAACCAATTCCTCAATTTGACCATGTATGTGGAAAACATCAGTGATGAGACCAAGTTACACAAGTTTATGTATGGTTTAGAACCATCCTTGTCAGCTGATGTTATGGCACAGAATTCTACTTCACTTTTCAAGGCTATTGAGCTTCCAGAGCGCTATGGAAGAAAGTATAGGAAAGAGTCTTCATTTCAGCCAAGTTATGGACAGCCAAGGACTGTTTTTAAGCAAGGGCAAGTTGGTAACAATTATGGTAGCAATCATATGTCTAGTGGGAGCTTACGGATACCAACTTATCCTCCATTTAATGCTTCTAGGCTTCAGAGCAATTTCAGGACAGCAAACAGTCCAAAGGTTGAATTTAAGCAAGGTGACAATAAGCCTAAGTCTACTTCAGCCAATACAAATTCCAGAAATATTCCCATGGATCTTTACAAGGAAAGAAAGGACAAAGGCTTATGCTTCAAGTGTGGAAAAAAGTATACTCCTGACCATGCTTCAAAGTGTGTATATAAAAATGCCAAGCTAAAGTTTCAGAGTATGCTAGTTCTTGAGGACCTTGAAAATGACATAGATGAAGTTAATGCAGTCATAATCAATGCTGAAAATGAAGATTTCGAGGATGATGGTGGATAGGAGTATTTCTATGATCCATCTGACTCTTTTCCTTTTGATCTAGGCGGTGATATCCCATTTGATCCTGGTGGATTTTGTAATGAGTTGCTTACTGCCACTAATTGTTTTATCTCTATGGATGCTTGGACAGGATCTAAGAGCCCTAATACACTTCGTATGAAGGGAAGCATATGTGGAAAGCCAGTGTTCATCTTGATAGATAGTGGCAGTACTCATAGTTTTGTCAATAAATCTATTATGTACAAGTTGAATTGTGTTCCCACCGACTTACAGCAGCCCATTCGAGTACAAGTGGCTAATGGTGAAGAGGAAACCAGCACACAGATTTGCCCACAGGTTTCTTTATAGATGGCTGAAAATTTTGAAGTCAAAGTAAACCTGATCACTTTGGAAATGGGGCCCATAGATATTGTACTTGGTTGTGATTGGTTGATGACCTTAGGCAGGATTACTATGGATTTCTCACAGTTATATATGGAGTTTTTCTCCAATGGACAGCTCATCTGTTTACAGGGGATCCCTAGTAGATCTGATTTTCAGCTTATCACCATTCAACAACTCAAGAAAGAGTACAAAAAGTGCTCACAGATATTTGTATTGCATTTGGAAAAAGAAACACAGGATCAGCCCAACAATTCAGCAAACCAACTAGCCTTGACAGCTCTTCTTGAGGAGTATAGAGATTTATTTGAAGTACCTACTTCATTGCCTCCTAAGAGAGCGGTGGATCACCCCATTGATTTGGAACCCAACTCAAAGACAATCAATAAGCCACCTTACAGACTATCAAAATGTGAACGAGAGGAAGTAGCCAAGCAAATCAAAGAGCTTCTTGAAATGGGATTTATTGAACCAAGTTCTTCACCTTATGCATCCCCAGTCCTGTTAGTCAAAAAGAAAGATGGATATTTTAGAATGTGCATTGACTACAGGGATCTCAATAAGATAACAGTGAAGAACATGTATCCTATACCCAGGATAGATGATTTGCTTGATGAGCTTAAGGGATATACCTATGTACAGTTGTATTGTCTTTTTTCTTTTCTTTTCTCTCTCACTGGGGCAGATTCGCCTTTAAGTGGGAGGTTGTTGGGGTAAAGGCGCCTCCGCCGTGCTACCCCGTGTATTACTACACTGACAGTACCCGCCACTACACACTGCAGGTGGCGGACGCCCGTCACATCACTTTATTCTTTACATTCATTTTAGTGACTAGTAAATAAAGGAAGGCCCGATCACACATTGTGACTGTTGGAGTTCCCATTTCTTGTCTCTCTCTTTCTTGCTCTTATAAATGATAGACTCCGATGGATAGAAACCTAGACCTTCATGAGATCTGGTGCATTAGGGATAAGTATAATTGCCTGCGAATTGTTTTATCGATCATGATGTGGACTGTCACAAATGGGTACGCTCCTAGCTTAATTGAAGCTGATGACCTAACCCTAAATGGATTGTTGACCCAATTTATGCTTGGTTGTTTGAAAAGGTTGTAAATCCCTTGAGCAAGTGTTTTGATACATCCAAGTTAAATTCTGATTGTACATGCAATGGGATTGTGATGCCTGGAAACAAGAGGGTGTGCATTCAACTATTTGTTAATGTGGTTTTGGATGTTAACCCAAGTGGGGTATGTTTGATGATTGCATGGCCAGGTCTGAGATGATTGATTGCCATGGAAACAAAAGGGATGTTTTCCCTAGTGATTGTTATTAAGCTGGTTGCTTCAGCTATGATTGATTTCCTAAAGGGATAATTAAGGAAGGATGGCACTAGCTACCCCCCGTGACCCGCCTGTTGGAAACTGCGAGGAAGACAAGAGACAAAAGGAAGAGAGGAGAGAAGAGAGATATGAGACACCAGAAGTGTGTCAACTGAGCACACATGATAGGAATATATAGAGAGGACCTGGGGCGCTATATATAGACAGTAGACAAACTATATATAGCTAACACCCCCCCCCCCCACTCAAATAAAGGTCCCTTACTATGGATGAAAAAACCCTTGGGGGCTCAAGGGAAAAACCCACAGCTCTATATAGGCCTACCATTATATTATTATTCAAAATATAAAATTACAAAATTGAACTTACAAGAGCCTATTCATAGGCGTCAAAGGAGCTACATCACTCGAGAATAACAACATCAATGGAGAAGGAGCTACATCACTCCTGAATTACAACATGCCTATTCAAAGGCATCAAAAGAGCTTTATCACTCCTAAATATACAACATGTAAAATAAGGATAAACGACATCACTGCAAAAGATAAAATCTCCAAGAAATTTCTTCAACTGAACTTGGGATGTAAGGAGTATATTTGTCACATCAAAACTTAAAGAAAAACATTACAGTGACATTAGAACAACACAAGGTCTATACAGACAGTTTGCAACGCCGCTCTATAGACAACATAACACATGTGGGGCCCCATGAACACAATATAAATAAAACAATTTGTCATCAACTAGAATATAGACGCTCATCAGCTGGAAAGAATATAAATGAAATAATGTGTCATTAGCTGGAATATAGACGCTCATTAATGGAATAATGAACGAGGACGATCATCATGAAGCATGGTAATATCAACATCCAAAAGTAGGGAATGAAGCATCAATTGAATAACGAATGAGGGTAAGCATCATGAAGCATTGCAATATCAACATACCAAAGCATTGAATGAAATAGTAATTGAATAACATTGATTGAATGAAAAATATAAAATAAGCTATGAAACTTATGAAACAATGACATGACAAAGAATCCATAACATAAGACACGACATTGCTATTGTTGGTTCTTTTTGTAATGTCGATGCTATTGATACTGAAGCTAATTAACAATAACCTGGATATAATAACATTATCGCCTAACAAGGAGTATCCTTTCGACTCTAGGTAGTTTATACGTAGAAAGACAAAAACATAATTATAATCACTTTGGTGATGCGTTAATGTAAAGCTTTGGATAAAGCTTTTGAGAATAAAGATTTTGAATAATAAGAAGACGAAAAAGAAGGCGATGGCAGTAGGCTTCGCATTATATCCAGGAATAGCATGCATGCTTTTTCATGAAACGCTAATTGGAGACAAAGAGAGGTAGAGAGAGAGAGAGAGAGAGAGAGAGAGAGAGAGAGAGAGAGAGAGAGAGAGAGAGAGAGCAATCCGGGCCTTGCCATGCACAATCTCGTAGCTGTGTTTGAGTCTCAAGCTGCCGTTCGTTCATAAGCCTGGTTCGGCAGCATGGAATTCATACCATGCACAATCTCATAGCTATGTTTGAGGCTCAAGCTGCCGTTTGTTCATAAGCCTGGTTCGGCAACATGGAATCCATACCTTTTTCAAGTTGAAGGAATTTCTTGGAGATTTTATCTTTTGCATTGATGTCGCTTATCCTTATTTTACATGTTGTATATTTAGGAGTGATAAAGCTCTTTTGATGCCTCTGAATAGGCATGTTGTAATTCAGGAGTGATGTAGTTCCTTCTCCGTTGATGTTTTAATTCACGAGTGATGTAGCTCCTTTGACGCCTATGAATAGGCTCTTGTAAGTTCAATTTTTTAATTTTATATTTTGAATAATAATATAACGGTAGGCCTATATAGAGCTGTGGGTTTTTCCCTTGAGCCCCCAAGGGTTTTTTCATCCATAGTAAGGGACCTTTATTTGAGCGGGGGTGTTAGCTATATATAGTCTGTCTACTGTCTACATATAGCGCCCCAGGTCCTCTCTATATATTCCTATCGTGTGTGCTCAGTTGATACACTTCTGGTGTCTCATATCTCTCTTCTCTCCTCTCTTCCTTTCGTCTCTCATCTTCCTCGCAGTTTCCAACACCGTCAAACCCTAACCAACGAGGTTATGAATCCACGCTAGGAATGTGGACCGAACCCGCCACGAGAGGTCTCTCCGTGGAAATTACTTGGCGTAGGAGGATACTTGGGTGCCAGTGGGGGCTCTGGCCGTAAATCCCAATGCCTCCAGGCCCTACGCAAGTGTTCTACTGACTCGAGTGGGATCTCGAGGCCTTGATACTAGTTACAAGGCGGAATCTTGGGAGGATAAACCTTCGGGTTTTGTTGTTTCCGAGAGACGGAAGGATTTTTCTGCGGAGGCTAAAAGGAACACTTAATTCTCTTGTATGGGGGGGAGACAAATATTAATATGAAGATAAGTTAAGGAAGTGTTTGATCTTGTTTTATCTTGTCTTCGTGTCCGTGCCCTAGATTACGTAAAGGAACCTGTGACTAACGGATCAATTAAGGAAGCTGCTTTTATGTGTCAAACATAACGTGGTAGGTAATTAGATAATTAAAACAACCCCCGAGGGAAGTGTGGTGGATGTGACCAATGGGTCTATCTTACGAAAGAGTGGTCTTGGTTAGCTGAGAGCTTTCCTCAAAGGAAATCTTAATGAGAAATGTTAGGAAAGGAAAAAGTCAGTCTATGACCTTAGACAATGTTGGCTAGGAACCTGAACTTCAGGTCAGTCATAGTGGGAACGGCCGGATAAGTTCCATTGCGGAGCAGACTCGAGGGACCCTAGTTGGCAAAACCCATGTCATTCCATGGTAGTGCCGGGTGGTGTCTTCTATATGTATCTCTTGATGGACTGCTAAGACGTGTCCCGTGATTTGAGGAGCGGGCACGTTACAAATAACCCCAAAATTTGTGTAAATAAAGGCACCAAAATGTGCTCATCATAGAAACATCTTGTGTATAATGATCCATTGCAAATATAATTATTGTCCAAAAATTGTCTATGAAGTAATGTAAAAATAATGTGTAGTCCAAAGGCTCACATTAAAAAAATGTTGAGAGGAAAAGAAAGGTCAACACCTTTTGTCTCATGCTAAAATGAGAGGCCCTTTAGACCTTAGCCTTTATATACATTTTGAATTTCATAATATCAAGAAAATGAGACTTGTTGGGTGATTTGAGGAGGTGGGAGGTTGAGGTGGCTAAAACCTTTCTCTTCATTTATCTTCTCATGTCATGCTTCATTTCCCTCTCTCCCCCCACTTTGGCACAACACTTGCCTTCTTGTTCTTGTCTCTTTCTCTTATGTTGCATGCCCATTTTCATGGAGAGTGAGGAAGAGGAAGAGGGTGAGGATGGCCTAGATTTCTCAATCTCTTGTTTGTCATTTTTCTTGAGTGTTTCGAGGATATGGTTCTTGGTAAAGAAGGAGTGTTTTCTTGTAGGTTTTCATGGCCAACAAGCTATTTCCAGTCTCTCTTGGTGCTAGTTCATGGTTCTCTTTGTGCTATTGCACGGTGCCGTTCATTTGGTGCACTGGCTAGGAAAGAGGTAGCTATGGAGCTTGCAAGCAAAATAGTTTTATAGGTTTAGCCATGGAAGGTTTCACACAGTTTCTCTCTTCAATAATGAATTATGAATTTTAGAAGAAAGAAGAAGGAAATGATGGAGAGCATGATGTCAATATTCTCTCTCCCCTTCTTGGTTGTATCCTCAAGAAGAATAGATGCATTGTCTAGAATCAAGGGCTTTTCAATGAGAAGATGGAGAAGAAGATGGGTTGATAAGTCTCTCTTCCCAAAGAAAAAAAAAACACAACATTATCCCCCCCCCTTTACCACACTTCACATCAAACATTCGTTTACAAGCCCATCCACCATACCTTCCTCCCATGCCCTCCATATTCCGAACTGATGGCCCTAGTCTTACTAGTTGTTAAGGTCTACGGTGACCTCGTCCTTGAGAGAGAACAAGGCCGTGTTCACCAACCACCGGTCTATCATCCAAGAGATAATAATCAACATTGCCAAGATGAACAACCTCAAACCTTCATTTGATAGTAGGCCTACCACTAGTTGTGCATGAGATGCTTTAATAACCTCTATGACAATAAAAATGCTGCCTTGCGTACTAGATGAATGTATGTTTGTCTCTCACCTCACCCTTCTATTACCACCATAATGGTGGCCTAAACAGTGTCAACACCAACCAATTATCCATCAAGAAGTCCCAAGTCTTGTTCTTGTTCAAAGCATCCATTTCCTATCCATGGCTTTCTTCCAATCCTTATTTTCAATTGCTTCTTCAAAGCAAGTAGGCTCCACATGCTATAGATAAGATACCATGTATGCATAATGCATTTTCATAAAGTCATTGTATGTCAACCTCAATTGAGGTACACTAGACAATGTCTCAATCATTCTTACATGTGGTGGTACATACTTCCTTGTACTTTTTATGACTGGATTTTTGAGGTATCCCACACTCATCATCCATAGACTCATCTTCTAAACTCTTACCCATTGCCTTCTTTTGTGCACTCCTCAACCTACCACTCCATGGGTTATAGATCCCAATTTCTCTTATAAGTATCCATCTCAAATGTAACTTTAGGTTTATATCATGATCCATATTCATTGAATCTTACATCCCTACTTATGTAGACCCCTCTAGTGATAGGATCATACCATTAATAACCCTTCTCGCATGGATAGCCAAGGAAAATGTACTTGAAAACCTTTAGTTCTATTTTTCTCCTCAAATCATTCAGAAAATAAACATAACATACACAACCAAACACCTTGAAATATACAACTATAGGTATTCTCCCATAGATCTTCTAAAATATCAATGTGTGATAAGTCAATGATGTAGGAGTCATGTTCATTATATGAATTGTAGTAGTACCTAGCCTAATAAATCAAAGTATGTGCATTTGGTTTTTCATATCACTTGCCACTTCAACAAAGATCATATTTTTTCTTTTTACAACACCATTCTACTAAGGTGTGTACCTACATGTAGCCTACCTCTTAATCCCATGATCTCTCAAGCAGTCGGAAAATTCATTTGATATGTATTTACCTCCATTATCTAGTCTCAAGCACTTTTTGATACTTCTTCCAAACACTTCTCAAAAGCCTCACTTCTATGTTGCAAGAAATAGATCCATGTCATCTATTGAAATCATCAATGAATAGAATGTAAAACCTACATCTCCCACTCAAGGGCATATTCTAACACATGGACCCCAACAGGCATATTCCAACACATGGACCCCAAATGTCTAAATGTACCATTTTCAAAGGATATGTATTGATTTTCTCCCTCTTTGGAAATGGGAGTTTAGACTAATTGCCAAATTGACATTCATCACATACATTATCATAGTTAACATAGCCAAAATGCGAAAGACCATGAACAAACTATATAGGTTTTATTTTTTTCATCGTTTGTAAGTTTACATGACCAATTCTTCTATACCATAACTCAATAACCTTGTATTTTTCATATCTAGTCTCCACATACATAGAACTTTGTATGACATGAGTATCTACATGCAATGCAAACAATCTACCTTTCTTTTGGCCACAAGCAATCAACCTACTAGGTTTACCATTTCTAAAATCCTCAATGAAATAGCCATACTTGATAAATTTTACTAATAGTCATTGATTACCAACATAAGCTAAATTTTTAGTGATCATAGGCACATACAAAACATCCCCAGGTTTTGTCTCTATCCCATCTCTACTTACCAATGGAACACTTCCAATGTCAATGATCTTATGCAATGTATCATCTCCCATAGCAACATACCCATCACTTTACATTTGTTCCTTCTTGTCAAACCATTCTGTATGATAGTGTCATATGATTCATAGCTCTTGAATCCAAAACCAATCGTCCTCTCTAGGTGGATATGTCATGCTACCAAGTGCATCATACTCCATAGAAAAAATATGACTTCTATGCCTCTAGAGACATAAATTGTGCCTTCATAACCACCTACATAATGACCATATACCAAGTTCTTCCACGGCATCTAAACATACCATTTTGCTAATGATTTATTTCTAAAAATGGCCAAACTCTCCATAGTAATGGCAAGCCTCTCCCTATGAGGACTAGAGTCTAACAATTCTCATTCTAGGACACATGGATAGTCTAAGAGTAAGTTCCATAGACATAAGTCCGGTATTACTTGTCATTATTGTGGCAAAGCAAGTCATATTTCTACACAATGCCATAAAATGCAAGAAGACCAAGTGCAAGGAAAAGAGAAATGGTAAAGTATAGCACAAAAATCATTAGATAGGTACTCTCCCCCTCCATCTAATCTCAAGCACTTAACTTTCAATCCTATTTCTATTTCAAGAGTAGTCTTGAAAGTTTTAAAGTGCTTAAATACATCATTCATTTCCTTCATGAAATATACCATAACTTACTTAAACAATCATCAATAAATATAACAAAATATTTGTTGCCACCAAGAGATATATTATGTGTAGCCCCCCAAATATCTATATATACAACATCAAGTATGTTTCTACTTACATATTTGTCATGTGAAAAGGTTGTCTTGACTACTTATTACCAAACTGACATGCTTCACACACTTTATGAAATTCTACAACTCTAAAAGTAAACAACCCTATAACCAATCCTTTGGTCTGCATTAATTTTAGCCTTTGTACATTTACATGTCTAATACATTTATGTTATATTTCAATGTTTGCAACCACTCCTTTTTCTTTAGTCTACATAGCATCATTCATAATAGAAATTCCAGCATCTAAAGTGAACATGTGGCCAACTCTACTTCCTTTTGCAACCAGCCTATACTTATAATTAAAGTCTTATACAAAACAACTTTTTGCATTAAACTGAACCTGCAACCCTTGCTCTGTGATTTGGCCAACAAACACTAAATTCTTTGTGATTGGTGACACATTCAATATATGGGATAGACTCTTTGTCTAGCCATCATATGAGGATATGGGAACCTTTCCAATGTGTTAAATTGGGTGGCATGAATCATCACATGTTTGTACATAACTTGGATTTTGCAAATCCTACATCTCTCCAAATCATTTAGTATGATTTATTAGATGCACTTGAATCAATATACCATACATCATCATGTGTCTCCTTTTCTATGACAACAATCATCATATGCTGCATAACAAATAAACGCTCATTTTTGTCTTCATTCTGTCATAAAGACAATGCATATTTTCCTTGCTACAATTTACTACTACAGATATCATCCTTTTTAACTTAGCAATGGGCTACAATATGACTTGTTTTTCCACAATAATGATAAAAAGTACCAAAACTTCTAGAACCTCTATTCTACCATTCACCTCTTCCTCTAGAGCCCCTTTGCCTCTAAAGTTTCCATAACCTCCTAAAACTTGCATTTTGCTAAATTAATAATTTAACTTGTTTTGTTAGTTTTCACCAACATGTCCCATACCATGGCCTCTTGAAGAGGATCTATCATGTCCCCTTCTCTTGAACTTGAGTAAAAATCTTGGACCTATTCATCACTTCTTTCATATGATTCACCCTACATCTTGATCTCTTTGGTGATCATGAGAGAGAGCAACTCATCAAAATCTCGAAGTGGCTTCTGTACATATACAAAAGTGACAAATGATTTCTAGGCCTTCTTATTATTAAGGCCACCCAAAGTAGAAAATATCAAATCATCAATATTAGGCATTGCATCAATAGCTACCAAAGCATTTGCAATGCTTCTCACATTTAAAACATACTCATTGATGAGACATTTTTTCTTTCTTCAAGGTATTCAATTCTTGCTTGAGTTGAATCTACCATGTCTTTGTATTTACTGAAAATATGTTCTCAAAAATTGCCCAAGCTGTATATGAAGTTTCTATATTTCTGATATGTCCTAAAGCATAGTATTATCAATGGCTGTAGATAGCCAATACATCACATTTTTGTCCTTTGCATTTCATTCTTTCCACACCTTTAATTCATTTGCAATTGCAAGGTTACTCAACTCTGGCTCATTTTCTTCACCTGAAGTGAACTCCTAAAGATCTTTTCCAATAAGAAAGTTCATCACATGAAACTTCCATGATGGAAATTTGTTTTTATCTAGCTTCTCAATGATGGGGTTTCTACTATTATCTACTATAATTATCATAAAATTAATAAAGAATAGCAAGCAAGTTTGTTACAATCTTTCACAACAAATGTACAACAATACACCAAGTGACCCTTTTCATTGATTGCTCAATAGTACATATAGTCTACAACTTAATTTTAGATTAAATTTGTGTTTGCTTCCTAGAAAATACCTCAAAACTTTTAGATTTGAAATTTGTAACCTATTCACCTAGTTTCAGTCGACACAACCAAAATTGTAGTATACTCTGAAACTATTGTCTGCAACCTTGCCGGTCTATAACTCTTACTTGAGTTGGATATTCCATGCCTTTGTATTTATTGAAAACATGTTCTCAAAAATTGCCCAAGCTGCATGTGAAGTTTCTATATTTCTGATATGTCCCACCATAGTACTATTAATGACTATAGATAGCTAATGCATCACATTTTTGTCCTTTGTATTTCATTCTTTCCACGCCTTTAATTCATATGCAATTTCAGGGTTACTTAGCTTTGACTCATTTTCTTCACCTAAAATGAACTCATAAAGAACTTCTCCAATAAGAAAGTTTATCACATGAAACTTCCATTATGGGAAACTGTTTTAATCAAGCTTCTCAATTATGGGGCTTCTATTATTCTCTACCATTCACAAAATAGCAAGCAAGTCATTTGCAACCTTTCACAGCAAATGTACAACAATACACCCAGCAACCCTTTTCACTAATTGCTCAACAGTACATATAATCTACAACTTGTTTGTAGATAAAACTTCTATTTGCTTCCTGGACTAGGTGGAAAATACCTCAAAACTTACAAATTTGAAATTTGTAACTTATGCACCCACTTTCGGTCTACACAACTAAAATTGAAGTATACTTTGAAACTATTGTCCACAACCTTGCCGGTCTATAAATCTTACAATAACTCTTACTTGAGTTGAATCTTTTGTGTTCTTGTATTTATTGAAAACATGTTCTCAAAAATTGCCCAAGTTGCATGTGAAGTTTCTATATTTATGTTATATCCCAACATAGTATTATCAATGAATCTAGATAGCTTCAAGAAGCACTTAAAAAGCTCCAAATGAAGAGCTTGCTAAATAATCGCACTCCTAATATATCACCTTTTATCCTTTGTATTTCATTCTTTCCACACCTTTAATTCATCTGCAATTGTAGGGTTACTCAACTTTGGCTTCTTTTCTTCACCTAAAATGAACTCATAAAGATATTTTCCAATAAGAAAGTTCATCACATGAAACTTTCATGATTGGAAATTGTTTTATCCAACTTCTCAATGATGGGGTTTCTATTATTCTCTACCATTATCATAAAATTGATACAAAATAGTAAGCAAGTCGTTTGCAACCTTTCACAAAAAATTTACAACAATACACCAAGCAGCCCTTGATTACTCAACAATACATATAATCTACAACTTGTTTGTAGACAAAAATTGTGTTTTCTTCCTGTGGGACAAATACATTTAAACTTATGGATTTGAAATTTGTAACATATGCACCCACTTTCGATTGACACAACCAAAATTGTAGTATACTTTGAAACTATTGTCTACAACCTTGTGGGTCTATAACAAGGCTCAAAATGGCCTCAAATGGCCCAAAAAAATAGTGGCATGGCTCTAAATGACATATTTGCAGAACATATAGTACTCTTCTTACATATCAAATCTCACAATAGTCTAAGATTTTCACTTTGTCTGCTTCTAGCGCCTTGACAAGCACTATCCAAGAGAAAGAGTGGAAGAATGGAAGAGCTTCTTACGTATTCTTGCTTGCTCAAATCCTTTCTTCTTTTGCTTCACTACTTCAACCTTCAAAATCAACGTCTCTTAGTGGCATAACTTTGATACCATGTCAAGAATTGCATGATGGGGAGACTTGCTTGAGTTTCTATGCCAAACATATACATACACACAAGAGGAAGCTCACTCAAGAATATAAGAAGAGATTGCTTGATGGTTTTTTCTTCTTCTTCTTCCTCTCACAATATAATGTACACAAAGTATAGATAAGATATAATATAAAGAAAACTAGCCCACTAAGTCAAATAGTGCATAACTGATGTTATTGAGAGTTTGCTGTGTGTGGAGGAGAAATGAAACACACTCCATCTATGCTTCTTAGGTTATAACCTAATAATATATAGGTTTACAATAATATTTTTTTATAAATATTGCTTAATCAATTGGATTCTTGAGTTGTTCATACAAAAAGCCCCCAGCAAAGGTTTTTGTGACCTCCATGCTATAGTTTCCCGCTAGCTCATAATAAATTAAAGTGAATAATGTGTAAAATTTTGGCCAATACTTTGCCCTCATACCCCTGCACTTTACTTTGTTTCCTTTCTTTCGCACCCTGTGAAGTAAACCTTAGTAAGCAATCAAACATTCTTCCCTAAATCAAGATGGTCATACACCTCATGGGCATGGGATTTTGTTAGGACTTCTATTTGAATTGCACATATTGTGAATACAATGTGATTTTCCTTATAAAGTGCAAAAAAACAATCCATGAGTAAAATATGATAATAAAGTAAAGGAAGAAGCTCGAGTGGGAGCATGAGTAAGAAAAATCAAGGGAGATGTGAGATATGGAAAATGAAGCAAGAGAACAATAGTTAAGATATGGGAACACTAATAGTCATAATGTGTGACTAGTCTCCCTTATTCTATTAATCACTAAAAGAATAAAGAATGGAGTGACAATGATGGGTGCCCATCACCTATAGTGTAGAGGTGTGCAAGTACTATCAATGTAGTGAGCACATAAGTAGCATAGGCACAAGTGCATTTACCCCCAACAACCTCCCACTAAAAGGAAAATGTGCCTCTAATGAGGAGAGAATAAGAAAAAGTGACAAAGTATAAATATATATAAATTACAATAGGATGAGGAAAGATGTCATCTCATCCAAGATGCATCATCTTCCTAAGGAAAGAAAAACACTCTGTTGAGAGACTTTTAGTGAGCAGATCTAAACTAAGATTTTGGTTACAAGCTCATGGACTTGTCCTCAATGGCCTCTCTGATAAAGTGATAACACAACTCAATGTGCTTTGTCTTTATATAGAAGATCAAATTCTTGACCAATTGAATAGCACTTATAGAATCTGAATGTAGTATTGAAAGACCACATCAATAATTCCAAGGTTTGTAACCAAATAACCTAACCAAAAGCCTAATTGCAATCCCCAATGATATTGCAACTTTATATGCCTCTATAGTAGATAGGCCCATGCATTTCTACATCCTGGATATCCAAGAAATAGTACCTCTAGCAAAGGCAAAGACATAGATAGAGGTGGACTTCCTACTATTTACATATCATGCATAATCAGTGTCTATATACCCCACGACTCTTGTATCATGGCCACTATAACATATGTATATATTTACAATGCTCTTAAGGTACCTCATAATACCCTTCATGGTACCCAATGTTTCCTACTTCGAAGTATAGTTATATAGTGTGCCACAACTTCCACAACTCCTAGCAATCAATATATCATCCAGATAGAGTACCAAAATCATAAGTCTACTATTAGGGACCTTCTGTATCTATTAATATAGATCCATATCACTATGGATATATCCTTTTTAATCCATAAAAGTATCAAACTTATGGAACCATTCCCTGGTGCTTGATTAAGGCCATAAAGTCTCCTCTTCAACTTGGACACTAGGTGTTCCTTATCTTTTTTCTCAAATCCCTTAGGTTGCCATATATAAATATTATCATGCAAGTCCCCATATAAGAAAGACATCTTGACATCCATTTGATAAAGGTCCAAATATAGCTGCACAAATGCCAAGTATATGGTAGTTATCTTACTACAGGAGATAAGATTTCATTGAAGTTAATACCAAGCTCCTCCTTAAAACCCTTAGCAACTAATCTGGCCTTATATACTAACTTGGGATGTCCAGGAGTATTCTTCAACTTACACATCTATTGCATAGCAAAGTACACTTTCTACTTGGAAAAGGAACAAAAATCCATGTATAATTTTTTGTAGTGAGTCACACTCTAATTGCATGGCCCTCTCCCAAGAGTGACTATTATCTTTGTGCATGGCCTCATCATAGGTAAGAGGCTCAGTGGCATTTGTCATCATAACATAATCTATAGAGGGCACAAACTGATCAAGCTAATGCCTATATCTAGTAGACCGTATCAAGCAAGTTGTGGAGCTTATACATCATATCTAATATCATGGTCATGGGTCACTGGAGTATCATGTAGTGTAAGCTATCTACCCAATTGTATAGTAAGGGAAGACTCCTATTAATATATCACCCTGCATACCTCAATGACATGCTCAAGCTGCTTATGTATTTTTTTTCTCATGGAAGACAAATTCATGGCTACATATAACTTTCTGAGCTTCTAGATCCATAGGTAGTATCCCATGTCATCTACATCCCCATAACTAAGAAAGATTCATTTTAAGGACTAAGGATCCAAGTTATTTGAGAGCAGAGTTTTGAGCTCGGGATGTGCCTAAAATTTGCCAAAAAATCCAGAATTTAGGGGAAAAATATTTAACATTGAAGGCGGCGGCTCCAGCTAGGAAAATTTTAAGCACCAAGTGAAATACGACTCTTAAAAGGTGCCCAAGTGACACTTGTTGATTTTTGATAATTTTTCAGACTGCCCTGCAGGTTTTCAGGAGTTTCTAGCCAATGCGGGATGTCAATACGCATGCCCAGGATTTTTCAGAGCTCAATTTGGAGTCCGGACGAGGAAATGGCCAAGAAACCGGTCAAGATGCGAAGGGGTGGACTTATTTTTGGCCAAGTGGGTGGTGACCTTTGGTAGCCCAAGAATTTTATGCAACATGAAACTTAGCATGAAATGAGGATGAAGAAAACATGGAGAGAGGAGGCGCTAGGATGCACAGAAAATTGCGCCCAATTCTTGGAGATGATGATTGCAGCCTCAATGCAACCCACCCAATGGATCTTAGGCCTTGATTCCCCTCTGGTTGCTGATCATTTTGCCACCCTTCGCTCGTCCAATGGTGGCCTGGATGGAGAATTCTGTTTCTAGTCTTTCTCTCTCCTCCCTCTCTCTCCCCTAAGGGGCTGTTCTTGTGTGCAAGAGGAAAATGAAGAATGGTGAAGGAAAGCTCGTCCAGTTGAGACCGGATTGCTTCCGGATCAATGAAGACATGAAGATTGCTGATTTTGAAGATGTTGGACATTGAATGAGGACTGACCCGTAGTCCCGTAGCAAACCGAGATCCCGAGACACAAAGCCTAAGCGATAATTCAATTTTTATGAAGAAAAAATGAGTTTTTATGCTATTTGGTTGATGAAATATTGTTTCCATGGGCTGATTATGCATTATGATGTTTTCTATGAGTTTTATCAGTTTATGCTCTGAAAATCATAAAATCATAAGTGATATGGCTGAAATTAATGGTATAAAACCTGTAAAACATGCGTTTAAGTGGTAAAATGGAGTTTTTTTGCACAATAAAGGGGAAATATGAGATATAACATCAAAAAAACCTAAAATTTTGCTATCAAGAAACCTAAGGGCAAGAGCTCATAATCAATCTTAATTTCTAGTCATTTTTTATTGAAGAAAATAGAGGAAAAATACCAAAAATGGTGAAAATTGGGTTTTAAATGGGAGAAAATTAGAAAACGATAAAAGGAAAATTCCAAAAAATTACATAAGTGTTTGTGCAATGTATAATGAAGGTAGAGCATGATTTTGGCCTCGGTTTATCCTCATTTCTATGTTTCTGTCCGTGTTTATCGCTTTCTTTACAAAGAAATACACATAAAATGACCTTTTCACCTATCAACGAATGCAAAACACTAAACGGTAGGGTGAGAGGGGAGTTTGAGCGTCAAAGTATAAACTTAAACGCGATTTATGTGTTGCATCATGCCTTTAGGACGTTGTTTTAAAATGAAGGAAAAGGCAGCACGAGCATAAGGTTCGGTGTCTCTCCTCGTTTCGATACATAAACGCTAGTATGGAAATCATGAAAAGATTGGTTTCGCACGATGCACAATGCTAATTTTCTTTTGTTTGTGCACTAAACCATTCACATTATGCACTATGCATGATTCATGGTATCAAAGGAAAAGCTCCTGGACTGCATAGCAATTGTTTTCTTAGGACTTGGACCCACGATTGAGAGCGTGAGGTTATCCCTTGCCGCAGGATAGAGGGTCGATTTCCTAAGGGATTATTAAGTGAGGACATATGGTATATCTCCTGGAAATACGAGAAATATAAAAGAGAGGAGTTTGCGTTCGTTTGTGTTATATGTTTAGCAGCGCATCAAAGGGCCAATCCCTACGATGTAGGAGAGCTGCAGTGGGGCCATGGTGTTCCTACCGAGGGGTTGCCTCCATATGTGTGTGATCATGGCATTGCCAATGTGTATGGGTTCTCCCTTTGAGGAGCTTAAGGGAACGTTGGACTATAAACTATAAACGCATAGATTAAGCTTTAGGGCAGGTTGTCCTTTAGCATTAGATTGACACTCCTGGTCCGTGAGGCCGTGAGGGTGTTTGTGTGTCATGAGCATGAGGTCTGGCTAGTGCCATAGCCCCACCAGTGCCAGCCCATTTTAGGTCCCATCAGTGGTGTGTCTACCGAGAGCTACCAATAAGTGGTGGTTCTCGAACCTAGGGTTTCTAGGGACCAAAAGAAAATTGGTTTATGTCCTCTGACAAGGACCGTCAAGCCGAAATACAAAAAGCAGAACGTGCTGAGAGGGCTAGGCGGTGGTTAGAGATCATATGTTGTTATTCTCCTCAAAGGAATAACCCAATATGCATAAGAGGCAGTGGTCTTAGCAACATAACTACTCCACATAGTCCGTTAGGTGTAGGAGGAAGCGCAAGTTCTTCCTCTCTTCCACCAAGTCTGCCCACTTCAAGTGGGGGTGTGAGTCCGTCAGTTCAAGCTCCTATTGCTAATCCGATTGTCGCCATGGCACAACCCATTACAATTCCTACAGGGATGCCAGATTTTCCAGCTTTAGGGGTTCCCTTGCCCATTTGTAATGGGTTAGTGGAAGAGAATGCAGAATTTTACATCTGTGAATTCCAAAGATTGATGTTCAATTATCGCATCCAAGATGAGGGACATCTCATGATGTTCTTTAATATGACTTTAAAAGGAAGGGCTGTGGTATGGTATCACAGCATAGAGTCTGGAACCATAACCACAATTGATCAATTTTATGCAGCCTTCCAAGGAGAATATGCCCTTGAAAGAGGTGGCCAATATTGGTTGCGTGTCTTGAATGTAACACGCCAAGACCCCCATGAGAATGTGAAAGCCTATGCCAAGAAGCTTAAGGAAGTATTTTGTAAGTTACAAACTTATATTCCTATTCCGTCGACTGCCCAATTGCAATACTTCTTGCATGGATTGGACTTCAATATTCAAGTGCAATTGAGCAGTATGGCTTTGGCTTATATAAACACCACTATTACACGGGCAGAGGGAGTAGAAGCACGATTACAAATGGCCTACTCCTCTCAAATAAATGTTAATGCGGGTTTAGTACCTGGAGGCAATCTACCATTGACGAATGGAAGTCAGGGGATGCCTATGACTAACCCCAATGGGAGAGAAAGCATGGTTCAAAATGTACCTTTACTACCAGCTCCTCCCAATGTGACTATGCCTATGGCAAGTCAGTTGGCTCCACCAAATGTTGGAGGCCAAGTTTCGAACCCTAATGTTGTTTCTATGAGTCAACAACCAATGCCTAATCAAATTGTTAGGCCAATGGAACGACGGGTAGACAATCAAGGCTATGAGTCGAGTGCATCTAATGTCCTTGGCGAAGTTAAGGATATGATGAAGCACTACACTAACATGATTTCTGAACAATATCGGCAAATAGCTGTGGACGTCAATTTCTTGAAGAAGCAGCAGAATCTGATAGGGAGTCAACGCCTTGAAGAGGGTGGACCCTCAAGGATTTAGTTGTAAGTGGTGTGGTGGACAACATTTCCCTAGAAACTGTCCAAATTTTAAATGTGATATTTGTGGAAAGTCGGGCCATTTAGTTGCTACCTATTGGAGTAAGATTAGTTCCCTCCAACAAGGGAGTAAACAGCCAGGTCCCGTTAATCATAGAGCACAAGGTAGTAACCTGCAACAAAATGATGTACCAATACAAATATTGCAAAGGGGAAAGACCACTATAGAAGAGTTGCCACAAGGCAACGGAGTCAGCCTTATTGAGGCTGTGCAAGTCGATGCTGAAACCTCTAACCTAAGAGCCGTGACAAGAGGCCAAAAGGCTAAAGAGGTTGACAAAGATAAGGAAAAACCGGTTGAGGGAAACCCTAAGCAAGGGGATAAGGGGATGCAAGTCCAGAGTCCTAGCATGGAAGGCGGACCTCTAAGGCCCGTTGACAAGAAAGTCGATCCTAAGAAGGATGAGGAAGTGCCAAGAAAGAAGGAAAGAGCCAAGAAAGAAGCACCAAAGCCGGTCCAAAGACCAAAAGAGAGGATGGTTTGGCAAGAAAAGAGAGCTTTGGCTACCTATCATGACTTTGATTTAGCAAGTTCTCTTTGTGAAGTTAAACCAGATGTAAACCTTCTACAGTTGATCAAATTATCTCTAGGAGTATGCAAGGAATTCAAGAAGATCCTGCGTATCGGGTATATTATAGAACCTTTGGGCATAGCAAGAGTAGGGGAAGATTGATTTGACCATGCTGAAAAGAATTGCCCTAGGGTTCTAGCTTATGTGGATGGAATATTGGTGGAACATGATATTGTAGACACTGGATCCTCCGTCAATATCATGAGCTCAGAATTGATGGAGAGGTTGGGTCTAGGCATCCAAAAAGATAGCTCCACCCTTTTGAGAATGGCTGATGATAGTCTAAGACAACCAGAAGGTTGTGTTACTAAGGTCCATGTTACAATTGCAAGTGTAGAATGCTTCTTGGACTTTAGGGTGATAAGATTTGTAGGACATCCTAGCTATCAAGTCTTGCTAGGTAGGCCTTGGATCTTACGAACAGACTGTCAAGTCGATATACCCATCGGTCGAGTGGTCCTAGGTAGAGGTAATCGAGTGATAGTCGATTCTTACCCTGAGTCTCCTCAAAGTGGGAGAGCTCCTTTATCTTCTACTGAATTAGAGACAGCAGATGATCCATCTGGTAGTGAGACATCATCCAGTGATGAATCTAGAGAGGGGTCAACTATAGAGGATATTTACCAGGTAACTCTAAATGAGAGCCGATAGAGCCACAAGATAGGATAAGAGATGCAGATGTGATTGAGTTAGACCTTGGCACGCCGAATGATTCGTGGCCAATTAAATTAGGTTCCATGATCAGTTCAACAGAAATGGAGGACTATGTGTCCTTGATTCAAGAATTCTACGATATCTTTGCTTGGAGTTATGATGAGCTGAGAGGCATTCCTCCCAGCCTAGCTGTTCATACTATTCCTGTAAAAGAAAGCAATCGTTTTGTGCGTCAGAAAGTAAGGCGTATGCCTTTTGAATTGAGGGACGGGCTGTTTGAGGAGTTGCAGAAGTTACGGAAAGCTGGTTTAATCTTTCCTGTACAACATAGAGAATGGTGTTCACCAGTTGTCATCAGGAAGAAGAAAAACAACCAGATTCAACTATGTGTAGATTTTAGAGAGCTGAATAAGTAGACAGTTAAGGATTACTACCCGCTGCCATTTATTGACCAGATTTTGGATCAATTAGTGGGTAGGAAAATATATTCATTCATGGATTGCTTTGCGGGATGTAACCAGATGGCAATTGCAGAAGAGGACAAGTTGAAAACAACTTTTATTACCGTATTTGGTACTTTTGCATACCATGTGATGGCCTTTGGTTTGTGCAATGCACCTGGATCATGGCAACGAACAGTAGACAAGACCTTTGGTGACATCTCCCCAGACAAGTTGAAAGTATTTATTGATGACTTGGGGGCAACCACTATAGGGAAAGGATGTTGATTATTTTAAGAAAGTGCTTTGAGCACTGTAGACAATTTTGTATCACTCTTAACCCATGGAATTGTGTCTTTGGAGTGCCTTATGGGCTATTGCTAGGCCATGTGGTCAGTTCAATAGGGATCGCAGTTGACCCTGAAAAGATCAAGGTTATAGTTGCTATGAGTCCACCACGCACTCCGAAAGAAGTTCATATCTTTCTATCATCGATAGGGTACTATCGACGGTTTATAAATGCCTTGGTAGAAAGGACGTTGCCATTAACAAACTTATTATCCTTTAGTTGACTATTTGAATGGAGCGACCCTTGTAAACTAGCTTTCGAGGATGTGAAACAGGAGTTAGTAAAAGCACCCGTTTTAAAGGCACCTAAAAGAGGCAAGGTGTTCTATATATTTTCAGTGCCCACCATGCATAGTATCAGCTGGCTGTTTAGCCCAAATCTGGGAGGAAAAGTGGTATCATCCGATAGCTTTTACTAGTTGAAAATTGGGCATTTCAGAGATCAACTACACCTACATGGAAAAGTTGTGCCTTGCGATGGTCTTTGGGACTAAGAAATTCAAGCACTACATCCTCTATGAAAAGGTAGTTTTCTATACGAAGGCGGAAGGGCTTAGATTGCTTATGAACAAGCTGCAACCGCCTGATCGTTTGGCAAAGTGGTTAATCACTTTGCAGGAGTTCAATTATGAGATTAAGAGTAAGCCACCGAGGTTGTAGGGTATTGTGGAATGCCTTGTGGATTTCAGGGAGCCGAAAGAGACTTTGGCTGAAGGAAGTGACATTACAGAAATGTTTAAAATTGATATAGCTTCTATCCCATCTTGGTATGCTGCTATCACGCATTATCTATCAACAAGAGAGACTGGAGCTGGTCTATCAAAGTCAGAAAATAGGAAAATCAAACAACAGGCTTTGAAGTTTTCCTTGATCGCAGGGACACTCTATCGGCAGGGTGTTGATGATATCTATATGCTAATAGAAAGGAAAACAAACCCTGAATATCCTAAAGACAATAAATATATACAAAGGTGTGTAAAAAGGGGTTTTAACCCCCTATAAAAATTGAAAACAAAAGCAAGGAAAATTTATAAGCAGTTGATCATCACCTAGCGAAGGCCCGGTAGATTCCTGGGGACAAGTCAGACCCGGGGCCGATGCCTTGTCTTCCTAGGGGTGGCATCTTGCTCGAAAAGAAGAAAGTAAGGAAGGTCGGAGCGAAAATAAAAGTGAGCGTTAGAAAAGGATTAAGTGTCACCTTGCGAGGGCTTGGTAGGTTCTTGGGTACCAAGACAGGACCTGAGGCCGATTCCCTATTCTCCTTGGGTCACTACGCTCAGCTCCCTCCTTTTTACATGCCCGAGTATGGGGAAAATAAGTCCCTAAAAGAAGAAATGTGCTACAAGAAAATACTTCTTGATCAGGCTATAGGAGTCCTCACCTAATAGGAGTTCCTGGTTGTGTTGTCCTTAGTTAGGTAGGTAGTTCAGACCACCACTTAGGGCAACTTCTTTGATAGTTCATTTTAGTTTGGCCGTGTTGGAGCAGTCGGTTAGTGACTAGTTTCAGACCTTCTATCAGGTTATGCTAGGCCTACTCCTTGTGGATGTCATGCCTTGGTTTTTTCAGGGGGTAGGGTATGATTGTGTTGTGCTTTAATATGTATCTATTTTGTATCAGCTTAATGCTTCCTTTGATTGTTTTGTGCAGATCTATTGTGGGATTCGACAGGCTGAGTCGACCTATCCCATGGTCGCCAATGAGAGCAGATTTTTGAGCTTGGGATGTGCCTAAAATTTTCCCAAAAATCTAGAATTTAGGGAAAAAATATTTAACATCGAAGGCGGCGGCTCCAGCTAGGAAAATTTTAAGCACCAAGTGAAATACGACTCTTCAAATGTGCCCGAGCGACACTTGTTGATTTTTGATAATTTTTCAGATTGCCCTGCAGGTTGTCAGGAGTTGCCAGCCAATGCGAGATGTCAAGCCAGACACCCAAGATTCTTCAGAGCTCGATTTGGAGTCCGAACAGGGAAATGGCCAAGAAACCGGTCAAGATGCAAAGGGGTGGACTTATTTTTGGCCAAGTGAGTGGTGACCTTTGGGAGCCCAAGAATTTTATGCAACATGAAACTTAGCATGAAATGAGGATGAAGAAAATGTGGAGAGAGGAGGGACCAGGATGCACCGAAAATTGTGCCTAATTCTTGGAGATGATGATTGCAACCTCAATGCAACCCACCCAATGGATCTTGGGCCTTGATTCCCCTCTGGTTGCTGATCATTTCGCTGACCTTCGCTCATCCAATGGTGGCTTGGATGGAGAATTCTGATTCTAGTATTTCTCTCTCCTCCCTCTCTCTCCCCTAAGGGGCTGTTCTTGTGTGCAAGAGGAAAATGAAGAATGGTGAAGACAAGCTCGTCCAGTTGAGACCGGACTGCTTCCCGATCAATGAAGACATGAATATTGCTGATTTTGAAGATGCTGGACATTGAATGAGGGCTGATCCGCAGTCCCGTAGCAAAACCGAGATCCCGAGACACAAAGCCTAAGTGGTAATTCAATTTTTATGAAGAAAAAATGAGTTTTTATGCTATTTGGTTGATGAAATATTGTTTCCATGGGCTGATTATGCATTATGATGTTTTTTTCTATGATTTTTATTAGTTTATGCTCTGAAAATCATAAAATAATAAGTGATATGGCTGAAATTAATGGTATAAAACCCGTAAAACACGCGTTTAAGGGGTAAAATGGAGGTTTTTTGCACAATCAAGGGGAAATATGAGATATAACATCAAAAAAACCTAAAATTTTACTGTCAAGAAACCTAAGGGCCACAATCCATAATCAATCTTAATTTCTAGTCATTTTTTATTGAAGAAAATAGAGGAAAAATACCAAAAAATGGTGAAAAATGGGTTTTAAATGGGAGAAATTTAGGAAACGATAAAAGAAAAATTCCAAAAAATTACACAAGTATTTGTGTGATGTATAATGAAGGTAGAGCACGAGGTTGGCCTCGGTTTACCCTCGTTTCTATGTTTCTATCCGTGTTTATCGCTTTCTTTACAAAGAAATACACATAAAATGACCTTTTCACCTATCAATGAATGCAAAATACTAAACGGTAGGGTGAGAGGGGAGTTTGAGCGTCAAAGTATAAATTTAAACCTGATTTATGTGTTGCATCATACCTTTAGGACGTTGTTTTAAAATAAAGGAAAATGCAGCATGAGCGTAAGACTCAGTATCTCTCCTCGTTTCGATACATAAACGCTAGTATGGAAATCATGAAAAGATTGGTTTCGCACGATGCACAATGCTGATTTTCTTTTGTTTGTGCACTAAACCATTCACATTATGCACTATGTATGGTTCATGGTATCAAAGAAAAAGCTCTTGGACTGCATAGCAATTGTTTTCTTAGGACTTTGACCCACAATTGAGAGCGTGAGGTTATCCATTGCCGTAGGATAGAGTGTCGATTTCCTAAGGGACTGTTAAGTGAGGACACATGGTATATCTCCTGGAAATACAAGAAATATAAAAGAGAGGAGTTTGTGTTCGTTTGTGGTATATGTTTAGCGGCGCATCAAAGGGCCAATGCCTACGATGTAGGAAAGCTACAGTGGGGCCACGATGTTCCTACCGAGGGGTTGCCTCCATATGTGTGTGATCATGGCATTGCCAATGTGTATGGGTTCTTCCTTTGAGGAGCTTAAGGGAATGTTGGACTATAAACTATAAATGCATAGATTAAGCTTTAGGGCAGGTTGTCCTTTAGCATTAGATTGACGCTCCTAGTCAGCGAGGCCGTGAGGGTATTTGTGTGTCATGAGCATGAGGTCCATAGCTAGTGCCGGCCCATTTTAGGTCCCATCATTATTTCTCTTATTCTTGGGAACATGGCAAAAAGCCTCACAACAACCAAAGACATACAAATGAGTATACGATGGAGATTTTTCAGATCATACCTTCTCTATAACCTAATAGTCCAGAGCAATGTATGAGGATTTATTAATCAAATGTATGGCAGTAGTAAGTACCTTAGTCCAAAAGTATGTAGTGCGCCTATCTAGCTAAGATGCTCTCCTCAATTGTCATATTCATGCACTCAGCCATGCCATTCTGGGGTGGGGTGTACAAGTCAATCATTTGACACTTAATATCTCTCTCATCACAAAATTGCTCAAAGGCTTTAAATACATACTCTTTCCCATTGTCAAATCATAGGCATTTCAGCTTATATCCAAATTTGTTCTTAGCAAAAATAAGCCAACACTAAAATGTAGCCAAGACTTCTAATTTTTGCTTTATGGGATATGTCTAGAACTTATGTGAGTAATCATCAATGAAAGTAACAAAATGATTCACACCACCTATTTCCTTGCAAGACATAAGGCTGCAAACATCAAAACAAATAAGAGCTAGAAGCTTAGCCATGCATATATGCCTAACTTCTTGTGCAAACTATGTGTCTTCCTATCATAAATACAATGATCACAAGAAACAAAATATTTATAGTCAAGATATGGAAGATACTGCAAATAGCTGAGCATTTTTATTCCCTTTAATGGCATGTGTCCACGGCAACAATGCTATAACAATACATGTGGTATTGCAACCACTACTAAAACATGGTCAATAGGTCTAGATACAAGTAAGGGATAAAGAGTGCCAAACTTGGCACCTCATGCAAGGACAAGATTCCCATATTTAATCTTCCAAGATGAATTCCCAAAAGGTACAAAGTAACCTACATCTTCCAACAAATCTTGTCCTTTTAGTCAAAGTTGGAATATAGCATACATCATGCAAAGCAAAGGTGCTGCTTGAGAAAAATGCAACTGTATATCTCTAATATCAATAATATAATATGCCAAATCATTACTCAATCTAATAGATCCTACCATGCTACAATAGGAGTGGAACCACTCTCAATGAGGGTTAACATGAAATGAAGCCTTTGAATCAATCAACCAATACTAAGCTGTAAACGCCCCGAACAACGTAGTATGCTTAACAATTATGATATTCGCTTGTTTTCGAGATTTAATATAAAAGAGAATGAACACTTAAAGCTAAAAATAAAAATTACTCACAAAATTACAGCCATGAAAATGTAAAAGTAATGGAGACAAGATTGAGGGTTGAAGATGGGCAACCCCCCTCCCCCCCCCCCCCCCCCCCCCCGGAAAATGCATTTCTGCTCAACCCAAGTCCCTTAGGGAAGAGCTCAGTTACAATCAACCTGAGAGTGAGAAGAAGTAATTCTCACTCTCACAAGATCATGCAAAGATGTACAAACACACATGCATTATCTATTATGCAATGATAAGAACTGATTTCTTTACAGTATGAGAGAAGAAAAAGGGAAATTCAGCCTTTCCCCATCGTTGATCAACAGTACATGGATAGGGCTTGCTTCTTGTAGCTAAAATGGAAGAAAAAGCTCGAGAAGGAGGTGTTGTGATGAATTTACAGGCTTGCTGTCCTATAAACAGCAGTGATAGAAGAGGGAATATGGAGGAATTTGATAATGAAGAAGTGGGGGATGATGATGGGGATGGATGGGGCCAGTTTCTGGCTATCTGTGGGTGCTGTACATGAGTTTACAGCAAAGAAAAATGATGATCAATGAAGAAAAACGAGCTCTTATTTATAGGAGAGGGGAGAGCTAGTACAAAAGGGGAAAGTGGAGTAGCACAAGATAAGTGTCCAGCCACATGTCATGAGATGTGACAAGTGGTGGGACACTTGGAAACTTGTGTGACAAGTGTCTTGACACTTGTCTCTTCTCTATGGCCTTGCTTTTTGGGTTGAATACTGTCAAGAATAGAAACAACCAAATTTAGTAAGCAAAGTCAGAGTACAGAACTTACTATTTTTAGAATGACATCCCTATTTTTTAGGACTAGCATTTTTAGGCTAATTCGAGGCTCCTAAATTTTAGGGACCTCCTAAAATTAGGGATCTCCTAAAATTTAGGGACCCCCCCAATATGGGTGTCATATGAAAGCTTTTTCCGTGTACATCGTAAAAATGGTATCCGAATCTTCATGTGACTTTCCTATGCAAAGAAATGTGCATTTCAAGCTTTCAGCCCACACATGCACATTATACAAGCATTTCATGATCATGCCATCTTGTTGATTGTAACTGTCTGTTCTAGTGGATCTAGCCCACACTTCAAGGCATCAATCCTTTCTGTGTGCGAGTCTAACCCTGATATGCGTGAGTTCTAGTCACAGGCGCCCAATCGGGTCATATAGGTGGAAGTGTGAACTATCTTTTCTCTAACCCACCGCGTGGGTCCACCATAACTTGTGACCACTCATCAGTGGCCAGCTCCAATGCACTTTTCTTTATATCTAATTAGTGCAAAGGAAATAAATTTAATAAATCATTATATAGAAAAATTAATGAAAAAGGATACAAATTCTGTTTCTATAGAGTTGTGACAGCCCTCTGGCTTTTATTCAGCTGTCCTCAGCTGAAAAGCTTCTTGATATTGCTGTAGAATATTTGGGTAATCCTTCATGAAATTTTCATCTACCCACTGTGCATCTGTTGTGGGTAGATTCTTGAATTTTAGTAAGAATTTTCGTGTCACAAGGCCACTTCTCGTGGTTCGATCCTTGAGAAACAAATTCTTTTCAGGTTCCAAGAGTTGCTCTGTTTCTTCAACTTCTGGGGGATCTTCAATAATGGGTTCCTTTGGTTCTGGTCCTATGTAAGGTTTTAGCAAACTTACATGAAAAGTGTTGTGTATTTTCCAATGAGCAGGAAGCTCAAGTCGATAAGAAACTTCATTTATTTTCTCAATCACTTTGAAGGGTCCAAAGTATCTACTGGAGAGCTTTGGAAAAGATGAATTTTGACCAGAACCTTGTTTGAGCCTGCTTTTATCAAACTTTAGCAAGACATATTGACCTTTTTCAAAAGCCAAAGGTCTTCTTCGTTTATCTGCTTGCTTCTTTTGTCGCTCTTGCGCAACTTTGATAGTGGCTCGAACTTGATCCATTGTTGTTTTTAAATCTGAAGCAAACTCATCAGCAGCAAAAATCTTATCTTTAGTGCGAATAATTGGAGGAGGAATCACTTTACCCTGTACTATTTCATTTGGAGCTTTCCCTGTGGATGAGTGCACTGTATTGTTGTAAGCAAACTCCAATAATGGAAGATATTTCTCCCATTGTGACTTATGTTCACTAACATAAGCTTTCAACATATCCAAAAGAGTGAGATTCATCACCTCTGTTTGGCCATCAGTTTGAGGATGAAAAGCTGAGGAGAACTTTAAAGTGGTTCCCAAATTCTCAAATAAAGCACGCCAAAAGTTAGTTGTGAATTTGGAGTCTCTATCTGAAATGATCTCAGAGGGCATACCATGTAATCTGAAGATATGTTGAATGAAAAGTCTTGCAGCTTGTGCGGATTTCAATGTTTTATGACATGGAATAAAATGTGATTGTTTGCTGAATCTATCAATTATGACCCAAATCATATCATGACCTTGAGGTGTTCTTGGAATAGCTGAGATGAAATCCATTGTGATAGATTCCCATGGATCTTTGGGCACTAGAAGAGGTTGCAACAATCCTGGAATCTTCTGCTTATCATATTTGGATTTTTGGCATACCAGACAAGCCTCAATGAAGTTATGTGTATCTTTTCGTAATGTTGGCCAATAAAAGTAGCGCTCAATTGCACTTAGAGTGGCTGCCCTCCCTCTATGCCCTGCATAAGGGGGTTCATGACTTTCTTTAAGCACCTTTTGTCGAACAAGAAGAGTAACACAAAGGCGATTGTTCATGAGAAGGTAACCGTCCTTGATGGAATAATCTGGATGAGAACCTCCTTGCTGTAAATTTGACCAAATTGCTGCAAAATCAGTATATTCATCATAAGTATTCTTCATCGTTTGAAAATCTTCATGATGAGCCACTGTAATAGTTGCAATGCGAGGCACTTTAGAAAGTGCATCAGCAACTACATTTTGTTTCCCTGGAGTGTACATAATTTGAAAATGAAACATAGACAAGAAATTTTCCCATCTTGCATGTTTCTCCTGCAAATGCTTTTGAGTCTTGAAATACTTCAAGCTTTGATGATCGGTTTTAATAAGGAATTCATTGCCTAAAAGATAATGTTTCCATATCTTTAAAGCATGAACCACTGCTAAGAGCTCCTTTTCATAAATGTCATACCTTTTCTCCACATCATTTAGACGGCGGCTTTCAAAGGCTACGGCATGGCCTTCTTGATTTAGCACTGCACCAATACAATCACCGCAAGCATCTGCTTCCACCACAAATGGTTTTACCAGATCTGGAATGATAAGAACAGGTCCAGAAGTAAGAGCTGTTTTTAGCCTTGTGAAGGCTGCCTTCTCTTTTTCCTTCCATTGGAAAGAGATCTTCTTCTTTGTAAGGTCATGAAGTGGAGAAGCCATATGTGCAAAATGCTTGATGAAGCGGCAGTAATAAGAACATAAGCCAAGAAACGATCGCACCTCATGTACATCACGAAGATGAGGCCATTCTTGGATTATCCTGATCTTTTCAGGATCCATCTGAATCCCTTCAGAAGAGATGACATGCCCAAGGTAATTTATTTTATGCATGAAAAATTCACTCTTTTTACCATTTACCAAGAATTGATTTTGTTGTAGTAATTGTAGAACAATTTCCAAGTGTTGATGATGCTCCTCTTCATTCTTGCTAAAGACAAGAATATCATCAAAGAAAGTACCGACATATTGTCGATGCTCTCTAAAGATGCGCTCCATCATTCGATTAAAGGTGGCTGGTGCATTGGTTAATCCGAAAGGAACCACCAAGAATTCATAAAGACCGTATGAAGTGCGGAAAGCAGTTTTGTGTACATCTTGTGGTATTACCCTAATTTGATGATACCACTCTTTAGATCAATGCGGCTGAAAACCTTTGAGCCTCCTAGACGATCCAAAATGTCGTTAATTCTGGGAATAGGAAACCGATTCTTCACAGTGATTTTGTTGAGGGCTCGATAATCAATGCACATCCTGAATGTGCCATCTTTCTTTTGAACAAGAAGAACCGGTGAACAAAATGGTGAGCTACTTGGCCTAATTAGCCCACGGTTGAGTAGGTCTCCGACTTGCTTTTTGATTTCTTCTTGTTGAGGACGGCTCACACGGTATGGTGCTATATTAGGAGGAGAACTACCCGGGATAATATCAATATGATGGTCTTCTGGCCTTTCTGGGGGAAGCTGATAAGGAAGATCTTCCGAAAAACAATCTTTATACTTTTCCAAGAGCTGAAGTTGCTCTTGGTTTTCAGCATTCATATTATCTTTTACATCAGTGACATAAAGCAGAAAACATTGAACACAATCCTTAATTGCTCTAGAGACTTGCATATGGCTTACCATAGGTATGGTGTCTCCAGAAACTCCAGCTTGGATCTCGTACTTCTTGCCTTTTTTTGTGAGTTCTACCTTCTTTTTCTGAGAGAAGATGGTTGAATCTACTCTATGATTCCAGGGCATGCCAAGAATCACATCGCAACCATCAAGATCTCCGATACAAAAGGTACTGTAGCCTTGAATTTGAAACTTGAGCTTGCCAATGTAGGGTATCACAGTCTTCACTGTGTCACCTTCATCAGCATTCAAAGCTTGGCGAACTTCTGCCGGAGTGTCCATCTCTTCATTCTTTAATCCAAGCTCTTTAGCTAATTGCAAGGAAATAATATTTTCATTCGCCCCAAGATCTATCAAGAATAGTGCTTGCTTACCTTGCAACTGTCCCCAAGCTTTTAATAATTTGCACATCTCTGGAGTGTGAGTTGTGTTTGCAACTACATCACTAATAGCATTGATTTTCACTGGCAACTTAGGCTTGTTGTCAAAAACCTTGCTTTGTCCCTTGTTTGGACATTGCTTCGCTATGTGGCCTGTTTGTCCACATTTAAAGCACTTCCCTTCTTTCATGAAGCGTTGCTTTTCTTCTTCGGAAAGCTGCTTTGCTTGTGGGTATAGATTGGAGCGAAATTGAGGAGCATTAGGAGGTGCATAGGTCTTCATCTTCTTTTGATTTGATGGCTGCTTTTGCCACTGTTTGTGTACTTCATTTGGGGCTGAATACTCCTCATCATCAGCTACTCTCTTCTTATCATTCTTTTGGAATGATTTGTTGCCATTGTGCTCCATTTCCCATGTCTCAGCATGGTCAATGAGTTCCCTGAGACTAGAACAATGATAATGATTAAGAGCAGTACGAAGTTTAAAATGCAAACCTCCTTGAAACTTCCTAAGCTTCTTCGAACTGCTGATCTTCTTGAAATGTTGGACCTTCAAAAGTAGCTCCCAAAATCTCTTGGTATAGTCACCAAGTGACTCATTTTTCTTTTGCCAAAGCCGATCCCATTCCATTTTTACATCTCTTTTGAAATGAACAGGAAGAAATTGGCTTTGTATCAGGCGAACAAAGGACCGCCATGATTTTGGGGCAGCATGATCATATTCCAACCCCGTCCACCAAGTATGGGCTAAGTCGGTTAAATGTAAAGCTGCAAACTTAATCTTTTATTTTTCTTTATACTTGTCACGACCATACAAAATTTGAAATTGACGAATAAACTTCAGAAGAAGATCAGGATTTCGGGAACCATCATACATACTGAACTTGATCTTCTTTTTAAGTTGAGATAGTGACTTAGTCTTCTTCTTCTTCTTATGCCTTCGTCCATGCTGGGATCTTGAGGTTGAAGATGATGAAGTGCTTGATGGGGATAAAGATGGAGACGAGGGTGAAGAATGTCGACGCCTTTGACGATGATGAGGTCTTCCACGAGAAGGGTGAGACTCTTCATTACTAGAAGAGGATCCATCAGAATAGGCGCCAGATGACTTTGAAGAAGAGGATGAGCTTCGACGCAATCTCTTTCTTTGTCTTGAAGTAGAATGGGACTGCCTCTTATAAGTAGTTGGACTTCTTGATCGGCTCCTTTCATTGGTATGGCTTTGTCTCCTTGAAGTAGATGGGCTTCTTTCCTTGAATTCTTTGGGATTCTCAACTTTTTCTAGTTTGAGAAGTTGCTCACGAATTTGCTGATTCTCCTCTCTAAGACTTTGAATGGCTTGAAGGATAGCACTCGATTGATCCATTGAGACCAAAGAAAAAAAATATGCTCAAGCACTCAATGCAAGGGGGCTGAAAACAAACAAACTTATAGTTTTAAGCACTACCAGTGTTGGGGGTGAGGACCGAGCCAAAGCTCTGATACCACTGTAAACGCCCCGAACAACGTAGTATGCTTAACAATTATGATATTCGCTTGTTTTCGAGATTTAATATAAAAGAGAATGAACACTTAAAGCTGAAAATGAAAATTACTCACAAAATTACACCCATGAAAATGTAAAAGTAATGGAGACAAGATTGAGGGTTGAAGATGGGCAACCCCCCCCCCCGAAGGAATGCATTTCTGCTCAACCCAAGTCCCTTAGGGAAGAGCTCAGTTACAATCAACCTGAGAGTGAGAAGAAGTAATTCTCACTCTCACAAGATCATGCAAAGATGTACAAACACACATGCATTATCTATTATGCAATGATAAGAACTGATTTCTTTACAGTATGAGAGAAGAAAAAGGGAAATTCAGCCTTTCCCCATCGTTGATCAACAGTACATGGATAGGGCTTGCTTCTTGTAGCTAAAATGGAAGAAAAAGCTCGAGAAGGAGGTGTTGTGATGAATTTACAGGCTTGCTGTCCTGTAAACAACAGTGATAGAAGAGGAAATATGGAGAAATTTGATAATGAAGAAGTGGGGGATGATGATGGGGATGGATGGGGCCAGTTTCTGGCTATCTGTGGGTGCTGTACATGAGTTTACAGCAAAGAAAAATGATGATCAATGAAGAAAAACGAGCTCTTATTTATAGGAAAGGGGAGAGCTAGTACAAAAGGGGAAAGTGGAGTAGCACAAGACAAGTGTCCAGCCACATGTCATGAGATGTGACAAGTGGTGGGACACTTGGAAACTTGTGTGACAAGTGTCTTAACACTTGTCTCTTCTCTATGGCCTTCCTTTTTGGGTTGAATACTGTCAAGAATAGAAACAACCAAATTTAGTAAGCACAGTCAGAGTACAGAACTTACTATTTTTAGAATGACATCCCTATTTTTTAGGACTAGCATTTTTAGGCTAATTCGAGGCTCCTAAATTTTAGGGACCTCCTAAAATTTAGGGATCTCCTAAAATTTAGGGACCCCCCCAATATGGGTGTCATATGAAAGCTTTTTCCGTGTACATCGCAAAAATGGTATCCGAATCTTCATGTGACTTTCCTATGCAAAGAAATGTGCATTTCAAGCTTTCAGCCCACACATGCACATTATACAAGCATTTCATGATCATGCCATCTTGTTGATTGTAACTGTCTGTTCTAGTGGATCTAGCCCACACTTCAAGGCATCAATCCTTTCTGTGTGCGAGTCTAACCCTGATATGCGTGAGTTCTAGTCACAGGTGCCCAATCGGGTCATATAGGTGGAAGTGTGAACTATCTTTTCTCTAACCCACCGCGTGGGTCCACCATAACCTGTGACCACTCATCAGTGGCCAGCTCCAATGCACTTTTCTTTATATCTAATTAGTGCAAAGGAAATAAATTTAATAAATCATTATATAGACAAATTAATGAAAAAGGATACAAATTCTGTTTCTATAGAGTTGTGACATAAGCATAGGTGGATGAGGGATTAGTCAACTATAAAACATCAAGAGAAGAAGAAACAAGTAATCATCATTAGAATCACTTTGCACAACATTAATCGCTTTAATCTTGACACTAAAGTTGCAAGCCTAGACAATGTTGTGATCATCATTCTTTTCTTGGACTTTTTCCTTTCCCTTTTTCTTACACTTGTCATCGCACATTTTATGGCACTATGGTTAAATATGACCCTGCTTCTCACAATAATGACAAATCCATGCATACTTATGGCCACAAGACTTACTACAAGACTATCCATATGACTTAGAATGAGACTTTTGAGAGTCTCTCTCACAATAGTCATTATTGCTCTTGGCATTATTACCTATGATTGTCAAAGTAGGAGAGCTATATGAAGTATGAACACTCCTTCTATTAATCTCTTCATCCAATAATGCACCCTTTGAATATGTTCAATGATTTAGGTAATGTAACAAAAAAGAATAGTGGTGGAATATTATCCTTAATCTCCTATGAGGACAAGTGGCTGAAAATAAAATGAAACTCATTCGAGTAGGCAGGCATGGAAATCCCCTCCTTTAGAGAAAGGTCCATGAGTTGCTTCAGCCAATATATCTATGACCAGGGATATTATTTCCTATAACTACTAGGCGGTTTCTCCTTCATAAGAGACAACATTATATAAGTCATACTTAGAGAGTAAAAAAATGATTGTAGTTTTATATAATTCATCCAATTCAACCCAATCCTCTATATCAAAGCATTCAAGCTATACAACATATCTCAATGGCTTAATCTACAATATTTACACCAAAACTTACTATATTTGTGTCTTCCAATAGTTGTAAATTAGTGCGATCTAGTTTGTCAATGGTAAAGATAGCAATGTCATTTGATCTATAAGCCATTAGGCCAAGAGATGGAAGCACAATACAATAAGATGGGCTACTATAAATCACTACAAATTTATCCCAAAATTATAGCCAACATAAGGGCTAAGAAAGAGACACTATCAAAATAGTGACATTTCCACTAACCACAACTAATTACCTATGAAGACAAAGTGTTTGCTCTCATGAATACTGTTAAAAACTACAATTACAACACTACTATAATAAATGGGGCAATAAGAGAATCCAATATTGAGAAACTAAGAAAAAGACTAAGCTCCCATTCCCAGGAATATCGAGAGAAGCAATGAGGATATATATAAGCAACTTGCAGTGAAGATGCATACAACAACACCAAGAGATTGTTGAGATAGCAAGCTCAATATGTGCATACATTAATGATGGACCACTTGACTAGATGGGTCCACACATCTATACTTAGCACGTCGGTGGTAATATAATCCTCACATGGTCAGAATCCTCACATGGTCACACTGACTTATCACTTATTTTATTTAGTTAATTGTACCCACCTGGCATAGTTATAATGCTAGCCAATTAGTATAGTTAATTATGGACTGTTTGACTTAGTAGACCACTTTTCTTTATATTGCAACTTATCTATACTTTTTGTGCATTGTATTGTGTATGGAAGAAGAAGAAAAAATGGACAAGAAAACATTTTGACGTCCATCTCTCTTATTGTATTTTTGAGTGAGCTTCCTCTTGTGTCTAGAATGTGTGTTTGGCATAGCAGCTCAAGCAAGTCCCCCCATTATGCGATTTGGGATTTGAGAAAGGATTCAAGAAAGCAAGCAATGAGTAAGAAGCTCTCCCATTCTTTAACTCTTTCTCTTGGGATAGTGCATGTGGAGACAGCAAAAGCACGGCAGAGTGAAAATCTCAAATTGCTATGAGATTTGGTATGCAAGCAAAGCATTGTATATTCTGTAAATATACTCTTTAGGGCTTTTCACTACTTTTTTGGGCATCTAAAGCCATTTCAACTCGAGTTTTAGAGCCGCAATGTTGTGAACATTAGTTTTAGGGTATACTGGGATTTTTAGCTGTATCGACCAAAAGTGGGTGTACAGGTTTCAAATTTTGAATATGTACTTTTTGAGGTATTTGCAATGAAGCAAACATAATTTTTATTTGCAACTAGATTGCAGATTACATGTATTGTTGAGCAATCAGTGAAAAATATTGCTTGATGTATTGCTATGTACTTCTTGTGAAAGGTTTTAGAAGACTAACTTGTTGTTCTATATCATTTTTGTGATAATGGCAGAGAACAGTGGAAATCCCATCATTAAGAAGCTAGACAAGAACAATTATCCTTTATGAAAGTTCCATATGACAAACTTTCTCATTGGAAATGGCCTTTATGAATTCCTTTTAGGTCAAGAAAAGGAACCAAAGATGAGTATCCTTGCGACGACCTGTAGATGAATTAAAGGCATGCAAAGAATGGAATGCAAAATATAAAAAGGTGATATATTGGCTATATGTAGTCATTGATAATAATATGTTGGGACATATCAAGAATGCAAAAACTTCACATGCAGCTTGGACAATTTTTTAGAACATGTTTTGAGTAAATAAAAAGGTGGAAAAACTCAAGTAAGAGTTGAATACCTTGAAGAAAGAGAAAATGTTTGTCAATGAGTATGTTTTGAAGATGATGAGAATTACAAATGGTTTAATAGTGATTGATGCAATTCTCGATGATGATGACTTGGTTTCATCTACTTTAGGTGGCCTTAATAATGATAAGGCTTTGAAATCATTTGTCACTTCTATATATGTATGGAAGCCATTTCCAAACTTTGATGAGTTGGTCTCTCTCATGATTACCATAGAGATCAAATCCATGGTGACTCATCTGAATGAAATGGTGAACAAGTCCAAGCATTCTACTCAAGTTCAAGAAGGGAACATGGTAGATCCTCTTCCAAAGGCCATGGTATGGGATATGATAGTAAAGCAAGTTAAATCAGAAATTTGGTGAAATGTAGATTACAGGAGGCTGTGGAAACTTTAAAGATAGAGGGAGCTCTAAAGAAAGAGGTGGATGATAGAATAGAGGTCCTAGAAATTCTGCTATTGTTTGCCATTATTATGGAAAAATAGGTTACATTGCAGCCCATTGTTATGCTAAGAAGGATGATACCGATAGTGGTAAATTGCAGCAAGGAAACTATGCATCATCTTTACGAGATAGAATGAAGAAAAAAATGAGTGTCTATTTGCTATGTAGCATATGGTGAATGCTATTACTAGAAAAGGGATACATGATGATGCATGATATGTCAATTTAGGTGCATCTAATCATATAACCAATCATCTTGAATGGTTTGGAGAGATACAAAACTTACAAAATACAGGTTATGTGCAAATGGGTGACAATTCATGCCACCCAATTTCACACATTGAAAAGGTTCCCTTGTCCTTGCATAATGACTAGACAAAGAGTCTATCAAATGTATTGCATATGCCATCAATCACAAAGAATTTAGTATCTATTGGCCAAATAGTAGAATAAGGGTTGCAGGTTCAAATTAATGCAAAAGGTTACTTTGTAAAAGACTTTAATGACAAGTACAGGTTAGTTGCAAAAGGAACTAAAGTTAGCTGCATGTTCACTTTAGCTTCTAGAATTTCTGCAATGAATGCTGTTGTGTATGCCAAAGGAAAAGGAGTGGTTGCAAACATTGAAATATGGAATAAATATATTAGACATGCAAATGTGAAAAGACTGAAATTAATACCATCCAAAGGATTGGTTACAGGCTTCTTTGCTTTTAGAGTTATACAATTTCATAAAGTGTGTGAAGCATGCCTATTTGATAAGCAAGTAAGACAACTTTGAGGTGTCTGCTGCTAGAAGGTGCACCTTTTAGTAGTCCATCAGTAGGTTTTCCAAAATGACATCACCCGCCAGTGCTCCCTTGGAGTATCATGGGGTTTGTCACTTATACCTACTAATTCTACATCGTAACAGAAGATTTTCGGCCAAACCCTTTAGGATGACTTGGATTTTTGGGTTCCTAAAATTAGAGGGTCTCCTAATAGCCAACTAGCATTAGTAATTTCAAGTCTCCACTTCTTATAGGATTACTCGAACTAAATTGGACTTTCCATTGCACTTGGTTCAAAGAGAATGGGAGACGAAGGGGAGTGCGGTACATCAACCCTCCTGTCCATAAGACAAAATCCCATTTTGGTCCCCCTAAAAATAATACAAGTCGGTTCTACCTAACATTTAGTTGGTCAATTTATCATCTTCCTATTTCTATCGCCGATTTAGAAAAACTCCCAGCTAACCGGGACCACCTTACCATTGGATGGACACGTCGAGGGTCATGCCATCTGCTTTCCTTTGACGATGATATCATCTTTAGTATTTTTAATTACCTACAGTATATTTATTGAAATATATACAACTAGTTTCCTTTATGAGTCCATTAAATCACATGTTCCTTTACATAATTTATTTCATAGACACGCATACAATTCAAACAATCCTTGAATAAAAAAGAATTTTCTTTATTATATTGAAAGTTTATTACAATTTTCATCTTTTCAATCCTACAAAAGATATACAAAATTCCACAAGGGTATTCTGTCCACCAAGATTTCTCCCTTGTATAACTAGTATTAGGGTTTTGGGATCTCATCTTGGGTCGCGAAGGGGCTCATTAGATTCTAGAAGTAATGCGAAATTTAGGCCAAACCTCCTATTTATTGCAACACCAGCAACATGAAAAAAGCGTGAAAATAGAAAAATATGAGAAGCAGGAAAAGGCGTAGGGCAGGCATGGAGAAGGGGCCTAAAAGAATAATAAGTCTGAAAAAAATCTAAAAGCATGGGAACAACCACCAAAAGTCCAAGGTGTAACCGCCAAAGTCTGGAGTTAAAAGAAAGAAAGCGCACCTTTAAATACAAAGGCGCTCTCAAATCCTTGTAAAAGAGTGCTAGGCTAACTCCTGTGCAAATTGTAAACTTAGAAAAGTGGTAGGACTAGCTAGGAAGTGAAAGAATGGAGAAAAAGGACCTAGGCCATGGTTGGCCATGTAAAAATTGAGGATGACCACCTGTGGGAAGTAGGGCATGTATATAAACTTGAAAAGTGAACGAGAAGCTCATTCTTATGTGTTGAAAAAAGCTTCTTCTTCTTCTTCTCTTCTTATTGCCTCCTTGCTTGTGCTTGAGAGAGGGAGTGAGTGAGTGTAAGTGAGCGAGGGAGTGTTGAGAGTGGAAAAAGACTGAATTTTTAACTGATTTTTGTTGTTTTTGAGGTGTGAATGATTGATTTTTCATGGATTTAGAGTGATGTATGGTTTTTAATGGAAGTATTTGAGAGTGTTTTGGATGATATTGATTATGTTTTGGAAGTTCATGATGATTTTCAATGGAGATATGAAGCATGTTCTGGTAGGTTCTATTGAGCTTCTGATTAGTTATATATACCTTCTGTATAGCTTCTGTTTTGTTCTGATTTTCTTCTGTATGAAGCATGGATTGATGATTGATGAAGATTGAGATCTTTTGAAAGTTTATTAAATAGTTTTTGATAGTTTGGAATGGTTTGAGTATGAGTTATGAGGTTCTGATGACCTTCTGTAGACCCTCTGTAGAGCCTCTATCTCTACTCTGTCTCTGTACTGTAACTGTACTATAGCTGCTCTGGTACTGTAATGTAACTATTCTGTAGACCTTCTGTAAGTTTTCTGTAGAATATATGTGTGACTTTGGAAAAGTTTTCTAACCTTTGGAAAGGATGAATTTAAGTTCAAAAGAGCTAAAACAAGTGGAAGAAGTAGCTGCTGAAGACTAAAGAGAAGACTAAGTGACAGTGACAGTAGTAAGCTGTGAAAGGACACTGTAGTGGCTCTGGTGACTCTTCATATCAGACATACCTCTTGGGAGGTTCATCCACGACCTAAGAAGGATTATTTAGAGTTATTATGAGAGCATTGTAGTGAGGATATGATGTATTATTGAGAGAGAGAGGGAGAGAGAGTCAGAGATAGTCAATTCTATCAAAACAGTGTAACTGTATATGAGAGATTGAGAGAGAGAACTATGAAGACATTGAAGATGAATACTATATAATTTATTTCCATTCAAAGATGGTGTATTTCTTTGTGTTCTTTTTTCTATTGAAGAATTTTATGAAGATGTTGAAGATTATGGTTGATTCTATCAAATCCGTGGGAGAAATCTACTATGATGCTGCGTGAAGAATTGTTGTTTTCTTTGTTTTGATGATCAAAAGAATGAAATAAAATCTTGTTGATGTTACAAGATAGATTTTCTTGCAAGAGAATTCCCTTTTCCTTAGTGCTCCTCTTGGGGCTCCATGTTTTTGGTACGCAGCCAAGGAAACTTGCCATCAATAAAAGCACCAGAAGAGACTGAAAATGAAGAAAATGGCATTGTCAAGAAGAGGAGAATTCAATGGAAGTTTGCAATGTTCCTTATTCCACTGAAGAGTTGGAAATTCTCATAATCAAAGCCACTTTCCATAATAAGTTCATCCCACAATGGCGGAAATATATCACCATCATGATGCATGCCCTATGTGGTGGACTATTTGTCAAGATTGTGGGAGATAAGGAAGGAGTCTCACTTGTAGCTTTCTTGCTTGTACAATGGGGGAATACACACAAAGGTGGAGGTTGAAATCAATTTTCCTCTTCTTAGTTGTGTAAGCCAAAAAGAAGTCTCATACAAAGAAATAGAAGAACCCTATATATGGGTCTCAAACCAAACTCAACTAACTAAGGTGGCATACTAACTGAGCCACAAACTAGAGTAGATAAGGATAGCTGTCATCTAGCTATTATCCATGGGCGGTGTACCAACCACATCTGCAAACAACTGACAAGTCGGTGACATAAATGCACAACGGACACCCTGGCATATCACAAGTGGAGCTCGATATCTCAACACTATTTCCTCTTCCTGTTGAAGCAACAGAAACTTGCATCTTGGTGGCAAACTGTTTGGGAACAAACTAAAGAGCAGAAAATGAGAGAATGACCATCCATGGAAGATTTGGCATTCATTGAGAAGTTTCCAGACATCATCAAGTGGGAGATTGTGAAGAAGCTTCAGGAGTCTTGGTCTGTAGAGGTTCACGAGAACAAGAAGGAAAAGAGTTGGAATTTGTTCGTGGATGCTCAACAGCAAGATACATGGGATGCTTGGTGCACTGATAATCATTTGTTTGTCCAATTAGCAACCCACTGGAAATTGGTAGACAGAGTGTTTTTCACAACATACACTATAAATGAAATAATGTGTCATTAGCTGGAATATAGACGCTCATTAATGGAATAATGAACGAGGACGATCATCATGAAGCATGGTAATATCAACATCCAAAAGTAGGGAATGAAGCATCAATTGAATAACGAATGAGGGTAAGAATCATGAAGCATTGCAATATCAACATACCAAAGCATTGAATGAAATAGTAATTGAATAACATTGATTGAATGAAAAATATAAAATAAGCTATGAAACTTATGAAACAATGACATGACAAAGAATCCATAACATAAGACACGACATTGCTATTGTTGGTTCTTTTTGTAATGTCGATGCTATTGATACTGAAGCTAATTAACAATAACCTGGATATAATAACATTATCGCCTAACAAGGAGTATCCTTTCGACTCTAGGTAGTTTATACGTAGAAAGACAAAAACATAATTATAATCACTTTGGTGATGCGTTAATGTAAAGCTTTGGATAAAGCTTTTGAGAATAAAGATTTTGAATAATAAGAAGACGAAAAAGAAGGCGATGGCAGTAGGCTTCGCATTATATCCAGGAATAGCATGCATGCTTTTTCATGAAACGCTAATTGGAGACAAAGAGAGAGAGAGAGAGAGAGAGAGAGAGAGAGAGAGAGAGAGAGAGAGAGAGAGAGAGAGAGAGCAATCCGGGCCTTGCCATGCACAATCTCGTAGCTGTGTTTGAGTCTCAAGCTGCCGTTCGTTCATAAGCCTGGTTCGGCAGCATGGAATTCATACCATGCACAATCTCATAGCTATGTTTGAGGCTCAAGCTGCCGTTTGTTCATAAGCCTGGTTCGGCAACATGGAATCCATACCTTTTTCAAGTTGAAGGAATTTCTTGGAGATTTTATCTTTTGCATTGATGTCGCTTATCCTTATTTTACATGTTGTATATTTAGGAGTGATAAAGCTCTTTTGATGCCTCTGAATAGGCATATTGTAATTCAGGAGTGATGTAGCTCCTTCTCCGTTGATGTTTTAATTCACGAGTGATGTAGCTCCTTTGACGCCTATGAATAGGCTCTTGTAAGTTCAATTTTTTAATTTTATATTTTGAATAATAATATAACGGTAGGCCTATATAGAGCTGTGGGTTTTTCCCTTGAGCCCCCAAGGGTTTTTTCATCCATAGTAAGGGACCTTTATTTGAGCGGGGGTGTTAGCTATATATAGTCTGTCTACTGTCTACATATAGCGCCCCAGGTCCTCTCTATATATTCCTATCGTGTGTGCTCAGTTGATACACTTCTGGTGTCTCATATCTCTCTTCTCTCCTCTCTTCCTTTCGTCTCTCATCTTCCTCGCAGTTTCCAACACCGTCAAACCCTAACCAACGAGGTTATGAATCCACGCTAGGAATGTGGACCGAACCCGCCACGAGAGGTCTCTCCGTGGAAATTACTTGGCGTAGGAGGATACTTGGGTGCCAGTGGGGGCTCTGGCCGTAAATCCCAATGCCTCCAGGCCCTACGCAAGTGTTCTACTGACTCGAGTGGGATCTCGAGGCCTTGATACTAGTTACAAGGCGGAATCTTGGGAGGATAAACCTTCGGGTTTTGTTGTTTCCGAGAGACGGAAGGATTTTTCTGCGGAGGCTAAAAGGAACACTTAATTCTCTTGTATGGGCGGGAGACAAATATTAATATGAAGATAAGTTAAGGAAGTGTTTGATCTTGTTTTATCTTGTCTTCGTGTCCGTGCCCTAGATTACGTAAAGGAACCTGTGACTAACGGATCAATTAAGGAAGCTGCTTTTATGTGTCAAACATAACGTGGTAGGTAATTAGATAATTAAAACAACCCCCGAGGGAAGTGTGGTGGATGTGACCAATGGGTCTATCTTACGAAAGAGTGGTCTTGGTTAGCTGAGAGCTTTCCTCAAAGGAAATCTTAATGAGAAATGTTAGGAAAGGAAAAAGTCAGTCTATGACCTTAGACAATGTTGGCTAGGAACCTGAACTTCAGGTCAGTCATAGTGGGAACGGCCGGATAAGTTCCATTGCGGAGCAGACTCGAGGGACCCTAGTTGGCAAAACCCATGTCATTCCATGGGAGTGCCGGGTGGTGTCTTCTATATGTATCTCTTGATGGACTGCTAAGACGTGTCCCGTGATTTGAGGAGCGGACACGTTACAAATAACCCCAAAATTTGTGTAAATAAAGGCACCAAAATGTGCTCATCATAGAAACATCTTGTGTATAATGATCCATTGCAAATATAATTCTTGTCCAAAAATTGTCTATGAAGTAATGTAAAAATAATGTGTAGTCCAAAGGCTCACATTAAAAAAATGTTGAGAGGAAAAGAAAGGTCAACACCTTTTGTCTCATGCTAAAATGAGAGGCCCTTTAGACCTTAGCCTTTATATACATTTTGAATTTCATAATATCAAGAAAATGAGACTTGTTGGGTGATTTGAGGAGGTGGGAGGTTGAGGTGGCTAAAACCTTTCTCTTCATTTATCTTCTCATGTCATGCTTCATTTCCCTCTCTCCCCCCACTTTGGCACAACACTTGCCTTCTTGTTCTTGTCTCTTTCTCTTATGTTGCATGCCCATTTTCATGGAGAGTGAGGAAGAGGAAGAGGGTGAGGATGGCCTAGATTTCTCAATCTCTTGTTTGTCATTTTTCTTGAGTGTTTCGAGGATATGGTTCTTGGTAAAGAAGGAGTGTTTTCTTGTAGGTTTTCATGGCCAACAAGCTATTTCCAGTCTCTCTTGGTGCTAGTTCATGGTTCTCTTTGTGCTGTTGCACGGTGCCGTTCATTTGGTGCACTGGCTAGGAAAGAGGTAGCTATGGAGCTTGCAAGCAAAATAGTTTTATAGGTTTAGCCATGGAAGGTTTCACACAGTTTCTCTCTTCAATAATGAATTATGAATTTTAGAAGAAAGAAGAAGGAAATGATGGAGAGCATGATGTCAATATTCTCTCTCCCCTTCTTGGTTGTATCCTCAAGAAGAATAGATGCATTGTCTAGAATCAAGGGCTTTTCAATGAGAAGATGGAGAAGAAGATGGGTTGATAAGTCTCTCTTCCCAAAGAAAAAAAAAACACAACATTATCCCCCCCCCTTTACCACACTTCACATCAAACATTCGTTTACAAGCCCATCCACCATACCTTCCTCCCATGCCCTCCATATTCCGAACTGATGGCCCTAGTCTTACTAGTTGTTAAGGTCTACGGTGACCTCGTCCTTGAGAGAGAACAAGGCCGTGTTCACCAACCACCGGTCTATCATCCAAGAGATAATAATCAACATTGCCAAGATGAACAACCTCAAACCTTCATTTGATAGTAGGCCTACCACTAGTTGTGCATGAGATGCTTTAATAACCTCTATGACAATAAAAATGCCGCCTTGCGTACTAGATGAATGTATGTTTGTCTCTCACCTCACCCTTCTATTACCACCATAATGGTGGCCTAAACAGTGTCAACACCAACCAATTATCCATCAAGAAGTCCCAAGTCTTGTTCTTGTTCAAAGCATCCATTTCCTATCCATGGCTTTCTTCCAATCCTTATTTTCAATTGCTTCTTCAAAGCAAGTAGGCTCCACATGCTATAGATAAGATACCATGTATGCATAATGCATTTTCATAAAGTCATTGTATGTCAACCTCAATTGAGGTACACTAGACAATGTCTCAATCATTCTTACATGTGGTGGTACATACTTCCTTGTACTTTTTATGACTGGATTTTTGAGGTATCCCACACTCATCATCCATAGACTCATCTTCTAAACTCTTACCCATTGCCTTCTTTTGTGCACTCCTCAACCTACCACTCCATGGGTTATAGATCCCAATTTCTCTTATAAGTATCCATCTCAAATGTAACTTTAGGTTTATATCATGATCCATATTCATTGAATCTTACATCCCTACTTATGTAGACCCCTCTAGTGATAGGATCATACCATTAATAACCCTTCTCGCATGGATAGCCAAGGAAAATGTACTTGAAAACCTTTAGTTCTATTTTTCTCCTCAAATCATTCAGAAAATAAACATAACATACACAACCAAACACCTTGAAATATACAACTATAGGTATTCTCCCATAGATCTTCTAAAATATCAATGTGTGATAAGTCAATGATGTAGGAGTCATGTTCATTATATGAATTGTAGTAGTACCTAGCCTAATAAATCAAAGTATGTGCATTTGGTTTTTCATATCACTTGCCACTTCAACAAAGATCATATTTTTTCTTTTTACAACACCATTCTACTAAGGTGTGTACCTACATGTAGCCTACCTCTTAATCCCATGATCTCTCAAGCAGTCGGAAAATTCATTTGATATGTATTTACCTCCATTATCTAGTCTCAAGCACTTTTTGATACTTCTTCCAAACACTTCTCAAAAGCCTCACTTCTATGTTGCAAGAAATAGATCCATGTCATCTATTGAAATCATCAATGAATAGAATGTAAAACCTACATCTCCCACTCAAGGGCATATTCTAACACATGGACCCCAACAGGCATATTCCAACACATGGACCCCAAATGTCTAAATGTACCATTTTCAAAGGATATGTATTGATTTTCTCCCTCTTTGGAAATGGGAGTTTAGACTAATTGCCAAATTGACATTCATCACATACATTATCATAGTTAACATAGCCAAAATGTGAAAGACCATGAACAAACTATATAGGTTTTATTTTTTTCATCGTTTGTAAGTTTACATGACCAATTCTTCTATACCATAACTCAATAACCTTGTATTTTTCATATCTAGTCTCCACATACATAGAACTTTGTATGACATGAGTATCTACATGCAATGCAAACAATCTACCTTTCTTTTGGCCACAAGCAATCAACCTACTAGGTTTACCATTTCTAAAATCCTCAATGAAATAGCCATACTTGATAAATTTTACTAATAGTCATTGATTACCAACATAAGCTAAATTTTTAGTGATCATAGGCACATACAAAACATCCCCAGGTTTTGTCTCTATCCCATCTCTACTTACCAATGGAACACTTCCAATGTCAATGATCTTATGCAATGTATCATCTCCCATAGCAACATACCCATCACTTTACATTTGTTCCTTCTTGTCAAACCATTCTGTATGATAGTGTCATATGATTCATAGCTCTTGAATCCAAAACCAATCGTCCTCTCTAGGTGGATATGTCATGCTACCAAGTGCATCATACTCCATAGAAAAAATATGACTTCTATGCCTCTAGAGACATAACTTGTGCCTTCATAACCACCTACATAATGACCATATACCAAGTTCTTCCACGGCATCTAAACATACCATTTTGCTAATGATTTATTTCTAAAAATGGCCAAACTCTCCATAGTAATGGCAAGCCTCTCCCTATGAGGACTAGAGTCTAACAATTCTCATTCTAGGACACATGGATAGTCTAAGAGTAAGTTCCATAGACATAAGTCCGGTATTACTTGTCATTATTGTGGCAAAGCAAGTCATATTTCTACACAATGCCATAAAATGCAAGAAGACCAAGTGCAAGGAAAAGAGAAATGGTAAAGTATAGCACAAAAATCATTAGATAGGTACTCTCCCCCTCCATCTAATCTCAAGCACTTAACTTTCAATCCTATTTCTATTTCAAGAGTAGTCTTGAAAGTTTTAAAGTGCTTAAATACATCATTCATTTCCTTCATGAAATATACCATAACTTACTTAAACAATCATCAATAAATATAACAAAATATTTGTTGCCACCAAGAGATATATTATGTGTAGCCCCCCAAATATCTATATATACAACATCAAGTATATTTCTACTTACATATTTGTCATGTGAAAAGGTTGTCTTGACTACTTATTACCAAACTGACATGCTTCACACACTTTATGAAATTCTACAACTCTAAAAGTAAACAACCCTATAACCAATCCTTTGGTCTGCATTAATTTTAGCCTTTGTACATTTACATGTCTAATACATTTATGTTATATTTCAATGTTTGCAACCACTCCTTTTTCTTTAGTCTACATAGCATCATTCATAATAGAAATTCCAGCATCTAAAGTGAACATGTGGCCAACTCTACTTCCTTTTGCAACCAGCCTATACTTATAATTAAAGTCTTATACAAAACAACTTTTTGCATTAAACTGAACCTGCAACCCTTGCTCTGTGATTTGGCCAACAAACACTAAATTCTTTGTGATTGGTGACACATTCAATATATGGGATAGACTCTTTGTCTAGCCATCATATGAGGATATGGGAACCTTTCCAATGTGTTAAATTGGGTGGCATGAATCATCACATGTTTGTACATAACTTGGATTTTGCAAATCCTACATCTCTCCAAATCATTTAGTATGATTTATTAGATGCACTTGAATCAATATACCATACATCATCATGTGTCTCCTTTTCTATGACAACAATCATCATATGCTGCATAACAAATAAACGCTCATTTTTGTCTTCATTCTGTCATAAAGACAATGCATATTTTCCTTGCTACAATTTACTACTACAGATATCATCCTTTTTAACTTAGCAATGGGCTACAATATGACTTGTTTTTCCACAATAATGATAAAAAGTACCAAAACTTCTAGAACCTCTATTCTACCATTCACCTCTTCCTCTAGAGCCCCTTTGCCTCTAAAGTTTCCATAACCTCCTAAAACTTGCATTTTGCTAAATTAATAATTTAACTTGTTTTGTTAGTTTTCACCAACATGTCCCATACCATGGCCTCTTGAAGAGGATCTATCATGTCCCCTTCTCTTGAACTTGAGTAAAAATCTTGGACCTATTCATCACTTCTTTCATATGATTCACCCTACATCTTGATCTCTTTGGTGATCATGAGAGAGAGCAACTCATCAAAATCTCGAAGTGGCTTCTGTACATATACAAAAGTGACAAATGATTTCTAGGCCTTCTTATTATTAAGGCCATCCAAAGTAGAAAATATCAAATCATCAATATTAGGCATTGCATCAATAGCTACCAAAGCATTTGCAATGCTTCTCACATTTAAAACATACTCATTGATGAGACATTTTTTCTTTCTTCAAGGTATTCAATTCTTGCTTGAGTTGAATCTACCATGTCTTTGTATTTACTGAAAATATGTTCTCAAAAATTGCCCAAGCTGTATATGAAGTTTCTATATTTCTGATATGTCCTAAAGCATAGTATTATCAATGGCTGTAGATAGCCAATACATCACATTTTTGTCCTTTGCATTTCATTCTTTCCACACCTTTAATTCATTTGCAATTGCAAGGTTACTCAACTCTGGCTCATTTTCTTCACCTGAAGTGAACTCCTAAAGATCTTTTCCAATAAGAAAGTTCATCACATGAAACTTCCATGATGGAAATTTGTTTTTATCTAGCTTCTCAATGATGGGGTTTCTACTATTATCTACTATAATTATCATAAAATTAATAAAGAATAGCAAGCAAGTTTGTTACAATCTTTCACAACAAATGTACAACAATACACCAAGTGACCCTTTTCATTGATTGCTCAATAGTACATATAGTCTACAACTTAATTTTAGATTAAATTTGTGTTTGCTTCCTAGAAAATACCTCAAAACTTTTAGATTTGAAATTTGTAACCTATTCACCTAGTTTCAGTCGACACAACCAAAATTGTAGTATACTCTGAAACTATTGTCCGCAACCTTGCCGGTCTATAACTCTTACTTGAGTTGGATATTCCATGCCTTTGTATTTATTGAAAACATGTTCTCAAAAATTGCCCAAGCTGCATGTGAAGTTTCTATATTTCTGATATGTCCCACCATAGTACTATTAATGACTATAGATAGCTAATGCATCACATTTTTGTCCTTTGTATTTCATTCTTTCCACGCCTTTAATTCATATGCAATTTCAGGGTTACTTAGCTTTGACTCATTTTCTTTACCTAAAATGAACTCATAAAGAACTTCTCCAATAAGAAAGTTTATCACATGAAACTTCCATTATGGGAAACTGTTTTAATCAAGCTTCTCAATTATGGGGCTTCTATTATTCTCTACCATTCACAAAATAGCAAGCAAGTCATTTGCAACCTTTCACAGCAAATGTACAACAATACACCCAGCAACCCTTTTCACTAATTGCTCAACAGTACATATAATCTACAACTTGTTTGTAGATAAAACTTCTATTTGCTTCCTGGACTAGGTGGAAAATACCTCAAAACTTACAATTTTGAAATTTGTAACTTATGCACCCACTTTCGGTCTACACAACTAAAATTGAAGTATACTTTGAAACTATTGTCCACAACCTTGCCGGTCTATAAATCTTACAATAACTCTTACTTGAGTTGAATCTTTTGTGTTCTTGTATTTATTGAAAACATGTTCTCAAAAATTGCCCAAGTTGCATGTGAAGTTTCTATATTTATGTTATATCCCAACATAGTATTATCAATGAATCTAGATAGCTTCAAGAAGCACTTAAAAAGCTCCAAATGAAGAGCTTGCTAAATAATCGCACTCCTAATATATCACCTTTTATCCTTTGTATTTCATTCTTTCCACACCTTTAATTCATCTGCAATTGTAGGGTTACTCAACTTTGGCTTCTTTTCTTCACCTAAAATGAACTCATAAAGATATTTTCCAATAAGAAAGTTCATCACATGAAACTTTCATGATTGGAAATTGTTTTATCCAACTTCTCAATGATGGGGTTTCTATTATTCTCTACCATTATCATAAAATTGATACAAAATAGTAAGCAAGTCGTTTGCAACCTTTCACAAAAAATTTACAACAATACACCAAGCAACCCTTGATTACTCAACAATACATATAATCTACAACTTGTTTGTAGACAAAAATTGTGTTTTCTTCCTGTGGGACAAATACATTTAAACTTATGGATTTGAAATTTGTAACATATGCACCCACTTTCGATTGACACAACCAAAATTGTAGTATACTTTGAAACTATTGTCTACAACCTTGTGGGTCTATAACAAGGCTCAAAATGGCCTCAAATGGCCCAAAAAAATAGTGGCATGGCTCTAAATGACATATTTGCAGAACATATAGTACTCTTCTTACATATCAAATCTCACAATAGTCTAAGATTTTCACTTTGTCTGCTTCTAGCGCCTTGACAAGCACTATCCAAGAGAAAGAGTGGAAGAATGGAAGAGCTTCTTACGTATTCTTGCTTGCTCAAATCCTTTCTTCTTTTGCTTCACTACTTCAACCTTCAAAATCAACGTCTCTTAGTGGCATAACTTTGATACCATGTCAAGAATTGCATGATGGGGAGACTTGCTTGAGTTTCTATGCCAAACATATACATACACACAAGAGGAAGCTCACTCAAGAATATAAGAAGAGATTGCTTGATGGTTTTTTCTTCTTCTTCTTCCTCTCACAATATAATGTACACAAAGTATAGATAAGATATAATATAAAGAAAACTAGCCCACTAAGTCAAATAGTGCATAACTGATGTTATTGAGAGTTTGCTGTGTGTGGAGGAGAAATGAAACACACTCCATCTATGCTTCTTAGGTTATAACCTAATAATATATAGGTTTACAATAATATTTTTTTATAAATATTGCTTAATCAATTGGATTCTTGAGTTGTTCATACAAAAAGCCCCCAGCAAAGGTTTTTGTGACCTCCATGCTATAGTTTCCCGCTAGCTCATAATAAATTAAAGTGAATAATGTGTAAAATTTTGGCCAATACTTTGCCCTCATACCCCTGCACTTTACTTTGTTTCCTTTCTTTCGCACCCTGTGAAGTAAACCTTAGTAAGCAATCAAACATTCTTCCCTAAATCAAGATGGTCATACACCTCATGGGCATGGGATTTTGTTAGGACTTCTATTTGAATTGCACATATTGTGAATACAATGTGATTTTCCTTATAAAGTGCAAAAAAACAATCCATGAGTAAAATATGATAATAAAGTAAAGGAAGAAGCTCGAGTGGGAGCATGAGTAAGAAAAATCAAGGGAGATGTGAGATATGGAAAATGAAGCAAGAGAACAATAGTTAAGATATGGGAACACTAATAGTCATAATGTGTGACTAGTCTCCCTTATTCTATTAATCACTAAAAGAATAAAGAATGGAGTGACAATGATGGGTGCCCATCACCTATAGTGTAGAGGTGTGCAAGTACTATCAATGTAGTGAGCACATAAGTAGCATAGGCACAAGTGCATTTACCCCCAACAACCTCCCACTAAAAGGAAAATGTGCCTCTAATGAGGAGAGAATAAGAAAAAGTGACAAAGTATAAATATATATAAATTACAATAGGATGAGGAAAGATGTCATCTCATCCAAGATGCATCATCTTCCTAAGGAAAGAAAAACACTCTGTTGAGAGACTTTTAGTGAGCAGATCTAAACTAAGATTTTGGTTACAAGCTCATGGACTTGTCCTCAATGGCCTCTCTGATAAAGTGATAACACAACTCAATGTGCTTTGTCTTTATATAGAAGATCAAATTCTTGACCAATTGAATAGCACTTATAGAATCTGAATGTAGTATTGAAAGACCACATCAATAATTCCAAGGTTTGTAACCAAATAACCTAACCAAAAGCCTAATTGCAATCCCCAATGATATTGCAACTTTATATGCCTCTATAGTAGATAGGCCCATGCATTTCTACATCCTGGATATCCAAGAAATAGTACCTCTAGCAAAGGCAAAGACATAGATAGAGGTGGACTTCCTACTATTTACATATCATGCATAATCAGTGTCTATATACCCCACGACTCTTGTATCATGGCCACTATAACATATGTATATATTTACAATGCTCTTAAGGTACCTCATAATACCCTTCATGGTACCCAATGTTTCCTACTTCCAAGTATAGTTATATAGTGTGCCACAACTTCCACAACTCCTAGCAATCAATATATCATCCAGATAGAGTACCAAAATCATAAGTCTACTATTAGGGACCTTCTGTATCTATTAATATAGATCCATATCACTATGGATATATCCTTTTTAATCCATAAAAGTATCAAACTTATGGAACCATTCCCTGGTGCTTGATTAAGGCCATAAAGTCTCCTCTTCAACTTGGACACTAGGTGTTCCTTATCTTTTTTCTCAAATCCCTTAGGTTGCCATATATAAATATTATCATGCAAGTCCCCATATAAGAAAGACATCTTGACATCCATTTGATAAAGGTCCAAATATAGCTGCACAAATGCCAAGTATATGGTAGTTATCTTACTACAGGAGATAAGATTTCATTGAAGTTAATACCAAGCTCCTCCTTAAAACCCTTAGCAACTAATCTGGCCTTATATACTAACTTGGGATGTCCAGGAGTATTCTTCAACTTACACATCTATTGCATAGCAAAGTACACTTTCTACTTGGAAAAGGAACAAAAATCCATGTATAATTTTTTGTAGTGAGTCACACTCTAATTGCATGGCCCTCTCCCAAGAGTGACTATTATCTTTGTGCATGGCCTCATCATAGGTAAGAGGCTCAGTGGCATTTGTCATCATAACATAATCTATAGAGGGCACAAACTGATCAAGCTAATGCCTATATCTAGTAGACCGTATCAAGCAAGTTGTGGAGCTTATACATCATATCTAATATCATGGTCATGGGTCACTGGAGTATCATGTAGTGTAAGCTATCTACCCAATTGTATAGTAAGGGAAGACTCCTATTAATATATCACCCTGCATACCTCAATGACATGCTCAAGCTGCTTATGTATTTTTTTTCTTATGGAAGACAAATTCATGGCTACATATAACTTTCTGAGCTTCTAGATCCATAGGTAGTATCCCATGTCATCTACATCCCCATAACTAAGAAAGATTCATTTTAAGGACTAAGGATCCAAGTTATTTGAGAGCAGAGTTTTGAGCTCGGGATGTGCCTAAAATTTGCCAAAAAATCCAAAATTTAGGGGAAAAATATTTAACATTGAAGGCGGCGGCTCCAGCTAGGAAAATTTTAAGCACCAAGTGAAATACGACTCTTAAAAGGTGCCCAAGTGACACTTGTTGATTTTTGATAATTTTTCAGACTGCCCTGCAGGTTTTCAGGAGTTTCTAGCCAATGCGGGATGTCAATACGCATGCCCAGGATTTTTCAGAGCTCAATTTGGAGTCCGGACGAGGAAATGGCCAAGAAACCGGTCAAGATGCGAAGGGGTGGACTTATTTTTGGCCAAGTGGGTGGTGACCTTTGGTAGCCCAAGAATTTTATGCAACATGAAACTTAGCATGAAATGAGGATGAAGAAAACATGGAGAGAGGAGGCGCTAGGATGCACAGAAAATTGCGCCCAATTCTTGGAGATGATGATTGCAGCCTCAATGCAACCCACCCAATGGATCATAGGCCTTGATTCCCCTCTGGTTGCTGATCATTTTGCCACCCTTCGCTCGTCCAATGGTGGCCTGGATGGAGAATTATGTTTCTAGTCTTTCTCTCTCCTCCCTCTCTCTCCCCTAAGGGGCTGTTCTTGTGTGCAAGAGGAAAATGAAGAATGGTGAAGGAAAGCTCGTCCAGTTGAGACCGGATTGCTTCCGGATCAATGAAGACATGAAGATTGCTGATTTTGAAGATGTTGGACATTGAATGAGGGCTGACCCGCAGTCCCGTAGCAAACCGAGATCCCGAGACACAAAGCCTAAGTGATAATTCAATTTTTATGAAGAAAAAATGAGTTTTTATGCTATTTGGTTGATGAAATATTGTTTCCATGGGCTGATTATGCATTATGATGTTTTCTATGAGTTTTATCAGTTTATGCTCTGAAAATCATAAAATCATAAGTGATATGGCTGAAATTAATGGTATAAAACCTGTAAAACATGCGTTTAAGTGGTAAAATGGAGTTTTTTTGCACAATAAAGGGGAAATATGAGATATAACATCAAAAAAACCTAAAATTTTGCTATCAAGAAACCTAAGGGCAAGAGCTCATAATCAATCTTAATTTCTAGTCATTTTTTATTGAAGAAAATAGAGGAAAAATACCAAAAATGGTGAAAATTGGGTTTTAAATGGGAGAAAATTAGAAAACGATAAAAGGAAAATTCAAAAAAATTACATAAGTGTTTGTGCAATGTATAATGAAGGTAGAGCATGATTTTGGCCTCGGTTTATCCTCATTTCTATGTTTCTGTCCGTGTTTATCGCTTTCTTTACAAAGAAATACACATAAAATGACCTTTTCACCTATCAACGAATGCAAAACACTAAACGGTAGGGTGAGAGGGGAGTTTGAGCGTCAAAGTATAAACTTAAACGTGATTTATGTGTTGCATCATGCCTTTAGGACGTTGTTTTAAAATGAAGGAAAAGGCAGCACGAGCATAAGGTTCGGTGTCTCTCCTCGTTTCGATACATAAACGCTAGTATGGAAATCATGAAAAGATTGGTTTCGCACGATGCACAATGCTAATTTTCTTTTGTTTGTGCACTAAACCATTCACATTATGCACTATGCATGATTCATGGTATCAAAGGAAAAGCTCCTGGACTGCATAGCAATTGTTTTCTTAGGACTTTGACCCACGATTGAGAGCGTGAGGTTATCCCTTGCCGCAGGATAGAGGGTCGATTTCCTAAGGGATTATTAAGTGAGGACATATGGTATATCTCCTGGAAATACGAGAAATATAAAAGAGAGGAGTTTGCGTTCGTTTGTGTTATATGTTTAGCAGCGCATCAAAGGGCCAATCCCTGCGATGTAGGAGAGCTGCAGTGGGGCCATGGTGTTCCTACCGAGGGGTTGCCTCCATATGTGTGTGATCATGGCATTGCCAATGTGTATGGGTTCTCCCTTTGAGGAGCTTAAGGGAACGTTGGACTATAAACTATAAACGCATAGATTAAGCTTTAGGGCAGGTTGTCCTTTAGCATTAGATTGACACTCCTGGTCCGTGAGGCCGTGAGGGTGTTTGTGTGTCATGAGCATGAGGTCTGGCTAGTGCCATAGCCCCACCAGTGCCAGCCCATTTTAGGTCCCATCAGTGGTGCGTCTACCGAGAGCTACCAATAAGTGGTGGTTCTCGAACCTAGGGTTTCTAGGGACCAAAAGAAAATTGGTTTATGTCCTCTGACAAGGACCGTCAAGCCGAAATACAAAAAGCAGAACGTGCTGAGAGGGCTAGACGGTGGTTAGAGATCATATGTTGTTATTCTCCTCAAAGGAATAGCCCAATATCCATAAGAGGCAGTGGTCTTAGCAACATAACTACTCCACATAGTCCGTTAGGTGCAGGAGGAAGCGCAAGTTCTTCCTCTCTTCCACCAAGTCTGCCCACTTCAAGTGGGGGTGTGAGTCCGTCAGTTCAAGCTCCTATTGCTAATCCGATTGTCGCCATGGCACAACCCATTACAATTCCTACAGGGATGCCAGATTTTCCAGCTTTAGGAGTTCCCTTGCCCATTTGTAATGGGTTAGTGGAAGAGAATGCAGAATTTTACATCTGTGAATTCCAAAGATTGATGTTCAATTATCGCATCCAAGATGAGGGACATCTCATGATGTTCTTTAATATGACTTTAAAAGGAAGGGCTGTGGTATGGTATCACAGCATAGAGTCTGGAACCATAACCACAATTGATCAATTTTATGCAGCCTTCCAAGGAGAATATGCCCTTGAAAGAGGTGGCCAATATTGGTTGCGTGTCTTGAATGTAACACGCCAAGACCCCCATGAGAATGTGAAAGCCTATGCCAAGAAGCTTAAGGAAGTATTTTGTAAGTTACAAACTTATATTCCTATTCCGTCGACTGCCCAATTGCAATACTTCTTGCATGGATTGGACTTCAATATTCAAGTGCAATTGAGCAGTATGGCTTTGGCTTATATAAACACCACTATTACACGGGCAGAGGGAGTAGAAGCACGATTACAAATGGCCTACTCCTCTCAAATAAATGTTAATGCGGGTTTAGTACCTGGAGGCAATCTACCATTGACGAATGGAAGTCAGGGGATGCCTATGACTAACCCCAATGGGAGAGAAAGCATGGTTCAAAATGTACCTTTACTACCAGCTCCTCCCAATGTGACTATGCCTATGGCAAGTCAGTTGGCTCCACCAAATGTTGGAGGCCAAGTTTCGAACCCTAATGTTGTTTCTATGAGTCAACAACCAATGCCTAATCAAATTGTTAGGCCAATGGAACGACGGGTAGACAATCAAGGCTATGAGTCGAGTGCATCTAATGTCCTTGGCAAAGTTAAGGATATGATGAAGCACTACACTAACATGATTTCTGAACAATATCGGCAAATAGCTGTGGACGTCAATTTCTTGAAGAAGCAGCAGAATCTGATAGGGAGTCAACGCCTTGAAGAGGGTGGACCCTCAAGGATTTAGTTGTAAGTGGTGTGGTGGACAACATTTCCCTAGAAACTGTCCAAATTTTAAATGTGATATTTGTGGAAAGTCGGGCCATTTAGTTGCTACCTGTTGGAGTAAGATTAGTTCCCTCCAACAAGGGAGTAAACAGCCAGGTCCCGTTAATCATAGAGCACAAGGTAGTAACCTGCAACAAAATGATGTACCAATACAAATATTGCAAAGGGGAAAGACCACTATAGAAGAGTTGCCACAAGGCAACGGAGTCAGCCTTATTGAGGCTGTGCAAGTCGATGCTGAAACCTCTAACCTAAGAGCCGTGACAAGAGGCCAAAAGGCTAAAGAGGTTGACAAAGATAAGGAAAAACCGGTTGAGGGAAACCCTAAGCAAGGGGATAAGGGGATGCAAGTCCAGAGTCCTAGCATGGAAGGCAGACCTCTAAGGCCCGTTGACAAGAAAGTCGATCCTAAGAAGGATGAGGAAGTGCCAAGAAAGAAGGAAAGAGCCAAGAAAGAAGCACCAAAGCCGGTCCAAAGACCAAAAGAGAGGATGGTTTGGCAAGAAAAGAGAGCTTTGGCTACCTATCATGACTTTGATTTAGCAAGTTCTCTTTGTGAAGTTAAACCAGATGTAAACCTTCTACAGTTGATCAAATTATCTCTAGGAGTATGCAAGGAATTCAAGAAGATCCTGCGTATCGGGTATATTGTAGAACCTTTGGGCATAGCAAGAGTAGGTGAAGATTGGTTTGACCATGCTGAAAAGAATTGCCCTAGGGTTCTAGCTTATGTGGATGGAATATTGGTGGAACATGATATTGTAGACACTGGATCCTCCGTCAATATCATGAGCTCAGAATTGATGGAGAGGTTGGGTCTAGGCATCCAAAAAGATAGCTCCACCCTTTTGAGAATGGCTGATGATAGTCTAAGACAACCAGAAGGTTGTGTTACTAAGGTCCATGTTACAATTGCAAGTGTAGAATGCTTCTTGGACTTTAGGGTGATAAGATTTGTAGGACATCCTAGCTATCAAGTCTTGCTAGGTAGGCCTTGGATCTTACGAACAGACTGTCAAGTCGATATACCCATCGGTCGAGTGGTCCTAGGTAGAGGTAATCGAGTGATAGTCGATTCTTACCCTGAGTCTCCTCAAAGTGGGAGAGCTCCTTTATCTTCTACTGAATTAGAGACAGCAGATGATCCATCTAGTAGTGAGACATCATCCAGTGATGAATCTAGAGAGGGGTCAACTATAGAGGATATTTACCAGGTAACTCTAAATGAGAGCCGATAGAGCCACAAGATAGGATAAGAGATGCAGATGTGATTGAGTTAGACCTTGGCACGCCGAATGATTCGCGGCCAATTAAATTAGGTTCCATGATCAGTTCAACAGAAATGGAGGACTATGTGTCCTTGATTCAAGAATTCTACGATATCTTTGCTTGGAGTTATGATGAGCTGAGAGGCATTCCTCCCAGCCTAGCTGTTCATACTATTCCTGTAAAAGAAAGCAATCGTTTTGTGCGTCAGAAAGTAAGGCGTATGCCTTTTGAATTGAGGGACGGGCTGTTTGAGGAGTTGCAGAAGTTACGGAAAGCTGGTTTAATCTTTCCTGTACAACATAGAGAATGGTGTTCACCAGTTGTCATCAGGAAGAAGAAAAACAACCAGATCCAACTATGTGTAGATTTTAGAGAGCTGAATAAGTAGACAGTTAAGGATTACTACCCGCTGCCATTTATTGACCAGATTTTGGATCAATTAGTGGGTAGGAAAATATATTCATTCATGGATTGCTTTGCGGGATGTAACCAGATGGAAATTGCAGAAGAGGATAAGTTGAAAACAACTTTTATTACCGTATTTGGTACTTTTGCATACCATGTGATGGCCTTTGGTTTGTGCAATGCACCTGGATCATGGCAACGAACAGTAGACAAGACCTTTGGTGACATCTCCCCAGACAAGTTGAAAGTATTTATTGATGACTTGGGGGCAACCACTATAGGGAAAGGATGTTGATTATTTTAAGAAAGTGCTTTGAGCACTGTAGACAATTTTGTATCGCTCTTAACCCATGGAATTGTGTCTTTGGAGTGCCTTATGGGCTATTGCTAGGCCATGTGGTCAGTTCAGTAGGGATCGCAGTTGACCCTGAAAAGATCAAGGTTATAGTTGCTATGAGTCCACCACGCACTCCGAAAGAAGTTCATATCTTTCTATCATCGATAGGGTACTATCGACGGTTTATAAATGCCTTGGTAGAAAGGACGTTGCCATTAACAAACTTATTATCCTTTAGTTGACTATTTGAATGGAGCGACCCTTGTAAACTAGCTTTCGAGGATGTGAAACAGGAGTTAGTAAAAGCACCCGTTTTAAAGGCACCTAAAAGAGGCAAGGTGTTCTATATATTTTCAGTGCCCACCATGCATAGTATCAGCTGGCTGTTTAGCCCAAATCTGGGAGGAAAAGTGGTATCATCCGATAGCTTTTACTAGTTGAAAATTGGGCATTTCAGAGATCAACTACACCTACATGGAAAAGTTGTGCCTTGCGATGGTCTTTGGGACTAAGAAATTCAAGCACTACATCCTCTATGAAAAGGTAGTTTTCTATACGAAGGCGGAAGGGCTTAGATTGCTTATGAACAAGCTGCAACCGCCTGATCGTTTGGCAAAGTGGTTAATCACTTTGCAGGAGTTCAATTATGAGATAGAGTAAGCCACCGAGGTTGTAGGGTATTGTGGAATGCCTTGTGGATTTCAGGGAGCCGAAAGAGACTTTGGCTGAAGGAAGTGACATTACAGAAATGTTTAAAATTGATATAGCTTCTATCCCATCTTGGTATGCTGCTATCACGCATTATCTATCAACAAGAGAGACTGGAGCTGGTCTATCAAAGTCAGAAAATAGGAAAATCAAACAACAGGCTTTGAAGTTTTCCTTGATCGCAGGGACACTCTATCGGCAGGGTGTTGATGATATCTATATGCTAATAGAAAGGAAAACAAACCCTGAATATCCTAAAGACAATAAATATATACAAAGGTGTGTAAAAAGGGGTTTTAACCCCCTATAAAAATAGAAAACAAAAGCAAGGAAAATTTATAAGCAGTTGATCATCACCTAGCGAAGGCCCGGTAGATTCCTGGGGACAAGTCAGACCCGGGGCCGATGCCTTGTCTTCCTAGGGGTGGCATCTTGCTCGAAAAGAAGAAAGTAAGGAAGGTCGGAGCGAAAATAAAAGTGAGCGTTAGAAAAGGATTAAGTGTCACCTTGCGAGGGCTTGGTAGGTTCTTGGGTACCAAGACAGGACCTGAGGCCGATTCCCTATTCTCCTTGGGTCACTACGCTCAGCTCCCTCCTTTTTACATGCCCGAGTATGGGGAAAATAAGTCCCTAAAAGAAGAAATGTGCTACAAGAAAATACTTCTTGATCAGGCTATAGGAGTCCTCACCTAATAGGAGTTCCTGGTTGTGTTGTCCTTAGTTAGGTAGGTAGTTCAGACCACCACTTAGGGCAACTTCTTTGATAGTTCATTTTAGTTTGGCCGTGTTGGAGCAGTCGGTTAGTGACTAGTTTCAGACCTTCTATCAGGTTATGCTAGGCCTACTCCTTGTGGATGTCATGCCTTGGTTTTTTCAGGGGGTAGGGTACGATTGTGTTGTGCTTTAATATGTATCTATTTTGTATCAGCTTAATGCTTCCTTTGATTGTTTTGTGCAGATCTATTGTGGGATTCGACAGGCTGAGTCGACCTATCCCATGGTCGCCAATGAGAGCAGAGTTTTGAGCTTGGGATGTGCCTAAAATTTTCCCAAAAATCTAGAATTTAGGGAAAAAATATTTAACATCGAAGGCGGCGGCTCCAGCTAGGAAAATTTTAAGCACCAAGTGAAATACGACTCTTCAAATGTGCCCGAGCGACACTTGTTGATTTTTGATAATTTTTCAGATTGCCCTGCAAGTTGTCAGGAGTTGCCAGCCAATGCGAGATGTCAAGCCAGACACCCAAGATTCTTCAGAGCTCGATTTGGAGTCCGAACAGGGAAATGGCCAAGAAACCGGTCAAGATGCAAAGGGGTGGACTTATTTTTGGCCAAGTGAGTGGTGACCTTTGGGAGCCCAAGAATTTTATGCAACATGAAACTTAGCATGAAATGAGGATGAAGAAAATGTGGAGAGAGGAGGGACCAGGATGCACCGAAAATTGTGCCTAATTCTTGGAGATGATGATTGCAACCTCAATGCAACCCACCCAATGGATCTTGGGCCTTGATTCCCCTATGGTTGCTGATCATTTCGCTGACCTTCGCTCATCCAATGGTGGCTTGGATGGAGAATTCTGATTCTAGTATTTCTCTCTCCTCCCTCTCTCTCCCCTAAGGGGCTGTTCTTGTGTGCAAGAGGAAAATGAAGAATGGTGAAGAAAAGCTCGTCCAGTTGAGACCGGACTGCTTCCCGATCAATGAAGACATGAATATTGCTGATTTTGAAGATGCTGGACATTGAATGAGGGCTGATCCGTAGTCCCGTAGCAAAACCGAGATCCCGAGACACAAAGCCTAAGTGGTAATTCAATTTTTATGAAGAAAAAATGAGTTTTTATGCTATTTGGTTGATGAAATATTGTTTCCATGGGCTGATTATGCATTATGATGTTTTTTTCTATGATTTTTATTAGTTTATGCTCTGAAAATCATAAAATAATAAGTGATATGGCTGAAATTAATGGTATAAAACCCGTAAAACACGCGTTTAAGGGGTAAAATGGAGGTTTTTTGCACAATCAAGGGGAAATATGAGATATAACATCAAAAAAACCTAAAATTTTACTGTCAAGAAACCTAAGGGCCACAATCCATAATCAATCTTAATTTCTAGTCATTTTTTATTGAAGAAAATAGAGGAAAAATACCAAAAAATGGTGAAAAATGGGTTTTAAATGGGAGAAATTTAGGAAACGATAAAAGAAAAATTCCAAAAAATTACACAAGTATTTGTGTGATGTATAATGAAGGTAGAGCACGAGGTTGGCCTCGGTTTACCCTCGTTTCTATGTTTCTATCCGTGTTTATCGCTTTCTTTACAAAGAAATACACATAAAATGACCTTTTCACCTATCAATGAATGCAAAATACTAAACGGTAGGGTGAGAGGGGAGTTTGAGCGTCAAAGTATAAATTTAAACCTGATTTATGTGTTGCATCATACCTTTAGGACGTTGTTTTAAAATAAAGGAAAATGCAGCATGAGCGTAAGACTCAGTATCTCTCCTCGTTTCGATACATAAACGCTAGTATGGAAATCATGAAAAGATTGGTTTCGCACGATGCACAATGCTGATTTTCTTTTGTTTGTGCACTAAACCATTCACATTATGCACTATGTATGGTTCATGGTATCAAAGAAAAAGCTCTTGGACTGCATAGCAATTGTTTTCTTAGGACTTTGACCCACAATTGAGAGCGTGAGGTTATCCATTGCCGTAGGATAGAGTGTCGATTTCCTAAGGGACTGTTAAGTGAGGACACATGGTATATCTCCTGGAAATACAAGAAATATAAAAGAGAGGAGTTTGTGTTCGTTTGTGGTATATGTTTAGCGGCGCATCAAAGGGCCAATGCCTACGATGTAGGAAAGCTACAGTGGGGCCACGATGTTCCTACCGAGGGGTTGCCTCCATATGTGTGTGATCATGGCATTGCCAATGTGTATGGGTTCTTCCTTTGAGGAGCTTAAGGGAATGTTGGACTATAAACTATAAATGCATAGATTAAGCTTTAGGGCAGGTTGTCCTTTAGCATTAGATTGACGCTCCTAGTCAGCGAGGCCGTGAGGGTATTTGTGTGTCATGAGCATGAGGTCCATAGCTAGTGCCGGCCCATTTTAGGTCCCATCATTATTTCTCTTATTCTTGGGAACATGGCAAAAAGCCTCACAACAACCAAAGACATACAAATGAGTATACGATGGAGATTTTTCAGATCATACCTTCTCTATAACCTAATAGTCCAGAGCAATGTATGAGGATTTATTAATCAAATGTATGGCAGTAGTAAGTACCTTAGTCCAAAAGTATGTAGTGGGCCTATCTAGCTAAGATGCTCTCCTCAATTGTCATATTCATGCACTCAGCCATGCCATTCTGGGGTGGGGTGTACAAGTCAATCATTTGACACTTAATATCTCTCTCATCACAAAATTGCTCAAAGGCTTTAAATACATACTCTTTCCCATTGTCAAATCATAGGCATTTCAACTTATATCCAAATTTGTTCTTAGCAAAAATAAGCCAACACTAAAATGTAGCCAAGACTTCTAATTTTTGCTTTATGGGATATGTCTAGAACTTATGTGAGTAATCATCAATGAAAGTAACAAAATGATTCACACCACCTATTGCCTTGCAAGACATAAGGCTGCAAACATCAAAACAAATAAGAGCTAGAAGCTTAGCCATGCATATATGCCTAACTTCTTGTGCAAACTATGTGTCTTCCTATCATAAATACAATGATCACAAGAAACAAAATATTTATAGTCAAGATATGGAAGATACTGCAAATAGCTGAGCATTTTTATTCCCTTTAATGGCATGTGTCCACGGCAACAATGCTATAACAATACATGTGGTATTGCAACCACTACTAAAACATGGTCAATAGGTCTAGATACAAGTAAGGGATAAAGAGTGCCAAACTTGGCACCTCATGCAAGGACAAGATTCCCATATTTAATCTTCCAAGATGAATTCCCAAAAGGTACAAAGTAACCTACATCTTCCAACAAATCTTGTCCTTTTAGTCAAAGTTGGAATATAGCATACATCATGCAAAGCAAAGGTGCTGCTTGAGAAAAATGCAACTGTATATCTCTAATATCAATAATATAATATGCCAAATCATTACTCAATCTAATAGATCCTACCATGCTACAATAGGAGTGGAACCACTCTCAATGAGGGTTAACATGAAATGAAGCCTTTGAATCAATCAACCAATACTAAGCTGTAAACGCCCCGAACAACGTAGTATGCTTAACAATTATGATATTCGCTTGTTTTCGAGATTTAATATAAAAGAGAATGAACACTTAAAGCTAAAAATAAAAATTACTCACAAAATTACAGCCATGAAAATGTAAAAGTAATGGAGACAAGATTGAGGGTTGAAGATGGGCAACCCCCCTCCCCCCCCCCCCCCCCCCCCCCCGAAGGAATGCATTTCTGCTCAACCCAAGTCCCTTAGGGAAGAGCTCAGTTACAATCAACCTGAGAGTGAGAAGAAGTAATTCTCACTCTTACAAGATCATGCAAAGATGTACAAACACACATGCATTATCTATTATGCAATGATAAGAACTGATTTCTTTACAGTATGAGAGAAGAAAAAGGGAAATTCAGCCTTTCCCCATCGTTGATCAACAGTACATGGATAGGGCTTGCTTCTTGTAGCTAAAATGGAAGAAAAAGCTCGAGAAGGAGGTGTTGTGATGAATTTACAGGCTTGCTGTCCTATAAACAGCAGTGATAGAAGAGGGAATATGGAGGAATTTGATAATGAAGAAGTGGGGGATGATGATGGGGATGGATGGGGCCAGTTTCTGGCTATCTGTGGGTGCTGTACATGAGTTTACAGCAAAGAAAAATGATGATCAATGAAGAAAAACGAGCTCTTATTTATAGGAGAGGGGAGAGCTAGTACAAAAGGGGAAAGTGGAGTAGCACAAGATAAGTGTCCAGCCACATGTCATGAGATGTGACAAGTGGTGGGACACTTGGAAACTTGTGTGACAAGTGTCTTGACACTTGTCTCTTCTCTATGGCCTTGCTTTTTGGGTTGAATACTGTCAAGAATAGAAACAACCAAATTTAGTAAGCAAAGTCAGAGTACAGAACTTACTATTTTTAGAATGACATCCCTATTTTTTAGGACTAGCATTTTTAGGCTAATTCGAGGCTCCTAAATTTTAGGGACCTCCTAAAATTAGGGATCTCCTAAAATTTAGGGACCCCCCCAATATGGGTGTCATATGAAAGCTTTTTCCGTGTACATCGTAAAAATGGTATCCGAATCTTCATGTGACTTTCCTATGCAAAGAAATGTGCATTTCAAGCTTTCAGCCCACACATGCACATTATACAAGCATTTCATGATCATGCCATCTTGTTGATTGTAACTGTCTGTTCTAGTGGATCTAGCCCACACTTCAAGGCATCAATCCTTTCTGTGTGCGAGTCTAACCCTGATATGCGTGAGTTCTAGTCACAGGCGCCCAATCGGGTCATATAGGTGGAAGTGTGAACTATCTTTTCTCTAACCCACCGCGTGGGTCCACCATAACTTGTGACCACTCATCAGTGGCCAGCTCCAATGCACTTTTCTTTATATCTAATTAGTGCAAAGGAAATAAATTTAATAAATCATTATATAGAAAAATTAATGAAAAAGGATACAAATTCTGTTTCTATAGAGTTGTGACAGCCCTCTGGCTTTTATTCAGCTGTCCTCAGCTGAAAAGCTTCTTGATATTGCTGTAGAATATTTGGGTAATCCTTCATGAAATTTTCATCTACCCACTGTGCATCTGTTGTGGGTAGATTCTTGAATTTTAGTAAGAATTTTCGTGTCACAAGGCCACTTCTCGTGGTTCGATCCTTGAGAAACAAATTCTTTTCAGGTTCCAAGAGTTGCTCTGTTTCTTCAACTTCTGGGGGATCTTCAATAATGGGTTCCTTTGGTTCTGGTCCTATGTAAGGTTTTAGCAAACTTACATGAAAAGTGTTGTGTATTTTCCAATGAGCAGGAAGCTCAAGTCGATAAGAAACTTCATTTATTTTCTCAATCACTTTGAAGGGTCCAAAGTATCTACTGGAGAGCTTTGGAAAAGATGAATTTTGACCAGAACCTTGTTTGAGCCTGCTTTTATCAAACTTTAGCAAGACATATTGACCTTTTTCAAAAGCCAAAGGTCTTCTTCGTTTATCTGCTTGCTTCTTTTGTCGCTCTTGCGCAACTTTGATAGTGGCTCGAACTTGATCCATTGTTGTTTTTAAATCTGAAGCAAACTCATCAGCAGCAAAAATCTTATCTTTAGTGCGAATAATTGGAGGAGGAATCACTTTACCCTGTACTATTTCATTTGGAGCTTTCCCTGTGGATGAGTGCACTGTATTGTTGTAAGCAAACTCCAATAATGGAAGATATTTCTCCCATTGTGACTTATGTTCACTAACATAAGCTTTCAACATATCCAAAAGAGTGAGATTCATCACCTCTGTTTGGCCATCAGTTTGAGGATGAAAAGCTGAGGAGAACTTTAAAGTGGTTCCCAAATTCTCAAATAAAGCACGCCAAAAGTTAGTTGTGAATTTGGAGTCTCTATCTGAAATGATCTCAGAGGGCATACCATGTAATCTGAAGATATGTTGAATGAAAAGTCTTGCAGCTTGTGCGGATTTCAATGTTTTATGACATGGAATAAAATGTGATTGTTTGCTGAATCTATCAATTATGACCCAAATCATATCATGACCTTGAGGTGTTCTTGGAATAGCTGAGATGAAATCCATTGTGATAGATTCCCATGGATCTTTGGGCACTAGAAGAGGTTGCAACAATCCTGGAATCTTCTGCTTATCATATTTGGATTTTTGGCATACCAGACAAGCCTCAATGAAGTTATGTGTATCTTTTCGTAATGTTGGCCAATAAAAGTAGCGCTCAATTGCACTTAGAGTGGCTGCCCTCCCTCTATGCCCTGCATAAGGGGGTTCATGACTTTCTTTAAGCACCTTTTGTCGAACAAGAAGAGTAACACAAAGGCGATTGTTCATGAGAAGGTAACCGTCCTTGATGGAATAATCTGGATGAGAACCTCCTTGCTGTAAATTTGACCAAATTGCTGCAAAATCAGTATATTCATCATAAGTATTCTTCATCGTTTGAAAATCTTCATGATGAGCCACTGTAATAGTTGCAATGCGAGGCACTCTAGAAAGTGCATCAGCAACTACATTTTGTTTCCCTGGAGTGTACATAATTTGAAAATGAAACATAGACAAGAAATTTTCCCATCTTGCATGTTTCTCCTGCAAATGCTTTTGAGTCTTGAAATACTTCAAGCTTTGATGATCGGTTTTAATAAGGAATTCATTGCCTAAAAGATAATGTTTCCATATCTTTAAAGCATGAACCACTGCTAAGAGCTCCTTTTCATAAATGTCATACCTTTTCTCCACATCATTTAGACGGCGGCTTTCAAAGGCTACGGCATGGCCTTCTTGATTTAGCACTGCACCAATACAATCACCGCAAGCATCTGCTTCCACCACAAATGGTTTTACCAGATCTGGAATGATAAGAACAGGTCCAGAAGTAAGAGCTGTTTTTAGCCTTGTGAAGGCTGCCTTCTCTTTTTCCTTCCATTGGAAAGAGATCTTCTTCTTTGTAAGGTCATGAAGTGGAGAAGCCATATGTGCAAAATGCTTGATGAAGCGGCAGTAATAAGAACATAAGCCAAGAAACGATCGCACCTCATGTACATCACGAAGATGAGGCCATTCTTGGATTATCCTGATCTTTTCAGGATCCATCTGAATCCCTTCAGAAGAGATGACATGCCCAAGGTAATTTATTTTATGCATGAAAAATTCACTCTTTTTACCATTTACCAAGAATTGATTTTGTTGTAGTAATTGTAGAACAATTTCCAAGTGTTGATGATGCTCCTCTTCATTCTTGCTAAAGACAAGAATATCATCAAAGAAAGTACCGACATATTGTCGATGCTCTCTAAAGATGCGCTCCATCATTCGATTAAAGGTGGCTGGTGCATTGGTTAATCCGAAAGGAACCACCAAGAATTCATAAAGACCGTATGAAGTGCGGAAAGCAGTTTTGTGTACATCTTGTGGTATTACCCTAATTTGATGATACCACTCTTTAGATCAATGCGGCTGAAAACCTTTGAGCCTCCTAGACGATCCAAAATGTCGTTAATTCTGGGAATAGGAAACCGATTCTTCACAGTGATTTTGTTGAGGGCTCGATAATCAATGCACATCCTGAATGTGCCATCTTTCTTTTGAACAAGAAGAACCGGTGAACAAAATGGTGAGCTACTTGGCCTAATTAGCCCACGGTTGAGTAGGTCTCCGACTTGCTTTTTGATTTCTTCTTGTTGAGGACGGCTCACACGGTATGGTGCTATATTAGGAGGAGAACTACCCGGGATAATATCAATATGATGGTCTTCTGGCCTTTCTGGGGGAAGCTGATAAGGAAGATCTTCCGAAAAACAATCTTTATACTTTTCCAAGAGCTGAAGTTGCTCTTGGTTTTCAGCATTCATATTATCTTTTACATCAGTGACATAAAGCAGAAAACATTGAACACAATCCTTAATTGCTCTAGAGACTTGCATATGGCTTACCATAGGTATGGTGTCTCCAGAAACTCCAGCTTGGATCTCGTACTTCTTGCCTTTTTTTGTGAGTTCTACCTTCTTTTTCTGAGAGAAGATGGTTGAATCTACTCTATGATTCCAGGGCATGCCAAGAATCACATCGCAACCATCAAGATCTCCGATACAAAAGGTACTGTAGCCTTGAATTTGAAACTTGAGCTTGCCAATGTAGGGTATCACAGTCTTCACTGTGTCACCTTCATCAGCATTCAAAGCTTGGCGAACTTCTGCCGGAGTGTCCATCTCTTCATTCTTTAATCCAAGCTCTTTAGCTAATTGCAAGGAAATAATATTTTCATTCGCCCCAAGATCTATCAAGAATAGTGCTTGCTTACCTTGCAACTGTCCCCAAGCTTTTAATAATTTGCACATCTCTGGAGTGTGAGTTGTGTTTGCAACTACATCACTAATAGCATTGATTTTCACTGGCAACTTAGGCTTGTTGTCAAAAACCTTGCTTTGTCCCTTGTTTGGACATTGCTTCGCTATGTGGCCTGTTTGTCCACATTTAAAGCACTTCCCTTCTTTCATGAAGCGTTGCTTTTCTTCTTCGGAAAGCTGCTTTGCTTGTGGGTATAGATTGGAGCGAAATTGAGGAGCATTAGGAGGTGCATAGGGCTTCATCTTCTTTTGATTTGATGGCTGCTTTTGCCACTGTTTGTGTACTTCATTTGGGGCTGAATACTCCTCATCATCAGCTACTCTCTTCTTATCATTCTTTTGGAATGATTTGTTGCCATTGTGCTCCATTTCCCATGTCTCAGCATGGTCAATGAGTTCCTTGAGACTAGAACAATGATAATGATTAAGAGCAGTACGAAGTTTAAAATGCAAACCTCCTTGAAACTTCCTAAGCTTCTTCGAACTGCTGATCTTCTTGAAATGTTGGACCTTCAAAAGTAGCTCCCAAAATCTCTTGGTATAGTCACCAAGTGACTCATTTTTCTTTTGCCAAAGCCGATCCCATTCCATTTTTACATCTCTTTTGAAATGAACAGGAAGAAATTGGCTTTGTATCAGGCGAACAAAGGACCGCCATGATTTTGGGGCAGCATGATCATATTCCAACCCCGTCCACCAAGTATGGGCTAAGTCGGTTAAATGTAAAGCTGCAAACTTAATCTTTTATTTTTCTTTATACTTGTCACGACCATACAAAATTTGAAATTGACGAATAAACTTCAGAAGAAGATCAGGATTTCGGGAACCATCATACATACTGAACTTGATCTTCTTTTTAAGTTGAGATAGTGACTTAGTCTTCTTCTTCTTCTTATGCCTTCGTCCATGCTGGGATCTTGAGGTTGAAGATGATGAAGTGCTTGATGGGGATAAAGATGGAGACGAGGGTGAAGAATGTCGACGCCTTTGACGATGATGAGGTCTTCCACGAGAAGGGTGAGACTCTTCATTACTAGAAGAGGATCCATCAGAATAGGCGCCAGATGACTTTGAAGAAGAGGATGAGCTTCGACGCAATCTCTTTCTTTGTCTTGAAGTAGAATGGGACTGCCTCTTATAAGTAGTTGGACTTCTTGATCGGCTCCTTTCATTGGTATGGCTTTGTCTCCTTGAAGTAGATGGGCTTCTTTCCTTGAATTCTTTGGGATTCTCAACTTTTTCTAGTTTGAGAAGTTGCTCACGAATTTGCTGATTCTCCTCTCTAAGACTTTGAATGGCTTGAAGGATAGCACTCGATTGATCCATTGAGACCAAAGAAAAAAAATATGCTCAAGCACTCAATGCAAGGGGGCTGAAAACAAACAAACTTATAGTTTTAAGCACTACCAGTGTTGGGGGTGAGGACCGAGCCAAAGCTCTGATACCACTGTAAACGCCCCGAACAACGTAGTATGCTTAACAATTATGATATTCGCTTGTTTTCGAGATTTAATATAAAAGAGAATGAACACTTAAAGCTGAAAATGAAAATTACTCACAAAATTACACCCATGAAAATGTAAAAGTAATGGAGACAAGATTGAGGGTTGAAGATGGGCAACCCCCCCCCCCGAAGGAATGCATTTCTGCTCAACCCAAGTCCCTTAGGGAAGAGCTCAGTTACAATCAACCTGAGAGTGAGAAGAAGTAATTCTCACTCTCACAAGATCATGCAAAGATGTACAAACACACATGCATTATCTATTATGCAATGATAAGAACTGATTTCTTTACAGTATGAGAGAAGAAAAAGGGAAATTCAGCCTTTCCCCATCGTTGATCAACAGTACATGGATAGGGCTTGCTTCTTGTAGCTAAAATGGAAGAAAAAGCTCGAGAAGGAGGTGTTGTGATGAATTTACAGGCTTGCTGTCCTGTAAACAACAGTGATAGAAGAGGAAATATGGAGAAATTTGATAATGAAGAAGTGGGGGATGATGATGGGGATGGATGGGGCTAGTTTCTGGCTATCTGTGGGTGCTGTACATGAGTTTACAGCAAAGAAAAATGATGATCAATGAAGAAAAACGAGCTCTTATTTATAGGAAAGGGGAGAGCTAGTACAAAAGGGGAAAGTGGAGTAGCACAAGACAAGTGTCCAGCCACATGTCATGAGATGTGACAAGTGGTGGGACACTTGGAAACTTGTGTGACAAGTGTCTTAACACTTGTCTCTTCTCTATGGCCTTCCTTTTTGGGTTGAATACTGTCAAGAATAGAAACAACCAAATTTAGTAAGCACAGTCAGAGTACAGAACTTACTATTTTTAGAATGACATCCCTATTTTTTAGGACTAGCATTTTTAGGCTAATTCGAGGCTCCTAAATTTTAGGGACCTCCTAAAATTTAGGGATCTCCTAAAATTTAGGGACCCCCCCAATATGGGTGTCATATGAAAGCTTTTTCCGTGTACATCGCAAAAATGGTATCCGAATCTTCATGTGACTTTCCTATGCAAAGAAATGTGCATTTCAAGCTTTCAGCCCACACATGCACATTATACAAGCATTTCATGATCATGCCATCTTGTTGATTGTAACTGTCTGTTCTAGTGGATCTAGCCCACACTTCAAGGCATCAATCCTTTCTGTGTGCGAGTCTAACCCTGATATGCGTGAGTTCTAGTCACAGGTGCCCAATCGGGTCATATAGGTGGAAGTGTGAACTATCTTTTCTCTAACCCACCGCGTGGGTCCACCATAACCTGTGACCACTCATCAGTGGCCAGCTCCAATGCACTTTTCTTTATATCTAATTAGTGCAAAGGAAATAAATTTAATAAATCATTATATAGACAAATTAATGAAAAAGGATACAAATTCTGTTTCTATAGAGTTGTGACATAAGCATAGGTGGATGAGGGATTAGTCAACTATAAAACATCAAGAGAAGAAGAAACAAGTAATCATCATTAGAATCACTTTGCACAACATTAATCGCTTTAATCTTGACACTAAAGTTGCAAGCCTAGACAATGTTGTGATCATCATTCTTTTCTTGGACTTTTTCCTTTCCCTTTTTCTTACACTTGTCATCGCACATTTTATGGCACTATGGTTAAATATGACCCTGCTTCTCACAATAATGACAAATCCATGCATACTTATGGCCACAAGACTTACTACAAGACTATCCATATGACTTAGAATGAGACTTTTGAGAGTCTCTCTCACAATAGTCATTATTGCTCTTGGCATTATTACCTATGATTGTCAAAGTAGGAGAGCTATATGAAGTATGAACACTCCTTCTATTAATCTCTTCATCCAATAATGCACCCTTTGAATATGTTCAATGATTTAGGTAATGTAACAAAAAAGAATAGTGGTGGAATATTATCCTTAATCTCCTATGAGGACAAGTGGCTGAAAATAAAATGAAACTCATTCGAGTAGGCAGGCATGGAAATCCCCTCCTTTAGAGAAAGGTCCATGAGTTGCTTCAGCCAATATATCTATGACCAGGGATATTATTTCCTATAACTACTAGGCGGTTTCTCCTTCATAAGAGACAACATTATATAAGTCATACTTAGAGAGTAAAAAAATGATTGTAGTTTTATATAATTCATCCAATTCAACCCAATCCTCTATATCAAAGCATTCAAGCTATACAACATATCTCAATGGCTTAATCTACAATATTTACACCAAAACTTACTATATTTGTGTCTTCCAATAGTTGTAAATTAGTGCGATCTAGTTTGTCAATGGTAAAGATAGCAATGTCATTTGATCTATAAGCCATTAGGCCAAGAGATGGAAGCACAATACAATAAGATGGGCTACTATAAATCACTACAAATTTATCCCAAAATTATAGCCAACATAAGGGCTAAGAAAGAGACACTATCAAAATAGTGACATTTCCACTAACCACAACTAATTACCTATGAAGACAAAGTGTTTGCTCTCATGAATACTGTTAAAAACTACAATTACAACACTACTATAATAAATGGGGCAATAAGAGAATCCAATATTGAGAAACTAAGAAAAAGACTAAGCTCCCATTCCCAGGAATATCGAGAGAAGCAATGAGGATATATATAAGCAACTTGCAGTGAAGATGCATACAACAACACCAAGAGATTGTTGAGATAGCAAGCTCAATATGTGCATACATTAATGATGGACCACTTGACTAGATGGGTCCACACATCTATACTTAGCACGTCGGTGGTAATATAATCCTCACATGGTCAGAATCCTCACATGGTCACACTGACTTATCACTTATTTTATTTAGTTAATTGTACCCACCTGGCATAGTTATAATGCTAGCCAATTAGTATAGTTAATTATGGACTGTTTGACTTAGTAGACCACTTTTCTTTATATTGCAACTTATCTATACTTTTTGTGCATTGTATTGTGTATGGAAGAAGAAGAAAAAATGGACAAGAAAACATTTTGACGTCCATCTCTCTTATTGTATTTTTGAGTGAGCTTCCTCTTGTGTCTAGAATGTGTGTTTGGCATAGCAGCTCAAGCAAGTCCCCCCATTATGCGATTTGGGATTTGAGAAAGGATTCAAGAAAGCAAGCAATGAGTAAGAAGCTCTCCCATTCTTTAACTCTTTCTCTTGGGATAGTGCATGTGGAGACAGCAAAAGCACGGCAGAGTGAAAATCTCAAATTGCTATGAGATTTGGTATGCAAGCAAAGCATTGTATATTCTGTAAATATACTCTTTAGGGCTTTTCACTACTTTTTTGGGCATCTAAAGCCATTTCAACTCGAGTTTTAGAGCCGCAATGTTGTGAACATTAGTTTTAGGGTATACTGGGATTTTTAGCTGTATCGACCAAAAGTGGGTGTACAGGTTTCAAATTTTGAATATGTACTTTTTGAGGTATTTGCAATGAAGCAAACATAATTTTTATTTGCAACTAGATTGCAGATTACATGTATTGTTGAGCAATCAGTGAAAAATATTGCTTGATGTATTGCTATGTACTTCTTGTGAAAGGTTTTAGAAGACTAACTTGTTGTTCTATATCATTTTTGTGATAATGGCAGAGAACAGTGGAAATCCCATCATTAAGAAGCTAGACAAGAACAATTATCCTTTATGAAAGTTCCATATGACAAACTTTCTCATTGGAAATGGCCTTTATGAATTCCTTTTAGGTCAAGAAAAGGAACCAAAGATGAGTATCCTTGCGACGACCTGTAGATGAATTAAAGGCATGCAAAGAATGGAATGCAAAATATAAAAAGGTGATATATTGGCTATATGTAGTCATTGATAATAATATGTTGGGACATATCAAGAATGCAAAAACTTCACATGCAGCTTGGACAATTTTTTAGAACATGTTTTGAGTAAATAAAAAGGTGGAAAAACTCAAGTAAGAGTTGAATACCTTGAAGAAAGAGAAAATGTTTGTCAATGAGTATGTTTTGAAGATGATGAGAATTACAAATGGTTTAATAGTGATTGATGCAATTCTCGATGATGATGACTTGGTTTCATCTACTTTAGGTGGCCTTAATAATGATAAGGCTTTGAAATCATTTGTCACTTCTATATATGTATGGAAGCCATTTCCAAACTTTGATGAGTTGGTCTCTCTCATGATTACCATAGAGATCAAATCCATGGTGACTCATCTGAATGAAATGGTGAACAAGTCCAAGCATTCTACTCAAGTTCAAGAAGGGAACATGGTAGATCCTCTTCCAAAGGCCATGGTATGGGATATGATAGTAAAGCAAGTTAAATCAGAAATTTGGTGAAATGTAGATTACAGGAGGCTGTGGAAACTTTAAAGATAGAGGGAGCTCTAAAGAAAGAGGTGGATGATAGAATAGAGGTCCTAGAAATTCTGCTATTGTTTGCCATTATTATGGAAAAATAGGTTACATTGCAGCCCATTGTTATGCTAAGAAGGATGATACCGATAGTGGTAAATTGCAGCAAGGAAACTATGCATCATCTTTACGAGATAGAATGAAGAAAAAAATGAGTGTCTATTTGCTATGTAGCATATGGTGAATGCTATTACTAGAAAAGGGATACATGATGATGCATGATATGTCAATTTAGGTGCATCTAATCATATAACCAATCATCTTGAATGGTTTGGAGAGATACAAAACTTACAAAATACAGGTTATGTGCAAATGGGTGACAATTCATGCCACCCAATTTCACACATTGAAAAGGTTCCCTTGTCCTTGCATAATGACTAGACAAAGAGTCTATCAAATGTATTGCATATGCCATCAATCACAAAGAATTTAGTATCTATTGGCCAAATAGTAGAATAAGGGTTGCAGGTTCAAATTAATGCAAAAGGTTACTTTGTAAAAGACTTTAATGACAAGTACAGGTTAGTTGCAAAAGGAACTAAAGTTAGCTGCATGTTCACTTTAGCTTCTAGAATTTCTGCAATGAATGCTGTTGTGTATGCCAAAGGAAAAGGAGTGGTTGCAAACATTGAAATATGGAATAAATATATTAGACATGCAAATGTGAAAAGACTGAAATTAATACCATCCAAAGGATTGGTTACAGGCTTCTTTGCTTTTAGAGTTATACAATTTCATAAAGTGTGTGAAGCATGCCTATTTGATAAGCAAGTAAGACAACTTTGAGGTGTCTGCTGCTAGAAGGTGCACCTTTTAGTAGTCCATCAGTAGGTTTTCCAAAATGACATCACCCGCCAGTGCTCCCTTGGAGTATCATGGGGTTTGTCACTTATACCTACTAATTCTACATCGTAACAGAAGATTTTCGGCCAAACCCTTTAGGATGACTTGGATTTTTGGGTTCCTAAAATTAGAGGGTCTCCTAATAGCCAACTAGCATTAGTAATTTCAAGTCTCCACTTCTTATAGGATTACTCGAACTAAATTGGACTTTCCATTGCACTTGGTTCAAAGAGAATGGGAGACGAAGGGGAGTGCGGTACATCAACCCTCCTGTCCATAAGACAAAATCCCATTTTGGTCCCCCTAAAAATAATACAAGTCGGTTCTACCTAACATTTAGTTGGTCAATTTATCATCTTCCTATTTCTATCGCCGATTTAGAAAAACTCCCAGCTAACCGGGACCACCTTACCATTGGATGGACACGTCGAGGGTCATGCCATCTGCTTTCCTTTGACGATGATATCATCTTTAGTATTTTTAATTACCTACAGTATATTTATTGAAATATATACAACTAGTTTCCTTTATGAGTCCATTAAATCACATGTTCCTTTACATAATTTATTTCATAGACACGCATACAATTCAAACAATCCTTGAATAAAAAAGAATTTTCTTTATTATATTGAAAGTTTATTACAATTTTCATCTTTTCAATCCTACAAAAGATATACAAAATTCCACAAGGGTATTCTGTCCACCAAGATTTCTCCCTTGTATAACTAGTATTAGGGTTTTGGGATCTCATCTTGGGTCGCGAAGGGGCTCATTAGATTCTAGAAGTAATGCGAAATTTAGGCCAAACCTCCTATTTATTGCAACACCAGCAACATGAAAAAAGCGTGAAAATAGAAAAATATGAGAAGCAGGAAAAGGCGTAGGGCAGGCATGGAGAAGGGGCCTAAAAGAATAATAAGTCTGAAAAAAATCTAAAAGCATGGGAACAACCACCAAAAGTCCAAGGTGTAACCGCCGAAGTCTGGAGTTAAAAGAAAGAAAGCGCACCTTTAAATACAAAGGCGCTCTCAAATCCTTGTAAAAGAGTGCTAGGCTAACTCCTGTGCAAATTGTAAACTTAGAAAAGTGGTAGGACTAGCTAGGAAGTGAAAGAATGGAGAAAAAGGACCTAGGCCATGGTTGGCCATGTAAAAATTGAGGATGACCACCTGTGGGAAGTAGGGCATGTATATAAACTTGAAAAGTGAACGAGAAGCTCATTCTTATGTGTTGAAAAAAGCTTCTTCTTCTTCTTCTCTTCTTATTGCCTCCTTGCTTGTGCTTGAGAGAGGGAGTGAGTGAGTGTAAGTGAGCGAGGGAGTGTTGAGAGTGGAAAAAGACTGAATTTTTAACTGATTTTTGTTGTTTTTGAGGTGTGAATGATTGATTTTTCATGGATTTAGAGTGATGTATGGTTTTTAATGGAAGTATTTGAGAGTGTTTTGGATGATATTGATTATGTTTTGGAAGTTCATGATGATTTTCAATGGAGATATGAAGCATGTTCTGGTAGGTTCTATTGAGCTTCTGATTAGTTATATATACCTTCTGTATAGCTTCTGTTTTGTTCTGATTTTCTTCTGTATGAAGCATGGATTGATGATTGATGAAGATTGAGATCTTTTGAAAGTTTATTAAATAGTTTTTGATAGTTTGGAATGGTTTGAGTATGAGTTATGAGGTTCTGATGACCTTCTGTAGACCCTCTGTAGAGCCTCTATCTCTACTCTGTCTCTGTACTGTAACTGTACTATAGCTGCTCTGGTACTGTAATGTAACTATTCTGTAGACCTTCTGTAAGTTTTCTGTAGAATATATGTGTGACTTTGGAAAAGTTTTCTAACCTTTGGAAAGGATGAATTTAAGTTCAAAAGAGCTAAAACAAGTGGAAGAAGTAGCTGCTGAAGACTAAAGAGAAGACTAAGTGACAGTGACAGTAGTAAGCTGTGAAAGGACACTGTAGTGGCTCTGGTGACTCTTCATATCAGACATACCTCTTGGGAGGTTCATCCACGACCTAAGAAGGATTATTTAGAGTTATTATGAGAGCATTGTAGTGAGGATATGATGTATTATTGAGAGAGAGAGGGAGAGAGAGTCAGAGATAGTCAATTCTATCAAAACAGTGTAACTGTATATGAGAGATTGAGAGAGAGAACTATGAAGACATTGAAGATGAATACTATATAATTTATTTCCATTCAAAGATGGTGTATTTCTTTGTGTTCTTTTTTCTATTGAAGAATTTTATGAAGATGTTGAAGATTATGGTTGATTCTATCAAATCCGTGGGAGAAATCTACTATGATGCTGCGTGAAGAATTGTTGTTTTCTTTGTTTTGATGATCAAAAGAATGAAATAAAATCTTGTTGATGTTACAAGATAGATTTTCTTGCAAGAGAATTCCCTTTTCCTTAGTGCTCCTCTTGGGGCTCCATGTTTTTGGTACGCAGCCAAGGAAACTTGCCATCAATAAAAGCACCAGAAGAGACTGAAAATGAAGAAAATGGCATTGTCAAGAAGAGGAGAATTCAATGGAAGTTTGCAATGTTCCTTATTCCACTGAAGAGTTGGAAATTCTCATAATCAAAGCCACTTTCCATAATAAGTTCATCCCACAATGGCGGAAATATATCACCATCATGATGCATGCCCTATGTGGTGGACTATTTGTCAAGATTGTGGGAGATAAGGAAGGAGTCTCACTTGTAGCTTTCTTGCTTGTACAATGGGGGAATACACACAAAGGTGGAGGTTGAAATCAATTTTCCTCTTCTTAGTTGTGTAAGCCAAAAAGAAGTCTCATACAAAGAAATAGAAGAACCCTATATATGGGTCTCAAACCAAACTCAACTAACTAAGGTGGCATACTAACTGAGCCACAAACTAGAGTAGATAAGGATAGCTGTCATCTAGCTATTATCCATGGGCGGTGTACCAACCACATCTGCAAACAACTGACAAGTCGGTGACATAAATGCACAACGGACACCCTGGCATATCACAAGTGGAGCTCGATATCTCAACACTATTTCCTCTTCCTGTTGAAGCAACAGAAACTTGCATCTTGGTGGCAAACTGTTTGGGAACAAACTAAAGAGCAGAAAATGAGAGAATGACCATCCATGGAAGATTTGGCATTCATTGAGAAGTTTCCAGACATCATCAAGTGGGAGATTGTGAAGAAGCTTCAGGAGTCTTGGTCTGTAGAGGTTCACGAGAACAAGAAGGAAAAGAGTTGGAATTTGTTCGTGGATGCTCAACAGCAAGATACATGGGATGCTTGGTGCACTGATAATCATTTGTTTGTCCAATTAGCAACCCACTGGAAATTGGTAGACAGAGTGTTTTTCACAACATACACTATAAATGAAATAATGTGTCATTAGCTGGAATATAGACGCTCATTAATGGAATAATGAACGAGGACGATCATCATGAAGCATGGTAATATCAACATCCAAAAGTAGGGAATGAAGCATCAATTGAATAACGAATGAGGGTAAGAATCATGAAGCATTGCAATATCAACATACCAAAGCATTGAATGAAATAGTAATTGAATAACATTGATTGAATGAAAAATATAAAATAAGCTATGAAACTTATGAAACAATGACATGACAAAGAATCCATAACATAAGACACGACATTGCTATTGTTGGTTCTTTTTGTAATGTCGATGCTATTGATACTGAAGCTAATTAACAATAACCTGGATATAATAACATTATCGCCTAACAAGGAGTATCCTTTCGACTCTAGGTAGTTTATACGTAGAAAGACAAAAACATAATTATAATCACTTTGGTGATGCGTTAATGTAAAGCTTTGGATAAAGCTTTTGAGAATAAAGATTTTGAATAATAAGAAGACGAAAAAGAAGGCGATGGCAGTAGGCTTCGCATTATATCCAAGAATAGCATGCATGCTTTTTCATGAAACGCTAATTGGAGACAAAGAGAGGTAGAGAGAGAGAGAGAGAGAGAGAGAGAGAGAGAGAGAGAGAGAGAGAGAGAGAGAGAGAGAGAGAGAGAGAGAGAGAGAGAGAGAGAGAGAGAGCAATCCGGGCCTTGCCATGCACAATCTCGTAGCTGTGTTTGAGTCTCAAGCTGCCGTTCGTTCATAAGCCTGGTTCGGCAGCATGGAATTCATACCATGCACAATCTCATAGCTATGTTTGAGGCTCAAGCTGTCGTTTGTTCATAAGCCTGGTTCGGCAACATGGAATCCATACCTTTTTCAAGTTGAAGGAATTTCTTGGAGATTTTATCTTTTGCATTGATGTCGCTTATCCTTATTTTACATGTTGTATATTTAGGAGTGATAAAGCTCTTTTGATGCCTCTGAATAGGCATATTGTAATTCAAGAGTGATGTAGCTCCTTCTCCGTTGATGTTTTAATTCACGAGTGATGTAGCTCCTTTGACGCCTATGAATAGGCTCTTGTAAGTTCAATTTTTTAATTTTATATTTTGAATAATAATATAACGGTAGGCCTATATAGAGCTGTGGGTTTTTCCCTTGAGCCCCCAAGGGTTTTTTCATCCATAGTAAGGGACCTTTATTTGAGCGGGGGTGTTAGCTATATATAGTCTGTCTACTGTCTACATATAGCGCCCCAGGTCCTCTCTATATATTCCTATCGTGTGTGCTCAGTTGATACACTTCTGGTGTCTCATATCTCTCTTCTCTCCTCTCTTCCTTTCGTCTCTCATCTTCCTCGCAGTTTCCAACACCGTCAAACCCTAACCAACGAGGTTATGAATCCACGCTAGGAATGTGGACCGAACCCGCCACGAGAGGTCTCTCCGTGGAAATTACTTGGCGTAGGAGGATACTTGGGTGCCAGTGGGGGCTCTGGCCGTAAATCCCAATGCCTCCAGGCCCTACGCAAGTGTTCTACTGACTCGAGTGGGATCTCGAGGCCTTGATACTAGTTACAAGGCGGAATCTTGGGAGGATAAACCTTCGGGTTTTGTTGTTTCCGAGAGACGGAAGGATTTTTCTGCGGAGGCTAAAAGGAACACTTAATTCTCTTGTATGGGCGGGAGACAAATATTAATATGAAGATAAGTTAAGGAAGTGTTTGATCTTGTTTTATCTTGTCTTCGTGTCCGTGCCCTAGATTACGTAAAGGAACCTGTGACTAACGGATCAATTAAGGAAGCTGCTTTTATGTGTCAAACATAACGTGGTAGGTAATTAGATAATTAAAACAACCCCCGAGGGAAGTGTGGTGGATGTGACCAATGGGTCTATCTTACGAAAGAGTGGTCTTGGTTAGCTGAGAGCTTTCCTCAAAGGAAATCTTAATGAGAAATGTTAGGAAAGGAAAAAGTCAGTCTATGACCTTAGATAATGTTGGCTAGGAACCTGAACTTCAGGTCAGTCATAGTGGGAACGGCCGGATAAGTTCCATTGCGGAGCAGACTCGAGGGACCCTAGTTGGCAAAACCCATGTCATTCCATGGGAGTGCCGGGTGGTGTCTTCTATATGTATCTCTTGATGGACTGCTAAGACGTGTCCCGTGATTTGAGGAGCGGGCACGTTACAAATAACCCCAAAATTTGTGTAAATAAAGGCACCAAAATGTGCTCATCATAGAAACATCTTGTGTATAATGATCCATTGCAAATATAATTCTTGTCCAAAAATTGTCTATGAAGTAATGTAAAAATAATGTGTAGTCCAAAGGCTCACATTAAAAAAATGTTGAGAGGAAAAGAAAGGTCAACACCTTTTGTCTCATGCTAAAATGAGAGGCCCTTTAGACCTTAGCCTTTATATACATTTTGAATTTCATAATATCAAGAAAATGAGACTTGTTGGGTGATTTGAGGAGGTGGGAGGTTGAGGTGGCTAAAACCTTTCTCTTCATTTATTCATGTCATGCTTCATTTCCCTCTCTCCCCCCACTTTGGCACAACACTTGCCTTCTTGTTCTTGTCTCTTTCTCTTATGTTGCATGCCCATTTTCATGGAGAGTGAGGAAGAGGAAGAGGGTGAGGATGGCCTAGATTTCTCAATCTCTTGTTTGTCATTTTTCTTGAGTGTTTCGAGGATATGGTTCTTGGTAAAGAAGGAGTGTTTTCTTGTAGGTTTTCATGGCCAACAAGCTATTTCCAGTCTCTCTTGGTGCTAGTTCATGGTTCTCTTTGTGCTGTTGCACGGTGCCGTTCATTTGGTGCACTGGCTAGGAAAGAGGTAGCTATGGAGCTTGCAAGCAAAATAGTTTTATAGGTTTAGCCATGGAAGGTTTCACACAGTTTCTCTCTTCAATAATGAATTATGAATTTTAGAAGAAAGAAGAAGGAAATGATGGAGAGCATGATGTCAATATTCTCTCTCCCCTTCTTGGTTGTATCCTCAAGAAGAATAGATGCATTGTCTAGAATCAAGGGCTTTTCAATGAGAAGATGGAGAAGAAGATGGGTTGATAAGTCTCTCTTCCCAAAGAAAAAAAAAACACAACATTATCCCCCCCCCTTTACCACACTTCACATCAAACATTCGTTTACAAGCCCATCCACCATACCTTCCTCCCATGCCCTCCATATTCCGAACTGATGGCCCTAGTCTTACTAGTTGTTAAGGTCTACGGTGACCTCGTCCTTGAGAGAGAACAAGGCCGTGTTCACCAACCACCGGTCTATCATCCAAGAGATAATAATCAACATTGCCAAGATGAACAACCTCAAACCTTCATTTGATAGTAGGCCTACCACTAGTTGTGCATGAGATGCTTTAATAACCTCTATGACAATAAAAATGCCGCCTTGCGTACTAGATGAATGTATGTTTGTCTCTCACCTCACCCTTCTATTACCACCATAATGGTGGCCTAAACAGTGTCAACACCAACCAATTATCCATCAAGAAGTCCCAAGTCTTATTCTTGTTCAAAGCATCCATTTCCTATCCATGGCTTTCTTCCAATCCTTATTTTCAATTGCTTCTTCAAAGCAAGTAGGCTCCACATGCTATAGATAAGATACCATGTATGCATAATGCATTTTCATAAAGTCATTGTATGTCAACCTCAATTGAGGTACACTAGACAATGTCTCAATCATTCTTACATGTGGTGGTACATACTTCCTTGTACTTTTTATGACTGGATTTTTGAGGTATCCCACACTCATCATCCATAGACTCATCTTCTAAACTCTTACCCATTGCCTTCTTTTGTGCACTCCTCAACCTACCACTCCATGGGTTATAGATCCCAATTTCTCTTATAAGTATCCATCTCAAATGTAACTTTAGGTTTATATCATGATCCATATTCATTGAATCTTACATCCCTACTTATGTAGACCCCTCTAGTGATAGGATCATACCATTAATAACCCTTCTCGCATGGATAGCCAAGGAAAATGTACTTGAAAACCTTTAGTTCTATTTTTCTCCTCAAATCATTCAGAAAATAAACATAACATACACAACCAAACACCTTGAAATATACAACTATAGGTATTCTCCCATAGATCTTCTAAAATATCAATGTGTGATAAGTCAATGATGTAGGAGTCATGTTCATTATATGAATTGTAGTAGTACCTAGCCTAATAAATCAAAGTATGTGCATTTGGTTTTTCATATCACTTGCCACTTCAACAAAGATCATATTTTTTCTTTTTACAACACCATTCTACTAAGGTGTGTACCTACATGTAGCCTACCTCTTAATCCCATGATCTCTCAAGCAGTCGGAAAATTCATTTGATATGTATTTACCTCCATTATCTAGTCTCAAGCACTTTTTGATACTTCTTCCAAACACTTCTCAAAAGCCTCACTTCTATGTTGCAAGAAATAGATCCATGTCATCTATTGAAATCATCAATGAATAGAATGTAAAACCTACATCTCCCACTCAAGGGCATATTCTAACACATGGACCCCAACAGGCATATTCCAACACATGGACCCCAAATGTCTACATGTACCATTTTCAAAGGATATGTATTGATTTTCTCCCTCTTTGGAAATGGGAGTTTAGACTAATTGCCAAATTGACATTCATCACATACATTATCATAGTTAACATAGCCAAAATGCGAAAGACCATGAACAAACTATATAGGTTTTATTTTTTTCATCGTTTGTAAGTTTACATGACCAATTCTTCTATACCATAACTCAATAACCTTGTATTTTTCATATCTAGTCTCCACATACATAGAACTTTGTATGACATGAGTATCTACATGCAATGCAAACAATCTACCTTTCTTTTGGCCACAAGCAATCAACCTACTAGGTTTACCATTTCTAAAATCCTCAATGAAATAGCCATACTTGATAAATTTTACTAATAGTCATTGATTACCAACATAAGCTAAATTTTTAGTGATCATAGGCACATACAAAACATCCCCAGGTTTTGTCTCTATCCCATCTCTACTTACCAATGGAACACTTCCAATGTCAATGATCTTATGCAATGTATCATCTCCCATAGCAACATACCCATCACTTTACATTTGTTCCTTCTTGTCAAACCATTCTGTATGATAGTGTCATATGATTCATAGCTCTTGAATCCAAAACCAATCGTCCTCTCTAGGTGGATATGTCATGCTACCAAGTGCATCATACTCCATAGAAAAAATATGACTTCTATGCCTCTAGAGACATAAATTGTGCCTTCATAACCACCTACATAATGACCATATACCAAGTTCTTCCACGGCATCTAAACATACCATTTTGCTAATGATTTATTTCTAAAAATGGCCAAACTCTCCATAGTAATGGCAAGCCTCTCCCTATGAGGACTAGAGTCTAACAATTCTCATTCTAGGACACATGGATAGTCTAAGAGTAAGTTCCATAGACATAAGTCCGGTATTACTTGTCATTATTGTGGCAAAGCAAGTCATATTTCTACACAATGCCATAAAATGCAAGAAGACCAAGTGCAAGGAAAAGAGAAATGGTAAAGTATAGCACAAAAATCATTAGATAGGTACTCTCCCCCTCCATCTAATCTCAAGCACTTAACTTTCAATCCTATTTCTATTTCAAGAGTAGTCTTGAAAGTTTTAAAGTGCTTAAATACATCATTCATTTCCTTCATGAAATATACCATAACTTACTTAAACAATCATCAATAAATATAACAAAATATTTGTTGCCACCAAGAGATATATTATGTGTAGCCCCCCAAATATCTATATATACAACATCAAGTATGTTTCTACTTACATATTTGTCATGTGAAAAGGTTGTCTTGACTACTTATTACCAAACTGACATGCTTCACACACTTTATGAAATTCTACAACTCTAAAAGTAAACAACCCTATAACCAATCCTTTGGTCTGCATTAATTTTAGCCTTTGTACATTTACATGTCTAATACATTTATGTTATATTTCAATGTTTGCAACCACTCCTTTTTCTTTAGTCTACATAGCATCATTCATAATAGAAATTCCAGCATCTAAAGTGAACATGTGGCCAACTCTACTTCCTTTTGCAACCAGCCTATACTTATAATTAAAGTCTTATACAAAACAACTTTTTGCATTAAACTGAACCTGCAACCCTTGCTCTGTGATTTGGCCAACAAACACTAAATTCTTTGTGATTGGTGACACATTCAATATATGGGATAGACTCTTTGTCTAGCCATCATATGAGGATATGGGAACCTTTCCAATGTGTTAAATTGGGTGGCATGAATCATCACATGTTTGTACATAACTTGGATTTTGCAAATCCTACATCTCTCCAAATCATTTAGTATGATTTATTAGATGCACTTGAATCAATATACCATACATCATCATGTGTCTCCTTTTCTATGACAACAATCATCATATGCTGCATAACAAATAAACGCTCATTTTTGTCTTCATTCTGTCATAAAGACAATGCATATTTTCCTTGCTACAATTTACTACTACAGATATCATCCTTTTTAACTTAGCAATGGGCTACAATATGACTTGTTTTTCCACAATAATGATAAAAAGTACCAAAACTTCTAGAACCTCTATTCTACCATTCACCTCTTCCTCTAGAGCCCCTTTGCCTCTAAAGTTTCCATAACCTCCTAAAACTTGCATTTTGCTAAATTAATAATTTAACTTGTTTTGTTAGTTTTCACCAACATGTCCCATACCATGGCCTCTTGAAGAGGATCTATCATGTCCCCTTCTCTTGAACTTGAGTAAAAATCTTGGACCTATTCATCACTTCTTTCATATGATTCACCCTACATCTTGATCTCTTTGGTGATCATGAGAGAGAGCAACTCATCAAAATCTCGAAGTGGCTTCTGTACATATACAAAAGTGACAAATGATTTCTAGGCCTTCTTATTATTAAGGCCATCCAAAGTAGAAAATATCAAATCATCAATATTAGGCATTGCATCAATAGCTACCAAAGCATTTGCAATGCTTCTCACATTTAAAACATACTCATTGATGAGACATTTTTTCTTTCTTCAAGGTATTCAATTCTTGCTTGAGTTGAATCTACCATGTCTTTGTATTTACTGAAAATATGTTCTCAAAAATTGCCCAAGCTGTATATGAAGTTTCTATATTTCTGATATGTCCTAAAGCATAGTATTATCAATGGCTGTAGATAGCCAATACATCACATTTTTGTCCTTTGCATTTCATTCTTTCCACACCTTTAATTCATTTGCAATTGCAAGGTTACTCAACTCTGGCTCATTTTCTTCACCTGAAGTGAACTCCTAAAGATCTTTTCCAATAAGAAAGTTCATCACATGAAACTTCCATGATGGAAATTTGTTTTTATCTAGCTTCTCAATGATGGGGTTTCTACTATTATCTACTATAATTATCATAAAATTAATAAAGAATAGCAAGCAAGTTTGTTACAATCTTTCACAACAAATGTACAACAATACACCAAGTGACCCTTTTCATTGATTGCTCAATAGTACATATAGTCTACAACTTAATTTTAGATTAAATTTGTGTTTGCTTCCTAGAAAATACCTCAAAACTTTTAGATTTGAAATTTGTAACCTATTCACCTAGTTTCAGTCGACACAACCAAAATTGTAGTATACTCTGAAACTATTGTCCGCAACCTTGCCGGTCTATAACTCTTACTTGAGTTGGATATTCCATGCCTTTGTATTTATTGAAAACATGTTCTCAAAAATTGCCCAAGCTGCATGTGAAGTTTCTATATTTCTGATATGTCCCACCATAGTACTATTAATGACTATAGATAGCTAATGCATCACATTTTTGTCCTTTGTATTTCATTCTTTCCACGCCTTTAATTCATATGCAATTTCAGGGTTACTTAGCTTTGACTCATTTTCTTTACCTAAAATGAACTCATAAAGAACTTCTCCAATAAGAAAGTTTATCACATGAAACTTCCATTATGGGAAACTGTTTTAATCAAGCTTCTCAATTATGGGGCTTCTATTATTCTCTACCATTCACAAAATAGCAAGCAAGTCATTTGCAACCTTTCACAGCAAATGTACAACAATACACCCAGCAACCCTTTTCACTAATTGCTCAACAGTACATATAATCTACAACTTGTTTGTAGATAAAACTTCTATTTGCTTCCTGGACTAGGTGGAAAATACCTCAAAACTTACAATTTTGAAATTTGTAACTTATGCACCCACTTTCGGTCTACACAACTAAAATTGAAGTATACTTTGAAACTATTGTCCACAACCTTGCCGGTCTATAAATCTTACAATAACTCTTACTTGAGTTGAATCTTTTGTGTTCTTGTATTTATTGAAAACATGTTCTCAAAAATTGCCCAAGTTGCATGTGAAGTTTCTATATTTATGTTATATCCCAACATAGTATTATCAATGAATCTAGATAGCTTCAAGAAGCACTTAAAAAGCTCCAAATGAAGAGCTTGCTAAATAATCGCACTCCTAATATATCACCTTTTATCCTTTGTATTTCATTCTTTCCACACCTTTAATTCATCTGCAATTGTAGGGTTACTCAACTTTGGCTTCTTTTCTTCACCTAAAATGAACTCATAAAGATATTTTCCAATAAGAAAGTTCATCACATGAAACTTTCATGATTGGAAATTGTTTTATCCAACTTCTCAATGATGGGGTTTCTATTATTCTCTACCATTATCATAAAATTGATACAAAATAGTAAGCAAGTCGTTTGCAACCTTTCACAAAAAATTTACAACAATACACCAAGCAACCCTTGATTACTCAACAATACATATAATCTACAACTTGTTTGTAGACAAAAATTGTGTTTTCTTCCTGTGGGACAAATACATTTAAACTTATGGATTTGAAATTTGTAACATATGCACCCACTTTCGATTGACACAACCAAAATTGTAGTATACTTTGAAACTATTGTCTACAACCTTGTGGGTCTATAACAAGGCTCAAAATGGCCTCAAATGGCCCAAAAAAATAGTGGCATGGCTCTAAATGACATATTTGCAGAACATATAGTACTCTTCTTACATATCAAATCTCACAATAGTCTAAGATTTTCACTTTGTCTGCTTCTAGCGCCTTGACAAGCACTATCCAAGAGAAAGAGTGGAAGAATGGAAGAGCTTCTTACGTATTCTTGCTTGCTCAAATCCTTTCTTCTTTTGCTTCACTACTTCAACCTTCAAAATCAACGTCTCTTAGTGGCATAACTTTGATACCATGTCAAGAATTGCATGATGGGGAGACTTGCTTGAGTTTCTATGCCAAACATATACATACACACAAGAGGAAGCTCACTCAAGAATATAAGAAGAGATTGCTTGATGGTTTTTTCTTCTTCTTCTTCCTCTCACAATATAATGTACACAAAGTATAGATAAGATATAATATAAAGAAAACTAGCCCACTAAGTCAAATAGTGCATAACTGATGTTATTGAGAGTTTGCTGTGTGTGGAGGAGAAATGAAACACACTCCATCTATGCTTCTTAGGTTATAACCTAATAATATATAGGTTTACAATAATATTTTTTTATAAATATTGCTTAATCAATTGGATTCTTGAGTTGTTCATACAAAAAGCCCCCAGCAAAGGTTTTTGTGACCTCCATGCTATAGTTTCCCGCTAGCTCATAATAAATTAAAGTGAATAATGTGTAAAATTTTGGCCAATACTTTGCCCTCATACCCCTGCACTTTACTTTGTTTCCTTTCTTTCGCACCCTGTGAAGTAAACCTTAGTAAGCAATCAAACATTCTTCCCTAAATCAAGATGGTCATACACCTCATGGGCATGGGATTTTGTTAGGACTTCTATTTGAATTGCACATATTGTGAATACAATGTGATTTTCCTTATAAAGTGCAAAAAAACAATCCATGAGTAAAATATGATAATAAAGTAAAGGAAGAAGCTCGAGTGGGAGCATGAGTAAGAAAAATCAAGGGAGATGTGAGATATGGAAAATGAAGCAAGAGAACAATAGTTAAGATATGGGAACACTAATAGTCATAATGTGTGACTAGTCTCCCTTATTCTATTAATCACTAAAAGAATAAAGAATGGAGTGACAATGATGGGTGCCCATCACCTATAGTGTAGAGGTGTGCAAGTACTATCAATGTAGTGAGCACATAAGTAGCATAGGCACAAGTGCATTTACCCCCAACAACCTCCCACTAAAAGGAAAATGTGCCTCTAATGAGGAGAGAATAAGAAAAAGTGACAAAGTATAAATATATATAAATTACAATAGGATGAGGAAAGATGTCATCTCATCCAAGATGCATCATCTTCCTAAGGAAAGAAAAACACTCTGTTGAGAGACTTTTAGTGAGCAGATCTAAACTAAGATTTTGGTTACAAGCTCATGGACTTGTCCTCAATGGCCTCTCTGATAAAGTGATAACACAACTCAATGTGCTTTGTCTTTATATAGAAGATCAAATTCTTGACCAATTGAATAGCACTTATAGAATCTGAATGTAGTATTGAAAGACCACATCAATAATTCCAAGGTTTGTAACCAAATAACCTAACCAAAAGCCTAATTGCAATCCCCAATGATATTGCAACTTTATATGCCTCTATAGTAGATAGGCCCATGCATTTCTACATCCTGGATATCCAAGAAATAGTACCTCTAGCAAAGGCAAAGACATAGATAGAGGTGGACTTCCTACTATTTACATATCATGCATAATCAGTGTCTATATACCCCACGACTCTTGTATCATGGCCACTATAACATATGTATATATTTACAATGCTCTTAAGGTACCTCATAATACCCTTCATGGTACCCAATGTTTCCTACTTCCAAGTATAGTTATATAGTGTGCCACAACTTCCACAACTCCTAGCAATCAATATATCATCCAGATAGAGTACCAAAATCATAAGTCTACTATTAGGGACCTTCTGTATCTATTAATATAGATCCATATCACTATGGATATATCCTTTTTAATCCATAAAAGTATCAAACTTATGGAACCATTCCCTGGTGCTTGATTAAGGCCATAAAGTCTCCTCTTCAACTTGGACACTAGGTGTTCCTTATCTTTTTTCTCAAATCCCTTAGGTTGCCATATATAAATATTATCATGCAAGTCCCCATATAAGAAAGACATCTTGACATCCATTTGATAAAGGTCCAAATATAGCTGCACAAATGCCAAGTATATGGTAGTTATCTTACTACAGGAGATAAGATTTCATTGAAGTTAATACCAAGCTCCTCCTTAAAACCCTTAGCAACTAATCTGGCCTTATATACTAACTTGGGATGTCCAGGAGTATTCTTCAACTTACACATCTATTGCATAGCAAAGTACACTTTCTACTTGGAAAAGGAACAAAAATCCATGTATAATTTTTTGTAGTGAGTCACACTCTAATTGCATGGCCCTCTCCCAAGAGTGACTATTATCTTTGTGCATGGCCTCATCATAGGTAAGAGGCTCAGTGGCATTTGTCATCATAACATAATCTATAGAGGGCACAAACTGATCAAGCTAATGCCTATATCTAGTAGACCGTATCAAGCAAGTTGTGGAGCTTATACATCATATCTAATATCATGGTCATGGGTCACTGGAGTATCATGTAGTGTAAGCTATCTACCCAATTGTATAGTAAGGGAAGACTCCTATTAATATATCACCCTGCATACCTCAATGACATGCTCAAGCTGCTTATGTATTTTTTTTCTCATGGAAGACAAATTCATGGCTACATATAACTTTCTGAGCTTCTAGATCCATAGGTAGTATCCCATGTCATCTACATCCCCATAACTAAGAAAGATTCATTTTAAGGACTAAGGATCCAAGTTATTTGAGAGCAGAGTTTTGAGCTCGGGATGTGCCTAAAATTTGCCAAAAAATCCAGAATTTAGGGGAAAAATATTTAACATTGAAGGCGGCGGCTCCAGCTAGGAAAATTTTAAGCACCAAGTGAAATACGACTCTTAAAAGGTGCCCAAGTGACACTTGTTGATTTTTGATAATTTTTCAGACTGCCCTGCAGGTTTTCAGGAGTTTCTAGCCAATGCGGGATGTCAATACGCATGCCCAGGATTTTTCAGAGCTCAATTTGGAGTCCGGACGAGGAAATGGCCAAGAAATCGGTCAAGATGCGAAGGGGTGGACTTATTTTTGGCCAAGTGGGTGGTGACCTTTGGTAGCCCAAGAATTTTATGCAACATGAAACTTAGCATGAAATGAGGATGAAGAAAACATGGAGAGAGGAGGCGCTAGGATGCACAGAAAATTGCGCCCAATTCTTGGAGATGATGATTGCAGCCTCAATGCAACCCACCCAATGGATCATAGGCCTTGATTCCCCTCTGGTTGCTGATCATTTTGCCACCCTTCGCTCGTCCAATGGTGGCCTGGATGGAGAATTATGTTTCTAGTCTTTCTCTCTCCTCCCTCTCTCTCCCCTAAGGGGCTGTTCTTGTGTGCAAGAGGAAAATGAAGAATGGTGAAGGAAAGCTCGTCCAGTTGAGACCGGATTGCTTCCGGATCAATGAAGACATGAAGATTGCTGATTTTGAAGATGTTGGACATTGAATGAGGGCTGACCCGCAGTCCCGTAGCAAACCGAGATCCCGAGACACAAAGCCTAAGCGATAATTCAATTTTTATGAAGAAAAAATGAGTTTTTATGCTATTTGGTTGATGAAATATTGTTTCCATGGGCTGATTATGCATTATGATGTTTTCTATGAGTTTTATCAGTTTATGCTCTGAAAATCATAAAATCATAAGTGATATGGCTGAAATTAATGGTATAAAACCTGTAAAACATGCGTTTAAGTGGTAAAATGGAGTTTTTTTGCACAATAAAGGGGAAATATGAGATATAACATCAAAAAAACCTAAAATTTTGCTATCAAGAAACCTAAGGGCAAGAGCTCATAATCAATCTTAATTTCTAGTCATTTTTTATTGAAGAAAATAGAGGAAAAATACCAAAAATGGTGAAAATTGGGTTTTAAATGGGAGAAAATTAGAAAACGATAAAAGGAAAATTCAAAAAAATTACATAAGTGTTTGTGCAATGTATAATGAAGGTAGAGCATGATTTTGGCCTCGGTTTATCCTCATTTCTATGTTTCTGTCCGTGTTTATCGCTTTCTTTACAAAGAAATACACATAAAATGACCTTTTCACCTATCAACGAATGCAAAACACTAAACGGTAGGGTGAGAGGGGAGTTTGAGCGTCAAAGTATAAACTTAAACGTGATTTATGTGTTGCATCATGCCTTTAGGACGTTGTTTTAAAATGAAGGAAAAGGCAGCACGAGCATAAGGTTCGGTGTCTCTCCTCGTTTCGATACATAAACGCTAGTATGGAAATCATGAAAAGATTGGTTTCGCACGATGCACAATGCTAATTTTCTTTTGTTTGTGCACTAAACCATTCACATTATGCACTATGCATGATTCATGGTATCAAAGGAAAAGCTCCTGGGCTGCATAGCAATTGTTTTCTTAGGACTTTGACCCACGATTGAGAGCGTGAGGTTATCCCTTGCCGCAGGATAGAGGGTCGATTTCCTAAGGGATTATTAAGTGAGGACATATGGTATATCTCCTGGAAATACGAGAAATATAAAAGAGAGGAGTTTGCGTTCGTTTGTGTTATATGTTTAGCAGCGCATCAAAGGGCCAATCCCTGCGATGTAGGAGAGCTGCAGTGGGGCCATGGTGTTCCTACCGAGGGGTTGCCTCCATATGTGTGTGATCATGGCATTGCCAATGTGTATGGGTTCTCCCTTTGAGGAGCTTAAGGGAACGTTGGACTATAAACTATAAACGCATAGATTAAGCTTTAGGGCAGGTTGTCCTTTAGCATTAGATTGACACTCCTGGTCCGTGAGGCCGTGAGGGTGTTTGTGTGTCATGAGCATGAGGTCTGGCTAGTGCCATAGCCCCACCAGTGCCAGCCCATTTTAGGTCCCATCAGTGGTGCGTCTACCGAGAGCTACCAATAAGTGGTGGTTCTCGAACCTAGGGTTTCTAGGGACCAAAAGAAAATTGGTTTATGTCCTCTGACAAGGACCGTCAAGCCGAAATACAAAAAGCAGAACGTGCTGAGAGGGCTAGACGGTGGTTAGAGATCATATGTTGTTATTCTCCTCAAAGGAATAGCCCAATATGCATAAGAGGCAGTGGTCTTAGCAACATAACTACTCCACATAGTCCGTTAGGTGCAGGAGGAAGCGCAAGTTCTTCCTCTCTTCCACCAAGTCTGCCCACTTCAAGTGGGGGTGTGAGTCCGTCAGTTCAAGCTCCTATTGCTAATCCGATTGTCGCCATGGCACAACCCATTACAATTCCTACAGGGATGCCAGATTTTCCAGCTTTAGGAGTTCCCTTGCCCATTTGTAATGGGTTAGTGGAAGAGAATGCAGAATTTTACATCTGTGAATTCCAAAGATTGATGTTCAATTATCGCATCCAAGATGAGGGACATCTCATGATGTTCTTTAATATGACTTTAAAAGGAAGGGCTGTGGTATGGTATCACAGCATAGAGTCTGGAACCATAACCACAATTGATCAATTTTATGCAGCCTTCCAAGGAGAATATGCCCTTGAAAGAGGTGGCCAATATTGGTTGCGTGTCTTGAATGTAACACGCCAAGACCCCCATGAGAATGTGAAAGCCTATGCCAAGAAGCTTAAGGAAGTATTTTGTAAGTTACAAACTTATATTCCTATTCCGTCGACTGCCCAATTGCAATACTTCTTGCATGGATTGGACTTCAATATTCAAGTGCAATTGAGCAGTATGGCTTTGGCTTATATAAACACCACTATTACACGGGCAGAGGGAGTAGAAGCACGATTACAAATGGCCTACTCCTCTCAAATAAATGTTAATGCGGGTTTAGTACCTGGAGGCAATCTACCATTGACGAATGGAAGTCAGGGGATGCCTATGACTAACCCCAATGGGAGAGAAAGCATGGTTCAAAATGTACCTTTACTACCAGCTCCTCCCAATGTGACTATGCCTATGGCAAGTCAGTTGGCTCCACCAAATGTTGGAGGCCAAGTTTCGAACCCTAATGTTGTTTCTATGAGTCAACAACCAATGCCTAATCAAATTGTTAGGCCAATGGAACGACGGGTAGACAATCAAGGCTATGAGTCGAGTGCATCTAATGTCCTTGGCAAAGTTAAGGATATGATGAAGCACTACACTAACATGATTTCTGAACAATATCGGCAAATAGCTGTGGACGTCAATTTCTTGAAGAAGCAGCAGAATCTGATAGGGAGTCAACGCCTTGAAGAGGGTGGACCCTCAAGGATTTAGTTGTAAGTGGTGTGGTGGACAACATTTCCCTAGAAACTGTCCAAATTTTAAATGTGATATTTGTGGAAAGTCGGGCCATTTAGTTGCTACCTGTTGGAGTAAGATTAGTTCCCTCCAACAAGGGAGTAAACAGCCAGGTCCCGTTAATCATAGAGCACAAGGTAGTAACCTGCAACAAAATGATGTACCAATACAAATATTGCAAAGGGGAAAGACCACTATAGAAGAGTTGCCACAAGGCAACGGAGTCAGCCTTATTGAGGCTGTGCAAGTCGATGCTGAAACCTCTAACCTAAGAGCCGTGACAAGAGGCCAAAAGGCTAAAGAGGTTGACAAAGATAAGGAAAAACCGGTTGAGGGAAATCCTAAGCAAGGGGATAAGGGGATGCAAGTCCAGAGTCCTAGCATGGAAGGCGGACCTCTAAGGCCCGTTGACAAGAAAGTCGATCCTAAGAAGGATGAGGAAGTGCCAAGAAAGAAGGAAAGAGCCAAGAAAGAAGCACCAAAGCCGGTCCAAAGACCAAAAGAGAGGATGGTTTGGCAAGAAAAGAGAGCTTTGGCTACCTATCATGACTTTGATTTAGCAAGTTCTCTTTGTGAAGTTAAACCAGATGTAAACCTTCTACAGTTGATCAAATTATCTCTAGGAGTATGCAAGGAATTCAAGAAGATCCTGCGTATCGGGTATATTGTAGAACCTTTGGGCATAGCAAGAGTAGGTGAAGATTGGTTTGACCATGCTGAAAAGAATTGCCCTAGGGTTCTAGCTTATGTGGATGGAATATTGGTGGAACATGATATTGTAGACACTGGATCCTCCGTCAATATCATGAGCTCAGAATTGATGGAGAGGTTGGGTCTAGGCATCCAAAAAGATAGCTCCACCCTTTTGAGAATGGCTGATGATAGTCTAAGACAACCAGAAGGTTGTGTTACTAAGGTCCATGTTACAATTGCAAGTGTAGAATGCTTCTTGGACTTTAGGGTGATAAGATTTGTAGGACATCCTAGCTATCAAGTCTTGCTAGGTAGGCCTTGGATCTTACGAACAGACTGTCAAGTCGATATACCCATCGGTCGAGTGGTCCTAGGTAGAGGTAATCGAGTGATAGTCGATTCTTACCCTGAGTCTCCTCAAAGTGGGAGAGCTCCTTTATCTTCTACTGAATTAGAGACAGCAGATGATCCATCTAGTAGTGAGACATCATCCAGTGATGAATCTAGAGAGGGGTCAACTATAGAGGATATTTACCAGGTAACTCTAAATGAGAGCCGATAGAGCCACAAGATAGGATAAGAGATGCAGATGTGATTGAGTTAGACCTTGGCACGCCGAATGATTCGCGGCCAATTAAATTAGGTTCCATGATCAGTTCAACAGAAATGGAGGACTATGTGTCCTTGATTCAAGAATTCTACGATATCTTTGCTTGGAGTTATGATGAGCTGAGAGGCATTCCTCCCAGCCTAGCTGTTCATACTATTCCTGTAAAAGAAAGCAATCGTTTTGTGCGTCAGAAAGTAAGGCGTATGCCTTTTGAATTGAGGGACGGGCTGTTTGAGGAGTTGCAGAAGTTACGGAAAGCTGGTTTAATCTTTCCTGTACAACATAGAGAATGGTGTTCACCAGTTGTCATCAGGAAGAAGAAAAACAACCAGATCCAACTATGTGTAGATTTTAGAGAGCTGAATAAGTAGACAGTTAAGGATTACTACCCGCTGCCATTTATTGACCAGATTTTGGATCAATTAGTGGGTAGGAAAATATATTCATTCATGGATTGCTTTGCGGGATGTAACCAGATGGAAATTGCAGAAGAGGATAAGTTGAAAACAACTTTTATTACCGTATTTGGTACTTTTGCATACCATGTGATGGCCTTTGGTTTGTGCAATGCACCTGGATCATGGCAACGAACAGTAGACAAGACCTTTGGTGACATCTCCCCAGACAAGTTGAAAGTATTTATTGATGACTTGGGGGCAACCACTATAGGGAAAGGATGTTGATTATTTTAAGAAAGTGCTTTGAGCACTGTAGACAATTTTGTATCGCTCTTAACCCATGGAATTGTGTCTTTGGAGTGCCTTATGGGCTATTGCTAGGCCATGTGGTCAGTTCAGTAGGGATCGCAGTTGACCCTGAAAAGATCAAGGTTATAGTTGCTATGAGTCCACCACGCACTCCGAAAGAAGTTCATATCTTTCTATCATCGATAGGGTACTATCGACGGTTTATAAATGCCTTGGTAGAAAGGACGTTGCCATTAACAAACTTATTATCCTTTAGTTGACTATTTGAATGGAGCGACCCTTGTAAACTAGCTTTCGAGGATGTGAAACAGGAGTTAGTAAAAGCACCCGTTTTAAAGGCACCTAAAAGAGGCAAGGTGTTCTATATATTTTCAGTGCCCACCATGCATAGTATCAGCTGGCTGTTTAGCCCAAATCTGGGAGGAAAAGTGGTATCATCCGATAGCTTTTACTAGTTGAAAATTGGGCATTTCAGAGATCAACTACACCTACATGGAAAAGTTGTGCCTTGCGATGGTCTTTGGGACTAAGAAATTCAAGCACTACATCCTCTATGAAAAGGTAGTTTTCTATACGAAGGCGGAAGGGCTTAGATTGCTTATGAACAAGCTGCAACCGCCTGATCGTTTGGCAAAGTGGTTAATCACTTTGCAGGAGTTCAATTATGAGATAGAGTAAGCCACCGAGGTTGTAGGGTATTGTGGAATGCCTTGTGGATTTCAGGGAGCCGAAAGAGACTTTGGCTGAAGGAAGTGACATTACAGAAATGTTTAAAATTGATATAGCTTCTATCCCATCTTGGTATGCTGCTATCACGCATTATCTATCAACAAGAGAGACTGGAGCTGGTCTATCAAAGTCAGAAAATAGGAAAATCAAACAACAGGCTTTGAAGTTTTCCTTGATCGCAGGGACACTCTATCGGCAGGGTGTTGATGATATCTATATGCTAATAGAAAGGAAAACAAACCCTGAATATCCTAAAGACAATAAATATATACAAAGGTGTGTAAAAAGGGGTTTTAACCCCCTATAAAAATAGAAAACAAAAGCAAGGAAAATTTATAAGCAGTTGATCATCACCTAGCGAAGGCCCGGTAGATTCCTGGGGACAAGTCAGACCCGGGGCCGATGCCTTGTCTTCCTAGGGGTGGCATCTTGCTCGAAAAGAAGAAAGTAAGGAAGGTCGGAGCGAAAATAAAAGTGAGCGTTAGAAAAGGATTAAGTGTCACCTTGCGAGGGCTTGGTAGGTTCTTGGGTACCAAGACAGGACCTAAGGCCGATTCCCTATTCTCCTTGGGTCACTACGCTCAGCTCCCTCCTTTTTACATGCCCGAGTATGGGGAAAATAAGTCCCTAAAAGAAGAAATGTGCTACAAGAAAATACTTCTTGATCAGGCTATAGGAGTCCTCACCTAATAGGAGTTCCTGGTTGTGTTGTCCTTAGTTAGGTAGGTAGTTCAGACCACCACTTAGGGCAACTTCTTTGATAGTTCATTTTAGTTTGGCCGTGTTGGAGCAGTCGGTTAGTGACTAGTTTCAGACCTTCTATCAGGTTATGCTAGGCCTACTCCTTGTGGATGTCATGCCTTGGTTTTTTCAGGGGGTAGGGTACGATTGTGTTGTGCTTTAATATGTATCTATTTTGTATCAGCTTAATGCTTCCTTTGATTGTTTTGTGCAGATCTATTGTGGGATTCGACAGGCTGAGTCGACCTATCCCATGGTCGCCAATGAGAGCAGAGTTTTGAGCTTGGGATGTGCCTAAAATTTTCCCAAAAATCTAGAATTTAGGGAAAAAATATTTAACATCGAAGGCGGCGGCTCCAGCTAGGAAAATTTTAAGCACCAAGTGAAATACGACTCTTCAAATGTGCCCGAGCGACACTTGTTGATTTTTGATAATTTTTCAGATTGCCCTGCAGGTTGTCAGGAGTTGCCAGCCAATGCGAGATGTCAAGCCAGACACCCAAGATTCTTCAGAGCTCGATTTGGAGTCCGAACAGGGAAATGGCCAAGAAACCGGTCAAGATGCAAAGGGGTGGACTTATTTTTGGCCAAGTGAGTGGTGACCTTTGGGAGCCCAAGAATTTTATGCAACATGAAACTTAGCATGAAATGAGGATGAAGAAAATGTGGAGAGAGGAGGGACCAGGATGCACCGAAAATTGTGCCTAATTCTTGGAGATGATGATTGCAACCTCAATGCAACCCACCCAATGGATCTTGGGCCTTGATTCCCCTATGGTTGCTGATCATTTCGCTGACCTTCGCTCATCCAATGGTGGCTTGGATGGAGAATTCTGATTCTAGTATTTCTCTCTCCTCCCTCTCTCTCCCCTAAGGGGCTGTTCTTGTGTGCAAGAGGAAAATGAAGAATGGTGAAGAAAAGCTCGTCCAGTTGAGACCGGACTGCTTCCCGATCAATGAAGACATGAATATTGCTGATTTTGAAGATGCTGGACATTGAATGAGGGCTGATCCGTAGTCCCGTAGCAAAACCGAGATCCCGAGACACAAAGCCTAAGTGGTAATTCAATTTTTATGAAGAAAAAATGAGTTTTTATGCTATTTGGTTGATGAAATATTGTTTCCATGGGCTGATTATGCATTATGATGTTTTTTTCTATGATTTTTATTAGTTTATGCTCTGAAAATCATAAAATAATAAGTGATATGGCTGAAATTAATGGTATAAAACCCGTAAAACACGCGTTTAAGGGGTAAAATGGAGGTTTTTTGCACAATCAAGGGGAAATATGAGATATAACATCAAAAAAACCTAAAATTTTACTGTCAAGAAACCTAAGGGCCACAATCCATAATCAATCTTAATTTCTAGTCATTTTTTATTGAAGAAAATAGAGGAAAAATACCAAAAAATGGTGAAAAATGGGTTTTAAATGGGAGAAATTTAGGAAACGATAAAAGAAAAATTCCAAAAAATTACATAAGTATTTGTGTGATATATAATGAAGGTAGAGCACGAGGTTGGCCTCGGTTTACCCTCGTTTCTATGTTTCTATCCGTGTTTATCGCTTTCTTTACAAAGAAATACACATAAAATGACCTTTTCACCTATCAATGAATGCAAAATACTAAACGGTAGGGTGAGAGGGGAGTTTGAGCGTCAAAGTATAAATTTAAACCTGATTTATGTGTTGCATCATACCTTTAGGACGTTGTTTTAAAATAAAGGAAAATGCAGCATGAGCGTAAGACTCAGTATCTCTCCTCGTTTCGATACATAAACGCTAGTATGGAAATCATGAAAAGATTGGTTTCGCACGATGCACAATGCTGATTTTCTTTTGTTTGTGCACTAAACCATTCACATTATGCACTATGTATGGTTCATGGTATCAAAGAAAAAGCTCTTGGACTGCATAGCAATTGTTTTCTTAGGACTTTGACCCACAATTGAGAGCGTGAGGTTATCCATTGCCGTAGGATAGAGTGTCGATTTCCTAAGGGACTGTTAAGTGAGGACACATGGTATATCTCCTGGAAATACAAGAAATATAAAAGAGAGGAGTTTGTGTTCGTTTGTGGTATATGTTTAGCGGCGCATCAAAGGGCCAATGCCTACGATGTAGGAAAGCTACAGTGGGGCCACGATGTTCCTACCGAGGGGTTGCCTCCATATGTGTGTGATCATGGCATTGCCAATGTGTATGGGTTCTTCCTTTGAGGAGCTTAAGGGAATGTTGGACTATAAACTATAAATGCATAGATTAAGCTTTAGGGCAGGTTGTCCTTTAGCATTAGATTGACGCTCCTAGTCAGCGAGGCCGTGAGGGTATTTGTGTGTCATGAGCATGAGGTCCATAGCTAGTGCCGGCCCATTTTAGGTCCCATCATTATTTCTCTTATTCTTGGGAACATGGCAAAAAGCCTCACAACAACCAAAGACATACAAATGAGTATACGATGGAGATTTTTCAGATCATACCTTCTCTATAACCTAATAGTCCAGAGCAATGTATGAGGATTTATTAATCAAATGTATGGCAGTAGTAAGTACCTTAGTCCAAAAGTATGTAGTGGGCCTATCTAGCTAAGATGCTCTCCTCAATTGTCATATTCATGCACTCAGCCATGCCATTCTGGGGTGGGGTGTACAAGTCAATCATTTGACACTTAATATCTCTCTCATCACAAAATTGCTCAAAGGCTTTAAATACATACTCTTTCCCATTGTCAAATCATAGGCATTTCAACTTATATCCAAATTTGTTCTTAGCAAAAATAAGCCAACACTAAAATGTAGCCAAGACTTCTAATTTTTGCTTTATGGGATATGTCTAGAACTTATGTGAGTAATCATCAATGAAAGTAACAAAATGATTCACACCACCTATTGCCTTGCAAGACATAAGGCTGCAAACATCAAAACAAATAAGAGCTAGAAGCTTAGCCATGCATATATGCCTAACTTCTTGTGCAAACTATGTGTCTTCCTATCATAAATACAATGATCACAAGAAACAAAATATTTATAGTCAAGATATGGAAGATACTGCAAATAGCTGAGCATTTTTATTCCCTTTAATGGCATGTGTCCACGGCAACAATGCTATAACAATACATGTGGTATTGCAACCACTACTAAAACATGGTCAATAGGTCTAGATACAAGTAAGGGATAAAGAGTGCCAAACTTGGCACCTCATGCAAGGACAAGATTCCCATATTTAATCTTCCAAGATGAATTCCCAAAAGGTACAAAGTAACCTACATCTTCCAACAAATCTTGTCCTTTTAGTCAAAGTTGGAATATAGCATACATCATGCAAAGCAAAGGTGCTGCTTGAGAAAAATGCAACTGTATATCTCTAATATCAATAATATAATATGCCAAATCATTACTCAATCTAATAGATCCTACCATGCTACAATAGGAGTGGAACCACTCTCAATGAGGGTTAACATGAAATGAAGCCTTTGAATCAATCAACCAATACTAAGCTGTAAACGCCCCGAACAACGTAGTATGCTTAACAATTATCATATTCGCTTGTTTTCGAGATTTAATATAAAAGAGAATGAACACTTAAAGCTAAAAATAAAAATTACTCACAAAATTACAGCCATGAAAATGTAAAAGTAATGGAGACAAGATTGAGGGTTGAAGATGGGCAACCCCCCTCCCCCCCCCCCCGAAGGAATGCATTTCTGCTCAACCCAAGTCCCTTAGGGAAGAGCTCAGTTACAATCAACCTGAGAGTGAGAAGAAGTAATTCTCACTCTTACAAGATCATGCAAAGATGTACAAACACACATGCATTATCTATTATGCAATGATAAGAACTGATTTCTTTACAGTATGAGAGAAGAAAAAGGGAAATTCAGCCTTTCCCCATCGTTGATCAACAGTACATGGATAGGGCTTGCTTCTTGTAGCTAAAATGGAAGAAAAAGCTCGAGAAGGAGGTGTTGTGATGAATTTACAGGCTTGCTGTCCTATAAACAGCAGTGATAGAAGAGGGAATATGGAGGAATTTGATAATGAAGAAGTGGGGGATGATGATGGGGATGGATGGGGCCAGTTTCTGGCTATCTGTGGGTGCTGTACATGAGTTTACAGCAAAGAAAAATGATGATCAATGAAGAAAAACGAGCTCTTATTTATAGGAGAGGGGAGAGCTAGTACAAAAGGGGAAAGTGGAGTAGCACAAGATAAGTGTCCAGCCACATGTCATGAGATGTGACAAGTGGTGGGACACTTGGAAACTTGTGTGACAAGTGTCTTGACACTTGTCTCTTCTCTATGGCCTTGCTTTTTGGGTTGAATACTGTCAAGAATAGAAACAACCAAATTTAGTAAGCAAAGTCAGAGTACAGAACTTACTATTTTTAGAATGACATCCCTATTTTTTAGGACTAGCATTTTTAGGCTAATTCGAGGCTCCTAAATTTTAGGGACCTCCTAAAATTAGGGATCTCCTAAAATTTAGGGACCCCCCCAATATGGGTGTCATATGAAAGCTTTTTCCGTGTACATCGTAAAAATGGTATCCGAATCTTCATGTGACTTTCCTATGCAAAGAAATGTGCATTTCAAGCTTTCAGCCCACACATGCACATTATACAAGCATTTCATGATCATGCCATCTTGTTGATTGTAACTGTCTGTTCTAGTGGATCTAGCCCACACTTCAAGGCATCAATCCTTTCTGTGTGCGAGTCTAACCCTGATATGCGTGAGTTCTAGTCACAGGCGCCCAATCGGGTCATATAGGTGGAAGTGTGAACTATCTTTTCTCTAACCCACCGCGTGGGTCCACCATAACTTGTGACCACTCATCAGTGGCCAGCTCCAATGCACTTTTCTTTATATCTAATTAGTGCAAAGGAAATAAATTTAATAAATCATTATATAGAAAAATTAATGAAAAAGGATACAAATTCTGTTTCTATAGAGTTGTGACAGCCCTCTGGCTTTTATTCAGCTGTCCTCAGCTGAAAAGCTTCTTGATATTGCTGTAGAATATTTGGGTAATCCTTCATGAAATTTTCATCTACCCACTGTGCATCTGTTGTGGGTAGATTCTTGAATTTTAGTAAGAATTTTCGTGTCACAAGGCCACTTCTCGTGGTTCGATCCTTGAGAAACAAATTCTTTTCAGGTTCCAAGAGTTGCTCTGTTTCTTCAACTTCTGGGGGATCTTCAATAATGGGTTCCTTTGGTTCTGGTCCTATGTAAGGTTTTAGCAAACTTACATGAAAAGTGTTGTGTATTTTCCAATGAGCAGGAAGCTCAAGTCGATAAGAAACTTCATTTATTTTCTCAATCACTTTGAAGGGTCCAAAGTATCTACTGGAGAGCTTTGGAAAAGATGAATTTTGACCAGAACCTTGTTTGAGCCTGCTTTTATCAAACTTTAGCAAGACATATTGACCTTTTTCAAAAGCCAAAGGTCTTCTTCGTTTATCTGCTTGCTTCTTTTGTCGCTCTTGCGCAACTTTGATAGTGGCTCGAACTTGATCCATTGTTGTTTTTAAATCTGAAGCAAACTCATCAGCAGCAAAAATCTTATCTTTAGTGCGAATAATTGGAGGAGGAATCACTTTACCCTGTACTATTTCATTTGGAGCTTTCCCTGTGGATGAGTGCACTGTATTGTTGTAAGCAAACTCCAATAATGGAAGATATTTCTCCCATTGTGACTTATGTTCACTAACATAAGCTTTCAACATATCCAAAAGAGTGAGATTCATCACCTCTGTTTGGCCATCAGTTTGAGGATGAAAAGCTGAGGAGAACTTTAAAGTGGTTCCCAAATTCTCAAATAAAGCACGCCAAAAGTTAGTTGTGAATTTGGAGTCTCTATCTGAAATGATCTCAGAGGGCATACCATGTAATCTGAAGATATGTTGAATGAAAAGTCTTGCAGCTTGTGCGGATTTCAATGTTTTATGACATGGAATAAAATGTGATTGTTTGTTGAATCTATCAATTATGACCCAAATCATATCATGACCTTGAGGTGTTCTTGGAATAGCTGAGATGAAATCCATTGTGATAGATTCCCATGGATCTTTGGGCACTAGAAGAGGTTGCAACAATCCTGGAATCTTCTGCTTATCATATTTGGATTTTTGGCATACCAGACAAGCCTCAATGAAGTTATGTGTATCTTTTCGTAATGTTGGCCAATAAAAGTAGCGCTCAATTGCACTTAGAGTGGCTGCCCTCCCTCTATGCCCTGCATAAGGGGGTTCATGACTTTCTTTAAGCACCTTTTGTCGAACAAGAAGAGTAACACAAAGGCGATTGTTCATGAGAAGGTAACCGTCCTTGATGGAATAATCTGGATGAGAACCTCCTTGCTGTAAATTTGACCAAATTGCTACAAAATCAGTATATTCATCATAAGTATTCTTCATCGTTTGAAAATCTTCATGATGAGCCACTGTAATAGTTGCAATGCGAGGCACTCTAGAAAGTGCATCAGCAACTACATTTTGTTTCCCTGGAGTGTACATAATTTGAAAATGAAACATAGACAAGAAATTTTCCCATCTTGCATGTTTCTCCTGCAAATGCTTTTGAGTCTTGAAATACTTCAAGCTTTGATGATCGGTTTTAATAAGGAATTAATTGCCTAAAAGATAATGTTTCCATATCTTTAAAGCATGAACCACTGCTAAGAGCTCCTTTTCATAAATGTCATACCTTTTCTCCACATCATTTAGACGGCGGCTTTCAAAGGCTACGGCATGGCCTTCTTGATTTAGCACTGCACCAATACAATCACCGCAAGCATCTGCTTCCACCACAAATGGTTTTACCAGATCTGGAATGATAAGAACAGGTCCAGAAGTAAGAGCTGTTTTTAGCCTTGTGAAGGCTGCCTTCTCTTTTTCCTTCCATTGGAAAGAGATCTTCTTCTTTGTAAGGTCATGAAGTGGAGAAGCCATATGTGCAAAATGCTTGATGAAGCGGCAGTAATAAGAACATAAGCCAAGAAACGATCGCACCTCATGTACATCACGAAGATGAGGCCATTCTTGGATTATCCTGATCTTTTCAGGATCCATCTGAATCCCTTCAGAAGAGATGACATGCCCAAGGTAATTTATTTTATGCATGAAAAATTCACTCTTTTTACCATTTACCAAGAATTGATTTTGTTGTAGTAATTGTAGAACAATTTCCAAGTGTTGATGATGCTCCTCTTCATTCTTGCTAAAGACAAGAATATCATCAAAGAAAGTACCGACATATTGTCGATGCTCTCTAAAGATGCGCTCCATCATTCGATTAAAGGTGGCTGGTGCATTGGTTAATCCGAAAGGAACCACCAAGAATTCATAAAGACCGTATGAAGTGCGGAAAGCAGTGTGATACCATACTGCAGCCCTTCCTTTTAATGTCATGTTAAAGAATATCATAAGATGTCCCTCATCTTGAATGCAGTCATTAAACATTAATCTTTGGAATTCACAAATGTGAAACTCCGCATTTTATTTGGCTAACCCATAAAAAATGGGCAAAGGAACTCCTAAAGTTGGCAGATCCGGTGCCCCTACAGGAATTGCAATGGGTTTTGCCATGACGACAATCGAATTGACAATAGGAGTTTGGACTGATGCGATCACACCCCCACTTGAAGTGGGTTGACTTGGTGGAAGAGAGGAAGAACTTGCACTTCCTTCTACACCTAAAGGACTATGTGCAGCAGTTGGGTTACTAAGACTCTCAGCACCGTCTAGCCCTCTCTCAGCACGTTCTGCTTTTTGTATTTTGGCTTGACGGTCCTTATCAGAGAGCATAAACCAACTTTTTGGTCCCTAAAAACCCTAGATTCGAGAACCACCACTTGTTGTTGGTAGCTCCCGGCAGACGCACCACTAATGGGACCTCAAATGGGCCGGCACTGGATATGGCACTAGCCGGACCTCATGCTCATAACAGACAAACACACCCTCACAGCCTCGCAGGCTAGGAGCGTCTATCAGCTGGCTAAAGGACAAACTATCATAAAGCCTAATCTATGCATTTATAGTTTTGTAGTCCAATGTTTCCCTTTCTATAAACTCCACAAAGGGAGAACCCATACACATTGGCAATAAATGCCATGATAATCACATACATGGGAGACAACCTCTCGATGAAATCACCGCGGTCCCACTACAGCTCTCCTACATCACAGGGATTGGCCCCTTGATGCACTACTCAACATATAGAACAAACGAACAAACTCCACTCTTTCATTTTAAAAGTATTCCAAGATATACCATGTGTCCTTACCAAATACTTCCCCAAGAAACGAACGTCTATCCTATGGCTTAGGTTGCCTTTCCACACTCAAGCATGGGTCATCATAATCGAAAACAAGTGCTATGCATCCAGTCTTTTTTTTCTGATACCATGGTTAGTATGCACATGAAAAAGTGGATGATCCTAAAGTGCTCAACCATAATTTTCAATCAGAAACATGTGGTGCACAACCAGGTTTTCCAATGTATTTACTAACCGGTTGTGGCGATGTCAGCATAGCACCAAGACAACACCCGTGCTACTATGCTCTTAATTAAAATACACCAAACCCTATGTCATGAAATGCATAAAAAATTCAGCAACAATCAGCATGCAAATCGCACCATTCAAACATCCCAACCCTCTATGTTTAGGTATTGCTTCTGTTGCACAAGTGTAGAGGTTCAGTTTGTCATGTTTTGATGTATAAAAAGTGATAAATCACAAACTTTAACAAGGAGATAGGGAAAACTGAGGCTAAACCTCATGCTTTGCCACTACCATACATCCACAAACAATCATTATATTTTTCCTTATTTTTGTGAGGCGTTTTTCTATTTGTCCCCTTATTTTTTCCATTTTCTTGATTTATTTGGCAATAAAATATACTATTTTCTGATTTTTCTTGTTCCAATCACTTCAGCATACTAACATTCAATTTATTTTCCATTTCCCCCCCATAAGAACACGTTTCACCCACTCGAAACGGAAACACTACCATTTTACCGCTTAAAAACCGCATTTCGGGTTTACGAGAATTAAATAGCACATGTAAATCATTGCAAAATCATAATTTTCTGATAAACAGCAATTAATCATGGTGCAATCAGCACTCAAACAAATTTTCATCCAATAAAAACATCATTACCATCATAAAATACCCAAAAGCCTTCATTTTTCTTCATAAAAATGGTCATACCGTGTTTTTACGAGACCCAAGACGCATTAAATGATTGCGTGACCAGCACACGGAGCCTCCATTGCTCTCAATCCAATATTGCACATCAATCTTCAGCATCTCCATCGATCTCCATTACCATTTTCCTCAATCTCCCTCCCAGTTCCTCCTTCAAAAGATAGTGCACATGAACAACCCATAGAGAGGAGAGAGAGGGAGGAGAGAGAAAGACTAGATTCTGATCTCTTCATTCAGTCCACCATATCTCGCTGTGTACATCTTGTGGTATTACCCTAATTTGATGATACCACTCTTTAGATCAATGCGGCTGAAAACCTTTGAGCCTCCTAGACGATCCAAAATGTCGTTAATTCTGGGAATAGGAAACCGATTCTTCACAGTGATTTTGTTGAGGGCTCGATAATCAATGCACATCCTGAATGTGCCATCTTTCTTTTGAACAAGAAGAACCGGTGAACAAAATGGTGAGCTACTTGGCCTAATTAGCCCACGGTTGAGTAGGTCTCCGACTTGCTTTTTGATTTCTTCTTGTTGAGGACGGCTCACACGGTATGGTGCTATATTAGGAGGAGAACTACCCGGGATAATATCAATATGATGGTCTTCTGGCCTTTCTGGGGGAAGCTGATAAGGAAGATCTTCCGAAAAACAATCTTTATACTTTTCCAAGAGCTGAAGTTGCTCTTGGTTTTCAGCATTCATATTATCTTTTACATCAGTGACATAAAGCAGAAAACATTGAACACAATCCTTAATTGCTCTAGAGACTTGCATATGGCTTACCATAGGTATGGTGTCTCCAGAAACTCCAGCTTGGATCTCGTACTTCTTGCCTTTTTTTGTGAGTTCTACCTTCTTTTTCTGAGAGAAGATGGTTGAATCTACTCTATGATTCCAGGGCATGCCAAGAATCACATCGCAACCATCAAGATCTCCGATACAAAAGGTACTGTAGCCTTGAATTTGAAACTTGAGCTTGCCAATGTAGGGTATCACAGTCTTCACTGTGTCACCTTCATCAGCATTCAAAGCTTGGCGAACTTCTGCCGGAGTGTCCATCTCTTCATTCTTTAATCCAAGCTCTTTAGCTAATTGCAAGGAAATAATATTTTCATTCGCCCCAAGATCTATCAAGAATAGTGCTTGCTTACCTTGCAACTGTCCCCAAGCTTTTAATAATTTGCACATCTCTGGAGTGTGAGTTGTGTTTGCAACTACATCACTAATAGCATTGATTTTCACTGGCAACTTAGGCTTGTTGTCAAAAACCTTGCTTTGTCCCTTGTTTGGACATTGCTTCGCTATGTGGCCTGTTTGTCCACATTTAAAGCACTTCCCTTCTTTCATGAAGCGTTGCTTTTCTTCTTCGGAAAGCTGCTTTGCTTGTGGGTATAGATTGGAGCGAAATTGAGGAGCATTAGGAGGTGCATAGGGCTTCATCTTCTTTTGATTTGATGGCTGCTTTTGCCACTGTTTGTGTACTTCATTTGGGGCTGAATACTCCTCATCATCAGCTACTCTCTTCTTATCATTCTTTTGGAATGATTTGTTGCCATTGTGCTCCATTTCCCATGTCTCAGCATGGTCAATGAGTTCCCTGAGACTAGAACAATGATAATGATTAAGAGCAGTACGAAGTTTAAAATGCAAACCTCCTTGAAACTTCCTAAGCTTCTTCGAACTGCTGATCTTCTTGAAATGTTGGACCTTCAAAAGTAGCTCCCAAAATCTCTTGGTATAGTCACCAAGTGACTCATTTTTCTTTTGCCAAAGCCGATCCCATTCCATTTTTACATCTCTTTTGAAATGAACAGGAAGAAATTGGCTTTGTATCAGGCGAACAAAGGACCGCCATGATTTTGGGGCAGCATGATCATATTCCAACCCCGTCCACCAAGTATGGGCTAAGTCGGTTAAATGTAAAGCTGCAAACTTAATCTTTTATTTTTCTTTATACTTGTCACGACCATACAAAATTTGAAATTGACGAATAAACTTCAGAAGAAGATCAGGATTTCGGGAACCATCATACATACTGAACTTGATCTTCTTTTTAAGTTGAGATAGTGACTTAGTCTTCTTCTTCTTCTTATGCCTTCGTCCATGCTGGGATCTTGAGGTTGAAGATGATGAAGTGCTTGATGGGGATAAAGATGGAGACGAGGGTGAAGAATGTCGACGCCTTTGACGATGATGAGGTCTTCCACGAGAAGGGTGAGACTCTTCATTACTAGAAGAGGATCCATCAGAATAGGCGCCAGATGACTTTGAAGAAGAGGATGAGCTTCGACGCAATCTCTTTCTTTGTCTTGAAGTAGAATGGGACTGCCTCTTATAAGTAGTTGGACTTCTTGATCGGCTCCTTTCATTGGTATGGCTTTGTCTCCTTGAAGTAGATGGGCTTCTTTCCTTGAATTCTTTGGGATTCTCAACTTTTTCTAGTTTGAGAAGTTGCTCACGAATTTGCTGATTCTCCTCTCTAAGACTTTGAATGGCTTGAAGGATAGCACTCGATTGATCCATTGAGACCAAAGAAAAAAAATATGCTCAAGCACTCAATGCAAGGGGGCTGAAAACAAACAAACTTATAGTTTTAAGCACTACCAGTGTTGGGGGTGAGGACCGAGCCAAAGCTCTGATACCACTGTAAACGCCCCGAACAACGTAGTATGCTTAACAATTATGATATTCGCTTGTTTTCGAGATTTAATATAAAAGAGAATGAACACTTAAAGCTGAAAATGAAAATTACTCACAAAATTACACCCATGAAAATGTAAAAGTAATGGAGACAAGATTGAGGGTTGAAGATGGGCAACCCCCCCCCCCCGAAGGAATGCATTTCTGCTCAACCCAAGTCCCTTAGGGAAGAGCTCAGTTACAATCAACCTGAGAGTGAGAAGAAGTAATTCTCACTCTCACAAGATCATGCAAAGATGTACAAACACACATGCATTATCTATTATGCAATGATAAGAACTGATTTCTTTACAGTATGAGAGAAGAAAAAGGGAAATTCAGCCTTTCCCCATCGTTGATCAACAGTACATGGATAGGGCTTGCTTCTTGTAGCTAAAATGGAAGAAAAAGCTCGAGAAGGAGGTGTTGTGATGAATTTACAGGCTTGCTGTCCTGTAAACAACAGTGATAGAAGAGGAAATATGGAGAAATTTGATAATGAAGAAGTGGGGGATGATGATGGGGATGGATGGGGCCAGTTTCTGGCTATCTGTGGGTGCTGTACATGAGTTTACAGCAAAGAAAAATGATGATCAATGAAGAAAAACGAGCTCTTATTTATAGGAAAGGGGAGAGCTAGTACAAAAGGGGAAAGTGGAGTAGCACAAGACAAGTGTCCAGCCACATGTCATGAGATGTGACAAGTGGTGGGACACTTGGAAACTTGTGTGACAAGTGTCTTAACACTTGTCTCTTCTCTATGGCCTTCCTTTTTGGGTTGAATACTGTCAAGAATAGAAACAACCAAATTTAGTAAGCACAGTCAGAGTACAGAACTTACTATTTTTAGAATGACATCCCTATTTTTTAGGACTAGCATTTTTAGGCTAATTCGAGACTCCTAAATTTTAGGAACCTCCTAAAATTTAGGGATCTCCTAAAATTTAGGGACCCCCCCAATATGGGTGTCATATGAAAGCTTTTTCCGTGTACATCGCAAAAATGGTATCCGAATCTTCATGTGACTTTCCTATGCAAAGAAATGTGCATTTCAAGCTTTCAGCCCACACATGCACATTATACAAGCATTTCATGATCATGCCATCTTGTTGATTGTAACTGTCTGTTCTAGTGGATCTAGCCCACACTTCAAGGCATCAATCCTTTCTGTGTGCGAGTCTAACCCTGATATGCGTGAGTTCTAGTCACAGGTGCCCAATCGGGTCATATAGGTGGAAGTGTGAACTATCTTTTCTCTAACCCACCGCGTGGGTCCACCATAACCTGTGACCACTCATCAGTGGCCAGCTCCAATGCACTTTTCTTTATATCTAATTAGTGCAAAGGAAATAAATTTAATAAATCATTATATAGACAAATTAATGAAAAAGGATACAAATTCTGTTTCTATAGAGTTGTGACATAAGCATAGGTGGATGAGGGATTAGTCAACTATAAAACATCAAGAGAAGAAGAAACAAGTAATCATCATTAGAATCACTTTGCACAACATTAATCGCTTTAATCTTGACACTAAAGTTGCAAGCCTAGACAATGTTGTGATCATCATTCTTTTCTTGGACTTTTTCCTTTCCCTTTTTCTTACACTTGTCATCGCACATTTTATGGCACTATGGTTAAATATGACCCTGCTTCTCACAATAATGACAAATCCATGCATACTTATGGCCACAAGACTTACTACAAGACTATCCATATGACTTAGAATGAGACTTTTGAGAGTCTCTCTCACAATAGTCATTATTGCTCTTGGCATTATTACCTATGATTGTCAAAGTAGGAGAGCTATATGAAGTATGAACACTCCTTCTATTAATCTCTTCATCCAATAATGCACCCTTTGAATATGTTCAATGATTTAGGTAATGTAACAAAAAAGAATAGTGGTGGAATATTATCCTTAATCTCCTATGAGGACAAGTTGCTGAAAATAAAATGAAACTCATTCGAGTAGGCAGGCATGGAAATCCCCTCCTTTAGAGAAAGGTCCATGAGTTGCTTCAGCCAATATATCTATGACCAGGGATATTATTTCCTATAACTACTAGGCGGTTTCTCCTTCATAAGAGACAACATTATATAAGTCATACTTAGAGAGTAAAAAAATGATTGTAGTTTTATATAATTCATCCAATTCAACCCAATCCTCTATATCAAAGCATTCAAGCTATACAACATATCTCAATGGCTTAATCTACAATATTTACACCAAAAACTTACTATATTTGTGTCTTCCAATAGTTGTAAATTAGTGCGATCTAGTTTGTCAATGGTAAAGATAGCAATGTCATTTGATCTATAAGCCATTAGGCCAAGAGATGGAAGCACAATACAATAAGATGGGCTACTATAAATCACTACAAATTTATCCCAAAATTATAGCCAACATAAGGGCTAAGAAAGAGACACTATCAAAATAGTGACATTTCCACTAACCACAACTAATTACCTATGAAGACAAAGTGTTTGCTCTCATGAATACTGTTAAAAACTACAATTACAACACTACTATAATAAATGGGGCAATAAGAGAATCCAATATTGAGAAACTAAGAAAAAGACTAAGCTCCCATTCCCAGGAATATCGAGAGAAGCAATGAGGATATATATAAGCAACTTGCAGTGAAGATGCATACAACAACACCAAGAGATTGTTGAGATAGCAAGCTCAATATGTGCATACATTAATGATGGACCACTTGACTAGATGGGTCCACACATCTATACTTAGCACGTCGGTGGTAATATAATCCTCACATGGTCAGAATCCTCACATGGTCACACTGACTTATCACTTATTTTATTTAGTTAATTGTACCCACCTGGCATAGTTATAATGCTAGCCAATTAGTATAATTAATTATGGACTGTTTGACTTAGTAGGCCACTTTTCTTTATATTGCAACTTATCTATACTTTTTGTGCATTGTATTGTGTATGGAAGAAGAAGAAAAAACGGACAAGAAAACATTTTGACGTCCATCTCTCTTATTGTATTTTTGAGTGAGCTTCCTCTTGTGTCTAGAATGTGTGTTTGGCATAGCAGCTCAAGCAAGTCCCCCCATTATGCGATTTGGGATTTGAGAAAGGATTCAAGAAAGCAAGCAATGAGTAAGAAGCTCTCCCATTCTTTAACTCTTTCTCTTGGGATAGTGCATGTGGAGACAGCAAAAGCACGGCAGAGTGAAAATCTCAAATTGCTATGAGATTTGGTATGCAAGCAAAGCACTGTATATTCTGTAAATATACTCTTTAGGGCTTTTCACTACTTTTTTGCGCATCTAAAGCCATTTCAACTCGAGTTTTAGAGCCGCAATGTTGTGAACATTAGTTTTAGGGTATACTGGGATTTTTAGCTGTATCGACCAAAAGTGGGTGTACAGGTTTCAAATTTTGAATATGTACTTTTTGAGGTATTTGCAATGAAGCAAACATAATTTTTATTTGCAACTAGATTGCAGATTACATGTATTGTTGAGCAATCAGTGAAAAATATTGCTTGATGTATTGCTATGTACTTCTTGTGAAAGGTTTTAGAAGACTAACTTGTTGTTCTATATCATTTTTGTGATAATGGCAGAGAACAGTGGAAATCCCATCATTAAGAAGCTAGACAAGAACAATTATCCTTTATGAAAGTTCCATATGACAAACTTTCTCATTGGAAATGGCCTTTATGAATTCCTTTTAGGTCAAGAAAAGGAACCAAAGATGAGTATCCTTGCGACGACCTGTAGATGAATTAAAGGCATGCAAAGAATGGAATGCAAAATATAAAAAGGTGATATATTGGCTATATGTAGTCATTGATAATAATATGTTGGGACATATCAAGAATGCAAAAACTTCACATGCAGCTTGGACAATTTTTTAGAACATGTTTTGAGTAAATAAAAAGGTGGAAAAACTCAAGTAAGAGTTGAATACCTTGAAGAAAGAGAAAATGTTTGTCAATGAGTATGTTTTGAAGATGATGAGAATTACAAATGGTTTAATAGTGATTGATGCAATTCTCGATGATGATGACTTGGTTTCATCTACTTTAGGTGGCCTTAATAATGATAAGGCTTTGAAATCATTTGTCACTTCTATATATGTATGGAAGCCATTTCCAAACTTTGATGAGTTGGTCTCTCTCATGATTACCATAGAGATCAAATCCATGGTGACTCATCTGAATGAAATGGTGAACAAGTCCAAGCATTCTACTCAAGTTCAAGAAGGGAACATGGTAGATCCTCTTCCAAAGGCCATGGTATGGGATATGATAGTAAAGCAAGTTAAATCAGAAATTTGGTGAAATGTAGATTACAGGAGGCTGTGGAAACTTTAAAGATAGAGGGAGCTCTAAAGAAAGAGGTGGATGATAGAATAGAGGTCCTAGAAATTCTGCTATTGTTTGCCATTATTATGGAAAAATAGGTTACATTGCAGCCCATTGTTATGCTAAGAAGGATGATACCGATAGTGGTAAATTGCAGCAAGGAAACTATGCATCATCTTTACGAGATAGAATGAAGAAAAAAATGAGTGTCTATTTGCTATGTAGCATATGGTGAATGCTATTACTAGAAAAGGGATACATGATGATGCATGATATGTCAATTTAGGTGCATCTAATCATATAACCAATCATCTTGAATGGTTTGGAGAGATACAAAACTTACAAAATACAGGTTATGTGCAAATGGGTGACAATTCATGCCACCCAATTTCACACATTGAAAAGGTTCCCTTGTCCTTGCATAATGACTAGACAAAGAGTCTATCAAATGTATTGCATATGCCATCAATCACAAAGAATTTAGTATCTATTGGCCAAATAGTAGAATAAGGGTTGCAGGTTCAAATTAATGCAAAAGGTTACTTTGTAAAAGACTTTAATGACAAGTACAGGTTAGTTGCAAAAGGAACTAAAGTTAGCTGCATGTTCACTTTAGCTTCTAGAATTTCTGCAATGAATGCTGTTGTGTATGCCAAAGGAAAAGGAGTGGTTGCAAACATTGAAATATGGAATAAATATATTAGACATGCAAATGTGAAAAGACTGAAATTAATACCATCCAAAGGATTGGTTACAGGCTTCTTTGCTTTTAGAGTTATACAATTTCATAAAGTGTGTGAAGCATGCCTATTTGATAAGCAAGTAAGACAACTTTGAGGTGTCTGCTGCTAGAAGGTGCACCTTTTAGTAGTCCATCAGTAGGTTTTCCAAAATGACATCACCCGCCAGTGCTCCCTTGGAGTATCATGGGGTTTGTCACTTATACCTACTAATTCTACATCGTAACAGAAGATTTTCGGCCAAACCCTTTAGGATGACTTGGATTTTTGGGTTCCTAAAATTAGAGGGTCTCCTAATAGCCAACTAGCATTAGTAATTTCAAGTCTCCACTTCTTATAGGATTACTCGAACTAAATTGGACTTTCCATTGCACTTGGTTCAAAGAGAATGGGAGACGAAGGGGAGTGCGGTACATCAACCCTCCTGTCCATAAGACAAAATCCCATTTTGGTCCCCCTAAAAATAATACAAGTCGGTTCTACCTAACATTTAGTTGGTCAATTTATCATCTTCCTATTTCTATCGCCGATTTAGAAAAACTCCCAGCTAACCGGGACCACCTTACCATTGGATGGACACGTCGAGGGTCATGCCATCTGCTTTCCTTTGACGATGATATCATCTTTAGTATTTTTAATTACCTACAGTATATTTATTGAAATATATACAACTAGTTTCCTTTATGAGTCCATTAAATCACATGTTCCTTTACATAATTTATTTCATAGACACGCATACAATTCAAACAATCCTTGAATAAAAAAGAATTTTCTTTATTATATTGAAAGTTTATTACAATTTTCATCTTTTCAATCCTACAAAAGATATACAAAATTCCACAAGGGTATTCTGTCCACCAAGATTTCTCCCTTGTATAACTAGTATTAGGGTTTTGGGATCTCATCTTGGGTCGCGAAGGGGCTCATTAGATTCTAGAAGTAATGCGAAATTTAGGCCAAACCTCCTATTTATTGCAACACCAGCAACATGAAAAAAGCGTGAAAATAGAAAAATATGAGAAGCAGGAAAAGGCGTAGGGCAGGCATGGAGAAGGGGCCTAAAAGAATAATAAGTCTGAAAAAAATCTAAAAGCATGGGAACAACCACCAAAAGTCCAAGGTGTAACCGCCGAAGTCTGGAGTTAAAAGAAAGAAAGCGCACCTTTAAATACAAAGGCGCTCTCAAATCCTTGTAAAAGAGTGCTAGGCTAACTCCTGTGCAAATTGTAAACTTAGAAAAGTGGTAGGACTAGCTAGGAAGTGAAAGAATGGAGAAAAAGGACCTAGGCCATGGTTGGCCATGTAAAAATTGAGGATGACCACCTGTGGGAAGTAGGGCATGTATATAAACTTGAAAAGTGAACGAGAAGCTCATTCTTATGTGTTGAAAAAAGCTTCTTCTTCTTCTTCTCTTCTTATTGCCTCCTTGCTTGTGCTTGAGAGAGGGAGTGAGTGAGTGTAAGTGAGCGAGGGAGTGTTGAGAGTGGAAAAAGACTGAATTTTTAACTGATTTTTGTTGTTTTTGAGGTGTGAATGATTGATTTTTCATGGATTTAGAGTGATGTATGGTTTTTAATGGAAGTATTTGAGAGTGTTTTGGATGATATTGATTATGTTTTGGAAGTTCATGATGATTTTCAATGGAGATATGAAGCATGTTCTGGTAGGTTCTATTGAGCTTCTGATTAGTTATATATACCTTCTGTATAGCTTCTGTTTTGTTCTGATTTTCTTCTGTATGAAGCATGGATTGATGATTGATGAAGATTGAGATCTTTTGAAAGTTTATTAAATAGTTTTTGATAGTTTGGAATGGTTTGAGTATGAGTTATGAGGTTCTGATGACCTTCTGTAGACCCTCTGTAGAGCCTCTATCTCTACTCTGTCTCTGTACTGTAACTGTACTATAGCTGCTCTGGTACTGTAATGTAACTATTCTGTAGACCTTCTGTAAGTTTTCTGTAGAATATATGTGTGACTTTGGAAAAGTTTTCTAACCTTTGGAAAGGATGAATTTAAGTTCAAAAGAGCTAAAACAAGTGGAAGAAGTAGCTGCTGAAGACTAAAGAGAAGACTAAGTGACAGTGACAGTAGTAAGCTGTGAAAGGACACTGTAGTGGCTCTGGTGACTCTTCATATCAGACATACCTCTTGGGAGGTTCATCCACGACCTAAGAAGGATTATTTAGAGTTATTATGAGAGCATTGTAGTGAGGATATGATGTATTATTTTGAGAGAGAGGGAGAGAGAGTTAGAGATAGTCAATTCTATCAAAACAGTGTAACTGTATATGAGAGATTGAGAGAGAGAACTATGAAGACATTGAAGATGAATACTATATAATTTATTTCCATTCAAAGATGGTGTATTTCTTTGTGTTCTTTTTTCTATTGAAGAATTTTATGAAGATGTTGAAGATTATGGTTGATTCTATCAAATCCGTGGGAGAAATCTACTATGATGCTGCGTGAAGAATTGTTGTTTTCTTTGTTTTGATGATCAAAAGAATGAAATAAAATCTTGTTGATGTTACAAGATAGATTTTCTTGCAAGAGAATTCCCTTTTCCTTAGTGCTCCTCTTGGGGCTCCATGTTTTTGGTACGCAGCCAAGGAAACTTGCCATCAATAAAAGCACCAGAAGAGACTGAAAATGAAGAAAATGGCATTGTCAAGAAGAGGAGAATTCAATGGAAGTTTGCAATGTTCCTTATTCCACTGAAGAGTTGGAAATTCTCATAATCAAAGCCACTTTCCATAATAAGTTCATCCCACAATGGCGGAAATATATCACCATCATGATGCATGCCCTATGTGGTGGACTATTTGTCAAGATTGTGGGAGATAAGGAAGGAGTCTCACTTGTAGCTTTCTTGCTTGTACAATGGGGGAATACACACAAAGGTGGAGGTTGAAATCAATTTTCCTCTTCTTAGTTGTGTAAGCCAAAAAGAAGTCTCATACAAATAAATAGAAGAACCCTATATATGGGTCTCAAACCAAACTCAACTAACTAAGGTGGCATACTAACTGAGCCACAAACTAGAGTAGATAAGGATAGCTGTCATCTAGCTATTATCCATGGGCGGTGTACCAACCACATTTGCAAACAACTGACAAGTCGGTGACATAAATGCACAACGGACACCCTGGCATATCACAAGTGGAGCTCGATATCTCAACACTATTTCCTCTTCCTGTTGAAGCAACAGAAACTTGCATCTTGGTGGCAAACTGTTTGGGAACAAACTAAAGAGCAGAAAATGAGAGAATGACCATCCATGGAAGATTTGGCATTCATTGAGAAGTTTCCAGACATCATCAAGTGGGAGATTGTGAAGAAGCTTCAGGAGTCTTGGTCTGTAGAGGTTCACGAGAACAAGAAGGAAAAGAGTTGGAATTTGTTCGTGGATGCTCAACAGCAAGATACATGGGATGCTTGGTGCACTGATAATCATTTGTTTGTCCAATTAGCAACCCACTGGAAATTGGTAGACAGAGTGTTTTTCACAACATACACTATAAATGAAATAATGTGTCATTAGCTGGAATATAGACGCTCATTAATGGAATAATGAACGAGGACGATCATCATGAAGCATGGTAATATCAACATCCAAAAGTAGGGAATGAAGCATCAATTGAATAACGAATGAGGGTAAGAATCATGAAGCATTGCAATATCAACATACCAAAGCATTGAATGAAATAGTAATTGAATAACATTGATTGAATGAAAAATATAAAATAAGCTATGAAACTTATGAAACAATGACATGACAAAGAATCCATAACATAAGACACGACATTGCTATTGTTGGTTCTTTTTGTAATGTCGATGCTATTGATACTGAAGCTAATTAACAATAACCTGGATATAATAACATTATCGCCTAACAAGGAGTATCCTTTCGACTCTAGGTAGTTTATACGTAGAAAGACAAAAACATAATTATAATCACTTTGGTGATGCGTTAATGTAAAGCTTTGGATAAAGCTTTTGAGAATAAAGATTTTGAATAATAAGAAGACGAAAAAGAAGGCGATGGCAGTAGGCTTCGCATTATATCCAGGAATAGCATGCATGCTTTTTCATGAAACGCTAATTGGAGACAAAGAGAGGTAGAGAGAGAGAGAGAGAGAGAGAGAGAGAGAGAGAGAGAGAGAGAGAGAGAGAGAGAGAGAGAGAGAGAGAGAGAGCAATCCGGGCCTTGCCATGCACAATCTCGTAGCTGTGTTTGAGTCTCAAGCTGCCGTTCGTTCATAAGCCTGGTTCGGCAGCATGGAATTCATACCATGCACAATCTCATAGCTATGTTTGAGGCTCAAGCTGCCGTTTGTTCATAAGCCTGGTTCGGCAACATGGAATCCATACCTTTTTCAAGTTGAAGGAATTTCTTGGAGATTTTATCTTTTGCATTGATGTCGCTTATCCTTATTTTACATGTTGTATATTTAGGAGTGATAAAGCTCTTTTGATGCCTCTGAATAGGCATGTTGTAATTCAGGAGTGATGTAGCTCCTTCTCCGTTGATGTTTTAATTCACGAGTGATGTAGCTCCTTTGACGCCTATGAATAGGCTCTTGTAAGTTCAATTTTTTAATTTTATATTTTGAATAATAATATAACGGTAGGCCTATATAGAGCTGTGGGTTTTTCCCTTGAGCCCCAAGGGTTTTTTCATCCATAGTAAGGGACCTTTATTTGAGCGGGGGTGTTAGCTATATATAGTCTGTCTACTGTCTACATATAGTGCCCCAGGTCCTCTCTATATATTCCTATCGTGTGTGCTCAGTTGATACACTTCTGGTGTCTCATATCTCTCTTCTCTCCTCTCTTCCTTTCGTCTCTCATCTTCCTCGCAGTTTCCAACACCGTCAAACCCTAACCAACGAGGTTATGAATCCACGCTAGGAATGTGGACCGAACCCGCCACGAGAGGTCTCTCCGTGGAAATTACTTGGTGTAGGAGGATACTTGGGTGCCAGTGGGGGCTCTGGCCGTAAATCCCAATGCCTCCAGGCCCTACGCAAGTGTTCTACTGACTCGAGTGGGATCTCGAGGCCTTGATACTAGTTACAAGGCGGAATCTTGGGAGGATAAACCTTCGGGTTTTGTTGTTTCCGAGAGACGGAAGGATTTTTCTGCGGAGGCTAAAAGGAACACTTAATTCTCTTGTATGGGCGGGAGACAAATATTAATATGAAGATAAGTTAAGGAAGTGTTTGATCTTGTTTTATCTTGTCTTCGTGTCCGTGCCCTAGATTACGTAAAGGAACCTGTGACTAACGGATCAATTAAGGAAGCTGCTTTTATGTGTCAAACATAACGTGGTAGGTAATTAGATAATTAAAACAACCCCCGAGGGAAGTGTGGTGGATGTGACCAATGGGTCTATCTTACGAAAGAGTGGTCTTGGTTAGCTGAGAGCTTTCCTCAAAGGAAATCTTAATGAGAAATGTTAGGAAAGGAAAAAGTCAGTCTATGACCTTAGACAATGTTGGCTAGGAACCTGAACTTCAGGTCAGTCATAGTGGGAACGGCCGGATAAGTTCCATTGCGGAGCAGACTCGAGGGACCCTAGTTGGCAAAACCCATGTCATTCCATGGGAGTGCCGGGTGGTGTCTTCTATATGTATCTCTTGATGGACTGCTAAGACGTGTCCCGTGATTTGAGGAGCGGGCACGTTACAAATAACCCCAAAATTTGTGTAAATAAAGGCACCAAAATGTGCTCATCATAGAAACATCTTGTGTATAATGATCCATTGCAAATATAATTCTTGTCCAAAAATTGTCTATGAAGTAATGTAAAAATAATGTGTAGTCCAAAGGCTCACATTAAAAAAATGTTGAGAGGAAAAGAAAGGTCAACACCTTTTGTCTCATGCTAAAATGAGAGGCCCTTTAGACCTTAGCCTTTATATACATTTTGAATTTCATAATATCAAGAAAATGAGACTTGTTGGGTGATTTGAGGAGGTGGGAGGTTGAGGTGGCTAAAACCTTTCTCTTCATTTATCTTCTCATGTCATGCTTCATTTCCCTCTCTCCCCCCACTTTGGCACAACACTTGCCTTCTTGTTCTTGTCTCTTTCTCTTATGTTGCATGCCCATTTTCATGGAGAGTGAGGAAGAGGAAGAGGGTGAGGATGGCCTAGATTTCTCAATCTCTTGTTTGTCATTTTTCTTGAGTGTTTCGAGGATATGGTTCTTGGTAAAGAAGGAGTGTTTTCTTGTAGGTTTTCATGGCCAACAAGCTATTTCCAGTCTCTCTTGGTGCTAGTTCATGGTTCTCTTTGTGCTGTTGCACGGTGCCGTTCATTTGGTGCACTGGCTAGGAAAGAGGTAGCTATGGAGCTTGCAAGCAAAATAGTTTTATAGGTTTAGCCATGGAAGGTTTCACACAGTTTCTCTCTTCAATAATGAATTATGAATTTTAGAAGAAAGAAGAAGGAAATGATGGAGAGCATGATGTCAATATTCTCTCTCCCCTTCTTGGTTGTATCCTCAAGAAGAATAGATGCATTGTCTAGAATCAAGGGCTTTTCAATGAGAAGATGGAGAAGAAGATGGGTTGATAAGTCTCTCTTCCCAAAGAAAAAAAAAACACAACATTATCCCCCCCCCTTTACCACACTTCACATCAAACATTCGTTTACAAGCCCATCCACCATACCTTCCTCCCATGCCCTCCATATTCCGAACTGATGGCCCTAGTCTTACTAGTTGTTAAGGTCTACGGTGACCTCGTCCTTGAGAGAGAACAAGGCCGTGTTCACCAACCACCGGTCTATCATCCAAGAGATAATAATCAACATTGCCAAGATGAACAACCTCAAACCTTCATTTGATAGTAGGCCTACCACTAGTTGTGCATGAGATGCTTTAATAACCTCTATGACAATAAAAATGCCGCCTTGCGTACTAGATGAATGTATGTTTGTCTCTCACCTCACCCTTCTATTACCACCATAATGGTGGCCTAAACAGTGTCAACACCAACCAATTATCCATCAAGAAGTCCCAAGTCTTGTTCTTGTTCAAAGCATCCATTTCCTATCCATGGCTTTCTTCCAATCCTTATTTTCAATTGCTTCTTCAAAGCAAGTAGGCTCCACATGCTATAGATAAGATACCATGTATGCATAATGCATTTTCATAAAGTCATTGTATGTCAACCTCAATTGAGGTACACTAGACAATGTCTCAATCATTCTTACATGTGGTGGTACGTACTTCCTTGTACTTTTTATGACTGGATTTTTGAGGTATCCCACACTCATCATCCATAGACTCATCTTCTAAACTCTTACCCATTGCCTTCTTTTGTGCACTCCTCAACCTACCACTCCATGGGTTATAGATCCCAATTTCTCTTATAAGTATCCATCTCAAATGTAACTTTAGGTTTATATCATGATCCATATTCATTGAATCTTACATCCCTACTTATGTAGACCCCTCTAGTGATAGGATCATACCATTAATAACCCTTCTCGCATGGATAGCCAAGGAAAATGTACTTGAAAACCTTTAGTTCTATTTTTCTCCTCAAATCATTCAGAAAATAAACATAACATACACAACCAAACACCTTGAAATATACAACTATAGGTATTCTCCCATAGATCTTCTAAAATATCAATGTGTGATAAGTCAATGATGTAGGAGTCATGTTCATTATATGAATTGTAGTAGTACCTAGCCTAATAAATCAAAGTATGTGCATTTGGTTTTTCATATCACTTGCCACTTCAACAAAGATCATATTTTTTCTTTTTACAACACCATTCTACTAAGGTGTGTACCTACATGTAGCCTACCTCTTAATCCCATGATCTCTCAAGCAGTCGGAAAATTCATTTGATATGTATTTACCTCCATTATCTAGTCTCAAGCACTTTTTGATACTTCTTCCAAACACTTCTCAAAAGCCTCACTTCTATGTTGCAAGAAATAGATCCATGTCATCTATTGAAATCATCAATGAATAGAATGTAAAACCTACATCTCCCACTCAAGGGCATATTCTAACACATGGACCCCAACAGGCATATTCCAACACATGGACCCCAAATGTCTAAATGTACCATTTTCAAAGGATATGTATTGATTTTCTCCCTCTTTGGAAATGGGAGTTTAGACTAATTGCCAAATTGACATTCATCACATACATTATCATAGTTAACATAGCCAAAATGCGAAAGACCATGAACAAACTATATAGGTTTTATTTTTTTCATCGTTTGTAAGTTTACATGACCAATTCTTCTATACCATAACTCAATAACCTTGTATTTTTCATATCTAGTCTCCACATACATAGAACTTTGTATGACATGAGTATCTACATGCAATGCAAACAATCTACCTTTCTTTTGGCCACAAGCAATCAACCTACTAGGTTTACCATTTCTAAAATCCTCAATGAAATAGCCATACTTGATAAATTTTACTAATAGTCATTGATTACCAACATAAGCTAAATTTTTAGTGATCATAGGCACATACAAAACATCCCCAGGTTTTGTCTCTATCCCATCTCTACTTACCAATGGAACACTTCCAATGTCAATGATCTTATGCAATGTATCATCTCCCATAGCAACATACCCATCACTTTACATTTGTTCCTTCTTGTCAAACCATTCTGTATGATAGTGTCATATGATTCATAGCTCTTGAATCCAAAACCAATCGTCCTCTCTAGGTGGATATGTCATGCTACCAAGTGCATCATACTCCATAGAAAAAATATGACTTCTATGCCTCTAGAGACATAACTTGTGCCTTCATAACCACCTACATAATGACCATATACCAAGTTCTTCCACGGCATCTAAACATACCATTTTGCTAATGATTTATTTCTAAAAATGGCCAAACTCTCCATAGTAATGGCAAGCCTCTCCCTATGAGGACTAGAGTCTAACAATTCTCATTCTAGGACACATGGATAGTCTAAGAGTAAGTTCCATAGACATAAGTCCGGTATTACTTGTCATTATTGTGGCAAAGCAAGTCATATTTCTACACAATGCCATAAAATGCAAGAAGACCAAGTGCAAGGAAAAGAGAAATGGTAAAGTATAGCACAAAAATCATTAGATAGGTACTCTCCCCCTCCATCTAATCTCAAGCACTTAACTTTCAATCCTATTTCTATTTCAAGAGTAGTCTTGAAAGTTTTAAAGTGCTTAAATACATCATTCATTTCCTTCATGAAATATACCATAACTTACTTAAACAATCATCAATAAATATAACAAAATATTTGTTGCCACCAAGAGATATATTATGTGTAGCCCCCCAAATATCTATATATACAACATCAAGTATGTTTTTACTTACATATTTGTCATGTGAAAAGGTTGTCTTGACTACTTATTACCAAACTGACATGCTTCACACACTTTATGAAATTCTACAACTCTAAAAGTAAACAACCCTATAACCAATCCTTTGGTCTGCATTAATTTTAGCCTTTGTACATTTACATGTCTAATACATTTATGTTATATTTCAATGTTTGCAACCACTCCTTTTTCTTTAGTCTACATAGCATCATTCATAATAGAAATTCCAGCATCTAAAGTGAACATGTGGCCAACTCTACTTCCTTTTGCAACCAGCCTATACTTATAATTAAAGTCTTATACAAAACAATTTTTTGCATTAAACTGAACCTGCAACCCTTGCTCTGTGATTTGGCCAACAAACACTAAATTCTTTGTGATTGGTGACACATTCAATATATGGGATAGACTCTTTGTCTAGCCATCATATGAGGATATGGGAACCTTTCCAATGTGTTAAATTGGGTGGCATGAATCATCACATGTTTGTACATAACTTGGATTTTGCAAATCCTACATCTCTCCAAATCATTTAGTATGATTTATTAGATGCACTTGAATCAATATACCATACATCATCATGTGTCTCCTTTTCTATGACAACAATCATCATATGCTGCATAACAAATAAACGCTCATTTTTGTCTTCATTCTGTCATAAAGACAATGCATATTTTCCTTGCTACAATTTACTACTACAGATATCATCCTTTTTAACTTAGCAATGGGCTACAATATGACTTGTTTTTCCACAATAATGATAAAAAGTACCAAAACTTCTAGAACCTCTATTCTACCATTCACCTCTTCCTCTAGAGCCCCTTTGCCTCTAAAGTTTCCATAACCTCCTAAAACTTGCATTTTGCTAAATTAATAATTTAACTTGTTTTGTTAGTTTTCACCAACATGTCCCATACCATGGCCTCTTGAAGAGGATCTATCATGTCCCCTTCTCTTGAACTTGAGTAAAAATCTTGGACCTATTCATTTTAAATAAATTTGTTACATTTTTTAGGTAATTGTGAAGGAATTGTCAAATATTTAATTTTCTGTAATTTTGGTGGTGGAAATTTCCACCTGACAAGTTTCCCAAAAATTTGTAGAAATATAGGGATTTTTTTTGAAATTTTTCTGAGTTGAAATAAATTTATAAATTAACTAAATCAATTAAATCAAGGAAATCATGGTAGTTTGGTAAGTATGCTCAAATCAAGTCAGCTAAGTCCTGTTAGTCTAGTTAAATCAGGTAAGTCATACTAAGTCAAGTCAGGTTAGTCAAGGGGGACCAGGTTAGTTTGGGTTAGTCTAGGTTAGTTAGATAAGCTAAGTCAAGTCAGGTTAGGTTAATCTGGGTTAGTCTAGGTTAGTTAGGTAAGCTAAGTCAAGTCAGGTTAGGTTAATCTGGGTTAGTCTAGGCTAGTTAGGTAGGCTAAGTCAAGTCTAACTAACCTAGATTAGGCTAACTAAGCTAGGGTTAGTTAGTAAGGTGAGGACTAACCTGAGGTAGGTTAGGTAGATTAAGGTTAGGTTAACTAGACTAGGGTTAATTAACTAGCCTAAGGTTAGGTTAACTAGACTAGAGTTAACTAACTAAACTAAGGTTAGTTAACTAGACTAGAGTTAACTAACTAAACTAAGGTTAGTTAACTAAATGAAGGTTAGTTGAACTAATGTATGGTTAGGGTAACTAATTGAAGGTTAGTGTAACTAACCTGGGGGGACAGTTAGGGAGGAGGAGGAGGAGGGGGAGGAGGAGGAGCAGCGGGCCGCTGGAGGGCGAGGCGGTGCAGGAGGCGCGGGCTGCGCGCCACCACGATCAGACCGCCACGGATGGAGGAGGAGGGTCGCTGGTGGAGAAGGAGGGGGGAGATGAAGGCCTGCTGGTGGAGAAGGAGGGGAGAAAGAAGGGTGGAAGAAGGAGAGAGAGGAGAGGGGGAGGGAAAGAGAAGAAGAAGAAGAAGAAGAAGAAGAAGAAGAAGAAGAAGAAAAAGGAGAAGAAGGAGGAGTAGGAGAAAGGAGAGGGAAGAGGAGGAGAAGGAAGGAGAGGAGGCACGAATCGACATCGACAGCTACGTTAAATTTTGGTATTCTAATTATATTTTTTTTGTCTTGTTTTTTTTTTGGGTTTTTTGTGGTTTATCAAACTATGGATTTTCCTTTTTATGTGTATGTTTGTGTTTGTTTCTCCTCTTTTTTTTTCTCTCTCCTTTTTGTATCTTTCTTTTTTTTTTCTTTTCTCCTCAGTCTTTGTTTTCCCTTTTTGTTTTTGTTTTTTTTTTAAGTTAGATTTTTTAAGTTTTATTTTTTTACTTTTTTTCTTTTTAATTTTTTTTATTATATTGGTTTGTGTGTGAAATTGTGTGTATAGTGTTGTTTGTTTTCTTTTTTTAAATTTGTTTTTCTAGTGATATTACATAATGAAAAAAAAAACACATCCCTGGCCCGTGCGCATGCACGGGCAGGGGTATAAAAAATTTGCAATGACAGATTCAAACAGATAGGGACGGGGACACGCGAGCCACGGGCGCCACAGGGGCATCCTGAGGTGCATAAAACCAAGAACAGGCGCATTCACGCGCGAAGCAAGAGACACGGTTAATGGGAAAAATAAAGAAAAATTAATAAAAACCAAACCGTTTGTCAGATCAAAAATCTGTAAAAATGAAAAATAGGGCTGGGGATGAGGGGAAAATATTGGAAACATGCAACATGGGCTCCGGGACAAAATCAGGGTGTTCACATGGGAAAAATGCAAAAAACAAACCCGAAAACACATACAGCCATTAATATAAGAAAATCTGCGCATCGAAACGAAGTGCGAAAAGAAGGAAAAGTGTGCAAAACAATGTGTCCAACGACGCTATCCTATCAAAACAAAGTTCCGATCGAGATAGGATGCATTCACATGGAAAAAACCCCAAAAATGGGCCGAAAAATGGACTCGAAAATTAATACGGGAAAAACCGTTGGTCGGAATAGCAGGCAGTAAAAAGAAAAAATGTCTGTGAAAAAGGAATTCACAGGATTGGAATAGCAATGCTTTGTTTGGGGGAAATTATGAAGGGTTCACATGGAAAAAAAACACGAAAAATGCATTAAAAAACTCTGAAAAATCAATAACTAAAAATCCAACAGTCGAAAAAGAGGGGAGAAAAAAGGAAAAAGTGGGGGAAAGGCTGGTAGGACACGACTGTCAAATCAAACTTGAATTCCAGTGGAAATAGGGCAGGTTCACATGGAAAATTGTGAAAATAAGCAGGAAAACGCTCCAAAAACACACAAAAATTAATAACGGATGAACCGTGCATCGAAAGGAGACTGAGTAAAAAGAAAAAATGTCAGGGGGAAAGGGTAGGACAAGCTTGATTCATCAGATCAGGGTTCGGAAGCAATAAAGATGCATTCACATGGAGAATTGTCCATTTTACGGGAACTACTTCAAAAAGTAATAACTTGAAAATCGTCTAGCGGAACAAGGGTCGGTAAAAAGGAAAAATAGGCAGTTCAAAAGGACTAACAGGGCTGTAAGGTTGGATGGAGTTTTTGGTAAGCGTAAGGTCTGTTCACATGAAATGAGCGCAAAACTAATAATAAGGGCAAACAGTCTCGGAACAACCCCTAGGACAGGGTGAAATAGAACGAAAGGGTGGGGAAGGGACCCTAACAGGGTAACATGAAATCACGACATAGATGCATGATTAGAGGAGGGTGTATGCATGGGGGTATGCAACATAGACGCGCAGGGACGGGTCCCTACACTTAAGACCTTAATAGGAAGGATAAACCAAACTGCAAGGACATGGTACATCACATCAGACCAACCACGATATCCCCACACTTAAAACATGACCAGTATTGAGAAACAGAAGGTGTAGGGTTAGAAAAACTTGGCCCATATTGCTAAGAAGGAAGGCCGACTATCGAGGTTGCATCTGGAGGCGTCGTCGACTGCTGGAGGTAACAAAGTGTCGTCACAACACACGCCCTATGTCCGTCATGGCAGGGACCAAGCGGCAGCACCCAGGGAGGTAGCTGGTTGAAGGAGTCACCAGAAATTCGTCGCTAGCCAGGAATATTGCACTTAACTCATGATCACTCAAATGGATTGAAAGAGAAGTCACTCGCCCGATGACTAATATCACTTGAGGAAATCATGATGAAAACCCAAAGCTCATACCCGGTTTAGGAATCGACAAAGGAATGGTGCAGAGGGAGTATGTCAGGGTGCACAATTGATGGTGCATCGATGCGTTCAACCCATCTGGCATAGGTGCAAGGAGAAAGGCAAGGGAGCCTTGTAGGGCAGTGTATAGAACAAAGTGATGTGTCATGTGCTGATGGCAGAAACCCAACCCATGGGTGCATAGGGAAATGGGAACGTACCTGACTCCAAAGGTCGTAACGTCCCTCAATCCTCATCTCTCGTTAATTGATTGAAGAAACTCCAGTCACACTCAACCCACCACCCTCTATCTCACGCTCTATTGAAAGATACAGAGGGCAGCCATGTCCTGAAACCCGTTGATGTAATCCTCATTGTCGCTTGTGCAGAGGTTGTATGCCTTGTGCACATTTGATGGTGCAATTGTGCATCCCGCCCTGTGCCAGCATATAGTGCAAGAAGGAAGGCCAGGGAGCCTTATAGTGCAGTGCACAAGAACAAATCATGCTTTGTGCATTGAGAGGCCCTTCCTGTGTGTGTAGCACTCCATTCACACATCTCACCTCTCATTTGATTTAAAGGGAAAGACTGGTCACTCATCCCACCCTCTGTCTCACTCTCAGATAGATACAGAGGGCAACCCATACTCACATCCCCATCTGGTTAGGATGAAAGCTCACATCACTCAAGGGGTTGGTGATGAAGATCATGTTTGCTGTTGTTATCATGAGGATCTTGAGGACGAGGCATACCCAGGGAGGCAGCCAACAAATCTCGTACTTCAATAACTTGTAAGAAGAGTCGTCGATTAAGAAGGGCGAACGGATTGATATTGCAAAGACAGCACACCAAGGGAGGTGGCTTCAAATTACTTGCTGAAGAGGTTCTGCTAGTGAGTCAGCTATCCTGAACTGCGGGGTGTTACCACCTTTTCCACAGTCAGCTTCTCGTCCAAGGGTGTTTCCACCTTTTCTTGGAACGAGGCCTACTATGACAAGGAATTTCTTCCTTTTCTCCCATAATAGTTTCATTTTTTTTCATTTTTTTCTTTTTTTCTTTTTTTTTCTTTTTCTTTTGGTTTTTTTTCATTAAGAAAGAGAATGGTAGAAACACCACATATCAAGACCAACCTCGTCACCATTGTTGGATCAGACAAGAAGATAACAATGTCGGATTAAGATGTTTTTGCGAGGGGGTAGCAAAATGAGACCGCCTCATGAGGAGAATCATAAGGGCTATCAGAAGCATGACTAGAAGGACAGTGCAACGCCCAAAAGGAAGAGGGTAGGTTGACTGTGATTGTCAAGATCCCCAAGGAGGAAAGTACTTTTTAAGCCGATAGCCATTGATGAGGAAAGGATCATCAGAGGCATCAACGGTTTGCACCTGAACAGAACCATTAGGATTGACGGCCAGTACCTTGTACGGACCCATCCACCGTTGTTGAAGCTTGCTAGGAAACTTGCCAAATCTCAAATCATATGCTAGAACAAGATCACCTTCTTTGAACTCCTTGTGCTTGATGAAACTATCATGATAGGCCTTGCGTCGCGCTTGAGTGGTTTCCATGCACTGTAGGGCCATCCGTCGGATCTCATCCAAGCATTCCAAGTGTAGGAGATGACGTTGCAATGACTCATTATCTCCCAAGCGTTCTTTAACTGCCACTCGCAAGGAGGGCAATTCCAGCTCAATAGGGAAGATAGCTTCTGTACCATACACTAGCTAGAAAGGGATCTGTCCTGTAGCTGCCTTATGGGAGGTTATGTATGCCCAGAGGGCCTCTGTAAGTCGATTGTCCCAGTCGCGATGATGTGCAGCAATCATTCTTGTCAGAATCGAGCAAAGGATGCGATTGGTGACTTCAACTTGGGCATTGGCTCTGGGATAATAGGGAGTGGACTTATGATGGCGGATCTTATACAGTTTCATCAGCTTCTCCATGATTTTGTTAAGGAAATGAGTACCTCTCTCACTTACTAGCTCAAGGGGACTACCAAAATGAGTGATAATATTCTTGTACATGAACAGTGCGACACTATTACCATCGCCCCGCTTTAGGGATTTAGCTTCACATCACTTTGTGACATAATCTGTGTATACTAAGATGTATCTATTCTGCTTCCATCTGGTAGGTGGATCAATGGGATCCCGCGTGTTTTGAATGTAACACACCAAGACCCCCGTGAGAAAGTGAAAGCCTATGCTAAGAAGCTTAAGGAAGTATTTCGTAAGTTACAAACTTACATTCCTATTCTGTCGGCTGCCCAATTGCAATACTTCTTGCATGGATTGGATTTCAATATTCAAGTACAATTGACCAATGTGGCTTTGGCTGATATAGACACCACCATCACGCAGGCAGAAGGAGTAGAGCCACGATTACAAACAGCCTACTCCTCTCAAATAAATCTTAATGAGGGTCTAGTACTTGGAGGCAATTTACCATTGACAAATGGAAGTCAAGGAATGCCTATAAACTACCCTAATGGGAGAGGAAGCATAGTTCAAAATGTACCTTTGCTGCCAGCTCCTCCCAGTGTGACTATGCCTATGGCTAGTCAGTTGGCTCCACCAAATGTTGGAGGCCAAGCTTTGAACCCTAATGTTGTTCTTGTGAGTCAACAACCAATGGCCAATCAAATTGGCAGGCCATCGGAACGACAAATAGACGATCAAGGCTATGAGTTGAGTGCCTCTAATGTCCTTCGCAAAGTTAAGGATATGATGAAGCACTACACTGACATGATTTCTGAACAATATCGGCAAATAGTTGTTGACGTCAATTTCCTAAAGAAGCAACAGAATCTGATAGGGAGTCGACGCCCTGAAGAGGGTGGTCCCTCAAGATTCAGCTGTAAGTGGTGTGGCGGACAACATTTCCCTAGAAATTGTCCAAATGTTAAATGTGATATTTGTGGAAAGTCAGGCCACTTAGCCGCTACCTGTTTGAGTAAGATTATTTCCCTCCAACAAGGGAGTAAACAGCCAAGTCCAACCAATCATAGAGCGCAAGGTAGTAACCTCCAGCAAAATGATGGACCAAGACAAATATTGCAAAGGGGAAAGACCACTATAGAGGAGTTGCCATAAGGCAATGAAGTCAGTCTTATCGAGGCTGTACACGTCAATGGCGCTGAAACCTCTAATCCACGAGCTGTTGACAAGAGGCCAAAAGGCTAAAGAGGGTGATAAAGATAATGCAAAACCGGTCGAGGGAAACCCTAAGCAAGGGGATAAGGGGATGCAAGTCCTGAATCTTGGCGTGGAAGGTGGACCTCTAAGGCCTGTTGACAAAAAAATCGATCCTAAGAAGGATGAGGAAGTGCCAAGAAAGAAGGCAAGAGCTAAAAAAGAAGCACCAAAGCCAGTCTCGAGACCAAAAGAGAGGATGGTTTGGCAAGAAAAGAGAGCTTTGGCTACCTATCATGATTTTGATTTAGCAAGTTATCTTTGTGAAGTCAAAACCAAATGTAAACCTCTTATAGTTGATTAAATTATCTCCAGGAGTACGCAAGGAATTCAAGAAGATCCTGCGTATTGGGTATATTGTAGAACCTTTGGGCACAGCACGAGTAGGGGAAGATTGGTTTGATCATGCTGAAAAGAATTGCCCTAGGGTTCCAGCATACGTGGATGGAATACTAATGGAGCTTACTATCGTAGACTCTGGCTGAAGGAAGTGATATTGAAGAAATGTTTAAAATTGATACTGCTTCTATCCCATCTTGATATGCTGCTATCACGCATTATCTATCAACGGGAGAGACTGGAGCTGGTTTATCAAAATCTGAAAAGAGAAAAATCAGACAACAGGCTTTGAAGTTTTCCTTGATTGTAGGAAAACTATATCGGCAAGGTGTTGATGATATCTATCACCGATGTGTGATGCCTGACAAGGTTCCTTTCATCTTAGAAGAGTGCCATGACTCTGCGTATGGAGGGCACTTCACTGGATGGTTGACAGCACAGAAAGCTTTAAGAGCAGGATATTGGTGGCCGTCCATTTTCCAGGATTCCTTTGAGTATGTTAAGAGATATGATACATGTCAAAGACATGACAATAGAGAGAATAGGAAATGCCCACTTATGCCTATCATGGCTATACTTTCATTTGAGAAGTGGGGCATTGACTTTGTGGATCCTATCACTCCGTCGTCTACTACTCAGAAGAGGTACATTATAGTAGCAACTGATTATTTTTCAAAATGGTCAGAAGCATGGGTGATGAGGTAGGACAATGCAAAAGAGATTGCAAGTTTCCTTTTAGAGTAGATTATCTGCTGTTTCGGTCCACCGAAGAACTAGTGTCGGACCGTTGAACCCACTTTTTGAATAAAGTGATCAAAAGCCTGACTGAAGCTTGGCAAATCAAGCATAACAAAATGACCCCTTATAATCCGCAAGCCAATGGGCAAGTCGAAAGTACTAATAAGTAGCTTGTGGGTATCTTGTCTAAAATAGTCTCGGAGAAGAAACGAGACTAGGATAGGAAGTTGTATGTGGCGGTATGGTCATACAATACAACGTTCAAGTGAGCTACTGGCCATACTCCATTTAAATTAGTTTATGGGGAAGAATGTGTGTTACCTCTCGAAATTGAGTTGCCAACCATACGGTTTGCAATTAACCACTCTTTGGGAGATGAGGATGCACTCTTTGAATGTTTCACGACCATAGCCCACCTGGATGAGCTGAAATTGTAGAGCTTATTACACTAGGAGGTAGCTAAACGTCGGATGAAGCAGTTGCACGACCTTAAAGCAAAGAAGTATACATTTAAGAAAGGGCAATTAGTTCTATATTATGATGCGTGTAGGGAGCTGTTTCCAGGGAAGCTGGAACCTAGATGGGATGGCCCCTACAAGATTGTCAGGATAGGGAAAAATAGGTCTATGGCTCTACTAGTTGATCTGCAAGGAGTAGAATTTAAAAATAAGGTTAATCTTAATAAGATTAAACCTTATTATTTCTAAGTACGCTAATACGAAAAAATGCATTGTAGGTCCATGCTGGTGTCAGAGAGAGAACCAGTGAGAGAGAAAGAGGAGAGAGAAAGACTGCAGAGGAGAGAGAAAGACTGCTGGAAGATAGAGAATAAGAGTGATGAGGAGAGAGAAAGACTAGATTTAGAGAGAGAAAGACAAGAAAGATGAGGAAGCCATAGAAGCTATGAACTAGAAGGGAGAGAAAGAATGTAATTGTATTAATGTGTCAAAAAGATGTGTAAAATTACATATCCTCTCCTTTTATACCAATGTCAATGTGACATGGCATAATATCAATATTATTTACACTAATTCCTTATTCTCAACTTCTTACAATCCATCCCTTCCCAAAAGTTTTTGTCCTAAAAAACAAGCCTGAAAGACTAGAAAATGATAGATGAAACAGAGTACTACTCTGATACAAGGGCTACAAAAAATAGGAAAAGCACTAGTTTGTACTAAGTAATGGAGAGGATCGTAAGTGGGAAAAGTGAATAGGCCATATGAACATCCATTTTGAAATGATAAAACTGAAAACTGAACCATCGTAACTCCTAGAAAGGACACCTGCAAGAAATAGACAACTTGCTGTCCACTACAGAACCTGCTGTAGTAAAATGGAGATATCTTGGGACGGGCATATCCAAATCAAATGTGCTATGAGTCAAAAGAAAACTCATTAGACATACTTGCAATCCATATAGATATCCTTCTTCTGTAATCAAACCAAAATAGCTGAACCAAAAAAGTAAGCTATCTAGAAACTGTCTGCAGTAGAACTAGAAATAAATGGACTAATTTTCAGCCAAATAAGCCTCTCAAATATGAAAATTCTAAACCCCAATATGGATGTTGGCCTAATGAAGGTGCAAAATCCTGCTCAAAACCTCCTGGATCAAAAGGTATTCCGTCATAATGATTGTCCAAGAGAATAGAATGCCTCTCAACCACATACTTCAATCCACCCGAATCAAATGGATACGATGAAGTATCCCCATAATCAAATCCATGATCACATCCATAATCCCCCAGATCATAGGGAAGCACAATGCCATCTTCATATTCATGTATGCCCAAATCGTGTATTATATCATCATCAGACATGTGCCAATCATCATAACCATGATCAAGGTACTCATTATCAAATGCGTTCAATGGCTGTTGTAAACCTTGATTAAGTGTAAACTGATGCTCAAGAATATCATCATGAGGTTTCTCTAAGAGTCTAAAACCTTTAACATGACCATCTATATCTGCAAGTGTTTCATGTGATTCATCAACGAAGATGCCATCAGCTTGTACATCTTGCTCATCTGCAAGTGCCTCATGTAATTCATCAACGAAGATACCATCAGCTTGTACATCTTGCTCTTCATTGTTCCCTTCTTGTACATCTTCTTGGGCTCGTACATCTTCTTGGTCTTCTTCTTGCTCATCCTCTTGTTGATCATGTTGCTCATTATCAAATCTTGTTGTTGAAGATATGGATGCTCATAAGCATAAGCATGTTGACCATAGTAACCATTCTGCTGCCAAGGTTCAATGGAATGATACTCTGCATTATGATATGGTACATCATATTTATAAGCATTAACATGCTGTCCAGATGTACTTGCATACTGCTCATATTCATTTGCATGTTGTTGCTGTTCATATTCATAAGATGCATGTAGATCATAGTGTGTACCATCAGCATATACATGTTGTCCATAAGCATAAACATTTGATTCAAGTGTACCATCAGCATATAGATGCTGGCCATAAGCATAAGCATTTGATTCAGGTCTTGCTGTTTTTTCCATAACCGCCTTTATAAGAGCAATACACTGATTAGCCAAAACTCCAAGTTTGTCAATTCTAGCTTGTGTTTGAAGCCAACCTTGTCCAAGTTTGTCAATATTAGCCTGTGTTTGAAGCCAACCTTGTTCACTAGAGCTGGAGCTATTGATCTCAGCTGCCATTGCAGTCAAGTTGAAGAGATATGTTGTTCCTTGAAAAATAAAAGTCCAAATAAGGTGTATGATAGCTTGACTCAAAGGTTAGGATGTCTAGTATCAACTAGAAATCTTGGTTTGAATTTAGGAGTAGCAATACCCCTCTCTATTTAAGAATTTCTAGAACTATCCACAGTGAACTGTTAGTGAACCGCAAGTACCAAATAGGCTCTAGCTCGAGAAATATGTGTCCAAATGAGACATTTGATGGCTCCACTCGAAGCTTATGATGTCTAGTATCACTTCCAATTGTTTCTTTGTCGTTAGAATGATGCTACTAATTTTTGTAGCAAATTTTCCAAATCTGTCCCTGTTTGCACTGCACCCTGTTTTGGCCCTGTTCCAAGCGTTTTGAGTACTTCTTATCCAACTTGAGTCAATACCCAATACCTATACACTCAAATGAGTAGGAGAGAGTATTCCATGAATATGGCATTACAAGAGTGGCACAACATTATCATTTACAATCAGTGGTTGCAGACTGTGGCACACGCAAGGGGTCATGGATAGTTCTGATAAAGACAGAAGAGAGCAAACTTCCAGACATCCATTTGGTAGATATTCCAGTAACACAGGAGAAGTCCACAACGGTTCCACCTGAGAAGTTTTCAATTAAGAAAAATTAATCCACTCTTTGCAACCTCACTAGTATCATCCACCACAAACCTATATGAGAACTGTGATACAGTAACTGCAGACACTATTGACAGGTTGATGAAAACATCCAGTAGTACAGGAGCACTCTGGCATAAAGCGATAATGGAGGACAAGGATCAGATGGTTCGTGGTGCTAATTCATCTTATGCACCCTACTCTTTGACCGATTATCCACTTGCAACCACTAATTTTCTACACAATCTGGTGGATATGGAGTCTTTAGTCAAGTTCGAACCGTCGGACTTTGATAAAACTGGTATGTCTAGATTTGGAAGCTCCTCCATCTTTAAAACTGATCAGTAATTCAACAATAGTAGTAGTTGTTGGCCATATATCTCATGACTTCCTGCTTAACGCTTACATTGACAACTCTCTCTACAGTTAGCCAAAACAACTCCTTGACTACAGCTTGAGGCTGGGCTAAAATGGCCCATTCTTACAGGCATTTTACAGAGAGATGGCACTCACTATGTATGCTTCATTGTCAATACATTGAGGCTATGAAAATCTGTTTTGCATTCCAAACGTTGATTCAATCACTCTAGAAATCCTACGAGAGGTGGTGTTTTGTGATTGTGGCAACTTGCCAAGCAGAATTGGCTACAAAACTGCATACAAAGCATTCCAGGCACTGGGCTTCTTGGCAGGGAGTTCCTCAAACCCTTTTGTTTTTGCAGCAAAACCTGAAAGAGAGTTTACAACCCAAAATTCTCACTGAAACTACTAGAAGTCCTGCAGCAGATCTACTTCTTGGAGACCTTCATGTAGGGTAGGGCATGTGTGATGTTTTCATAATCGCATTTCTCAACCAATGCCAAGCTAGGTGTAGTTGCCGGCAGGGGACTGCACGGTGCCTCCCCAACAGAAGCTCATGACCTTGGGAAGTATAGGAAAAAACAAGGTGTTTCCAATGGTAGACACTACCAGATCAACATCCCTCACACATCTTTGACAGGCGGTTCTTTCGTTTGGTGTTCTTTTTCCACAGTAGGTGCTGCTTTCCGGTCCTTCTGCAGATGATTTTTCCTACTGCCAGTCACCCTAAAACATTTGGCGGATACCTTATGTGTCTTCATCTTATAGCCCTGGTGCGGGACCATGAGTAGAGGGGATGAAGGCATATAAGAAGAAGCGAGAGATACGATGCTCGGCTTTAATGGCTGCTGCCGATCCTGAAACGGCTGATTCATACTGCAGATGAAGATGTCTTGATTGATGCATGTTGAAAGGTTGTGCCATTGGTATGTGCGGACGCTGAAGAGAAGCATAATGTCCAGGATGTTAGAATGCCAACGCCATTTCTTCTATTTCTTCTTCTCCACAAGGACAATACTCATAGGAGCGAGACCTTTTCTGCTCATCTCCTTGTTCACAAGTTGAAGCTCTGGAGGTGCTTCCAAGCTTTCAGCGTTCTCTGAGATCAGCCAAACATGCATGGCATAAACTCTTCTCAAGAGTTCTACGATGCGCTCAAGAACGCAGGGGATAATGTCGTGCTAGTGGATTTCTATTCAGCCGGTTGCCGGTCTTGCAAGGTCCTCTATCCAAAGATTTGCCAATAGCCGCGCCTTTTCCTGGATTTCTCCCATCCCACCATATTTTGCACCCTTGCCTTCCTGGCTTCCCCTTTCCCCACCGTTTCTTGAAGTTTCTGTATCTTCTAGCTTCAATTCTTTTTTCTGAACCTTCAGCACACGCATAAAAGCTTCGGTTGCCTTACAAACGTATCAAAACCACGTAGCCATTTTAGGAAGTTGTTATCTGCAGATGATCAGACCATTGAATCTACCTAACGATGCTTCTCATCGCCAAGTTCTGAGACAAGGTTAAATGGTGCTCAAGGTGGAGCTCTAAGCATAAGGAATCAAGTCATGTATGCCTTAAGAGTCATGGGAGTCCTGGGAGAAAGGTAGGAGCAAGAGGTCCTCCATGGGAGCTCTCAAGAAAGCTTGAAGGAGGTAGAAGAATACTTCTCTTTGAAAAGTAGCAGTGGTTTAACTCTCCCTTAACTCTTGTGTAGATTTTTCCCAAAAAGAACCCTAAAATTTCACCTCAAAGTTGGAAAACGAGCTACCATTTTGTCTCCATGCCTTCAAATTTGATCAAACCTCCTGACATAGCTTGTGTGGAGTCCAAGAAAGCTGCCATGTCTAGTACCTTCTTGACTGTTGTAGTTCTTCAATGCTATACCTGTGCACAGTAAGGTTTCCTGAAACTGACAAGGAACTAAATGTAAAGAAGGAGAGAGAAAGGAAGGATCTGAAAACTAGGCTCTGATACCACTTGTCAAAGAGAAAACCAGGGAGAGAGAAAGAGGAGAGATAAATACTGCAGAGGAGAGAGAAAGACTGTTGGAAGAGAGAGAATAAGAGTGACGAGGAGAGAGAAAGACTAGATTTAGAGAGAGAAAGACAAGAAAGATGAGGAAGCCATAGAAGCTGTGAACAAGAAGGGAGAGAAAGACTGTAATTGTATTAATGTGTCAAAAAGATGTGTAAAATTACATATCCTCTCCTTTTATACCAATGTCAATGTGACATGGCATAATATCAATATTATTTACACTAATTCCTTATTCTCAGCTTCTTACAGTTGGGGCTGATTTGAGACCAACAAAAGAGCTTAAAGCTGGTTGATGGGGCGGTTAATTCCTTATTTGAAGCACCCATATCTGGAGCAAAGATACCATCTGGGGAAACTTATCTAGTGGAGCAAAGGATACCAAGTGATTGAGCAAGAAGACAAAAATTTTGTGTGGGAGATCAAAGTCTTCTGCCACCATCACTGCTTACGAATGTTGACAAGTATGCCTGTTGAGTTTAATGAAGAAGGTGGGATGGAGCCGTCAGTTCATCCTCTAAACATGCTAAATTTTGACTATCATAATTACGAATAGAGGAGTTCGTGATGGCAGGTTGTGTAAATCCATTGTGGACGTACACAATATATTTTGATGGAGCATTCAGGGGCCCTAATAAAAAAAGGAGTGTTGGAGTAGTAATTCGAGATCCCCGACGTAGAGTTACGATGAAGTTAACTGCTTATCTCGAGGTAGGATTCACTAACAACATGGTGGAGTATAAAGCCTTGATTATGGAACTGCATATTGCTAAGCAAGGTGGTGTTCAGAGGTTGTTAGTAAAAGGGGATTCCCAGTTGATCTTGAATCAGCTAGATGGCACATAAACAGTGCGGAATCCCATCCTTTGTATGTATCATCGAACTGCCATGACCCTACTTGAGGAGTTTGAGAGAGTGTCTCTTCAGCTGATTCCACGTTATTGGAATCAGTTTGCGGATTCACTGGCAAACCTTGCTTATGAAGAAGACCTTTTTTTCAATTGTGGTCCTAGTTTGGATATTGCTATCAATAATGAGACAGGACCCGGTCACTTGTGGGGAATGTTATCAGAGCACGCAATATATGGCAGGCGATGGTTGATATGGGTGATGCAAAGAGTAGCCGAGACTCATCTACCATTGTTATCCTGGACCCATAGGTTGATTAGACAACATGTTATGTGTACACCTCTTGCTATATATGTAGGAGGGATGGGTCATAATCTTATGCATTTAGTTTAGGGCTGCAAGCCCTATTTTTCCTCCTTGGAAAGGAGCATATTATTGTATATCTATACTATTTTGAGGAGGGATGTGTAGGTGCTATTCTATTTGATCTCGTTAGGCCAAGAGGGCCAGTTTTGCGAGGTTTTAAATGTTTTATTTCATTAGGCCAAGAGGGCCAGTCGTCTATTTAGTACGGGTGCGGTTAATGGTTTCTTGTTTTAGTCCTGTGCCAAACAGGTTCAAAGAACAGCTTGGAAGGAGCCCATGTCACGCAAAGACTTCTCGTGGCCCTATCGAGGTGATATCTCTCCTTTACGAGTAACGTGTTTTTAATGCTATATGTGTCTGTGTACTTGTAGGTGATTTTCTTTTCTTGTTGGGGACCGGTGTCCAAGGCATGAAGTCCCAGGTTTAGGTTAGGTATGTCTGCGGGAGAGCTGAGTAGTCGTTGCCTCTTGTAAAGACATTGCTAGGCATCGAAAGACCTGTTTCAGAAGGCAGTTCTAGTGACCCTGTTCTACTATCCTGCTAGGCAGCCGTTCTAGGGGTTCTTGTTAGTTGTGAGGTAGTTAAAGAAGCGTGCCGATGGAAAAATGATGATGACAGAGAGGAAAAAAACCCTGAATATCTCAAAAAACAATAAATATATACAAAGGTGTGTAAAAAGGGATTCTATCCCCTATAAAAATAGAAAAGAAAAGAAAGGAAAATTTATAAGCTGTTGCTCATCGCCTTGCAAAGGCCTGGTAGGTTCCTGGGGACGAGTCAAACCCGAGGCCGATGCCTTGTCTTCCTAGGGGTAGCGTCTAGCTGGAAAAGAAAAAAGTACGAAAGGTTGGAGTGAAAATAAAAGTAAGCATAAGAAAAGGATTAAGTGTCGCCTCGTGAGGGCTTGGTAGGTTCTTGGGTACCAAGATAGGACTTGAGGCCGATGACCTATTCTCCTTGGGTCACTACGCTCAGCTCCTTCCTTTTTACACGCCCGAGTATGGAAAAATAAAAACCTAAAAGAATAAATGTGCTAAAAGAAAATACTTCTTGATCAGGCTATAGGAGTCCTCGCCTAGTAGGAGCTCCTGGTTGTGTTGTCCTTAGTGAGGTAGGTAGTTCAGACCACCACTTAGGGCGACCTCTTTGATAGTTCTTTTTAGTTTGGCCATGTTGGAGCAATCGGTTAGTGACTAGCTTCAGACCTTCTATCCGATTATGCTAGGCCTACTCCTCGTGGATTTCATGCCTTGGTTTTGTTAGGGGGTAGGGTGAGCATTGTGCTGTGTTTTAGTATGTCTTTATTTTGTATCAGCTTGATGCTTCCCTTCGTTGTTTTGTGCAGATCTATTGTGGGATTCGACGCGCTGAGTCGCCCTATCCTGTGGTCGCCAATGAGAGCGGATTTTTGAGCCCGGGATGTGCCAAAAATTTACCAAAAAATCTAGAATTTAGGGGAAAAATATTTGACATCGAAGGCGGCGGCTGTAGCTAGGACGATTTTAAGCACCAAGTGAAAGACGACTTTTAAAAGTCACCCGAGAGACGCTTGTGGATTTTTGATAATTTTTTCAACTGTAGTGCGCGATGGCGAGCTGGACATGCAGGATTTTTCAGAGGCTGAAACGGAGCCCAAAAGCGAAAGAGGCCAAAAATTGGCCAAGATTTGAAAAGGTGGACAAAAAGATTAGGACCAAAGGGGGGTGCCCTTTGGGACTTTAACCTCCCCCCGCCCCCCCCCCCCGCGCGCATTTTTTCAAAACGTGGCATGGAGATGGTGATGTCTGCACAGCAGACGCCAAAAATTTCGCCCCCCCTCCCCCCGCGCATTTTTTCAAAACATGGCATGGAGATGGTGACGTCTGCAGCAAGCGCCAAAAATCCCCCCCCCCCCCCCCCCACCCAAAAAAAATCAATTTGTGGGCTACAAAGAACCCATGGAACAGAGATTGGCCACCAACTTCTCCCTCTTTCCTGATTCTATCGCCGATCTTCGCATGAGATATGGTGGACTGAATGAAGGGATCAGAATCTAGTCTTTGTCTCTCCTCCCTCCCTCTCCTCTCTATGGGTTGTTCATGTGTACTATCTTGAAGGAGGAACCGGGAGGGAGATTGAAGAAAATGGTGATGGAGATGGATGGAGATGCTGAAAATTGATGTGTAGCATTGGATTGAGAGTAATGGAGGCTCCCTCTGCTGGTCACACAATCATTTAATGCGTCTTGGGTCTCGTAAAAACACGGTATGACCATTTTTATGAAGAAAAATGAAGGCTTTTTGATATTTTATGATGGTAATGATGTTTTTATTGGATGAAAATTTATTTAAGTGCTGATTGCACCATGATTAATTGTTTTTTATCAGAAAATTATGATTTTGCAATGATTTACATGTGCTATTTAATTCTTGTAAACCCAAAATGTGGTTTTTAAGTGGTAAAATGGTAGTGTTTCCGTTTCGGGTGGGTGAAACGTGTTCTTATGGGGGGGAAATGAAAAATAAATTGAATGTTAGTATGCTGAAGTAATTGGAACAAGAAAAATCAGAAAATAGTATATTTTATTGCCAAATAAATCAAGAAAATGGAAAAAATAAGGGGGCAAATAGAAAAACACCTCACAAAAATAAGGAAAAATATAATGATTGTTTGTGGATGTATGGTAGTGGCAAAGCATGAGGTTTAGCCTCAGTTTTCCCTATATCCTTGTCAAAGTTTGTGATTTATCACTTTTTATACATCAAAACATGACAAAATGAACCTCTACACCTGTGCAACGAAAGCAATACCTAAACGTAGGGGGTTGGGATGTTTGAATGGTGCGATTTGCATGCTGATTGTTGTTGATTTTTTGATGCATTTCATGACATAGGGTTTGGTGTATTTTAATTAAGAGCATAGTGTCAGGATTGTGGGAGAGAAGGAAGGAGTCTCACTTGTAGCTTTCTTGCTTGCACAATGGGGGAATACACACAAGGGTGGAGGCTGAAAACAGTTTTCCTCTTCTTAGTTGTGTAAGTCAAAAGAACTCTAGTACAAAGAAATAGAAGAACCCTATATATGGGTCTCAAACCAAACTCAACTAACTAAGGTGGCATACTAACTGAGCCACGAACTAGAGTAGATAAGGATAGCTATCATGTAGCTATTATTCATGGGCGGTGTACCAACCACGTCTGCAACTGACAAGTCGGTGACATAAATACACAACGGTCACCCTGGCGTATCACGAGTGGAGCTCGATATCTCAACACTCCCCCTCGAGCTCAATCCCAATTCCTGCACACCAAGCAGGTCTTTTAACTTGCGCAGCTTCTCTGCGCCCAATGCCTTCGTGAATATGTCAGCTACCTGATCCTCTATGCTGACATAAACTAGATCAATAAGACCTAGTAAAACCCTCTCTCGCACATAGTGATAATGCACCTCAATGTGCTTTGTTCTAGCATGATAGACTGGGTTATTTGCCAAGTATATACTACTCATGTTGTCACAATAAATGACAACTAGCACATCTGTAGACTGATGCATATCATAAAGTAGCTTATGCAACCAAGCTACCTCACATGCAGCCATTGCTGCACCCCTGTACTCAGCCTCTGTGCTCGACAAGGCAACTGTAGACTGTTTCTTGCTGCTCCAAGTGACTGCAGCACTCCCAAAAGAGAACACATATCCATTGGTAGATCGTCTATCAAAAATACTACCAGCCCAATCAGCATCAGTGTATCCATGCAAGTGTATCTGAACCCCAGTCTCATAAAATAGTCCATACTGCAATGTGGACTTCACATACCTGAGTATGCGTCTAGCCGCATCCAAATGTCGTTTCCTTGGAGCCTGCATAAACTGACTTACCAATCCAATAGCATAGCTCAAATCTGGCCTGGTAATAGTCATATAAATCAAACTTCCTACTATGCGTCTGTACATAGTAGGGTCTTCTAGAAGCTCACCTGCATGTGTGCTTAGCTTCACATTCTGCTCCAAAGGAACTGAAATAGGCTTACAGCCTGTCATCCCATATTTGGACAGCATGTCCAATCCATACTGCCTCTGCAAGAGCTGTATCCCACTTGGTGATCTAATCACCTCAATGCCCAAGAAATAATGCAGCTCTCCCAAATCCTTCATCTCAAACTTCTGCTTCAATAGCATTTTCACATGAAGGATATCTTCATCACTGTCACCTATCATAATCAAATCATCAACATAAATGACAAGTAGCATAATGCATTTCTCTGTTTTTCTCACATAAAGTGAGAAATCTGCCTTGGAAATCTAAAAGCCAATAGTGACAAGATACTGTCCTATCTTGTCAGACCATGCTCTAGGTGCTTGCTTCAAGCCATACAAGGCTTTCTTCAACCTGCAAACAAACTCAGGATGAACATCATGCACATAACCTGGTGGCTGCTCCATATAGACCTCTTCTTGCAAATCACCATGCAAGAAGGCATTCTTTACATCCATCTGATGTAAAGACCATCCCTTTGATGCAGCCATAGCAATGACTGCTGTTACGATTGCCATCCTTGCAACCGGACTGAATGTTTCTTCATAGTCAATGCCATATGTTTGTGCATACCCCTTGACTACTAATCTTGCCTTGTATCTGTTCACAGAACCATCTGCATTGTGCTTCACCTTATAAACCCACTTACAGCCAATTGCATTTTTACATTTAGGCAAAGGTACCAATTCCCATGTAGCATTTGCTTCCAAGGCATCCATTTCTTCATCCATGGCTTTCTCCCATTTTTCTTTTCCCATGGCTTGCTCAAAAGAAGTGGGTTCTGGTTCCTGTATCACTTTGACCATATATGCATAGTGAATGGCTGTAAATCCATCATATTTCAGCCTATCCACAGGATACCTAGCTCTCGTAGACCTGCGCAAAGTAGGTTCACTCCCAGGTGCTCTCAAAACATCCCTGGTCTTCCTTACTCCAGGTGTAACAATAGAAGGAATACCCAACTCATCATCAATGCTCTGTTCTGAGCCACTGGATTCACCATCCACATAAGAGTGACCTGCATTCACATCAAACATGGGCTGATCAACCTTCTCTTTTCCTTTTCGTGATACCTGCATACCACTATCTACATTACTTTGAGAAGATTCTCCTGATCTCAATCTGCCTGTCCATGGCGAAGAATGTGAACCACTGCTAGAGGACGCTCCAGGTCCACTAATATTTTGTGACTGCTGCTGTGAATTCTGTGCAGCATTACCATTTTGTGCATCTACATCATCAATCACATTTACTGGTTTATACCAGCTACTCATCTCATAAAAAACAACATCTCTGCTCACTGTAAACTTACGAGTAGAAGGGTTATAGCATCTATACTCTTTTTGCTGCAGAGAGTAACCAATAAAGATGCACTTCTCAGCTTTTGGATCCAACTTGGATCTCAACTCATCTGGCACATGTACATAGGCAATGCAACCAAAAATTTTCAAATGAGAAATATCTGGTTTCCTACCAGTATACCTCTCCTCTGGAGTCATTCCATGTATTGCTGCAGTGGGAGTCCTGTTCATTATGTAGACTGCTGTAGCAACTGCTTCAGCCCAATAAAAATCTGGCAAGTCTTTTTCATTGAGCATGGTACGAGATACCTCTCCAATATGCCTGTTTTTCCTTTCTGCAATTCTATTTTGTTGTGGGGCATGACTACATGAATATTACTGCTTTATGCCATGCTCCTAGAGGAACCTTGCAAACTCATTTGAGAGGTACTCTCCCCCTCCATCTGACCTTAGGCATTTTATCTGCAGGCCTGTTTCTTTTTCAACCATCGCTTTAAGAGTTTTGAAATACCGAAAAAATTCACTTTTCTTTTTCATAAAATACACCCAAACTTTTCTGCTATAGTCATCAATAAAACTGACAAAATAATGACAGCCTCCAAGAGATGCAGCTTTAGTTGTCCACACATCAGAGTGGATTAATTCCAATGGCTTCTTACTCTCTTGAACATGTCTAGGAAATGGTTTCCTTGCCTGTTTTCCAAACTGACAGGCTTCACATACCTTATGCATTTCTGCAACCTTGAATTTTAGCAAACCTGCAACAATATTTTGGTCCTGCATTGATTTAAGTCACTGTACATTAACATGACCAATGCGTTTATGCCAGATATCAATATCTGCAACTACACCGGTCCCATGTGTAAACATTGCTGCACTCAATTCAGACATGTCTGCATCCAATGTAAACATTCTGCCCTTCTTCTTTCCTTTTGCTATCAAGCGACCTTTATTTTTTATATCCTCAACAAAGCATCCATGAGGATTAAATCTGACCTGCAAGCCCTGCTCAACCATTTGACCAACAGAAACCAGATTCTTGGTGATATTCGAGACATGAAATACATCAGACAGGTATTTCTTTTTCCCATCCTGCATAGATAAAGGAAATTTTCCAATCTGCACAATAGGATGTGCAGTATCATCACCAGTCTCCGCAAATCCTGGTTTTTCCATTTTTCTTGCATCCTCCATCCATTCTGCATGACCTGTCATGTGGTTTGATGCACCTGAGTCAACATACCATACATCATTGCTTTCTTCTGCACTTGTCACAGAATTGTTCATGTGCTGCACCATAAACAAGTGCTCATTTCTGTCATCACCTTGTCTACTAGAAGATGCATAATTCCCTTGTTGCAGTTTTCCATTCATGATGTCATTCTGCTTTTTATAGCAGTTTTTAGCCATATGACCCATTTTACCACAATAGTAGCATTTAACATTACTGTTTGCATTTTGGCCTCTTTGCCATCCACCACGACCTCTTTGGCTCCCCCTGTCTCTAGAGTTACCACATCCTCCTCCATAGGACTGGTTTTCTTGAGTTTGCTGCATATTCTGATTTCTGCTACGGCCTCCAAATCGGCCTCCTCTACCTCTGCCTCTACCTCTTCCAGCATTTGACTAGAAGACAGCTTCTTTTGAAGTTCCTCCTGAAGAAGATGCACCACCATTTCTTTGCTCCTCAAAAATTAGAAGAGCAATCAGCTCCTCAAAATCAGGAAATCTTTCACGAACTGAAATGGATGTCCGAAACTGTGCATAATCCTTTCCTAGACCATTCAAGGTCACAGAAACTAAATCATCATCTTCCACTGGCGACCCAATGGAGGCAAGTGCATCTGCAATCTTCTTCACCTTCATGTGGTAGTCATTGATGCTCATATTTTCTCTTTGCACATTATGCAACTCTTGCTTGAGCTACATTTTCCTGGCTTGCATATTTGTGCTATACATTTTTGACAAAGTATCCCATGCCTCCTTTGGCGTACTTGCATCCTGAATATGCACAATCATAGAGTCTGAAATGCTGATAGACAGCCAATACATAACTTTCCTGGCTCTCTTATGCCATGCTTTAAATGCCTGCATTTGCTGTTGATTGGGAACATTAGGAAGAACTGGTTCTTCTTCATTTCCTGCAACAAATTCCCAATATCCTTTTCCCATAAGGAAATTTGTCATTCTAAACTTCCATGCTTGGAAGTTGTTCTTGTCAAGCTTTTCAGTGACAATCTGTGAAAGAGAATCAGATGCCATTACAGAACACTGCAAAAAATTCTGTCACTGCAAAAAACACAGCTTCACCCTCACAAGGGAAAATCTGCAAAACTGGCGAAAGTGGTATTTGACCACACAGTCACTTCCTAGTGACGATTTTGCATCAACAGGCAACAGGGATGATTCTGTAACTCCCAATGTCTCTGCGCACAAGCATACAATGCAATTTCTACAGTAACTTTTCACCGACCTGTAGAACAGTGGTCGCACAGCATAAAACTGGGCCTTTTCCTGAGTGCGTGCAGAAAACTTCCGCCTCCAAAACAGGCCCCGAAATGACCTCTAATAAAAAAAACAAGGTCGCCAAGCGCTAAAGCCCTTACCCGCAGCATATACTGCCCTCTTGCTTCACCGCGAAGGGCGTCTCAACTTGAGACAATGCACTCCTGCACTTTCCAGCTGTGCTACCTGCAGAGATCTGCTCCCAAAACAGGAAATGAAAGCAACACTGCTCCTCTTACCAAAACACCACGAGCTTGGCTTGCTTTCTTGAGCTCCTTACCATGAACAAGGCTCTGATACCATGTCAGGATTGTGGGAGAGAAGGAAAGAGTCTCACTTGTAGCTTTCTTGCTTGCACAATGGGGGAATACACACAAGGGTGGAGGCTGAAAATAATTTTCCTCTTCTTAGTTGTGTAAGTCAAAAGAACTCTAGAACAAAGAAATAGAAGAACCCTATATATGGGTCTCAAACCAAACTCAAGTAACTAAGGTGGCATACTAACTGAGCCACGAACTAGAGTAGATAAGGATAGCTATCATGTAGCTATTATTCATGGGTGGTGTACCAACCGCGTCTGCAACTGACAAGTCGGTGACATAAATACACAACGATCACCCTGGCATATCACGAGTGGAGCTCGATATCTCAACACATAGTAGCACGGGTATTGTCTCACTGCTATCTTTACATCGCCACAACCGGTTAGTAAATACATTGGAAAGCCTGGTTGTGCACCACATGTTTCTGATTGAAAATTATGTTTGAGCACTTTAGGATCATCCACTTTTTCATGTGCATGCTAACCATGGTATCAGAAAAAAAGGACTGGATGCATAGCACCTGTTTTCGATTATGATGACCCACGCTTGAGTGTGGATGCATAACACCTGTTTTCGATTATGATGACCCACGCTTGAGTGTGGAAAGGCAACCTAAGCTATAGGATAGACGTTCATTTCTTGGGAAAGTATTTGGTAAGGACACATGGTATATCCTGGAATACTTTTAAAATGAAAGAGTGGAGTTTGTTCGTTTGTTCTATATGTTGAGTAGCACATCAAGGGGCCAATCCGTGTGATGTAGAAGAGTTGGAGTGGAGCTGCGGTGATTCCATCAAGAGGTTGTCTCCCATGTATGTGATTATCGTGGCATTTATTGCCAATTTGTTTGGGTTCTCCCTGTGTGGAGTTTATAGAAAGGGAAATGTTGGACTACAAAACTATAAACGCATAGATTAGGCTTTAGGATAGTTCGTCCTTTAGCAGCTGATAGACGCTCCTGGCCCACAAGGCCATGAGGGTGTGTTTGTCTATTATGAGCATGAGGTCCGGCTAGTGCCATAGCCAGTGCTGGCCCATTTGAGGTCCCATCAGGTGCGTTTATGGCTTTGGTGTCTAGGTTTCTTTCTAGGCTTTGCATGAGAGTTCCTAGGTCCGCGGGGTCGCATTTGCTTATTGTGGGAAGGCTTACCTTGATGTTTAGGTACCCACTGAAATGTAGGTTTCTTAACCTTAGGAGTGGGTTTGGTGGGGTGGTGTTTTGTGGGTTGAGTGGGGTGTGACACATCACGACAGACAAATATTCTGTGACATATTTGAGTACATCCCCCTTCAGCATATCCCAATGGTAGCTCTGCCTGACTATGTTGAGGGTCTTGATATATCTAGGATGGCCTGAAAAGGGGGAGTCATGTGCTTCCTAGAGTATTCTTTGTTTGAGTTTCTTGCTTGAGGGTAAGAATTATCTTGTCCTAAAATAGACAAGTTCCTCATTGCAGAAAATTCTTGATACTTGACCTTAAGTCATTCAAGGATAGGGTTGGTAGGCATTCACACCATAGTTGCTAATGCTTCCACCTTTGAGGGTTCCTCCATAATAAGAGAGTTAAGGAATGCCTTGTGACTTAAGGCATTAGCGAACACATTCTCTTTACCAAGATGATACCTGATCTCAAAGTCATATTCCTGCAAAACCTCAATCCAACGTCGTTGCCTCATGTTGAGATCGGTTTGTGTGAAGATCCATTTGAGTCTCTTATGGTCTGTGACCAAAGAGAACTTGTTTCTAAGAGAATAATTTTGCAAAAGTTTGAGAGCATGAATAGTTGCTAGTAGCTCCAAGTCATGAGTGGCACAATTCTTCTCATGAGTTTTTAGCTTCCTTGAAGAATATGTTATAGGATGACCTTCTCGCATTAGTACACAGCCTAGTGCAAGTGAGCTAGCATCCATGAAAACTTCGAACTCCTTCCTCAAGTTAGGGAGTTTTAGAATCGATGATGTCACTAAGCTATGCTTGAGTTGATCAAAACTTGATTTTTCAATGAGCATCCACACTATGGCAACTTGCTTTTTTAGTAGATTTGTGAGGGTTGTTGTGATTAAGGCATAGTTCTTAATGAAGATCTTGTTGTTAATCCAAGAAGACTATGCACTTCTTTGATAGTGGTTGGTGGAGGCCACTCTTGGACATCGTTAACCTTTGTAGGGTCTGCAGAGATTCCTTCTTCTGACACAATAAACCCTAGATATTCAATCTGCCTTTTGAGAAAGGTACACTTTTTCTTCTTAGCATAAAGCTTGTGTGTCCTCATGATCTCAAGGACGATGCAAACTTGGGGTTCATGATTCTCCTCTTCCTTGGAGTAAACCAAGGTGTCATCAAAGAAGACAAGTACAAAATCATCAAGATATGGTCTAAAAATATTCTACATTAGCGTATTAAATGTGGTAGGGGCATTAGTTAATCCAAAGGACATTATTATGAATTCAAAATGACCATATCTAGTATTGAATGCTATCTTAGGAATATCCTCATCCTTGACATGGATTTGTTAGTATCCTGACCTCAAATCAATTTTGGAGAAGATTTTTGCTCCTTATAATCAATGGAGTAACTCATCTATCCTTGGAATGGGGTATTTATTCTTGATGGTTACTTGGTTCAGGCCTCTATAATTGATGCAAAGGTGAAGTGTACTATCCTTTTTCCTTTGGAACAAGATGGGAAGCCCCCAACGAGAACTACTTTGGTGTATGTACCCTTGGTCCAATAGTTGTTTGAGTTGTTCTTTTAACTTGATAGCTTCAAGAATGGACATCTTATAGGGTCTTTTTGCAACTGGTGTAGCACTTGGTATCAGCTTAATCTCATGATCCACTTCCCTAGGCAGTGGTAATTCTATAAATTCTTTTGGGAATACATCTGTGTACTCTTTTAACCATGACGGTTCTTCATTGGAGTCCTCTACCTGTTCTGGCTTATTTAGCTTGATCAGATAGAGGGGTAATCCTTTTCTTATTCCCTGAGATCTTTGCACCGCCTTGGCTAGCAGGATCTTTGGCTTACATGCTTCTCCTTGGGTTGTAACTAGCTCACTTTTAGGATTTCGAAAGGAGACTTTGCCCTTCCCACGATGGATGTGAGCATCATTGGGGACTAGCCAATCCATTTTGAGTAGGCACTCATGGACTCCTAGAATCATCACCCTAAACTTAACAAATGTGGACTCATTTTGAGTAGAAATTCCTCCTTAACATATTGTCTAGTACAAGTAATTTCTCGCCCATTTGCTAGTTCGACAAGAAAAGTAGGTGCAACTATAGTGGCTATCCCTAACCTTCTCACACAAGTTGGTGAAATGAAGGAGTGAGTACTACCACAGTTAATCAGGGTTTTGAATTTCTTACCTTGGTAATCCAATGGTGTTAGGATCACCAAAACTTGGCGATTCATGCCCTTTTTATAGAGAGCAGCATGAATTGATGACCTCTCAATGTCGGCTTCCATGGACGGGTCTTCTTCTTTGTTGATATCCTTTAATGGTGATATTGGAAGTTTTTTTCCTTCCCACTAATGCACGATCGCGGTCATGGATAGCCTTGGCTTGGCCACTAAATTTTCCTTAATGATGATTTTTGCCAAGTTTGGGACATTCCCTTTTGAAGTGCCCAAGTTCATTGCAGTGAAAACATTGCAGACTTTGGTCACTTCTCTGAGTGGGGACAAAGTCATTGATTGCATTTGCCCTTGGTTTCTTCTGTTGGCCTTGATTCTGTCCTTTCACCCTTTTAAATTGAGCTTTCAACATCTCTGGATTTGGATCTTTATGAGACAAGGGTCTATTACTCCTGGACTTCACTTTCTTGGGCAATAGGTCCCACTCTTATCAATGCATCTTGTAAATCCAAAGGACGCATTGATTCCAATTAAGTGTTCATTGGTGGATTCAACCCATCACAAAACTTTGAGAATTTTTGGGGAACATTTATTGTTGGTGCATATTTTAACAAGGAGACAAATTTCAAGTAGTACGCCTCCAAAGATAGGCCCAATGGTTTCAACTTGAAGAACTCATTCATCTTCTGAGTTCTGTATGCAGGTGGCATATACCTTCCCTACACTACTTTCTTTACCTTATCCCAAGTTATTGTGCTTTCCATGTGACTGCTTGGTCTTTACGCCATTGCTTCCACCAGAGCCGAGCCTTGCCGGTAAGCTTGAGCTTGGCAATCATAGCCTAGTTTAGAGGTGCTGTTTCTACTGCACTAAAGTAATCTTCCATGGATTCAATCCATACTTTGACATGGCTTCAATAGACTTCCCTTTTCAGTAAAATTTTGGTGGTTTAATTTGTTTGAGAAGAAACTTCTTCTCTTGTTCCTCCGCCGGCGAGCTTAGTGTGGAAACAAGGTTTTGGTTTTATGTTTGGGGTTGTATCTAGTTTCAAATTTAAACTTCCGTGCTAGGATTGCATTTACACATCTCTACATAACTTAAATCAATGCACAAATTATTTTTCATCACTATTGTGTAACAAATCAAATAATCATAGAATTCTTATTTATCCATAAATAAGCATAAGTCTCAAGTACAATTATTTGCGAATAGATAGATGTAACATGTCCACCTGTTCGCTTGCAGGACACGTCTTAGCAGCCCATCGGGAAGAGGGTCTAGAAAGCTCCGCCCGGCACCCCTATGGAATGTTACGAGGTTTCCGATCTAGGTCTTTCTGAGTCTGCCACGTATCGAAAGTATTCCGGCCGTTCCCACTTAGGACCGACCTGAATCAAGGATTCCTCTAGTGGTCAAATTCCTAGAGAGTGACTAGCATCGAACCCCAGACGAACTACTTTACGCAGAAACGTCAGGGTCAAAGCGGATTCATGCTGCACTTGGTTCAAGGAGAATGGGAAACGAGAGGGAATGCAAAGCTCGACCTCTCTGTCCATAAGGCATAGTCCCATTTCGTTCCCCTGAAGTAGCATAAATCAAGGTTCTAGTATCCTAGACTCTAGGTCAACCTCCCTGCTGTTCATTTCCTTCTCGAAAAATTCCCTGCTGTCGATTTCATTTGAGAAAAGTTCCCAGCCAACCAGGACTACCCATCCGTAGGATGCACCCATGGCCACATCCACTGCACTTTCCTCAAGGTTTCTTTAGTTGTCTAATTACCTACCACATTTAGTTGGACATGCAAAAATAGCTTCCTTAATTAGCCAATTAGTTATCGGTTCCTTCACGTAATCTTAGTACTTGACATAGAAAAATAGTTTCAAACAAGTTCCTTTACATCAATTGATCTTATTTATCTTTGGAATACATCCATATAATCCATAATCCACCCGAAGGATATCTAGCAATTCACAGGGGTTACTAATCCAAGACTCCGCCTGTAGACTAGTATGCGGGCCTCAAGATCCAATCTTGAGTTGCGTCGGCCTCTTGTACAGGGCCCAAAAGGCAAGGGATTTACGGCCAGAGCCCCCCTGGCACCCAGGCGTCCTCCTGCTCCAAGTAATGCCCAACGAAGAGACCTCTCGCGGCGGGTTCGGTTCACGTTCTTGGCGTGGCTAACAACCCCCTTAGTTAGGGTCAGGCAGATAGTCGGGGGTAACTGATGCTGCCTCTCCCTTCAAGACTTCAACCTGAAGCATTAATTATCTTTCCATTCTTTAGTTCCTTGAGCAAACAATGCAAACAGTGCTCCTAAACTATTACAAACACAATCAATCCAATGGTTGTTTAATTTGGCCAACTGCTAAGGAGTGAATCCTTCTCTTCGAATGCATCCAGTATTCGATCCGGGATCAATTGCAACTTAGCAAGATCCCCAAGGGTTTGTTTGCTTACCCTTTTGTCCTTGGGTTAGGGTCATACCCTGTCAACCCAAATTAACCAACACCTTAGGTTTCTTAAGTTAAGACAATGAATCCTGGCGACTATGTCGCTTTAACTTGATTGATCCTTTGCTTACTAAGCATACATAACTTCCCTTAACTTGGCAAATCAACCCAAGAAAGGTGATGTAATAGGATGTCTACTCATCCTCTTGCAAATTAGACTTGCACTAGAACCTGCCAACCTTATTCCAAGGAGTGGGAAATTTATCTTGTGGTTAAACCACAAGGCCATGCGATGCTACAACTTGTTGCACAAGTGTCACACCTAACTCATGGAATCATTTCACCCATTGAATGGGGTTTCTTGGTCAATGAATTTTGTTTAGATAAGATGCAGGGTTTAGGGTATCTTTTACCCAACCCAACCCTAATTTTACTAGGCTGACAACATTCGGTCCTAGGGTTTCCAAACTCAATCCAAGTTTTAACATTAGGTTGGTCGATCCTTAGGGTAGAAACCCTAGATCGTTGTTTGCATGGGCATCCAATTGACCCAAACATTCCGTGAATGTGGGTAGGATCTTTGGGTTTGAGGGTCTCGACTTGGCGTTCCAAGTGCGATACTAGGCAGCATTTCTAACGTGCCAAGCCCTAGCTAGTACTGGAGGTGTTTATCGTATCGACTAGTTATGCCTATACGAATCCCTTGAGGGTTAGGTGATTTAGCTAAATTGGATTACTTGTCTTGCGAAAAGGAACGGTCCTTTCCTGAATATGCTAAACTTGTTCTAAAGGTGTAAATAGTTGCAAGACGTCACAATACATGTAAACATGCAATTCATTACTTCTATGCACCAAAAGGTTTACAATAACCCTATCTTTTCTTGTAAAGTCATTACGCATGATAATTTGGAGAATAACTTACATAGAACCTACTAGGATTTACATCAAGGAATTATGTCTACAACCTTTTGTCTAAGCTTTTGAATTTCATGCTTTGATAAGCCATGCAACCTTTCCTAAATGCAACTCTTGATGAATGAAATTTTCGCATGATGAATATGTAAGGTGCAACCCTTTTCTAAATACAACATTGTTAATGAAGTTCATGTGACATGCAACCTTTAATCCATTCGACAAACATCTTCGCATGCAACGTGCAAGTCTATGGTCCCATTTCCATGCTATGCAATTTATTTGAACAACATCTAGGAGATGTTAACGATTTTTCTTTTCCCCATGCGAATCACAACAAGGAAGATATTGCCTAAATTCAACATATGCTTTATTCTTTCCATGACCAATCAAAAATGCACTTAACAATTTCATCTTTTTAACCTTAAGCAATATAAGTTTAGGCTTGTCACTTTAGAAATGCACAAGAATGGCTATCTGCGACTACGCTCGTAAGATGCATAAGCAATTTATATTCATAGTTTCCCTATGAATTTTCAGCATACCCAATGCGGAATCAAACTTTCAAGAACCTGGGTTTGTGGATTCGTGGGGATGTTCATGTGTAAAATTGGGTTCGAATCTTCCATGCATGCGCCTTGCGACTTGGACTTTGGAGCCATCGTCGCAGACGTAGTGTGTTTGGACTCCAGTTTGCCTTTGCCCTCACGCTATCTGCGAATCCCCTCCAAGCTTGGTAAACAGCCTCAAGATCTACCCTCTCCCCCGTGCACAAGAAAATCCTTCACCAAAACATGGCTCTTTAAAAAACCATGGAGAGGCTTGTAGGAATGGGGCTTATGGAAGCCCACCCTTAGAAGCTTCTGTCTTATCAAAGATGTGGTAGGGGAAGGGCAATGATTGGAGAGGAGAAGACGTCGAAGACATGGGGAGGGATTTTGATGATGATGGCGGGATGGGCGGTGGCCTGGCGGACTGGTGCAGTAGGGCGGTCCTCACGATGGCGTTGATGGCGGACAGCGTGGTGCTGGCAGCAGGCAGCCTTTTCTCCTTCTCTCCCTTTGATCGTGCCTCCCCCCAATGCCTAAGGGGGAGGTTATATAGTGCTAAGGGAGGGGGGGGGGGGGGGGGAGAGACTCCACACACGTGGAGGCCTCATGCTTCTCTCTTCTCCTCATGCACTCCACCTCTACACATCCTTCTCCCACTCCCTCCCCTCTAGCCATGCATCGGCTGGGGGAAGGGATAATTAGTAAAAAAAAATTGCCCAAATTCTCACCATTTTGAATTTCCCGTTTTTCCCTAGAAGGGAGTTCTCATGCGGCTTTGTGGTTTTAATCCCCGACCTCATTTGCACAGTGTGGATGGACTCGTTATTGCGCGTGCGGGGTAACCACTTGGCCACCATCATTAGTCGACGCGGGAGATGACTTTGCACAACTTTTACGTGGGCGTGTGGGGATCAAGTTCTATAATATTTTTGGGTAGAAATATTACAATAGAGATTGGCTAGGATGATTTTCTTTTCAGGAGATACACCAATTCAGGAGATACACCAACACCAAGTTAATAATTTCCTATTGGATTCAACTACAGGGAGACAGAATAATAATATGGATTTGGGGAATGGACTCTTAGGAAGCGGTAAATCATGAGAAGTTCAGGAAATACCCATTTTTGATAGCCATGACGTTCGTTTTGCCCCATTACTTTAATTCTATCTTTTGGCAAGACTTTGACCACCTCCTCATAGATGTAGCAAGTTTGTTATACCTGCCAGCGTTCGATGTGTAGGATTGAGTTCACATGTGTCTCATGGAAGATGAATAACTTAATAATCTTTAAGTCCTCCAACCATTTTAGCCACTTTAGATTCTTTTGAAGATAGGCAAGCTGGTTGGCATCTATGTAACAGTAACTTGCTGATAAATGATTTTTGATACTGAGAAGTGCTTAAAAATAGCCAAAATTTCCGAATATCAAGGAAAAAATAGGCTTCATTGAAGGTGGCGGTTGCAATGAGTACAATTTTAAGCGACAATGCTTGAAAGTGCTTAAAAGACCCACTGAGAGCAGAGTTTTGAGCCCGAGATGTGCCTAAAATTTGCCAAAAAATATGGAATTTAGGGGAAAAATATTTAACATCGAAGGCGGCGGCTCTAGCTAGGACGATTTTAAGCACCAAGTGAAAGACGACTTTTAAAAGGCACCCGAGCGACACTTGTTGATTTTTGATCATTTTTCAGACTGTCGTGAGGGTTGTCAAGAGTTGCCAATCAATGTGGGATGTCAAGCTGAATGCGCAGAAATTTACAGCACTCGAATCGAAGCCAGGACGGGAAAATGGCCACAAATTGGGCAAGATATGAAAAGGTGGATATTTGAGAGGACCAAAAGGGGTGCCCTTTGGGGGAATTTTAAACCCCCTTCAATTATTGATCAAGGGGGACATGAAAAAACGTGGAGAGAGAAGGAAGACATGGCGTGAGCACGCAGGGCGTATTTTTTGCCTCCTCTCTCATCATGAATATCAAGCTGTGAAGACCCCATAAAATAGACATTGGGGCTTGACTTCTCTCTATGGGCTGGTCTTATTGCGTGTCTTCACTCGTAGAATGGTGGATTGAATGAAGAGAACCAGATCTAGTCTTTCTCTCTCCTCCCTCTCTCTCTCCTAAGGGGCTATTCTTGTGTGCAAGAGGAAAATGAAGAATGGTGAAGGAAAGCTTGTCCGGTTGGAACTGGATTGCTTTCAGGTCGATGTAGACATGAAGATTGTTGATTGTGAAGATGCTGGACATTGAATGTGGGCTCACCCGCAGTCCTGCACCAAAACCAAAATCCCAAAACACGAAGCCTAAGCGGTAATTCAATTTTTATAAAGAAAAAATGAGTTTTTATGCCATTTGATTGATGAAACATTGTTCCCATGGGCTGAATATTCATTATGATGTTATTTTCTATGAGTTTCAATAGTTTATAATCTGAAAATCAAAAAATTATAAGTGATATGGCTGAAATTAATGTTATAAAACTTGAGAAACGTGCGTTTAAGGGGTAAAAATGGGGGTTTTGCAAAATAAATGGAAAATATGAGACATAGTGCCTACAAAACTTGAAATTTTGTTGTCAAGGAACTTAAGGGCCACAGCCCACAATCAATCTTAATTTTTAGTCATTTTTATTGAAGAAAATAGAGGAAAAATACCAAAAAATGGTGAAAAATGGGTTTTAAATGGGATAAAATTAGGAAACGGTAAAAGAAAAATTCCAAAAAATTACATGTGTGTTTATGCAGCATATAATGAAGATAAAGCATGAGTTTGGCCTCGGTTTACCCTTATTTCTATGTCTTCGTTCATGTTTATTGCTTTCTTTGTAAGGAAAAACACATAAAATAACATTTTCAACTATCAACAAATGCAAACATTAAATGACAGGGTGAGAGGGGAGGTTGAGTGTCAAAATATAATTAAAATTTGTTTTATGTGTTGCATCATGCCTATAGGACGTTGTTTTAAAATAAAGGAAAAGGCAGCATGAGTGTAAGGCTCTGTGTCCTTCCTCGTACATAAACGCTAGCATGGAAATCATGAAAAGATTGGTTTCGCACGATGCACAATGCTGATGTTCTTCTATTTGTGCACTAAACCATTCACATTATGCACTATGCATAGTTCATGGTATCAACGGAAAAGCTCTTGGACTGCATAGCAATTGTTTTCTTAGGAATTTGACCCACGATTGAGAGTGTGAGGTTATCCCTTGCCGTAGGATAGAGGGTTAGTTTCCTAAGGGATTGTTAAGTAAGGACACATGGTATATCTCCTGGATTCGAAATGAAAGAGAGGAGTTTGTGTTTGTTTGTGTTCGTTTGTGTTATATGTTGAGCAATGCATCAAGGGGCTAATCCCTGCGATGTAGGAGAGTTGCAGTGGGGCCGTGGTGTTTCTACCGAGAGGTTGCCTCCATGTATGTGATCGTGGTATTTATTGCCAATGTGTATGGATTCTCCCTCTGTGGAGTTTATAGAAAGGGAAACGTTGGACTAAAAAACTAAAAAACTATAAATGCATAGATTAGGCTTTAGGGCAATTTGTCCTTTAGCAGTAGATTGATGCTCCTCGTCCGCAAGGCCGTGAGGGTGTGTTTGTCTGTCATGAGCATGAGGTTCGGCTAGTGCCATAGCCAGTGCCAGCCCATTTCAGGTCCCATTAGTGGTGTGTCTGCCGGGAGCTGCCTACAAGTAGCGGTTTTCGAATCTAGGGTTTAAAGGGACCCTAAATTATCCATAAAATGGGGTTTGTTCAAGGATGGAAAAACTTGGCTTTCCCTATACAAAACTTACTAATGGAATTAGTTAGTTATGTAGAGCATGAGTCCTCTACAGAAGATAATTTATGTGATGAAGATAGTAGCCAATTAGTGGTTATCCCATTCTCTAATACGATGGCATGTCGCCTTGGTGTGGTCTCTACCCAAGAGAAATCATGTTTAACCATCCATCAACCTAGAGGGCATGAAACAAGCATGTTGGAAACTAGGGTAGTTATGGCATCAACAGGTCAACATGCTAAAGCCATAATGCTATGGGAAAGTGCAGATATATGATGGAATATACTTGTGGTTGAAACATTCCGTGTAATGAGCCACCATGACGACATAGTAGGCATCACAGGGATGTTAGAAGCCCTAGCTGTCAAGTGAAATCCGTTGCTTAAAAGGCACGGTTCCCAAGTTTTGAGAAGTGGTAATGATAAATCTGCTTTAGATAAGGACCAAAAGCTCTTATATAAACCCATTATGGACTTTCCTTTTAAAGGGAAAGGTATGGAAGATCCTCTTAGAGGGGATCAAAATGACATGTTGAAACTTATAGGACTCCCTAGACCACTCAGTGAGTTAGCAGAAAGGGATGTCAATGAGGATATTAACCTCCCTACACCGAAAAGGGTGGGGATGGAAGAGGTTAAAGATCCTAAGAGGTTGGACCCAGATAATGATGAATATGAAGATTTTAATGACCCGGTGTTGATCCCAAAAGGGAGGACTAAATGTCCTCCTCTTTATAGGGATCTCCCAGTGTTCTATGGGTTGCCAAATGAGGATCCGATGATTCATTTAAGAGAATATGGCCTAATTTGCATTGCAAGTGGGTTCGACGATATACATCGGATGCTCGTATTCCCAAGTACCCTAAAGGGAGAGGCAAGGGAATGGTACTGGAGCCTCCCAAGAGGGTCGATCAAATCATTTGAGGAGTCTTGTGATAGATTTCTAGATGAGTATGAAAAGAAGCTCCCTACAATTGAGGTCTTAGGGTAGCTTATGCAATTTAGACAGGAATCCTATCCTTCTGTTAAAGAGTATGCTAGAGCCTTTGATAGTACTCTTAGGCTTTGGCCAAGAAGAGCCAATGCACTACCAGATAATGTGCTATGTGAGCTATGTCTGAATGGCTTAGAGATTAATACGCAAATCCAAGTGGGACTACGGAATCTTAAGTCGTTAAGGGAAGCAAAAATGCATGCCATTGATTATAAGGGTCATATTCAGAGATGTTGGGAAAACTTTTGGAGTTTTTCCCGCTCAGTACAAGTGCATCCTAGCTTCCAACCATTTTTGCAAGAAGACAGCTCACTTGTTGATACCAAGGTAGCCTATGAGGGGAACCTTGGTGGCCAAAATATCAAAGCAGAAAATAGCCATCCTATGAGTAGTAATGACATGCCTCTCAGTGAAAAGGTTCCAAGTCATATAAGTCCCATTAGGGCTTGCAACACTTCCATGAGAGGTAGTTGTGATGGCAACATGGATAGAACTAATGGGTCTATGAGTGTGGATAAGCATTCTGTGTGTGGTTCTAATTGTGTTTCTAGTAAGGCTCTTGAGAGACCTTTGGTGTGGGAATCATGCTTCTGGGTGGATGTTGTTCCCTTCAGTGAAAGCATGGTTCTCATGGAAAAAAAATTTGCAGTGTGGACGTAAACAAGTAAAGACATCTTTTGTAAAGAGGATGCAAAATGCTAAAAGTCCATCTGTGCTTCACAAAGGTCATAAGGATGTGAGGCCATTTGGCCATGGGGATAAGTTTGCATTGAGTTCGTTAGACCAGTGTAGCAAATTGAGGGAATGCAAGAATATTAAGGGAAATGTGAGATGGGTTTGGAGACCCAAAATCTCCAAAAGTATGGCAGGAGTGTCGGATGCAAGGCCAAGGATCCCACCTGGATACATTTTGTCAAACCCCCAAGAGGATGAGACTGGATATACATTTGACAATATACACTACCTTGGGATACACTCATGTGATGTGCCTAGGCTTGAAGCTCTACCTAGTTTGGGTCGTAGCACTAATTTATGTGAAAACCCAAATAGGGGAGGTTCGAATGAGTACAAAGCTATGATTCTTTCTCCCAAAGGAGCCACTCAACTGCTTGAACGATCAGTTTATTCAGATGACAATAAATGTGGGATATGCGAGCCCACTGAGGCCGTTCATTCAGCTCATAGTGCCCAAGAAGGGATCGGCCTTATTGATGAGTTATTTGTGGAAACGCTTGAACTTGTAGCTCTACAAAAACAACCTAAGATCAAAAAATACAAGATCAAGCTTTTAGCTAACTTGCATGAGTAGAATGGGGCTAGTCGACCTATGATATGCTATCCTTGGCACCTTGGGTAGTCTAAGAGGGTGTGATGTATATGCCCAGGACATCAGTATTACTTGGACTAAAATGATCTATCTAGTTTTAAGCTAGGAAGGCTAGTTGCTTTGGATATTACGTCTAGATTTCGTTAGCCCAAGAGGGCCGCTCAGTTTCTTTAGAGGAATGTTTTTATTTCATTAGGCCAAGAGGGCTAGTTGTCTGTTTAGTACAGGTGCGGTTAATGGTTTCTTGTTTTCGTTCTGTGCTAGACAGGTTCAAAGAAGAGCTTGGAATGAGCCTTTGTTGTGCGGAAGCTTCTCATGGCCCTATCCAGGTGATATCTCTCCTTTATAAGTACCGTGTTTGTATGCTATATGTGTTTGTGTACTTGTAGGGGATTTTCTTTTCTTGTGGGGACCAACGTCCAAGGCCTGAAGTCCCATGTTTAGGTTAGGTTTGTCTGGGGGAGGTCTGAGTAGTTGTTGCCTCCTATAAAGACATTTCCAAGCATCGAAAGACCTATTTCAGAAGGTAGTCCTAGTGACCCTGTTCTGCTAGCCTGCTAGGCAGCAATTCTAGGAGTTCTTGTTAGTTGTGAGGCAGTTAGAGAAGCTTGCCAGAGAAACAATGATGATATAAGAGGAAAAATAACCTAAATATCTAAAAGAAAATAAATATATATAGAGGTGTGTAAAAAGGGGTTCTATCCCCTATAAAAATAGAAAAGGAAAGAAATGAAAATTTATAAGCAGCAGATCATCACCTAGCGAAGGCCTGGTAGGTTCCTGGGGACGAGTCAAACTCAAGGCCGATGCCTTATCTTCCAAGGGGTGGTGTCTTGCTGGAAAATAAGAAAGTAAGGAAGGTTCTCTCCTTTTTACATGCCCGAGTATGGAAAAATAAAACCCTAAAAGAGGAAATGTGCTAAAAGAAAATACTTCTTGATCAGGCTATAGGAGTCCTCGCCTAGTAGGAGCTCTTGGTTGTGTTGTCCCTATTGAGGTAGGTAGTTCAGACCACCACTTAGGGTGACCTCTTTGATAGTTCTTTTTAGTTTGGCCGTGTTGGAGCAGTCGGTTTTAATGACTAGCTTCGAACCTTCTATCAGATTATGCTAGGCCTACTCCTTGTGGATTTCATGCCTTGGTTTTGTTAGGGGGTAGGGTGAGCATTGTGCTGTGTTTTAGTATGTATTTATTTTGTATCAGCTTGATGCTTCCCTTTGTTGTTTTGTGCAGATTTGTTGTGGGATTCGACGGGCTGAGTCGACTCATCCAGTGGTTGCCAAATGAGAGCAGATTTTTGAGCCCGGGATGTGCCTAAAATTTGCCAAAAAATCCAGAATTTAGGGAAAAAATATTTAACATCGAAGGCAACGGCTCCAGCTAGGAAGATTTTAAGCACCAAGTGAAAGACGAATTTTAAAAGGCGCCCGAGCAACACTTGTTGATTTTTTATCATTTTTCAGACTACCGTGTGGGTTGTCAGGAGTTGCCAGTCAATGCGGGATGTCAAGCCGAACGCGCAAAATTTACAGCACTTGAATCGGAGCCAGGATGGGGAAATGGCCATAAATTGGGCAAGATATGAAAAGGTAGACATTCGAGAGGACCAAAAGGGGTGCCCTCTAGGGGAATTTTAACCCCCCTTCAATTTTTTATCAAGGGGGGAATGAAAAAACATGGAGAGAGAAGAAAGACATGGCGTGAGCATGCAGGGCGCGTTTTTCGTCTCCTCTCTCATCATGAATATCAGGCTGTGAAGACCCCAGTATGGATTTTGTTGTAGGCCTACCCCAAGTCCAGGGAGGATACAACTCCATCATGGTTTTGATTGACATGCTTACTAAGATTGCACACCTTATTCTAGTAAAGACAAACTATAAAGCCTTAGACATTGCAAGATTGTTTATTAAAGAAATATTCAAGATACATGGGTTACCCAGAAGAATCATTAGTGATTGTGATTCTCTCTTCACATCACACTTTTGGAGAGCTATCTTTGAAGCCATTGGGACTCAACTCTGCTTTAGCACCTCTTATCATCCCCAAACGGACGGCCAAACAGAGCGAGTAAATCAAGTCATCGAGGATATGCTTAGGGCATACTACTGTTGAGAGCCGAAGAGGTGGATCCAATACTTGCCTTTGGTTGAATTTTCCTACGATGCTTCTTACCAACAAAGCATTCAAATGACCCCTTTCCAAGCATTGTATGGTCATGACTGTCGAAGTCCCCTAAACTTCTCAGATCCAACCTTAAGGGTTGAAGCTTCAAGGCAGATGTTGGAAGAGATGGATGACCAAATAAAGTCAATAAGACAGGACATCCAAGCTGCCAAGGATAGACAAAAGGTATACGCGGATTTGAAACGTCAAGATAGAGTCTTCGAAGAAGGAGACATGGTCTTCATTCGCGTACGCCCTAAAAAGAGTTTCCTATCTTTAGGAGATTGCAAGAAGCTAAGTCCAAGGTATTGTGGACCGTACAAGATCCTCAACTACCTAGGACCTAATGCTTATAAACTGCAACTCCCTGAGAACCTGAAGGTTCATATGTATTCCATATCAGCCTATTGAAAAAGTATGTACCTAATCCTAACCATGTACTTGATGACCAACAAGTTATAATGCCTAGTCAAGGAGTCCTTGAACTAAGGCCTAATAGGATCTTAGATGTTAGGGAGAGACAATTAAGATCCAGAACCTTGAGAGAATGCCTCGTCCAGTGGAAAGATTATCCCAAAGAGGATGCCACTTAGGTAGATGAAGACACTCTCAACCATCAATATCCCCAGTTTATCTCGAGATGAGGACATCTCGATTCCTCTAAGGGGAAGAGAATGTAATATACCCAACACTACCAATCACGCGTGAACTACTTCTATTGGAACATAGGGATAATTTTTCTTAAATATAAAAGAAAATTTTTTAATTTCTCCTCTCCTCCAGCCGACTGTCGAGCTAGAGGAAGAGGGGATTAGTAAGTAGGCAAGCTCCTTGATGGAGCTTGCCAGGGCAATGATACATGCCCGACGACATGCAAGGGGGGGGAGGATCTTATCCCCTCCCCTATATAATTAAGGGGCCGCAAGGTGAAAAGGGACGGGGCCAGAGATCGGGATGAAGACGGAGTGCTGCCTCCATGACGCTATTCCGAAACTGTGAGTGAGAGAGAGAAGGCCTTTTGAGAGGGGAGAACCGCTGTGGAGCTGCTGGAGGAGAAGACGACGTATCACTCAGTGCTGCCATCGCCACGCTCTACCGCCGTTTCGTAACTGAAACCCCCCCATGTGGATGAGCTTCTGGAAGCTTAGAAGCTTCCAAGGGGGGGTCTTCTTAAGCCCCCTTCCTTTGGGCTTGAAACCCCCTATCTTAAAACCCCCTTAGACCCTTCCTTTGGGCTTGAAACCCCCCTATCTTAAAACCCCCTTAGGCCCTTCCTTTGTGCTCTTGAAACCCCCCTCCCTCCAAATTTGCCCTAAGGGTCCTTAGGCCCTTACCTATAGCCTTTAAAGCTACTTTCCCCCCCATGTTTTAAACCCCTAGGCCCTTTTCCCACCCCCTCAAAAGTTTTTTTTTTCCTATAGTTTTTTTTTGTAAGTGCTCCCTTAAAGGGCCTTATTCCCCCCCCCCCCCCCCCCCCCCCGTATCTCAAATCCCCCCCTAAGGGTCCCTCCCTTAGCCCTCTCCTTTCCCTATGCAAAATACCCTTGGAGCTTTTGTTTTTTTCCCCGTTCGTAAAAGAAAAGAGAGTGTTGAGGGTCTTTTAACACCTCCCTTTCCCACTCAAAAACCCTCGTAAGGGATTCCACACTTTTTTTAATTCCCTGTTTGTGCGAATTTTTACAAGGCCATTAAGCCCCTCCTATGGCTTTAATGGGTCTTATCCGCAAAAGATTGTGAAATACCCCACTTTTTGAAATCCCTACTTCAAGGAGGAAGCCTTCTAAAACTGCTTTCGACGGACCGTACAAGTTATTGCAAAAGGGAGCCATGGTGGAATTTCAAAAAGGAAGTTGTAAAGCTGCTTCCACGATGGAAAGACTACAATTATGATGCCTCCTAAGAAAGTCCAAGGCACAGCCGCGGGAGGGTCATCTCCTAGCATCCACATGGACATCTCACCCCAAGCCCAGGTTTTCCTTCCTAATTTTTATTTGGTATTGTTGTAATTCAATCATGCAAGGTTAATTGTTAGAAATATGATATATTTTTTTGTCCTAAATGCTCACAACGAAGGAATTTAGTCATTAATACTTTCAATAAAACATACAAAATAAAGGAAGCATAAATGCTTTTCTAGCAAATAGCTTTATGCATTGAAATGTGCAAGGCATTGAAATGAATTAAAAATTGGATTATTGTCCATTAAAAATAGTATACTTCGTTTAAGCCTAGAATTATAAACTGCATATCGCACTATTAACCCATATCCTCTTCGCAACGAATCATCGTGGAAAGTGCAAGGCATGAAATGATTCTTACAATGCATAACTCTAGGAAATTATTATTTGTCAATTGCATAAATTATCAAGTAAAAGGTTGCCTGTTTAGCATGAATTTTTGTTCGCAATGTTATAGGAAGATTAGTTGGAATTTAACCTAACCTCAAATCGATAAGTTAGGGTTGAAAAATCAATTTACACATAGACAACGAGTCATGTGGAAATGATCACGTAATTATCTTCTAGAGTTAAACAAATTGGCATTAACCTAAAACACCTAAACCGCGGAGTACTAATTTAGAATGAGTTAAATTCCAAGAAATTCACTAGGAAATTAATACGTGACCTAATCTACGTATTGCTAAAACTGAAATTCCTATACCTTAAATACTTGTCCACATTCACTGAATATAGGAATAGTGAAATGTAATGAGAAAGTGAACTAGGGTTTGTCCCTAAGAATATTTTGAGATGGAACTTGGAACTCTAGGACTGACGACGTCAGCCTAATGTAATCAAGAACAGATTGTTTCGTGACTCCATTCAATGCGTAGAATAAGTCTCATAGTTTGATACGACACTTGCGCGGCAAGTGTGGAGTCATATGATCTTGTGATTTGATCACAAGAGAATGGCCAAATTTTTGCAATGAGGTTGGTGGGCCCTTACGCAAGTTATCTTGCAAGAGGATGAATAATCATCTTAATTTAGTATCTTTCTGGAGTAAAGAAGATTGCTTGGAAGCAATAGACCAACTGATAAACTGAATTAACCAATGAACTTAAGGTTTGACCAAGTTGGGTTAATAGGGTACGCCCTAACCCAGGATATAAGGGATGTTTCCAAGTTGCAAGTCATCCTGGATCGAGTGCTGGACGCATTCGAAAGGAAGGATTCATTCCTTTGCAGTTTGGCAACAAAAAAATGACCAATGAAACTATTTGTGCTTGTTATAGATTTAAGAGCACTGTTTGGCTTTGTTTTGATCAATGAATTAAAAGATAAATGAATATCTATACTTCAGGTTGAAGGCTTGAAGGGAGAGGCAGTTTCAGTTACCCCCGACTGCCTGCCTGACCCTAACCAAGGGGGTTGTTAACTGCACCGGGAAAGTGGACCGAACCCACCACGTGAGGTCTCTCCATTGAGCGCTACTTGGAGCAGGAGGACGCTTGGGTGCCAGAGGGGGCTCTGACCATAAATCCCTCGCCTTTCAGGCCCTGCACAAGAGGCTAACGTGACTCGAGATTGGATCTCGGGCCCGCATACTAGTCTATGGGCGGAAACTTGGATTGGTAATCCCTGTGGATTACTGGATAGCCTTCGGGCGGATTGTGGATAAGCCTACGGGCTGGACTCTTTATATTTCAAAGATAAATATGATAACATGTTAATAAGGAACTTGTCTGATATTGTTTTGCTATGTCAAGTGATAAAATTATGTGAAAGAACCAGTGCCTAACGGGCTAATTAAAGAAGCTGATTGCTACATGTCTAACTAATGCGTTAGGTAATTAAATAACTAAAACAACCAGAGGAAAGTGTGGAGGATGGGCCATAGGTCTGTTCTACGAATGGGTGGTCCCAATTGGCCGAAAACTTTTCTCAAATCTCGAGGGACAGCAGGAAGATCGTCAAATAACACAAACAACAAAAGTGCTGACCTAGAGTTATGATTGATCCCGATTTATGCTGTTTTAGGGGAACGGAATGGGACTATACCTTATGGCAGAGAGGTTGAGCTTTGCATCCCTCTCATTTCCCATTCTCCTTGAACCAAGTGTAGCATGAATCAGCTTCGGACCTGGCATTTCTGCGTAAAGTAGTTCGCTTGGGTTCGACGCTAATTGCCGTTAGGAAATTACCAATAAGAAAAACCCTAATTCAAGTCGATCCTAAGTGGGAATGGCCGGAATACTTCCGCTACATGGTAGACACGGAAAGCCCTAGATCACAAACCCCGTAACATTCCTTGGGAGTGCCGGGCGGAGCTTTCTAGACATCCTTTCCGCTGGACTGCTAAGACGTGTCCTGAAGATACAAGTGGACACGTTACAATGCATTATGGGTTGGCCCCCAAACATCAAAGTGTACTAACTGCAACGGACGTGTACTTTGCCTTACATGCCTGACAAATGGTAACCTTGATTGCTTACCAAACTGGCAAGCATCACATACATGACCAATATCTGAATATTGGAACTTGGGTAAACCTGTAACAAGCTGTTTTTTTTTGCATAATTTGCAGCCTTTACAAATTTACATGCCCCACTCTCTTGTGCCAAATTTCCAAGTCTCTGATAGTGCCAGAACCATGGGCAAACATGGCTGAATTCAGCTCTGGCAAGGTAGCATCAAGAGTAAACATTCTGCCTTTCCTGTGACCAGGAGCTATTAACTTGCATCCATTACCAAACTCTTCAATAAAGCAACCATGCTTGTTGAATCTAACCTGCAAGTTCTGCTTCATCATCTGACCAATAGACAGTAGGTTCTTTGTAATCGAAGGAACATGCAATGCATCATGCAAATTTTTATTTTTGCCATCATGAACCACAAGAGGCACTTTGCCTTTATGCTCAATGCTATGATGCATGTCATCACCTGTATAGACATAGCCATTTTTTTCAGCCACCATATCAGTGAACCAATCACCATGAGGAGTCATATGGTTCGATGCCCCTGAATCAATATACCAAACTGCATCATCAGTGGATTTTTCAGCAACTCTATCTTTTACATACTACATGGCAAACAATCTATCTCCAAAAGTATCATCTACCTGACTAGATGTAGCAAAATGCCCATGTTATTTGCCTTTTTGATTGCCTTGCTTCTTCCAGCAATCCTTGGCAATATGCCCATACTTTCTGCATTAATGACAATCCTTATCCTTGTTCGGATTTTTAGATGGACACTGCTGTTGCCAGGAGCCTCTACCTCTAGGGCTAGATCTCCCCCTGCCTCTAAAGTTTCCACCACCTCTTGCATTCAATATCTGCTGATTGTTATTGCCATAGGATGCATTTTGCTGGCCTCCTCTACCAAATCCATAGCCTCTACCACGGTTTCCATGACCACGTTGATTGGAATAGAAAACTGTATCCTTGTTTTTAGAACTGCTAGATCCTGCAGCCAAACCAAGCTTAACCTCTTCATGGATAAGCAATGCAACTAGCTCATTGAAATCAGGCATTTCAGCCGGCACAGACATAGAAGTGTCAAAAGACTTATATTCAAGCCCCAAGCCATTCAAGGTCACAGCAACCATGTCTTCATCTTCAACCTGTGAACCAACAGATGCCAATTGATCCACAATGGTCTTAACCTCTGTGACATAATCCTGTATAGATCTGCTCTTCCTCTCCATGTTGTTGAACTTCTGCTTCAACTGTATCTTCCTGGCACTTGTGGTTGTGACATAATACTTGACCAAAATGTCCCATGCATCCTTAGGAGAGCTGCAGTTCATTATCTGCATTACCATGGCATCTAAGATACATAAAGAGCGCCAGTGCAAGACTCTACGAGCTCTTTCTGTCCAAGCTTGGTGTAATCGTCTCTGATTAGCCATAGGTCAATCTGGGAGCTCAGGTTCAGCTTCCGCTCCAATCACCAATTCCCAATAGCCTTTCCCTATTAAGAAGTTCTCCATGCAAAACTTCCATATGGCATAATTGTTACTATCAAGCTTTTCCCCCACTATCTGGGTTATGTTGTCAATCCTTTCTGCATTTGCCATGTTGTACTAGACACTATTTAGTCACTGCCTGACTTCCTGCAAGCCAACAAGTCACTCTGACCAACCTCAGTCCTTCACTGTTTATGACAGTTTTCTGCAACTATTCTCTACAAAAAACCAGGGTATTTCAGCCCTTTACAACCTCAAAAACATCCACAAACATGTGGTATAACCCGTAGGTACATTAGTTAATACATAGACTTTGCATGTATTGTAACTTTGTGTCATGCAAGCTTATTGCAGTAAAGAGAATACGCAGTCTAAAACCTGTAATTTTTCAGCTAGCAGTGAATCTACTATCAAAAACCACTTTAAAACATGTCATACATGCTCCAAACTTTCCCAGACATTTGCTAGTATATGTAGGCAACTAGACATAGTCATACGGGCACAAAATAGTGCATATCCAGCAAGTACAAGTGACATAAATCTGCTCACAAATTGTATATAGCCAATAAACTGTCAAACCAAGATGTATTTCAGCCCAAGAGAACCTCAAGCCACTTCATACATATGCCACTATGTGTACAGGTCAATACATGACCAAACAAGCATCCACAGACACTCTATCTGTAAGAGGCAATGTCATATAATGCATTCACTGTTTATGACCAGCCAATACATTGTCAAAACATTTGCTTCCGGATTCAGATTTTAGTTTTTAAGAGCCTTCAATGCTCATAGCATTCAACAATCATATCCTGTACCATACTACTCCTTGTAGGTACCAGAAGTCATGTACTTCTTCAAGGCCCATGAGTATATATATTATTGACAGTTTTATGACAGTTTTTAGCCTGTAATTGGCTTCCCAAAACTGAGCATTTTAGTCAAAAATTTCAGTCCACAACCATGTCAGACATTGCATATGGTTCCTAGAGCATGTATATGCTTGAACAAGTTCTCCTGAGCATGCCAAGGAGCTCAAGGCTCTTGAATAGAATCAAGTGTATGCTGTATACTCACAGATTACAGCAGGTCTTCACTGTTTTCAGATTTGTAATCAACTGTCACAGTTCATAAATGAACTCTATATCATGGGTTAGCATTCCAGGACAATAAACCATCTTCCAGTGATGATTCAGCAAAGCATTTAAGTGCTACATTCCATTCAAATGTGCTTATATAGCCAGTATATGCAGATCAGTAAATTGGCATAGCTTGCGTGGACTGTTCTGAGCTTCTCCTGCTTCACACTGATGACCACTTTACTGTAGATCCACTCAATGATGACCAACCAAGCCTTTACAAGGCTCCAAACAGGTCCTAATACACTCTCCTTCAAGTATACTGAAGATGCTTTGGATTATCGTCAGAGGCTAGGCATGATGAATATTCTGGACCGCATTTATAATCCTTCACCCCGGTATGTGAAACGGAGATGGATGGGAGAATCAAGTATATACTACATAGCAGCCCACCGACTCGCGTACCTTTAGACCAACTTGAAGAGAATCAAGTGGATGGAGGATTTAAAGATCGTGAAGCTGTTCATCTTTGTCAAAGCTCACACAATTGCAACTTTGCATGTTGGCGGTTGGCAGATCAAGGAGAACAAGTATGTCTATGAAGAAGTGACCCGGGTGATCTCTGCCAACACAGGATCAAAGTGTTAGGGCGCTATCAGAAGAACGTGTACCAAAGGAAGGGATACCCCAACCTTCCTATGACGTATCATTTCCTGAAAACCCATGACCCCCCTCCATATTATTATTCTGTCCCTATAGCCGATTGTAACACAATCCTATTTTCCCCAAAGTGATGTATCAATCAGCTATCCTACGTTTCCAAAATGAATGTACTCAAAGGGTCATGCCCTCATGAATGAATATGACATTTTTTTACTATGTGTCTATCTTGATCATATGGGGAACAATTGACAAGATATTAATATAAAGAATCTTATTGTCCAGACGCAACCCCAAGCGCAAGTTCCAAGTCCGACTCCTGCACTAAGTTCAGCTGTGATTCAAGAGAAGAAGTTTCTTATCAAACGAATTAAGCCACCTGAGTTTGATGGCAAGGAAAGGACTTTTCAAGCTGACACTAACATCTGGATTGAGTCCATGAAGGATTATTTTGAGGCAGCAAGAACTACACCTGCTAACCAAGCCATGTTCGCCAAACTTAAGCTTACAGGCAAGGCGAGGCTTTGGTGGAAATAGTGGTGCAGAGACCAATCGATCTCGGAGGGGATAGTCACTTGGGATAAGCTTAAGGAAGTTGTGAAAGGGAGGTATTTGCCACTTGCCTACCCCACACAAAAGCGCCTCCAATGGATATGACACAATAGGTGTCAAAATTCTGTGCTGGGTTGAATCCACCCATAAACACCCGATTGGAATCCATGCGCCCAACGGACCTACAAGACGCACTCATTCGAGCTGCTCCAATAATACAGGAGGTGCAGACCAAACCAAGGAATAACATGACTTGGCCTTATAGAGATCAGAATAAGGGTATGTCTAGGGCTCAGACTAAGAGGGCACATGGTCAAAATCAAGGCCAAAGAAAGAAAGCTAGGGCCAACGCTGTCAGCAACTTTGTTCCTACACAAGGTAATGACTGCAACCCACATTGCTTCCATTGCAATGAGCTCGGACACTTCAAGAGGCAATGTCCCAAGCTTAGCAGCAAAGGACATTTCCAAGGGCAATTCCAAGGAGCCGCCCATGGCCAAGGAACCACCGTTACGGCAAGAGGAAGAACCTCTAGTGTTTCAAACAAGGAGATGGACGATGAAGAAGACCCATCCATGGATGCTAACATTGAGAGGGCAACGGTTCACATTGCTCTGCACAAGAAGGGTCCGAATCGCCAATTCTTAGTGATTCAAACTCCATCAGATTATGAAGGTAGAAGCTTCAAAACCCTAATTGATTATGGCAGTACACATTCCTTTATTTCACCGATCTGTGCAAAAAGATTAGGGATAGCCACAATAGACACACCTACTTTACTTGTGGAATTAGAAAATGGTCGTGAGGTCACTTGTACTAGGCAAACTACTAAGGTGAAATTCCTACTGGGTGGGAAGCCAACTTCGGTGAGATTCGGGGTAATGAACCTAGGTGTCCACGAATGTTTACTCGGAATGGATTGGCTAATACCCAATGATGCCCACATCCACTATGGGAAGGACCAAGTCTCCTTCCAAAATTCTGAAGGGGAACTAGTCACGACTCAAGGAGAGGCTAGTAAGCCAAAAATACAGCTGGCAAAAGTGACCCGGATAATAAAAGGTGTTAGAAAGGGCCTACCTGTCTATCTGATTAAACTGAATAAGATAGATCAAAATCACGAATCTGGGGAAGAACCTTCATGGTTAAAGGAATACGTAGACGTATTTCTTGAAGATCTGATAGAACTTCCTCCTCAAAGGGAAGTCAACCACGAAATCAAACTGGTGCCAGGAGCTACACCTCGCAAAGAGGCCGTATAAGATGTCCATTCCATAAGCTATTGAACTAAAAGAGCAACTCAAGCAACTGTTAGACCAAGGCTACATCCATCCTAGCAGTTCACCATAGGAAGCTCCAGTGCTGTTCCAAAAGAAGAAAGATGGAAGGCTTCGTCTATGCATTGACTTACAGAGGGTTGAATCAATCAACCATAAAAAATAAATACCCCATTCCAAGAATAGATGAATTACTTGACCGTCTTCAAGGTGCAAATATCTTCTCTAAGATAGATCTCAGATTTGGATATTATCAGATAAGGATCAAGGAAGAAAATATCCTGAAAACTGCATTCAGTACAAGGTATGGGCACTTCGAATTCCTAGTGATGTCATTCGGGCTAACGAATGCTCCTGTTACCTTCAACAGGTTGATGTAGGATACCTTTAGGCCCTATCTTGATGACTTCGTACTCATCTTCTTTGACGATACCCTAGTCTACTCTAAATAGGAAAAAGATCATGAACCCCAGCTCCACATTGTTCTTGAAACAGTGAGAGCACAAAAGCTTTATGCCAAGAAGAAAAAGTGTGCCTTTTTCAAGAGACAGATTGAATATCTGGGATTCATTGTATCAGCGGAAGGAATTTCAGTAGATCCAGCTAAGGTCAGAGATGTTCTAGACTGGCCCAACACCAACTTCTATCAAAGAAATATGTAGTTTCCTTGGGTTGACAGGATGGTAGAGGATTTTCATCAAAGATTATGCTTTGATTGCAGCACCTCTGACTGATCTAATAAAGAAGTAGCAATTGTATGGTTGCCTGCCAAACAGACCAACTTTGATAAACTAAAGCAAAGCTTAGTATTAGCACCCATCCTGAAACTTCCTGATCTTAGTAAGGAGATTGAAGTGGTAATTGATGCTAGCGCACTTGCTTTAGGATGTGTGCTTATGCAAGAAGGTCATATTCTTCAAGGAAATTGAAGAGCCATGAAAGGAATTATGCTACCCATGACCTGGAGCTGTTGGCTGTCATCCATGCTCTCAAACTTTGGAGACTTTACTTGCTAGGTAACAAATTTTCCTTAGTAATGGACCACAAGAGTCTTAAATGGATCTTCACCCAGAACGAGCTCAATATGCAGCAACGTCGATGGATCGAAGTGCTGGAAGAGTATGATTTTGAAATCAAATATAGACCTAGAAGAGAGAATGTAGTTGCCGATGCACTCAGTTGCAAGGCATTTCTAAACTCTCTTATTTTGCAAGATCCATTGACAACAAGGTCACTAGCCACAAAGGTATCAATGCCAAACAACCGGATTCTTGAGCTTGCAAAAGAAAAAGCATATCATGACCCAGTCTATCAAAAAATTCTAAGGGAGATCCCCATCAAGGATCAAGACCCAAATCTAAAGACGAAGTACTAAGAATTCTCCATCAGCAGTGGATCTTGCAAAATAAGAGAGTTTAGAAATGCCTTGCAACTGAGTGCATCGGCAACTACATTCTCTCTTCTAGGTCTATATTTGATTTCAAAATCATACTCTTCCAGCACTTCGATCCATCGACGTTGCTGCATATTGAGCTCGTTCTGGGTGAAGATCCATTTAAGACTCTTGTGGTCCATTACTAAGGAAAATTTGTTACCTCAAGTTGAAGGACATGTCAAAATGCTTGGGAAATTGCCACCACTTGACATTCCCCAAATGAAATGGGAATTCATTAGTATGGACTTCATTGTTGGCCTACCCCAAGTTCAGGGAGGATACAACTCTATTATGGTTGTAGTAGATATGCTCACCAAGGTTGCACATCTCATCCCTGTCAAGACAAACTATAAAGCCTTAGATATCGCAAGATTATTCATCAAGGAAATATTCAAACTGCATGGGTTACCTAGAAGAATCATTAGTGATCGTGGCTCTCTCTTCAAATCACACTTCTGGAGGGTTATCTTTGAGGCTATTGGAACTCAACTCTGTTTCAGTACAGCTTACCATCCCCAAAATAATGGTCAAATAGAACGAGTCAATCAAGTCATTGAAGATATGCTTATGGCATATTGTTGTCAAGAACCCAAAAAGTGGATTTAATATTTGCCACTGGTTGAGTTTGCCTATAATGCTTCTTACCAACAGAGTATTCAGATGACCCCTTTTCAAGCATTGTATGGGCACAATTTTCGTATCCCTTTGAGCTTCTCGGATCCAACTTTGAGGGTAGAAGCTTCAAAAGCAAATACTAGAAGACATGGACGATCAAATCAAGTCAATAAGACAAGACATCCAAGCTGCCAAGGATAGACAGAAGGCTTACACGGACTTGAAACGACAAGACAGATCCTTCATTGAAGGTGATATGGTCTTCATCCGTGTAAGTCCTAAAAAGAGTTCACTATCCCTGGGAGAGTACAAGAAGCTATGTTCGAGGTATTGTGGACCTTATAAGATCATTAAGTGCCTAGGACCTAATGCTTACAGACTACAGCTACCTGCAACCCTAAAGATTCATAATGTATTCCACGTTAGCCTATTATAAAAATATCTACCTAATCCGAATCATGTACTTGATGATCAACAAATTGTAATGCCTAGCCAAGGAGTCCTTGAGCTATAGCCTAATAGAGTCCTAGATGTTAGGGAAAGGCATTTGAGGTCAAGGACCTTGAGAGAATACCTCATCGAGTGGAAAGATTATCCCGAAGAGGATGCCACCTAGGTGGATGAAGATACTCTCAACCAACAATACCCCCAGGTCCTCTCGAGATGAGGACATCTCGATTCCTCTAAGGGGGAGAGGATGTAACAATACCCCCAGGTCCTCTCGAGATGAGGACATCTTGATTCCTCTAAGGGGGAGAGGATGTAACATTCCCATGTTTTCTCCCCCCATAGGAACTCCCCCCCTTAATTTTAAAAAAATATTATTATTAGTTCAAAATTTTTAACTCCCCCTCTCTCTCCCCGCCGACAGCACATCGAGGAGAGAGAGAGAGGGAGTGATGTGGTAGTATGGGGGGCATGCAGCCCCCCAGGTGGGAGAGATGGTGGCCATGCCCACCTCCTTCCCCCCTCCTATAAAAGAGGAGGCTCTCTCCCCCTCCCTACGTTAACAGCACTGTCCCCTCCTCCCGGCATCATACAAAAGCCGCCGCCCCCGATGATTCGTCACCTTCCATCTGGCAGCAGTGGCCCTAGGCTTCCGCTAGTACACCCCCTCCACGTTCATAACACGGCCAACAGCGCCCCTCCTAGGGCTCCCGCCAGTGAATCCACCCCCCTCCTCGCTCGTGCGGTAGCTGCCCCCCCCCCCCCGACTTCCGCCAGTAGACTTCCCCCCTCCCTCCAACCTGTTGCGACAGTGCCCCTTGGGGCCTATGACTCAAGCCCCCCCCCACCTAATCGCTAATCAGCTGCGGGCCCGTGAGGAGAAAAAGAGGTAGAAGAGAGGATAGGGAAAGGAGAAGAGAAGGGGAGAGAGAAGAGAAAGAGGAGAAGGAGAGAAGAAGAGAATGAGAGAGAGAAGAGGAAGGAGGGAGAGAGAGAAGAGAAGAAGAGGGAGAGAAAAAGAAGGAGAGAAGAAGAAGGAGTGGGAGAGAGAAGGAAAGAAGAGGGAAAGAAGAAGGAGAGGGAGAGAGAAGAGAAGAAGAGGGAGAGAAAGAGAAGGAGAGAAGAAGAAGGAGTGGGAGAGAGAGAAGAGAAGAAGAGGGAGAGAAGGAGAAGGTGAGAAGAGAAGGAGAGAGAGAGAAGTAGAAGAAGAAGAAGAAGAAGAAGAAGAAGAAGAGGTAGGAGAGAAGAGAGAAGTAGTAGAAGAAGAAGAAGAAGAAGAAGAAGATGTAGAAGGAGAGAAGAAGAGAAGAAGAAGAGGAAGAGAGGGAAGGAGAAGAAGGAGAAAAGAAGTGGAAAAGGAAGAGGAGAAGAAGAGAAGAAGAGAGAGAGAGAGTAGGAGAAAAAGAGAAAAGAAGAAGAAGAGGAAGAGGAGAGGGGGAGAAGGAGAGAAGGAGAGAGAGAGAGAGAGAGTAGGTGAAGAAGAAGGAGAAGAGAAGAAGGAAAAGAAGAGGAAGAGAGAAAGTAGGAGAAGGAGTGAAGAAAAGAAGAACAAGAGGGAGAGAGAGAGAAGGAGAAGAGAAGAAGAAGAAGAGGAGAGAGAGAGAGGGAGAGAGAGAGGGAGGGAGAGAGAGTTGGTCAGAGGTGACGGTTCGAGGAGCCACACTCAAGCCACCCCCCTCATTGACAAAGGATCCCTTTCCTGCGACCTTTTCCTTCCGAGCTGATCATCTTGAAGGCCGTTAAGGCCTAGACTATCCAAACTCTGATTAGAAATGGCTCCCAAGAAGAAAATCGTGAGAAACGTAGGTGCCAAAGTTACCATGGGTACCGGTAATGCGGGAGAGGCGAGCGGAGCGACCAACCCCACAAATGCCCCTACGATCACAAATCAAACCCAGGCTCTTTAAGCTTTATAATTGATTATGTAAGAAATGAAGGGGTTAGCTACATGCATGGAACAAGAATGAGTTTAGGATCTTGTTTACTCGAAGCGCTAGGTTGCATGCGTGAAATAGTAGAATATGGAATTGGCATAAGTTTATATGTGTGAAATGGTAGAGTGTGGAGTTTGCATCAGTTTATATGCATGAAATGATAGCCCTTACACACATAAAATGATAAGGTTTTCGCATGACTTCACATAAGATAATAGCTTTTAAACCAGTTCAGTGCATGAATAGTCGTTTAGAATTCATGCTTCACAATCATGATTAAAAGAAACACTTGAAATGTTAGTTTCCATTCGTAAGATGCATTTGCACCATTGGAAAGAAACCTAGACTTCCATATACACAAGTCACATGTGAACCGGTGCATTAGGAATAAGTATTCGTTGCCAGGTATAAAGAGAGTTAAAGGTCATTTAGGATGTACAAATACACTAAACGCACCATGTGCATGATGGGTAGGGATGATTGGAAAACTCCGCATAGTACCACAATAAGAGAGAGATGGAAGGGATGCATGCATCTACACTACATCTTGAAGGCCTAGATGAAGAGTCCTGTGTTGCAAAGTGTGATAACTGAACTTGGTTAGAACTGGAAGGATAAAAGACCCTTGGTTGGGTTGTGAATAAGGCATGTTTATTGCCTTGATTGTCTAGTTAATGCTTGGGTTAGGTTAGTTACCATAAGGTAAAACCCAATGGAAAGAGCAAGTCAAAATAGAGTTAACTTACCAAGAATATTTTCTTGCATGATCTTGTTGAGAATATTGGGATCTCACCAAGCTGCAAAACGATCCAGGATAGGATGCTGGGAGCATTCGGGAAAAAGACCTAGGATCGGATGCTGGGAGCATCCGGAAAAAAAAGAGTCACACCTTAGCAGTTAGTCATACAAACGACCTCCAAAATGTTCGTACTTGTACACTTAGACACAATATTTGATCTCTTTGCTCAAGGAACTTATTCAAGGAAAAACACTTAATTCTTCAAGTTGAAAGCATGGAGGGAGAGACAGGAACAATTACCTCTGACTGTCTGCTTGGCCCTATCCAAGGGGGTTGTTAGCCACACCAGGTATATGGACCTAACCCGTCGCGAGAGGTCTCTCTGTGGGTGCTGCTTGGAGCAAGAGAATGTTTGGGTGCCAGGGGAGGCTCTAGCTATAAATCCCTTACCTCTGGATCCCGCACAAGAGGCCGATGTGACTCGAGATGGGATCTCAAGGCCCGTGTACTAGTCAACGGGTGGAACTTGGAGCAGCAATCCTGTAGATTGTTGGGATAGCCTTCGGGCATGATATTGGATGTACTCTAGGATTATGATAAATAAAGAGCAGATATTGGACAAAACACAACTTTCTTGATATTCTTTTTATGTCAGTGTCTAAGTTACGTGAAGGAACCTGTGATAATTTGATTAATTAAGGAAGTTGCTTTTGCATGTCAAACGGAATGTGGTAGGTAATTAGATAACTAAATAAAATTGAGGAAAGTGTGGTGGACGTGACTTAGGTTCGTCCTACAGAAGAGTGGTCCCGATTAGCTGGGAACTTTTCTCAAATGATGAGATAACAAGAATATGAAGAACTAGTGTCAGTAGATGTAGAATCTCGATTTATTCTATTTTAGGGGAAAGGAATGGGACTATGCCGTATGGCAGAGACATTGAGCTTCGCATCCCTCCCATATCCCATTCTCCATGAACAAAGTGCAGCAGAAATCTGCTTCGACTCTGTTGTTCCTACACAAAGTGGTACATTTGGAGCTCAAGGCTAGCTTCTTCCTAGATACTTTACTAATAGGAAAAAGCCCTGACCTTAGGTCGATCCCAAGTGGGAATGGCCGGACACTTCCACTCGAGGCAGACTCGGGAAGACCTAGATCGCAAACCTTGTGTCATTCCTTGTGAGTGCCAGGCAGAGCCTTTTAGACCCTCCTCCCGATGGGCTGCTAAGACGTGTCCCACAAGCGGATGAGTGGACATGTTACAGAGAGTAGTAGATGAATCCAATTCAATCAATATTCAGCATAAACCACCATCAATAGACCAAGATTTCAAATCAGAAGACTAACTTCAAGAAATCTTTGTCCAATATGATTGCTCCCATGTAATCTTCAGCTCCCGATCAATAAGATTGCTCCAATGCAATCAAAAGAAGCCAATGATTTGATAGAAGTCTACAATAGCTTGTTGGAGAAGATCCTTTGAGCTTTGATGCGTGTAAATTCTCATTAGAATCATAGATTCCATGAAATTTCAGACATTGCCATGTTCAAGAGGCTAAAAATACTTTCAAACTTGAAGAATTTCTTCAATGTAAGCCAAATCTTTGAAAAATACCTTCAATTGAACCTTCCTAGGATTGTAGACAACAAAAGCCTCATGGATTGAAGCCTCAATGAAGCAAGATTTGATAAATATTGATGGCTGCCCTATTTTTCCCAATCTGAGATGAAGAAAATGCTTCAATCTTGCTTGGAAGCTCCAATATTTGCTCAATGTCGGTCCAATGCTTGATGTAGATGCTTGCTCTTGATATTAGGAAGCTAGTAGGAGCCAAGAAGAGGCCAAATCTTCAAGAAATTAGAGGATTCTTCATGATGTTTACTTTTAGCCATAGGTAGGGTTATGAAGGAAGCTTCATGGCTAAAGAAGAGTGAAAGATCAAGCAATAGAGTGTAGGTACTTCATGTCAGGGATGCCAATTATTAGTCAAGAGAGGGAGAAGCTTGGATGATGAAGAAGATTGTTGATTCTTCAGGAGGAGATGGGTTGGAAAAATGGCACAAACTGTTCAGCCCCTTCTCTTGCTCCACATGATCAATATCTTGTTGATTCTTGGCCAAATAGGTAGTCCACAGGTTGCTTAAGACCTCATGAATCATTCTTTCAAGGTCTCATGAAGAGATATGGCCATGGCAAAGAGAAATGAGCGGAGATTTCCATGGTAGTTTTCAACAAGAAGCTCGGAAAGAGGAAAGAGAAGCTTGTTCCAAAAGTAACCACGGTTTAACCTCTCCAAACCTTGTTTAGGCTTCAGCTAAGTCCATGATCCTTCAAAATGACCCAAAATTGACCACGTACCACCAAAATGACCATGAATCTGCCATTGTTTCTTAAAAAATTCTTCAAGATAATAAAATTTAGTCATGGTTACTTAAGAGATGTTAACTAGTCACTGTTTTAATTGAATCAAATCCTATGACTAATTCTTATCCTCTAGTTCCTCTGTGCCTAAACTATAACCAAATTCACCATGAAAATTACTCTTCCCATGGATCAAAGTCCATGCTCTGATACCAATGTAAAGAAGCTCATTTCCACAGTAATCCATTAAACTAAAAATACAAGAAATAGACATAAATGCCAAGGAACCATAGCCAAGGTGTCTAGGCATAAATTGTTATTACCAATGTTGGTTGAGAATCAAATGATGAGTGGTTGCAACATGGTATGCACCCCAAGCTATGGTGGCCAAGATTATTCACCCTCTTAGATGGTGGGAGGTTGAGACCTCAAACAAGTAAGTTGTATAATGGCAAAAAGACAATTCACATGTTGCATCTTTACCTTTTATACTTAACCCTAGCCTACTCTAGACTAAAGCATTTATGCTTTATTGCATTTCCTTGCTGGTTTTTTCTTCTTCTTCCTTCCACAATACAATGTACACAAAGTATGGATAAGATAGAACAGGAAGGAAAGTGGCCTACTGAGTTAAGTAGTACATAATTGACTAACACTATAACTATAGTAGTTGTAGGTAGGTACAACAAACTTAATATAATAAGTGATGAGTCAGTGGGCCATGTGAGGATATATAATGACCATTGACGTGCTAAGTGTGTACGTGTGGACCCATCTAGCCAGGTGATTCATCATCAATACCCACACATGTTGAGCTTGCCATCTCAACACTGCCCCTCAAGATCAACTATACCTTTGTGTCAAGTAGGCTTTGAAACTTTTGAAGCTTCTCTGCACCCAATGCCTTTGTGAAAATGTTCACTATTTGATCTTGTGTGATGACATATACTAAGTCAATCTCTCTTGCAAGTACCTTCTCTCTCATACTAGTAATGCACATCAATATGCTTTTTCCTAGCATGGAATAATAGGTTTGTAGCTAGTTATATGTTGCTCATTTTGTCACAATGAATGACAATTGGACCATCCCCTACACATCCAAATCACCCAATAACTTTGTGGCCATACCACCTCACATGCTTCCATATCAACAACTCTATACTTAGATTCTCTACTTGATAAAGAAACTGTAGGTTACTTTTTGAGATGTTCAATGTAACTATTGGTCTACAAAAGGAAACTATAAATCCATTAGTAAATCTTCTCTTAGACATGCTATCATCCTAATTTTCATATGTGTATCCAAACACTTGTACATCCTTACCTGCTTCATAGAAAAGTCCAAAATGAAAAAAAGTGGACTTCACATATCTTAATATACATCTAATTTCATCTAAGTAAGGCATTCTAGGAATTTGCATTAATTGGCTATCAAGGCTAACAAAATAGCTCAAGTTTGGCCTTGTGATAGCCATGTAAATCAAACTTCTTACTATCCTCCTGAACATAGTAGGGTGTTCTATCTCATCCCCAACATTAGCATTGAACTTCACATTTTTCTCCAATGGCACTAAAAGAGGCTTACGTGCTATCATACCATACTTGGATAAAATATTTGAGCTATACTATCTTTGTGACAGTCATATACCATCATCACATTTGATCATTTCAATACAAAGAAAGTACCTTAGCTCACCCAAATCCTTCATCTCAAACTTATTCTTTAAAAAATCCTTAACTTTAGCAATTCCGCTATCACCGTCACCTATAATGATAAAGTCGTCCACATAGATGACTATGATGACCAAGCCTACATCTCCCTTTCTCACATAAAGTGAGTAGTTAGCATTAGAAACATAAAAGCTAATGTTGACAAGATAGGTAGAATACACTATCTTAACCTAGCATTTTTTCCACTATTAGATATATTAACACCCAACTATTGAGATGGCAAGCTCAACACTTTTGCAGACATTGATGATGGACCACCTAGCTAGATGGGTCTACATATCTACACTTAGCATGTAAATGGTCATTATGATCCTCACATGGCTTAGTTTGTTACACCTATCTACAACTGGCATAGATATAGCACTAATCAATTAGTATAGTCAGTTATGCACTATCTAACTTAGTAGATCACTTTCCTTTATATTGTATCTTTCTACTTTGTGTACATTGTATAACGTGTGGAAGTTGAAGAAAAAACCAGTAATAATTTTTTTTTTCTCCATCTCTCTTCTTGTGTTCTTGAGTGAGAAGCTCTTATGTGTACAATGTATGTTTGGTGCTAGAGCTTAAGCAAGTCCTCCCACCATACGATTCTTAACATGGTATCAGAGCAACATCACTATGAGAGAGGCTTTTTGAAGGCTGAAGTGAAGGAGAAGAAGCAAGTTTCAAGCAAGTAAGAAATGGGTAAGAATCTCTCCCATTCTTCTATTCTCTCTTGGATAGTTCATGTCAAGACATTGGAAGGAAGAAAACATAGGTTTTATCTACAAATAGGTTATAGATTACATGTATTGTTGAGCAATCAGGGTAAAATTGTTGGTCGGTGTATTGTTGTGCATTTGTTATGAAAGGTTGTAGAAGACTTGCTTGCTATTTTATATCATTTTTGTAATAACTGTAGAGAACAATGAAAATCCCATAATTGAGAAGCTCAACAATAACAATTACCCTTCATGGAAGTTTTGTGTGACAAACTTTCTCATTGGAAAGAGTCTTTATGAGTTTATTTCAAGTGAAGAAATGGAGCAAGACCTAAGTATCCCTCCAATTGCATATGAATTAAAGGTATGGAAAGCATGGAATGCAAAAAGACAAAAAGGTGATGTATTGGCTATCTACAATCATTGATAATACTAGTGGGACATATCAGGAATGTAGAAACTTCACATGCAGCTTGGATAATTTTTGGGAACATGTTTTCAGTAAATACAAAGGCATGTGAGAGTGGAATTTTGGTGCCGAAAATTGCTTAAAAATAGCTAAAAATTATGAATATCAAGGGAAAAATATCCAATGTCAAAGGCGGCGGCTCCGACCTAGGACAATTTTAAGCGTCAAAGTGCTCTAAGGACGCACGTGCAACACTTGTGGATTTTTAGTAATTTTTCCATGCACCTGTGCTGGTCAGTGGAGCTATCAGTCAGTGCGGGATGCCGAGACGAGCTCACAGAAATTTTCAGAACTGGATTCGGACACCGTATACGAGAGAGGCCGGGAAAAGGGCCAAAAGGCCGTCAAAATTGGGGAGGAGCCCAAAAGGAGGAGTGAAGGGGTGCCTTTGGGAAGGGGCACGCCCCCTCCCTTAAAAAAAACGAATTAGGAGGAGGGCGGCGGCTGCAGAGAGGCGTCGCGAAAAAAATGCCCCCCCCCCCCCCCTCAATGCAAGATTTTTTTTTAGAAGAAGCTATGGAGGCAATTGCAGCAGGCAATTGCATTCATTCCACGCTCCGCATCGCTCCATCCCGCGCGAGAAATGGCAACCTGTAGAGAGAGAGAGAAAATCAATCTTTCTCTCTCCTCCCTCTCTCTCCTCTAAGGGGGAATTCATGTGGGAAGAGAAAGGAAGAAGAAAGAATGGTGGAGGCTTGTCCGGCATCGATCGGATCGCTCCACGGGCTGGAAATGGTGACATGTGATCGCCATGAGCATGAACTGCTGCTGATTTTCAGATTTGTAGCCATGGACATGAAACCTGAGACACGCAAATAAGCGGTAATTCAATTTTTTCAAAGGAAATTTGAGATTTCATGGCTTTTCATTGATAAAATGTTGTTCATGTGGGCTAAATATTGTTTATGTTGCTGTTTTCCATGAGTACTTGTTGAGCATAATCAGAAAATCAGAAAAACATGCATCTTGTGGCCCAAAATAATACACTAAAACACATAAAATATGGAAAATCAAGGGAAAATGATGTTTTTGAGCATAAAAATGGAAGAATAAATAGGAACACCAACTAAATTGTCATTTTTGTTGTAAGAAGGAACTAAGGGCCACAGACCATAACCTATTTTGAATTTTTAGTAATTAAATAATGCAAAAAATAAGGAAAATACAAGGAAAATAGAGGAAAACCACTAAAAATAGGGGAAAAATGCATTTTGGGTGCGGAAAATTAATGAAAATTAAGAACAATGTTCGTGAATGTTTGTGGGGAGGACTGAAGCATGAGTATTTGCCTCAGTTCAACCCCACCTTCTTGTTCTAGTGTGTTTTTTCTCGCTTTTTACACATAAAATGATGACAAAATGCCTTATAAATCTATACAACAATGCAACATTTGATCGATGGGAGAGGAGAGTGGTTAAAATGTGTCTAAATGTGGAGTAAAATGATGAAGAGATTGCTGGTTTTTGTTTGCATGCCATATAGGTCGGTGAATAATTATAGAATGAGAGCCTAGTAGCACGAGGGTTTCCTCGGTGCTAGGTTCGTGCAACGCCGCATAAGAACGGTAGTTGAAAACCATTAAAAGGATGTTTTCCACATGTGCACAATATTGATTTTATAATTGTTTGAGCACTTGGCATCCACAATATACATAAATCATGGAAATATTTAAAGGTATCAGAAATCCTGGATGCACAGTAATTGCTTTCATTAGGACCTTGACCCACGTTGAGTGAGAGACAGGACACCCTAAGCCATAGGCTAGTCATGGGGTCTAGGGGAAAGAGAAGTAAGGACAATGGTACATTCTTGTATGCGATTAAATGGTACCTTGAGTGGAGTTTGTGCGAAATGTTTATATGTTGAGCGACGCATTGAGGAGCCAATCCCCAAGGTGTAGGAGAGTCGCAGAGGGGTGGCGGCATTCAGCCGTTGGAGGACCCCCTATGTCTGTGCTTCGTGCCATTAGGCAATATGTAAGGGACTCCCTCTGAGGAGTAGTGGGTGAGAGAAGAGTGGAATACAAACGATGTAATACAAATGCAAGATGTCTAGGAAGGCAATGTATGTGTCATCAACTCTCCTGACCGCGAGGCCGTGGGGTTGTTGAGTGCGTGAGATAGAGGTCCGGCTAGTGCACGAGATAGTGCCGGCCAGTTCTAGGTTCCATTAGTGGTGCGTCTGCCGGGAGCCGCTTAAAAGTGGGGGTCCTCGAATCCTGGTTGTCTAGGGACCAACTAGCAGTTTATGCCAAAGGATACTATGATTGATCCGTTATTTATCGATAAGCATCATCTAGCAGAAATCCAAAAGCAAGAGAGAGGCGAAAGAGCTAGGCGACATGCTGAAATTTTTAGGAGATATTCCCCTAAGCGTAGCGGTGCTGAACCCTTACGAGGAAGTGGATCTAGTGGTCTTGGTGCCACAAGCAGTAAGTTAGGAGAAGGTGGAAGCTCTAGTGCTCCCCTTTCTTCCATAAGCCAGTCTACATCAAGTGCGGGAGGTGTAACCCCACCGTCCCTTATTCCTAGTGCAAATCCAATCCTCGTCATGGCGCAGCCTATTGCAATTGCAGCAGGAACGACGGATTTGCCGGCTCTAGGTTACCCACTACCCATTTTTAATGGGCTAGTTGAGGAAGATGCGGAACTCCACATTAGGGAGTTTCAAAAGCTGATGTTTAACTGTTGCATCCAAGAAGAAGGACATTTAATGATGTTCTTCAATATGACCCTCAAAGGAAGAGCCGCTATATGGTATCATGGTTTAGAAGCCAGAACCATATTGAATATTGATTCATTTTATGGAGCTTTTCAAAGGGAGTTTGCCCTTGAAAGGGGTGGGCAATATTGGTTGTGTGTACTCAACGTGACCCGCCAAGAACCACATGAGGATATTCGTGCTTATGCGAAGAAAATAAAAGAGGTTTTTCGTAAGTTGGACACCTCTATTCCTATCCCCGCAGCTGCCCAATTGCAATATTTCCTACATGGTTTGGACTTTAACATCCAATTGCAGTTGAGTAGTGTCCCCTTGGGGGATATAGATACTGCCATTACACGAGCACAAGAGGTGGAATCCCGACTACAAGCAGCCTATGCTTCTCGAGGCAATTCGAATATGGGTTTAGTATTGGGAAACAATATGGCGATGGCCAATGGTAGTAGTGGCCAAGGGATAGCGATGGCTAACCCTAATGGGAGAGGGAACATGATGCAGAATGTCCCTTTATTACCAGCTCCCCCTAGCATGTCGATGCCTACGGGCAGTCAAATGGCTCCAAATGGTGGAGGCCAGGCGGTCAATTCTAATACCATGCCTGTGGCTCAACAACCAGTGCCTAATCGAATTGTTAGGCCGATGGAATGACATGGTAATGACCAAGGCTATGAGTTGAGTGCTTCCAATGTTCTTGGCGAGGTTAAGGACATGATGAAGCATTATACCGACATGATTATGGAGCAATATCGGCAAATAGCCATTGATGTCAACTTCCTTAAAAAACAACAAAATTTGATAGGAAGTAGATACCTAGATGAGGGTGCACCTTCGAGGTTTAGTTGCAAATGGTGTGGTGGGCAACACTATCCAAGAAATTGCCCAAATGTTAAGTGCGACATCTGTGGAAAATCCGGCCATTTAGCAGCTACTTGCTGGAGTAAGATCAGTTCCCTCTAGCGAGGTAGTCGGCAACCAGGACCTATTAATCATCGTGCGCAAGGAAATGATTCCCAGCGAGAAGACGGGCCTAAACAAATACTTCAACGATCAAAGACTACAGTGGAGGAGCTACCCAGTGGTAGTGGGGTTAGTTTTATTGAGGCTGTACGCGTTAATGATGCTGAAACCTCTAATCTGCGAGCTGTTCTTACAAGAGGTCAAAAGGGTAGAGAAGCCGACACGGATAAGCCTGTCGGACGGAAACCCTAAACAAGGCCACAAAGGAATGCAAGTTTTAGATCCTGCCATGGAAGGGGGACCTTTGAAGCCCATGGAAAGTAAAGCCGATAAGGAACCACCAAAGAAGAAGATGAAAGTTAAAAAAGAGGCAATAAAGCCGGTTCAGTGACCTAAAGAGCGGATGGTTTGGCATGAAAAGTGAACTCTATCGAACTATCATGAATTCGATTTGGCAAGCTCTCTTTGCGAAGTCAAGCCGGATGTGAATCTTTTACAGCTTATTAAGCTTTCCCCAGGAGTACGCAAGGAATTTAGAAAGATCCTACGTACCGAGTATATCGTAGAACCGTTGGGTATTGCGCGAGTTGGTGATGATTGGTTCGAGCATGCTGAGAAGCATTGCCCAAGGGTTGCAGCCTATGTCGATGGGATATTAGTATATTATGCCATTGTCGACACGGCATCATCTGTTAACATTATGAGTTCTGAACTGATGGAAAGGTTGGGTCTTGCGATCCAGAAAGATACCTCCACAATTCTCAGAATGGCAGATGATAGTTTGAGGTAGCCGGAAGGCTGCATTACTAAGGTCCATGTCACTGTTGCAAATGTAGAATGCATGTTGGACTTTAGGGTGATTCGTTTTGCAGGCCGTCCAAGTTACCAAGTATTATTAGGATGACATTGGATCTTGCAAGCGGACTGCCAAGTAGATATACCCGCCGATCGACTGATATTTGGCAGAGGTGCCCAGCATGTGGTGGTTGATGCTTATCCTGAGTCCCCACAGAGTGAGAGAGCTCCTCTATCCTCTACAGAATTGGAGACATTAGAAGATTTATCTACCAGTGAGACATCATTGAGTGATGAGTCCAAAGAGGGATCTACCACGGAAGACATCTATCAGATCACTTTGAACGAGCCGATAGAGGGCCAAGATCATATAAGAGATGCAGATGTTATCGAGCTAGACCTTGGTACGCCTGATGATTCATGGCCAATCAAATTAGGTTCTATGCTCAGCACAGTAGAAAGGGAGGACTATGTGGCCTTGATTCAGGAATTCCGTGATATCTTTGCCTGGAGTTATGATTAGTTAAGAGGCATTCCTCCTAGTCTTGCTGTTCATACAATTCCGTTGAAAGAGCGCAGTCGTCCTGTACGACAGAAAGTAAGGCGTATGCCTTTCGAACTGAGGAACGGGCTGTTTGAAGAGTTACAAAAGCTTCGGAAAGCAGGTTTGATTTTTCCTGTGCAACACACGGAATGGTGTTCGCCAGTTGTGATCAGAAAAAAGAAAAATAATCAAAATCGATTATGTGTAGACTTTAGGGAGCTGAATAAGCAGATAGTTAAGGATTACTACCCGTTGCCATTTATTGACCAGATTTTGGATCAATTAGCGGGTAGGGAGATATATTCGTTTATGGATTGCTTTACAGGATATAACCAGATGGCAATTGCAGAAGAGGACAAGTTGAAAACAACTTTTATTACTGTATTTGGTACTTTTGCGTACCATGTGATGGCCTTTGGTTTATGCAATGCGCCTGGTTCGTGGCAACGAACAACAGATAAGACTTTCAGTGACATATCCCCTAAAGAGTTGAAGGTGTTTATTGATGACTTAGGGGCCACCACCATGAGAGGAAGGCAGCTGATCATTTTGAGAAATGCTTTGAGCGCTGTAGACAATTTTGCATCGCCCTAAACCCACGGAAGTGTGTTTTTGGAGTACCTTATGGGCTATTGCTGGGTCATGTGGTCAGTTCGGTAGGAATTGCAACAGACCCTGAGAAGGTCAAATTTATCATTGCCATGGGTCCACCACGCACTCCGAAAGAAGTTCATAGCTTTCTGTCCTCGGTTGGTTATTACCATAGATTCATAAACGCCTTGGTAGAAAGAACGTTGCCACTTACAAATGTATTGTCCTTTAGCTGTTTATTTGTATGGAGCAACCCTTGTAAGGTAGCTTTCGAGGATGTGAAGCAGGAGCTAGTAAAAGCACCTATTTTGAAAGCACCTAAAAGAGGTGAGGTGTTCTATATATTTTCAGTAGCCACCGTGCATAGTATCAGCTGCTGTTTAGCCCAAATTTGGGAAGAGAAGTGGTATCATTCGATAGCCTTTGGTAGTCGAAAATTGGGCATTTCAGAGATCAATTATACCTACATGGAGAAGTTGTGTCTAGCGATGGTCTTTGGGACCAAGAAATTCAGGCATTATATTCTATATGAGAAAGTCGTGCTTTATACGAAGGCGGAGGGACTTCGACTATTGATGAATAAGCTACTGCCGCCTGATCGTCTAGCGAAGTGGTTAATCACTTTGCAGGAGTTTGATTATGAAATCCGTAGTAAGCCACCAAGGTTGCAAGGCATCGTGGAATGTCTTGTGGACTTTGGGGAGCCGAAAGAATCTGTGGTTGAAGGTAGTGACATGGAGTTGTTATTTAAAATAGATACGGCGTCTATTCCCTCCTGGTATGCTGCAATAACGCATTATTTATCGACGGGAGAGGCTGGATCCGAATTATCTAAAGCTGAGAGAAGGAAAATTAAGCAGCAAGCGTTAAAGTTTGCCTTGATCGCAGGTACATTATATCGGCAAGGGGTTGATGACATCTATCGCCGATGTGTGATGCTTGACGAGGTGCCATTCATTTTGGAAGAGTGCCATGATTCTGCTTGCGGCAACCATTTTGTTGGATGGCTTACAGCACAAAAGGCTTTAAGAGCAGGTTATTGGTGGCCTGCCATCTTCCAGGATGCGTTTACGTATGTTAAGAGATGCAATATTTGTCAACGACATGATAGTCGAGAGAATAGCAAACGACCACTCACCCCTATTATGGCGATACTTCCATTTGAGAAGTGGGGAATAGACTTTGTGGGTCCTATTACTCCGTCGTCGACTGTGCAAAAGAGGTATATCATTGTAGCAACTGACTACTTTACAAAGTGGTTAGAAGCATGTGCAACAAGGAAAGATGATGCTAAAGAAACTGCTAGTTTCCTTTTAGAGCAGATAATATGCTGTTTTGGTCCGCCGAAAGAATTAGTGTCGGACCGCGGAACCCATTTCCTGAATAAGGTGATCAAAATCTTGACAGAGACTTGGCAAATCAAGCATAACAAGACAACTCCATATTGTAAGAAGCTGGGAATAGTTAGAATGTTAATAATATGCCATGTCACATAGACACTGGTATATAAGGAGAGAAGTTGTAATTTTTCACATCTTTTGATATATCAATACATTTACAATCTTTCTCTCCCTTCTTGTTCCAAGCTTCCATGGCTTCTTCATCTTTCCTGTCTTTCTCTCTCCAATTCTAGTCTTTCTCTCTCCTCGTCACTCTATTTCTCTCCCTTCCTGCAGTCTTTCTCTCTCCTCTACAGTCTTTCTCTCTCCTCTTTCGCTCTCCCTAGTTCTCTCTCTGACAAGTGGTATCAAAGCTTCAGTCTTTGATCCATTATTTTCTTTCATTTTCACTCCTATTTTCCTATTTCAAAACCAATTTCAGACAAAAATGGTACAAGACAGTGACTAGTGGAGCGCTGCAGGACAACTACAGATAGTAATGACTACATCTGGAGATATTCAAGATCAGATATGGCGGGTAAAGGCTTAAATGGCTGGACATCATCAAATTTTATGCAAAAATGGAGGTAACTAGGGTAAAGGATGGTTAACCGGGCTTAGTTTGAGAACAAACTGTGGTTACTTTGAAAAGAGGGGTTTCTCTTTCCCCTTTCCTGGAGTTTTCTGCAGGTTTCATGGAAGTTGAGCGCTGAAGATCAGCTCATATCTCTCTTATCCCTGAGTTTCTTGGTCAAGTACCACATGGAAATGATTCCTCAATTCAAGACCTTCAGAATGAGCATAGGATTGCTCAAGCTTTTCACTGCCATGGAGCCAGAAGCAACCCCGAAAATTGCAGCGCAATTTTCGGGCTGATTCCAGCCCTGCCCTTGCTCAGCCTGCCTCACCTCCAGCTCTTGACACTCTCCTTGGTCCTTGGCAAGAGAAATCTTTAGCAAACAAGGGAGGATTCAGCTCCATTCATGATTCTTCAGCATCTCTTGAATCCTAGGTGAACAGTCCATGGGCAGCCATGAAAGCTTCAGCCCAAGCTTCCATTTCTTGACAATTTCTTGAAGATTCTTCATCCTTTTGGCCCGTGGAATCATTTCAGCAAGGATTCTTCAACAAATTGCAAGGATTAAGCACGGGATGGCTTAAGATTGAAGATCAAGAGCTTCTATGGAGCAAAAATTTGGGGGAAACGGGTTTAATGCTTCAATTTCAAGCATTTGAAGCTTCAAGATTGATCTCAACCATCAGATAAGCAAGCCTTATGGATTATTTTGCTAACATTGGACAACCGGGAGCCCTATCAAGCATTTGGCAAGTTATTTTCAGCCATGTCAAGGTATTTCTCTTCAATTTTTAATCTCTCTCATTAATCCAATTGCTGAGCTTAAGCCATTTGACTGAGAGATTAAAGAATTGAACATTTTCATCAAATTCTCAGCCAACCTTTGCTTGAATTCATCTATTCAAGAATGCAATGCTTGCCTAATGCATATTAGCTTCAATCAGTGAATGAAAGGCCTCAATCTGAGATTTCAGCATAACATTTGAATCTTATTGACTAAATACATTGATTGATTCCTTTGTTTACTCTAATCCAATTGATTGGTTGATTCTCTTTTGCCTAAATTGGAAAATTGTAAAAGGGTAAGTACTACCAATCAGTGAGTCACTGAATTGCATAGGTAAAACCCTTCTCCCATCTCAAGTTTTTTTATCTCAATCAATTGCATCTCATGAAAGGCTGAATGGATATTTTTCAATTGCATATCATGCTGATTGCTTAGCACACTAGCCTCTGCCATGTTGATATTCCCACCGAGGAAAAAGGTGGATGCTGGGGGAGATAGTGGGACAAAAGAGAGGTGACCCTCCCTCACTATCGAAGATCCCGAAGGGGTGCAACCAACCGAACCGGGGGGAACTTTGCCCACCTCCCGGTGATTCGGAGCCCGTGTAGGGAGCCCGTCCTGCCGTTTTATCCCTCACACAGGTACAGCGAGTGGAGAATTGAAGATTGAAGACTTTCCAATGACTCAAGTACCTACTGGATTAAAACAGGGTAAAACAGGGCATTTTCAGGTTACCCACAGGGTATTTACAGGTGGATACAAGTACACCCTTTGATACTGAAGCACAGGTTCAGGTACTACAGGGTACCCACAGGTCCTATATACCCCTTTGCAGGGTTTGGTGGCCATTTGAGGTTAGTTTCTTACATTACAGGGTCAAAACAGGGCACTTACAGGTCTAAACAGGGTGCAGGACTGGACAGTTCAGATTCTAAAATTCAGTTACAGAATTTTCTGTCCTAAACCTATTATAGCGTGCTATAGCTCATCTCGAAGAGGGCATTGTTAGCTTCGATTCGCACAAAAAAGTTTTGCAATCAGAGTTTTCTAGCCAAAGTTATAGCCATTTTACTGACAGGGGGTACTGCAGGACTGCACTAGTATGGCAGGACATAAAGGCAAAAATAAGGTCCAGGAGGATTATGCACAACAAATCAGGGATTCTATGATGGAAAGCACACTTCAAGAGAACCCTGAAGAGTCTCAACAAGGAGAAATTAGTATACTCAATGATACTTTGTGCGCCCATGAACTAAGGCATAGAGAGCGACATGAGGCCATGCTGTCAAGAATGGATCAGATGGTTCAATCTACTGATCAAACCAAGGCCCTTATGGAAAAGTTAGTATTGTCCAATGACCAAATTTCAGCACAAATCTCTAAACTCATACAATTGCAAGTGGCATCAAAAGAAGCAAATGAGAAGGCTTGTTCAAACAGTGACCCTTCAGTCCCACTTCAGCCTTCCAACCAAAATGGTTATGGAGATGGGATCATAGGAAGAAGAGGCATACCAAATAGTCAATATGAAGTGGGGGAAGCTTCACAAAGACATGATAACTATTTGGGCAATTTGAATGGAGCCAATACTCAAACTTTTGGACTGCATACTCAGAATTCTAGGGGTGCTTTACCAACAGGAAGATTACATGGTAATTTTCAGCCACCTGTTGGAAGATTTCAGTCTCAATTTGGGGGTTCTGTACTTAGAAATCCTGATCAGCCAGTTTTGGGACAGCAACCCTTTCATGATAGAGAATTCAAGGACAAAATTGTTTTATCCAAATTCAATGGCCAATCATCTTCACCATTAGAATTAGAGGAATGGACCTCTAAGATGGAGTCTTATTTCGACATTTTCCTAAAACTGATGATATGAAGATACACTTTGCCTCCCTCCACTTAGAAGGATTTGCTCACACTTGGTGGAGGTATATCAAGAAAGAGAATGCACTTATTGAGAATTGGGAAGCTTTCAAGGCACTTATGGCTGAAGTCTTTGTTTCACCTCTTGAAAAAGAGAAGTTAGAACGAAGATGGTATGGTTTGGAACAAAGGGGCCTAAGTGTAAGAGAATATACAAACCAATTCCTCAACTTGACCATGTATGTGGAAAACATCAGTGATGAGGCCAAGTTACACAAGTTCATGTATGGTTTAGAACCATCCTTGTCAGCTGATGTTATGGCGTAGAATCCTACTTCACTTTTCAAGGCTATTGAGCTTGCAGAGCGCTATGGAAGGAAGTATAGGAAAGAGTCTTCATTTCAGTCAAGTTATGGACAGCCAAGGACTATTTTTAAGCAAGGGCAAGTTGGTAACAATTATGGCAGCAATCATATGCCAAGTGGGAGCTTACGGATACCAACTTATCCTCCATTTAATGCTTCTAGGCTTCAAAGCAATTTCAGGACAGCAAACAGTCCAAAGGTTGAATTTAAGCAAGGTGACAATAAGCCTAAGTCTACTTCAGCCAATACAAATTCCAGAAATATTCCCATGGATCTTTACAAGGAAAGAAAGGACAAAGGCTTATGCTTCAAGTGTGGAGAAAAGTATACTCCTGACCATGCTTCAAAGTGTGTATACAAAAATGCCAAGCCAAAAATTCAGAGTATGCTAGTTCTTGAGGACCTTGAAAATGACATAGATGAAGTTAATGCAGTCACAATCAATGCTGAAAATGAAGATTTCGAGGATGATGGTGGACAGGAGTACTTCTATGATCCATCTGACTCTTTTCCTTTTGATCCAGGCGGTGATATCCCATTTGATCCTGGTGGATTTTGTAATGAGTTGCCTGCTGCCACTAATTGTTCTATCTCTATGGATGCTTGGACGGGATCTAAGAGCCCCAATACACTTCGTATGAAGGGAAGCATATGTGGAAAGCCAGTGTTCATCTTGATAGATAGTGGTAGTACTCACAGTTTTGCAAATAATTCTATTATGTACAAGTTGAATTGTGTTCCCACCGACTTACAGCAGCCTATTCGAGTACAAGTGGCTAATGGTGAAGAGGAAACCAGTACGCAGATTTGCCCACAGGTTTCTTTGCAGATGGCTGAAAATTTTGAAGTCAAAGTAAACCTGATCACTTTGGAAATGGGACCCATAGATATTGTACTTGGTTGTGATTGGTTGATGACCTTAGGCAGGATTACTATGGATTTCTCACAATTATATATGGAGTTTTTCTCCAATGGACAGCTCATCCGTTTACAGGGGATCCCTAGTAGATCTAATTTTCAGCTTATCACCATTCAACAACTAAAGAAAGAGTACAAAAAGCACTCACAGATATTTGTATTGCATTTGAACAAAGAAACACAGGATCAGTCCAATAATTCAGCAAACCATCCAGCCTTGACAGCTCTGCTTGAGGAGTATAGAGATTTATTTGAAGTACCTACTTCATTGCCTCCTAAGAGAGCGGTGGATCACCCCATTGATTTGGAACCCAACTCAAAGACAATCAATAAGCCACCTTACAGACTATCAAAATGTGAACGAGAGGAAGTAGCCAAGCAAATCAAAGAGCTTCTTGAAATGGGATTTATTGAACCCAGTTCTTCACCGTATGCATCCCCAGTCCTGTTAGTCAAAAAGAAAGATGGATCTTTCAGAATGTGCATTGACTACAGGGATCTCAATAAGATAACAGTGAAGAACAGGTATCCTATACCCAGGATAGATGATTTACTTGATGAGCTTAAGGGGGCTCGATTCTTCACGAAGATTGATTTGAGATCAGGGTATCATCAGATTCGCATGAGAGAGGGTGATGAGGTCAAGACTGCTTTTAGGACTGATCGTGGGCTCTACCATTTCTTGATGATGCCATTCGGCCTTACAAACGCTCCAGCTACCTTTCAAAGCCTGATGAATAAGATTCTACAACCTTTCCTCTTTCAGTTTGTCTTGGTGTTCTTCGACGATATTTTGATCTACAGCAAGACTTTTCAGGATCATTTGTCGCATATGAGGAAGGTTTTTGATGTGTTGAGACATCATAGGCTTTTTGCTAAGGAGAAGAAGTGTTCTTTCATGCAGACTGAAGTGGAATACTTGGGACATATAGTCAGTGAAAAAGGAATATAGGCTGATCCCAAGAAGGTGCAATGCATAAAAGATTGGCCAACGCCTACTACCACTACCTCTCTTAGAGGATTTCTTGGTCTATCTTCATTCTATCGCAGATTTATAAACAGCCCCTCTAACTAACATGTTGAAGAAAGAGGCTTTCTTTTGGGATGCTCTTGCAGATAGCAGCTTCAACCAGTTAAAGGAATTACTTACCTCTGCTCCTATTCTTGTATGCCTGGATTTCTCTAAAGAGTTTACTATACAGTGTGATGCTAGTGGCCGTGGCATTGGGGCTGTTTTGCTTCAGGAGCATGGAGTAATTCCATTTGAAAGCCATAAGCTTACTGATAAGGAGATGGCCATGAATGTTTATGATCAGGAAATGTTGGCTATTCTGCATGCAATCAAGAAATGGCACCATTACTTATATGGCAGCCGATTCAGAGTACATAGTGATCATCGCGTACTCAAGTATTTCCTTACTCAGTCAAATTTAACTCCAAAGCAACGACGATGGGTAGCAACATTACAAAATTATGACTTTGACATCACTCATACAAGGGGCAAAGATAACATAGTGGCTGATTCTCTCTCTCGTATGTGGGCCTACAAAGTATCAGCCATGACAGAATTACATAGTGATTGGATTGAAGAGCTACAAGAGGCATATCTCTTAGATGAGGAATTCAGCCAAATCTTTCAGAAATTACAGCAAGGTCTTATGGAAGAAAACTCACATTACCAGCTTAAAAATGGTCTTATTTGGTGGAAGGGCAAGATTGTTATTCCCTCTACTTCTTCTTTCAAGCGAAAAATTATGGAGGAGTTGCATTCTTCGCCTTTAGCTGGACACTTGGGAGTTTTCAAGACTTATGACAGGATCAGCAAGAGCTTTTATTGGAAAGGACTGTGGAAAGATGTCAAGGACTTCGTTATGAAGTGTATGCCTTGTCAGCAAAATAAGGATAGCACCCATAAGCCAGCAGGTTTATTGCAGCCATTGCCTATTCCTACGGGTAAATGGACTCATATTACTATGGACTTTATCACTGGCTTACCTACTACCAAGAAGGGATGGAATAGTATTTATGTGGTGGTTGACAGACTCACCAAAGCAGCTCACTTTATCCCAACAAAAATTCAGTTTACTGCTTCTCAGGTGGCCAACCAGTTTATGGAGCATATTTTCAGATTACATGGCTTACCGCAGGTGATTGTCCATGATAGGGACTCAAAGTTTATGAGTAACTTTTGGCAAGCGGTATTTACATCTATGGGTACTAAGTTGGCTCCATCTACGGCTTATCATCCCCAAACTGATGGACAGACAGAGAGGGTTAATAAATGGTTGGAGACTTATCTTCGCCATTTTTGCTATGATGTCCAAACCTCATGGGATTCTTGGTTACACCTGGCTGAGTTTGCTTATAATAATTCCACTCATGCGAGCATAGGAGTTTCACCCTTTGAGGCTTTGTATGGTTACAAGGTGCCCCTACCCACAGTCATTTTTAACGAAAAGATCAACCCTCATGGGAAGGAAGAGTTGGAAAGAATGCAGATCCTTCTTCAGCAATGCAAGGTGAATCTAAGGAAGGCTCAAGATCAGATGAAGATGTATGCTGATGAGAAGAGGAGGCCTTTAGAGTTCCAGGAAGGAGAGCTGGTTTTGTTGAAGGTGCCCAAATCCAAGTACTCTACATTGAAAGATGGATCCAGTAATAAGCTTGCCCATAGATTCTATGGCCCTTACAGGATCCTTAAGCGGATTGGAGATTTGGCATATAGACTAGAGCTTCCCTCTTCTACAAAGATTCATAACGTCTTCCATGTTAGTCAGCTCAAGCCCTATTATGGTGATCCAGTGGATTTAGTTGATGAGCTGCCACCTATTGATGAAGATGGTATTGTTCAGTACATCCCAGAGGCTGTTATAGGTCAGCATGAAAAGAAGTTTCGATCACGTTCTATTGTGGAATATTTGATTAAATGGAGAGGTTTACCCTCTGAAGAGGCTTCTTGGAGACCTGATTCAATATTGGATGAGTATCCATACTTGAAGGATACATTGGTGGCTGAAGCTTATTGCTTATGGAGCTAGTATTGGTACAGACTGGTTCAGGACAGCACGCTGTTTTAGAACAGTTTTTGTCATACCTCATTTTCAGAATTGAGCTACATGAGCTTAAAGTACTCTTCAAGAGCTTCGTTTTGATATGTGGTACGTCTCATTTGGACACTTCTATCAAAAGTTATGGCAGATTTGGTTCAGTAGGGACTGTTATTTCAGCAAGCTGTCTACTTTCTTCTGAAATTATTTGTTGAAGATTCTATGGCTCCAATGGCTTCTAAAGTTCTTCAAATCATGTATATAGCGGGGTCCTCCTTCCGTTCTTCAAATTCAGCCCTTGTAATGATAATTCTTCACTCATCTCCCATTTGTAAGCTGTAAAACAGAGTAGTACTCTGTTCTATCCATCTCTCCTTTAGCTCTTTCTAGGTTTGTTTTTGAGGACAAAAACTTTTGGGAAGGGATGGATTGTAAGAAGCTGGGAATAGTTAGAATGTTAATAATATGCCATGTCACATAGACACTGGTATATAAGGAGAGAAGTTGTAATTTTTCACATCTTTTGACATATCAATACATTTACAATCTTTCTCTCCCTTCTTGTTCCAAGCTTCCATGGATTCTTCATCTTTCCTGTCTTTCTCTCTCCAATTCTAGTCTTTCTCTCTCCACGTCACTCTATTTCTCTACCTTCCTGCAGTCTTTCTCTCTCCTCTTTCTCTCTCCCTAGTTCTCTCTCTGACACATATAACCCGTAAGCCAATGGGCAAGTTCAAAGCACCAACAAGCAGCTTGTGGGCATCCTGTCCAAAATTGTGTCGGAAAAGAAACGGGATTGGGATAAAAAGTTATACGTGGCAATGTGGGCCTATAATACGACTTTCAAACGAGCCACTGGCCATACCCCGTTCAAGTTAGTATATGGGGAGGAGTGTGTCTTGCCTTTAGAGATTGAGCTGCCGGGACTATTCGGTTTGCCATCAATCATTCTTTGAGTGATGAAGATGCACTTTTTGAGCGCTTGACGACACTGGCACATTTGGATGAGCTTAAGCTACAGAGCTTATTGCACCAAGAAGTGGCGAAGCGCCGAATGAAGCAACTACACGACCTTAAAGCCAAGAAATACACCTTCAAGAAAGGATGGCTTGTTCTATATTATGAGGCACGACGTGAATTATTTCCAGGCAAGCTAGAGCCCAAATGGGACGGGCCCTATAGGATCGTTAGAGTAGGAAAGAATAAATCCACAGTCTTGTTAGCTGACCTTGAGGGGATAGAATTTAAAAATAAGGTTAATCTTAATAAGATTAAACCTTATTATTTCTGATTGCACTAATACTATGACTGCCTTGCAGGTCTAGGCGAGATCGATCAAACATCTGCAAGGAAATCGTGATAGAGGTTGATGGGTCGTCTGATCCCTTATTTAGAACACCCATATTTAGAACAGTGGTATCATCAGGGAAAGCTCATTTGGTGAAGCAAAGGATATAAGGTGACTGAGCAAGAAGGCGGAACATTTATTTGGGAGATCAAGGTCTTCTGCCATCATTGCCTACAAATTTTTATGAGCATCCCTATTGAATTCAATGATGATGGAGGGATGGAGCCTACAGTCCACCCGTTGAATATGCTGAATTTTGATTACCATAATTACGAGTAGAGTTCCGGATGGCGGGATATGTAAACCCTTTATGGAGGTACACCTTGTACTTTGATGGGGCGTCCAGGGGTCCATGCAAAAAAGGAAGTGTAGGAGTTGTCATCCAAGACCCCCTGACGACGCATTGTCATGAAGTTAGCTGCTTATCTCGGGGTGAATTTTACCAATAATATGGCTGAATACAAAGCCCTGATTATGGGTTTGAATATTGCAAAGAAGGGTGGTATCCGCCAGTTATTGATGAAAGGGGACTCTCAGTTGGTTTTAAATCAACTCAATGGGACGTACATGGTACGAAACCCCATCCTTTGCATGTACCATCATACTGCCATAGCCCTGTTAGATGAATTTGATAGAGTGTCTTTTCAGCTGATTCCACGAAACTGGAATCAGTTTGCCGATTCATTGGCTATTTTTGCGTATGAAGAAGACCTCTTCTTTAATTGTGTCCCTTGTCCCGATATATCTATTGACGATGAGACAGGACCTGGTCATTTCTAGGGTATGCTTTCTGAACATGCCCTCTTTGGCAGACGATAGTTGATCTGGGTGATGCAGAGGGTAGGCGAGACTCATTTGCCTTTATTATCTTTGACCCACAAACTAATTAGACGACATGTGATGCAAACACCTCTTGCGATATACACAAGAGGGATGGGTCATAATTTAATGCACCTAGTTTAGGGCTACGAGCCTCTGTTCCCCTGGGAATGGTATGCTTTGATGTCTATCATAGTTTTTTCCAGGAGGATGTTATGTGTAGTATTGGTTGATTTCATTAGGCCAAGAGGGCCAATCTATTGGTGGAGCCCCAAGAGGAACACCAAGAAAAAGGGAATTCTCTTGCAAGAAAATCTATCTTGTAATATCAACAAGCTTGTTTTTCATGTTTCATATTGTCACAATGAAGAAAAGAACACCAGGCACAACAAATCTTCATGCAGCATCATGTAAATCTCCCACGGTTTTTAATAAAATCAACCATATTCTTCAACATCTTCATAAAATCCATCAATATCACAAAGAAAACAAAGAAGTACACCATCTTTGAATGGAAATACATCACATAGTATTCATCTTCAATATCTTCATAGTCTTCTCTCTCAATCTCTCATATACAATCACTTTGTTTCAATAGAATTGGCTATCTCTGACTCTCTCTCACACACTCCATCAATAATACATCATATCCTCACTACAATCTCTCAAAATTACTCTCAATAATCACTCTTAGGTCGTGGATACCCCTCCCAAGAGGTATGTCTGATATGAAGAGTCACCAGAGCCACTACAGTGTCTCTTCACAGCTCACTACTGTCACTTCACTCCAGTCTTTACTTGAGTCTTCAACAGCTACTTCTTCCACTTCTTTCAGCTCTTTTGCACTTGTATTCACCTCTTTCCAAGGCTAGAAAACTTTCCCCAAAGTCACACATACATTCCACAGAACACTTACAGAACAGTCTACAGAACAGTACCAGAACAGTTACAGTACAGAGACAGAACAGAAACAGAACAGAAGCAGAAGCTCTACAGAAGACCTACAGAAGGTTATAGAAGGTCATCAAAACTACATAACTCACTCTCAAACCATTTCAAAACTCTCACAAACCATTCACTAAGCTTTCACAATATCTCATTCTTCATCAATCCATACTCCATCCCTCCTTACAGAAGACAATCAGAACAAAAACAGACCAAAACAGAACAAAACAGAAGGTATACAGAACCATTCAGAACCTATCAGAACATCACAGAACCATCAACAAACATCATGATCTTCCAAAACACAATCAATATCATCCAAAACACTCTCAATCCACTTCCAAATCAATCAATCATCCCATAAAATCAACCATTCAGCTCTCAAAAACAACAAAAATCAGCCAAAAAACAAGTCATTTCAACACTCAACATATCCCCACACTTAATAAGGAAGCGTCCTCGCGACCCAGGAAAAAGGTAATACAAGTTCATTTAAAAGCTTCACTTTGATCTTCAATATCTTCATACAAAGAATCCATCCACCACGACCCCAACTTATAACCTGTTTCTGATATAAAAATACAAAGAAAGGAAAACTCTTTTGACATTAACACCTCTTATCAAACTAAAAATCATCACAAATTTGTAAAGGATATAAGAGTTTGATTCTTCTTCTTCTGCATCAGCTTCAACTCTCCAACCACGACCCCATCTTTTCAAATCTCCAAAACATAGCTCGTACACAAGATCCAATAGGAAACCACCACGTTCGTTTGACATACATGATCTCACAACACAAACACTAATACACAACTCAACCATCTGAATGACTTCTTCAAAAAGAAGAGTTTGGCATTAAAAAGCTTGCACCATACATTGGAAAGGCATCAATGAAGATGATCCCTCTTAAAAGATTGATGTTGTCTGAATCGATCCATAGATAAGGATTCATCTACAAAGTTTTTAGGAGGATTTTGGAAAAATTGGAGACAACACATCCTTTCCAACAGGACTAGGTATCTGCTAGGCAAACAAAGGGCATGAAAATACAATATCTCCAACTGTTGAGAATCAATGCTAACATTGACATTCATGCACAACTTTGGGATAGGCTTTGAATCAGTATGAGAATGCCTATGCATATACGCCAGATACCAAGCAAAGTGAGCAGTTAATCTCACTGAGGGATCTGCAGACTGTGAATATTGTTGGGCAAAATGAACATAGTTTTGATAAGCTTGACTTGAAACTGTCCATTCCCCTGGAATTATTGGCCAATTAATCTGCGGTCCTGTAAGGCAATCTTCCGAACTCCATCCCCTTCTTCTGGAAATCTGAGTATCAAAACCAGCACAGTCACTAACCAACTGAGGTGGTTGAGATATGGAAGTGCTAGGAGAGGGTAATGGAATAAGGGAAAGTGGATGTAGGGAAGGATAAGAAAAATCATAAAAGGAAGAAAAGGTTAAAGAAGGAGTGGCAGAAATTTGTAAGGAATCACTAAGGAACGGTGTTAATTGATAAATAGGAAATGTGGAGGGTACATTTATGAGGGGTGAAGGACAAGGTGGAGAAGGGGAAAATACCCTATCCTCAATAAAGGAACAATAAGTGAAAATAGGAATTTGAGGGAAATTGGAAGGTTGGAAAAGAAGTGGTAAAATTACTGTGGAATGAGTTTGACAAAGGGAGAAATATATAGCATAACGGTGAGCCAATTGTTGGTAATAAAGGAGGGTAGGAACAGAAGGTCCTAAAAGAGATCGTCTATGATAGGCATCAAAGAAAGTAGCATCAAACGGATTATGTTTGGAAAGATAGGTTAAAAGATCCATCCTCAGTTGGTTAGTACTCTGTACAAAGGTAGGAGCTGTGTTTTGTCTTTGATTTAGGACCACTGACTCAATCATGGGATGCCACGAATTATCCTGACAATCAGCCACTTTGGAGGAATAACTATGAAACATATCAGCTATGCGCAACTCCAAATGATTGACATAGAGAACAGCCTGTAAGACCACATCCCCCACATACCATGCCATATCTACCTCATCTGGAATTAACAAATCTCCTCGGAGATACATGTATGACATCAGCATGGTGTCTGGCGTGACAGAATCTTCAAAGACCAGGCGGACTACCTCTGTCAACAACTCAGCAGACCAAGCCCCACTCCAGCCATCCTCTGGAAAAGGTAAATCCATCGTGGAAAGCTTCATATAGAAGACCAGCTTCTGTAAGTGGTAGTGGACAAAGAAAGAATGGTCTGGTAAGACATAGTCCTGAAACTGTTCAAAGGTAGACCATAATAAGTCCATTCTGGACTGCAATCTTTCCACTTTGTCTTGGAATAGAGGGCACAAAGTAGCCTGTCTCTGTAATGCAGCCAAGTCCTGCTGTGATAGAGAAGGAATTAATGGAACAGGAGGGCTTGGAGGAACAGAGCGGGACTTTGCAAGCTGATCCTGCAACTGTTGGATTTGGGAGGCTTGGTTGGCCACTGTATCATTAGCCATTTGTAAAGCTGAAAGCTTGTCATCTAATTGAACTTGGAATTCTTTCGCTTCGTTGGACATCCTCTCCGTCTCTGCTGAAAGGCTAGTAACCTGTGACTGAGCCTCGAATAACTGGGTCTTTAATGAAGAAATCTCATCACTTTGAGTGGCAACCAGTTGGGTTTGCTGTTCCATTTGCTTGAATAGATCTGCTAGGGTATCCTTAGCAGAAGCTAATTCAGATGTTGCTTTATGCAACTGGTCTTTGGACTGCATGAGCTCCTCATAGAAAGATGCGTACAGCTGTTGAACACAGGCTGTCACTGACAACTCAATGGAACTTTGAATATCCTTGCAGAGGAAAGGAATGGCATCTCCTGAAACGAGACTGTTCAGGGAAGGAACGGAGATATCCAAGGATCCTTCTCTATGTGCCCTGAATAGATTATTGCAAGTGAGAAACCCAGGGAGGTCACTGCCAGAAGTAGCAGGGATAGGCACTGAGGGAAGTACAGCAGGGGCTTTGTCCGCTACCCTCTTCAAGCGTTTGCGCTGTATGACCAGGGGAGGCGGAGAATCATCATCCTCAATGTCAATAGGTGCGGACTCTTCTGAAGGTGGAGGAGGAGGTACTGGATCTGATGGAGGAGGTAGAGGTACAGTCTTCTGTAAACCTGAATAAGTCAAGAAGGCAGACAAATAGGATCCATAGGTAACATTGGTAACATTACCCCTCGTGACTTTAACAAAATGCTGATCCATCTTAGTAAGGAGGTATGTGCTCCAATCAATGGCAACTCCTTTTAGCACCATCCTGGAAGCTGTGAAAAGCTCTTTGGACAAATAGTGGGATGGCGTTTTGGCAGGCATGAATCTGTCCTGAAGGAACTGGCACATGGTCTTCCAGACGGGATCAGTAATCATAGAAAACGAAACTCCTGAAGAGTTTATCACTTTCTTAACATCAAGGACTTCCCGTGTCTGCTTCTGCAATAGTTTGAGAATCTCTTCATTAGAGAAGAGCTGTCGAGTGGTCACGAAAGGTTCTCCTTTGGAGGGTAAGGACAAAGCCTTCCCTAAGCCGCGAGATGTCAATGTCATAGACATGCCTTGGACTACTCCTGTCTTCTTGCTGTAAGAGGCCAGGAACTCATCACAGACGGACGGATCCTCTGGAAGTAATGGAAAAGGAGTGGCCACAAAAGCAGCAAGTCCTGCCTTCGTGAGGGGCTCAAAAGTAAGTAGGGATGAGTAATCCCTACTAACTAGTGGGACGTATTGAATAGGGGGAGGAGCATGAGAAGGCGCCATTCAGATGGTTACACACACACCACAAACACAGACAATCAAGGTGAATGCCTGCAAACCACCAGACAAAAAAACCAAGGATAAGAGAATTACCAAATAAAACGTGACACGACCTACTAACCCCAAGCAAACCACATCCTAGAAAAAATTTGACATGACCTCGAGACAAATGCGACCGAAAGCTTCATGCGATGCATCAAACAAACACCCTGAACCCCGTATCAGGCAATAAAAGAAAAAAAACTACATACCGTACCCGTAACCGTAACAAAGACATGAAACCAAAACCAAACCATATCCAACACATATCAATACGACATCTGTGATAGAACCAAGATTGGACCATGGAAAACAACACTAAGAACGGCGTATACCCATCCCACGAAACGCTTCATTGAAAAGGGAATTAAGTGCAGTGAGGGGGAATTAATTTAATGAAGGGTTGATTTTAATCAATTATTAAAAATGGGTGAAGTTTTATTAGGTGATAAACCTTAATAAGAAAACGGCGGTTCCTTCTTACAAATTATTTTACCAATTATTAGGTTAAACGGTGCAGTTATACGATTCCCGGACTGCGATTCCCGACTGGGTCTCTAAATGCACTTCATTGATTATAATTAAGGTGATGTGGAGCGCTTTTTTGCCAGCGCGTGCTCATGTGACGGCTGGTTGATTTTATTTAAATTTTAGAGTGCCTCTGTAGCGCACGTAGCGCGTGCTAAGTGAACGGCTGGTTTATTTTAATTAAAAAAGGATGTGTGTTTAGCGCGAATGCGCGTGCCATGGTGGGTGAATTAAAGGGTTTATTTTAACAATTAATTGTGATTAAGGGGGAAAAATAAATAAATAAATAACAGAAAATAAATACCTGGCAGGGTGTGTATGAAATGCAGGAATGCGCACGGAAGAGTCCCAGGAGAGGAAAAGCAAAAAGCACTGATGAAACAACAAATAACACCTTAGCAGATGTGTTAATTTGATTTATGTTGGTTTTTTATTTTTATGTATTTTATTTTATTTTTAGTTGTAATTTTGTTATGTTTGAATAAATGGAAAATGAGTAAGGGAGGTGAGGGAAATTTTTTAGAAGGTTTTTAGAATTTGTTAGAATTTTTTACAATTTTTTAAATGATTTTTCCTATTTTTTTGGCAATTTAAGGGTTATTTTAGGAAAGATGGATTTTTCTAAAAGTATAGGAAAGGCAATGCCTAGCAGACAAAGGTCCAAAAATTAACAAAAGACAGAAGGAATTTTTAGAAATTTTTTTGAAATTTTTTTATGAAAAAATGAATTTCGTGATTAAGTAAGTCACATTGATCACATAAATCACATAAGTCACATTAGTCACAAGTCACATTAATCACTTAAGTCACTTAGGTTACTTAGGTTAGTTAAGTTACTTAGGTTACTTAGGTTAGTTAAGTTACTTAGGTTACTTATTAACTAACTTAGGTTAGGTTAGTTATTAACTTAGGGTAGTTATTAACTAACTTAGGTTAGGTGGTGACTAACCTAGGTTAGTGGAAGGGTGGAGGTGGAAGGGAGGGAGGAGGAGCGATGGCGGTCGGGGAGGCGAGGTGGCGGCGGAGAGCGCGCGGCGGCGGCGACGGGGCCGGGTGGCGACGGACGACGTGGCGCAGACGGCGGGGCCGGGCGGCGACGACGACGAGGCCGGGTGGCGCGAGCAGGCGACGGCGTGTCCAGGCGGCCCTGGGCGGCGGCTGGGTAGGGAAACAGACGGGGGAAGTAGGGGGGAGAGGCGCTGGGGGGAAGAAGGAGGTGGTGGCGGTGGAAGGAGGTGGAAGGCGTGGTGGGGGGGGGAGAGTAGAAGGCGGGGCGGAGGGAGGGAGTAGAAGGCAGGGTGGGCGCTGCCTGGAGGGAGAGGCGCTGTGAGGGAGAAGGAGAGGAGAGGGAGAGAAGAAGAGTGGGAGGAGAAGGAGGAGAGGGAAGTGGAGATGGAGAAGGCGCAGGGAGAAGAGAAGGAGGGAGAAGAAGTGAGAAGAGGGAGGAGGGAGAAGAAATGGGTGGAGAGGGAGAAAGAATGGAGGAGGGAGTCGGCAGGAGAGAAGGGAGAGGGAGGAGAGAAGGAGTGAAGGTGGAGATGGAGGAAGAAGAGGGAGAAGAGAACGCGCAGAGAGGAGAAGGAGAGAAGGAGAGAGAAACAAGAAAAAGAGAGAGAAGAGAGGAGAAACGGTTGGCGGGAGGGGTACCCTTTTTTTTTTTTTTTTTTTTTGAAATATTTATGACGTTTCTTTTTTTTTTTTTTTTTTTTGGTTTTTGAAATAAAAGGTGGGCGGGCAGGGGAAGGGAGGATGGGCGGGGTCAAGAGGGGATGGATCCCCGTCCCGCGCACGTGCGCGGGGCGGGGTAAAAAAAATTTGCCGTGACGGGATTGAAACGATGCGGGGATGACGGTACGGGGTACGCGGACACGACCGGAGCGCGTGGAGACGCGTTAAATCGAAAACGGGCGCGTTCACGCGCAAAACGGGCGCGAGAAAAACCGGAAAAAGAAAGAAAAATTAATAACTCCCAATCCGGATGTCAAAACGAAATAGCGTAAAAACGAAAAGTGGGCAGGACGACAGGAGGGAAACAGGGAAAATACGGGACGGGGGTTCCGGGAGGGGTAAAGGGCGTTCACGTGCAAAAAACACAAAAAACGAACCTAAAAACGCAATTTAAAAATTAATATCGAAAGATCCGTGCATCGGAATGAGGTGCAGCAAAAAGGAAAACTAGGCAAAAAGATGTGCCCGACAATCCTATCACATCAAAACAGAATTCCGACTGAGGTAAGACGCGTTCACATGGGAAAAACCCAAAAAACAAACCCGAAAATGGGATCGGAAATTAATATCGGACGAACCGTTTACCGGAATGACAGGCAGTAAGAAGGAAAAATGTCCGCAGGAAGGAGTGGCACAGGGTTATCACGTCAAACCACAGTTCAGGCGGAAATAGGAGGGGTTCACATGTGAAAAACTCCAAAAATACGCCCGAAAACTCATTTAAAAATTAATAAGTAAAAATCCGAACGTCGAAAAAGGGTGGAGAAAAAAGGAAAAAGGTAGGGGAAGGCATGGGGGACACGGCTGTCAAATCAAATTGGAATTCCGATGCAAATAGGGCAGGTTCACATGGAAAAATGTCAAAAATACGCACGAGAAAGGCTTAAAAACCCGGAAAATTAATAACGGACAAACCATGTATCGGAAGGATACAGAATAAAAAGGAAAAATGTCAGGGGAAAAGCGTTGGTCAGGGCTATGATGTCAGATCACGGTTTCGAAGCAAGAAAAGCGCGTTCACATGGAAAACCGTCTAAATTGCGTAAAATGCTTCAAAAATTAATAACTCAAAAACCGTGCACCGGAACAGGGGTAGGTAAAAAGGAAAAATGGACCGTTCAATGGGAGGAACAGGGCTATAAGGTTGGATTTGGAGTTAAGTGAACGTAGGGTGCATTCACATAGAAAAATCTCAAAATCAGGGAATGAAGGAAAACTGCAAGGAAACAGCCCCAAGGGTGAGTGAAACATAACCGGGCGGGTGGGAAGGGACCCCAGGAGGGTAAAAGCAAGTCATGGTATACATGCATGAGCAAGATAAGGCATATGTAGATGAGTATGCAATGTAGACGCGCAGGGACGCGTCCCCACACTTAAGACCTTAACGGAAAGGGTTAACCGAGCATTAGGGACCCAGGACCATGCCACAGACCATCCACTAACTTCCCCACACTTAAAACATGATCGTCACGAAGAAACAGAAATGGGAGGGTTAGAAAAACTTGGCCCATTTCGTCAAAAATCAAGGTTGAATGTCGACGGCACGTCCAATGTTGTTGTCGGCGCTAGAGGGACCAAGGCATCTTCTTGGCACACGTTCGTCATGGCAGGGACCACGCGGCAGCACCCAGGGAGGTAACTAATGGAAGGAATCGTAGGAAATTCGTTGTCGATGAGGGATATTGCACTCAACTCACAGTCACTCAAACGAAATGAAAGAACAGTCACTCGTCCCATGACTAATATCACACGAGAAAGAATAATTAAAACCCATAACTCATACCCGGTTGAGGAATCAACAAGGGGGGAAATGGTACAGAAGGAGTATGCCAGGGTGCACAGTTGATGGTGCATTAGTGCGTCCAACCCATCTGGCATAAGTGCAAGGAGGAAGGCAAGGGAGCCTTACAGTGCAGTGTACAGAACAAGGTGATGTGTCTTGTGTTGATGGTAAAGACCCATCCCGTGGGTGCATAGGGAAACGGGAACATACCTGACTCCAAGTGTCGTAACGTCCCTCAATCTCACCTCTCGGTAAATGATTGAAGAAACTCCAGTCACACTCAACCCACCCTCTGTCTCACTCTCTGTTGATAGTTACAGGAGGGCAGCCTTTTCCTGAAACCCATTGATGTAATCCTCACAGTCACTTGTGCAAAAGTGTATGCCTTGTGCGCATTTGATGGTGCAACAGTGCATCCCGCCCTGTGCCGGCATACGGTGCAAGAAGGAAGGCCAGGGAGCCTTATGGTGCAGTGCACAGAAACAAATCGTGCTTTGTGCATTGAGAGGCCCATCCCGTGCGTGCAACACTTCATTCACACTTCTCACCTCTCATTCGATTTGAAGGGAAAAGACTGGTCTCTCGACCCACCCTCTGTCTCACGCTCTGTTGATAGTTACAGGAGGGCAGCCCATACTCACTTCCCCATCCGGTTAGGATGAAAGCTCACATCACTCGATTGTTTGTCGATGAAGATCGCGTCATCAGTTGTTGAAGAGGCGTACCCAGGGAGGTAGCCATCAAATCGAACATTGTGTTGAATAGGACATGTCATCTGCTAGAGGACAGTTAGTTACTTTGCAAAGAGACCCATGACACAGCGTACCAAGGGAGGCAGCTTCGGAATTGGATCCGAGGGATATCAATCAATGAATCCACTTTCTGGACTGCTGGGTGTTACCACCTTTTCCACAGCCAGCTTCCCGCCCAAGGGTGTTTATCACCTTTTCTTGGAACGAGGCCTGCTATGACAGGGAATTGTTTCCTTTTCTCTCATAACAGATTTGTTTTGGTTTTTTTTTTTTCTCTTTTGTTTCTTCTTTGTTTTTTTTTCTTTCTTTCTTTTTCTTATTTTCCCCTAATCCCGAGGGTGTTTCCACCTTTTCTCGAAGAATAGGTCGTCATGACAGGGACCTAAATCCTTTTCTCCCATGACCGATATATTTTGTTTGGTTTTTTTTTTCTTCAAATTGAACAAGGGAATGGTAGAAAGACCATGTGTCAGAACCCACCTCGCCACTGTCGCTGGTGGAAAATAGAAGATAAGAGATCAAGGCTGAAAGGAGGTTTTGAGGGAACAGAGGGTTGCATCCACTTCAGCAGGAGTGATTGAAGAACGGCTATCAGAAGTAGCATCATAAGAAGTACAGTGCCGCGCCAACGAGGGAAAAGATCCAGTGTCCGTAATTGTCAAGATCCCCAAGGAGGAAAGTACTTCTTCAGGCGATAACCATTGATCAAAAAGGGATCATCAGAGGCATCCAGGGTCTGTATTTGGACAGAGCCATTAGGGTTGACTGCAAGTACCTTATAGGGGCCCATCCATCGCTGTTGGAGCTTGCCAGGAAACTTGCCAAATCGTGAATCATAGGCTAGGACCAAATCACCTTCTTTGAACTCCTTGTGCTTGATGAAGCTGTCATGGTAAGCCTTGCGTCGAGCTTGCGTGGCTTCCATGCACTGTAGAGCCATCCTACGAATTTCGTCCAAACATTCCAAGTGCAGGAGACGGCGTTGCAGTGAATCGTCATCCCCCAACCGCTCTTTGATCGCCACTCTCAAAGAGGGTAGTTCCAGTTCAACAGGAAAAACAGCTTCTGTACCATACACCAACTGGAAAGGTGTCTGTCCTGTTGCTGCTTTATGGGAGGTTCTGTACGCCCAGAGGGCCTCTGTAAGTCGATCGTCCCAATCACGACGATGTGCGGCAATCGTTCTTGTCAGAATCGAGCAGAGGATGCGATTGGTGACTTCGACTTGGCCGTTGGCTCTGGGGTAATAAGGAGTGGACTTGCGATGGCGGATCTTATACAATTCTGTCAACTCTCCCATGACTTTGTTAAGGAAATGAGTGCCTCTGTCACTTACCAGCTCTAAGGGACTGCCAAACCGGGTGATGATATTCTCATACATGAACAGGGCCACGCTGTTACCATCGTCCCGCTTGAGGGCTTTAGCTTCACACCACTTTGTGACATAATCCGTACATACGAGGATGTATCTGTTCTGTTTCCTTCTGGTGGGAGGATCGATCGGACCTACGAAGTCAATGCCCCACTTCTCAAACGGCTTCAACGGAAGGATAGGTTGCAATGGCATGGCACTTGTCTTCGTGGGTTTCCCCATTCTTTGACAAGCATCACATCTTTTACAGTAATCATAGGCATCCTTATGAATGGTAGGCCACCAATATCCCGCTAGCAGAGCCTTCCTGGCCGTAGCTTCTCCTGCAAAGTGACCTCCACATGGCTCGTCGTGGCAAGCCTTCAGAACAATCCCAATCTCGTCTCCTGCAACACATCTTCTGAGCATTTCATCTTTGCCTTTCTTGTACAGTGCACCACCTAGCAAGGTGTATGGGGCTGATTCTAGCATGAGCTTCTTCCTTTCCCGACTAGAAATACCAGGAGGATACTGTTGGGTTGCCAGCAGATTGGCAATGTCCGCATACCAGGGAATGACAGTTTCTACCAAGAATAGGGAAGCATCAGGGAGGTCTGGATCATCTCGTTCCTCGTCTGCAGTTTGTGGGATACGCGACAAATGATCAGCCAGGACATGGGAACGACCAGGCTTAGTAATCACCTCAAAGTCAAACTCCTGGAATAAAAGGAGCCATCTCATCATTCGTCCTTTCACATCTGCTTTGTTCATCAAGAAGGAGAGGGCCTCATGATCCACATAAAATTTAAAGTGGGTAGATAGGAGGTAATGGCGAAACTTCTCCAGGGCAAACACCATTGCCAAGCACTCCAGCTCTGTCACTGTATAGTTCCGTTCCCTATCAGTGACTTTTCGGCTTGCATAATAGATCGGTTGATCCAGCTTCGAGGAGCCCTTTTGGCAGAGGACAGCACCTAAGCCTTCAATTGATGCATCAGTGTGTACGTGGAACTCTTTCGTCCAATCAGGAGGTTGCAGGATGGGTGCCTCTATCAGACACTGCTTCAGAGTGTGGAAGGCTTTGTCACATTCTTCCGTCCAAGTAAACTCTGCATCTTTCCTCAAGAGCTTGTGCAAGGAAGTTGCCTTTGTCGCAAAATGGGCTATAAACCTTCTGTAGTAACCCACATGGCCTAGGAATCCCCTCAACTGTTTGAGGTTGGTGGGTGCTTGCAGAGCTGAGATTTTTTCTATCTTTGCAGGGTCTGTTGATATCCCTTGTGCTGAGACAATGTGGCCCAACAGAACTCCAGAAGAGACCCCAAAGATGCATTTGTCGGGGTTGAGGGAAATCCCATACTCCCGGCATCGGTCAAAGCATTGTTCCAAATGTCCCCAGTGTTCACTGATCAAACTATAAACACAGAAGTCATCCAAATATACTTCGATAAAGTCGTGCAGATGATTTTGAAATGCAGCCATCATGACTCGTTGGAAAGTAGCAGGGGCATTGCAGAGTCCAAATGGCATCACTCGATAAGCGTAGGTCCCCCATTCTGTGGTGAAGGTTGTTTTGGATTGGTCTTCTTCTGCGATTTGGACTTGATTGTATCCACTGAATCCATCCAGAAGGGAATAAAGCTCATGTCCTGCCACTGTGTCCAACAGTTGGTCTGTGAAAGGGATAGGAAAGTGATCCTTCTTCGTCTTGGAATTAAGCTTTCGGAAATCCACACATATTCGCAATTTTCCATTCTTCTTGGGTACAACCACGATGGGTGAAACCCATTCACTGTTTGCCACTGGATAAATGAACTCGGCTTCCAGAAGCTTCAGCAACTCCGCTTTCACCAATGTGGAATAATTCGGGTTCATTCGCCTCTGTCGTTGCCGTACTGGCTTGGCATCAGGATCCAAGTCAATATGATGCTGACATATTGTGGGATCAATCCCCTTTAGGTCTTTGTAAGACCATGCAAACACGTCCAAATTTTCTTTCAACAAATTGTACAAGGTTGACAACTCCTCTTCTGGGAGACTGCTACCCACCTTCAAGTGGCGTTCAGTGCCTTCTGCATCCACAAAGGTTAACTGCCTTTCACCTTCTACTTCACGGATGAAGGTCCCGCAGACTGCTTCTGGGTAGAGATCTGACTCCTTCAAGGGAGTGATGTCCTCTTCTGATGTCCCACTAGAACCAACTTCGTCTTTTGGTGGAGACTTAGGTTGCTCCTTAAGACGTTGGAATGGGATAAGCGCCGTTTCGGGTTTGGTTTCAAGATTAATTACGTCTTGGCTTGAAGACTCATCTTCTGATGATACATCCAGGAACGTCACATAACAGGGACCCTCTGATGCCTGTTGGGTTGGTGGGATTGGTGCTTGTTGGCACGGTGCATCATCATCATCTTTCTTTGGCAAAGATAGGTTAGGACGGCAGGAGCCACTACTGAAAGACGGCTTGTTCTTCTTAATCCACGTCTTATAAAGGTTTTGCATATGAGAAGATCCATTTACCAGACCAAATGGTACCATTGCAATTCTGTCCCATAGCATGAGCTCATCGGCTTCTGATGCTTCTGGAACTTCTTCCCCAAATGTATCCTCTTCAAGGGGGATAGACTCTTCTGGCTCACTTTCATCATTCTCTTCGTCCATATCATATTCATCCTCTTCGGTCTCTGTCTCTGCTTCTGCTTCTGTCTCTGTTGATGCTTCTGCTTCTGTCTCTGCTTCTGTCTCTGCTTCTGCTTCTGCTTCTGCTTCTGTAGGAGCTCTGTAACAGAAGAACAGATTCTCTGTTTCCTCTCCTGCTTCTGTCTCTGGCTCTGCTTCTGTCTCTGTTGTGGCCATGTAACAGGGAGAGCAGTACATCCATGCTTCTATCTCACTGTCAGAAGTGATTTCAGAAGGCATTCCTGGTTCAGGCAGGAAGTATTCACCCATTGATAATGGCTTTGCATCTTTTGGAAGTCGGCTTGCTGTATCCACTGTTAAGGAATGTGCCACTGTTTTCTTAGGAAGGATCTGTTTGACAGCATCTTCGTCTGCTGACGTTCCATCTGTAGCCTCGTTAGGGGAATCAGAAGATAATTCCAAGGAGGGGGAACCATGTCCTTTTTGAGAACCATACAGTTTCAGCACCACTTTGTTGGGTCCTCTGCCCAAGGTCAAGGTTCCTTTGAACCAATCCGTCCTTGCTCGGGCTTCAAAAAGCCATGGTCTGCCTAGTAACAGAGGATAGGATGTACCATAAGAGTTTGGCTTCACCACCAGATAGGTTAGCCAATAATCTTTTCCAGCCACTGTAGTCTTCACATATGGGAGAATGCCCAAAGGCTTGATTCTACTCTGATCCGCCAGTCTGATGAGCCATTGGGTGGGTTGCACACCTTGTAAGCCTAAATCCTTCATTGTGACATCCGTCATAATGTTCACTGATGAACCTCCATCAATCAGTGCATTTGCAATGAAGCAGCCTTCTATCCACACACCAGTCTCTGGAGTACCCGGATCTAGAAAAGCATTAGCCACGTCCACTTCTTTTACAGGCTCTGGAGCCTTGTTGGACTTTGTTGCTGTTGGGGGAGCAATCCTTAAACCACGTCGTCTTGTTAGTATACTTTTGAACCTTTTCCGGCAATTGGGAGACAACATCAATAATTGTCGAAATGTGAGGTTTGGTTTAAAGGTATCTAGATCTCTAACTAGATCGTATTCCTTAATAGGATCCACTGGCTTCTCTAACCGATTAGGGAATGGGGCAACACCCATTTTCATTTTCCCTCTTTCTTCCAACAAAGGAATTACAAGAGCTTCTTCTGCCACTTGTGGCACTTCCTCCTCTTCTGTATCCTGGACCTCTGGTCCCGCCTCTGTAACTGTCTCTGTAACTCTCTGTGGCTCTGTAGGGCTCTGTACGGCACTGTTAGGCTCTGTTCTGTTCTGTTCTTCTGGTGGAAGATTGAACTTCACTGTTCTGGCAGGAGGGTTATGTTCTTTCTGGATAGGTGGTTCCTTCTGCTTTGCACGAGTGATGGCAGCAACTTCCAATTCCACTAAATTGGAAGTAGGCTCTTGGGCCTTGACCGGACTATCAGTAGCACTGTTTTTCGCTGGGGCTGGGCTTGGACAGTCTTTTGCAGTGTGGCCTTCTCCTTTGCATCGACTGCATAAGGGCTTGTAATCCACTGACCTTCGAGGATTTGGACAATTTGGTGAGATGTGGCCCTTTTCTCCACATCTGTAACACTCCACTTCTGATCTCTGACCACCGCCAGACTGTCTTCCTCTGTAACTTTGAGAAGGAAATCTTCTGGGTCCGAAATTAGGACCAAATTCTCTAGGCTTGGGTCCAATATCTTGTGTTGTCATTTTGGATTCCAGCAAGTTAAATCTTGCGTCTTCTTCCTTCCTTCTCCTATCATGCATCTCCTTCAGGGAGCAAATGTCCTCTGTATGGTTCTTCCGCAAACAGTAGGAACAGAAGGCTCCAGGGATGGTTGGTTTCCGTGTACATTCAGTGGCTAAATGGCCTGCTTGATGACACTTACCACACCAAGTATTTGACCGCATCACATCTCTTCCTGCTCCTGCAACGTTGGATATGCTCGCTGTGTTCACTTTCAACGTCTGTAGTTGCTCTGTAATCACATCCATCAACTCCTTTTTGATGTTTGCAACTGAGTTGGATAAATAATCCTTCAAGCTTTCTCCTCCAGACGTACTGGTAGGAGGGTTTTGAGGAGTCTCTGTAATCACTGCATAAACGGGTTGGGCTGGTACAGAGGGGTCTCTGTTCTGGTTCTGACTCAGAGCTCCTGTTTGAACTGTTGGCTGTTGACTCCAGTTGGTAGGGTTCCACTGTTGCTGCTGATTTGGCATTGAGGAAATTGGTTGAGACCATGGTTGTTGTGGTGGAACCACCATTTGAGGCATGGATTGTGGCCACTGAGGATTTGGTGCACTGTACTGTGATACCGAGGGCATCTGTTGGTAGGGATAGGGAACAGTCCCTGGGACTGCATTTGGTGGGTACATCATTCCTGGCACCAGAGGAGGTAGGACTCCTCTTCCTGTATTCATTGCTAATCTAGCTTCCACTTCATCGTACAGTCTTGCACCTTCTGTTGCAGCTTGCAGGGTGGCTGGTCTTTGTAGCTCCACAAACTTACGGACTTCTGGTTGTAATCCTCTGAGAAACACTCCCTTCTGAATGCCATCATCTAGATTATGGTTAGTCCATCTCTTCAAGATGGATTCCATTCGTGAGACATAAGCTTCTACTCTTTCTCCAGAGGACTGACTTAGGTTCATGAATTCCTCTCTCATCCGCTCTTCAAAACCTTCACGCCTGAATTTAGTGAGGAAGGCCAACTTCAGGTCGTCCCATGTGCCAAAAGTTCCTGCTGCTTGTCTCTCATACCACTGAAACGCCGCGCCCTTGAAAGTGGCGGGGAATATTGCCAACCAATGCTCAGGGGTTCTGGCATTGTTAGCCACACACGCTACCATAAACTCTGCTACATGAAGATCGGGGTCTTCATTGTACTCTCCCTTAAAAACTGGCAATGGGACTACATTCGCTGGTCTGTCATCAATATTTCCAGGACGGATCTGGCTTGGAAGTGGACCTCCAGCAGGAGGAGGAAGGGCTTGATGTGCCATTGGGACTTCTGTAAAGAGTTCCGCAAGGGCGTCCAAGGCGGCTTCTGCTGCGAGCTCGCTCTCAGCTTTGATTCTTGCTTTCTCTCTTCTTACGTACCTCTGGACTCGTTCTAACGCTTGCCTTTTTATTGCGTCATTCATCAGGGGGTTGGCTCCACTATGTTATTAGTGCTCCACAGAGGGTTAACAGAAGGCTTCAGTCTCTGGAGGACTCTCTTGCCAACATTTCTTCTACTTCTTTCTTTTCAACGTCCCTAAATTCTGCTTTCATGCCACTACACAGAGGAAGGTATTCGGTTCTGAAGGTGTCAAAATGCATACGTCTGAGCATGGTGGTGGTGCCATCATCATAGTAGTGCCAGCTTCTGATGGTTTCAACAGTGTATGTTGTGAAAAACACTTTGTCTACCAACTTCCAGTGGGTTGCTAATTGAACAAACAGAAGATTATCAGTACACCAAGCATCCCATGTATCTTGCTGTTGAGCATCCACGAACAAATTCCAACTCTTTTCCTTCTTGTCCCTGTGAACCTCTACAGACCAAGACTCCTGAAGCTTCTTCACAATCTCCCACTTGATGTTGTCTGGAAACTTCTCAATGAATGTCAAATCTTCCATGGATGTTCATTCTCTCTGTTTCTGTTCTTCAGTTTGTTCCCAAACAGTTTGCCACCAAGATGCAAGTTTCTGCTGCTTTAATAGGAAGAGGAAACTGCCCACCACATAGAGCATGCATCATGATGGTGATATGTTTCCGCCATTGTGGGATGAACTTCTTATGGAAAGTGGCTTTGATTATAAGGAATTCCAACTCTTCAGTGGAAGAAGGAACTTTACAATCATCCATTGAATTCTTCTCTTCTTAGCAATGCCAATTCCTTCATTTTTAGCCTCTTTTGGTGCTTGTTGATGGCAAGTTTCCCCGGCTGCGCACCAAAAACATGGAGCCCCAAGAGGAACACCAAGAAAAAGGGAATTCTCTTGCAAGAAAATCTATCTTGTAATATCAACAAGCTTGTTTTTCATGTTTCATATTGTCACAATGAAGAAAAGAACACCAGGCACAACAAATCTTCATGCAGCATCATGTAAATCTCCCACGGTTTTTAATAAAATCAACCATATTCTTCAACATCTTCATAAAATCCATCAATATCACAAAGAAAACAAAGAAGTACACCATCTTTGAATGGAAATACATCACATAGTATTCATCTTCAATATCTTCATAGTCTTCTCTCTCAATCTCTCATATACAATCACTTTGTTTCAATAGAATTGGCTATCTCTGACTCTCTCTCACACACTCCATCAATAATACATCATATCCTCACTACAATCTCTCAAAATTACTCTCAATAATCACTCTTAGGTCGTGGATACCCCTCCCAAGAGGTATGTCTGATATGAAGAGTCACCAGAGCCACTACAGTGTCTCTTCACAGCTCACTACTGTCACTTCACTCCAGTCTTTACTTGAGTCTTCAACAGCTACTTCTTCCACTTCTTTCAGCTCTTTTGCACTTGTATTCACCTCTTTCCAAGGCTAGAAAACTTTCCCCAAAGTCACACATACATTCCACAGAACACTTACAGAACAGTCTACAGAACAGTACCAGAACAGTTACAGTACAGAGACAGAACAGAAACAGAACAGAAGCAGAAGCTCTACAGAAGACCTACAGAAGGTTATAGAAGGTCATCAAAACTACATAACTCACTCTCAAACCATTTCAAAACTCTCACAAACCATTCACTAAGCTTTCACAATATCTCATTCTTCATCAATCCATACTCCATCCCTCCTTACAGAAGACAATCAGAACAAAAACAGACCAAAACAGAACAAAACAGAAGGTATACAGAACCATTCAGAACCTATCAGAACATCACAGAACCATCAACAAACATCATGATCTTCCAAAACACAATCAATATCATCCAAAACACTCTCAATCCACTTCCAAATCAATCAATCATCCCATAAAATCAACCATTCAGCTCTCAAAAACAACAAAAATCAGCCAAAAAACAAGTCATTTCAACACTCAACAATTGGCAAAGTCATGTTTGATTTCATTAGGCCAAGAGGGCCATTTCCCTGTCTAGTGCGGGTGCGTTTAATCGGGTTTTTTAAGTGTTGTGTTGGACAGGTTTTGTGATTCGTGGAATTTAGTAGAGCCTGGAAGAGCCTTTGCTGCGATGGAAGCTTCTTGTGGCCAATCCAGGTGATACCTCTCCTTTACGAGTACCTTTCTTTCATGTTATATGTGTATTTGTACTTGTCGAGGGGATATATTTTTGTTGGGGACCGGCAACTAAGGCATGAAGTCCCAGGTTTAGGCTAAGTATGTTTGAGGGAGGTCGGAGTAGTCATTGCCTCCGGCAAAGACATTGTCAGGCATTGAAAGACCTGTTTTAGAAGGAAGTCCTAGTGGCCCTGTTCTGCTAGCCTGCTAGGCAGCCGTTCTAGGAGTTCTTGTTAGTAGTGAGGCAGTTAGAGAAGCCTGCCAGAAGATAATAATGATGATGCCAAGAAACCCTGAACATCCTAAAAGATGAATATAAATACGAAGGTGTGTAAAAAGGGGTTCTAACCCCTATCAAAGAAAAGAAAAGGAATGAAAATGTATAGGCAGTTGATCATCGCCTTGCGAAGGCCTGGTAGGTTCCTAGGGACGAGTATCTTGTCTTCTTAGGGGTGGCTTCATGCTGGGAAAAAAAATAACAAAACAAGGAAGGTTGGAGCGAAAATAAAAGTGAGCGTTAGAAAAGGATTAAGTGTCGCTATGCGAGGGCTTGGTAGGTTCTTGGGTGCCGAGACAGGTCCTGAGACCGATGCCCTGTTCTCCTTGGGTCACTACGCTCAGCTCCCTCCTTTTTACATGCCCAAGTATGTTAATAAAATAAAAACCCTAAAAGAAGAAATGTACTGATAGAAAATATTCCTTGATCAGGCTATATGAGTCCTCACCTTGTAGGAGCTCCTAGTAGTGTTGTCTTTCGATGGTGGGTAGTTCAGACCACCACTTCGGACAACCTCTTTGACAATTCTTTTTAGTTTGGTTGTGTTGGAGCAGTTGGTTAGTGACTCGCTTCGGATCTTCTATTAGATGATGCTAGGCCTACTCCTTATGGATGTCATGCCTTGGTTCTATTAGGGGGTAGGGTGAGCGTTGTGTTGAGTTTTATTATATATTTGTTTTGTATCAGCTTGATGCTTCTTTGGTTGTTTATGTGCAGATATGTTCGTGGATTCGACGGGCTGAGTCGCCCTATCCCGTGGTCGCCAATGAGAGCGGAATTTTGGTGCCGAAAATTGCTTAAAAATAGCTAAAAATTATGAATATCAAGGGAAAAATATCCAATGTCAAAGGCGGCGGCTCAACCTAGGACGATTTTAAGTGTCAAAGTGCTCTAAGGACGCCCGAGCAACACTTGCAGATTTTTAGTAATTTTTTCATGTGCTGTGCCGATCAATGGAGCTATCAGTCAGTGCGGGATGCTGAGACGAGCTCACAGAAATTTTCAGAACTGGATTCGGACACCGTATGCGAGAGAGGCCGGGAAAAGGGCCAAAAGGCCGGTCAAAATTGGGGAGGTGCCCAAAAGGAGGAGTTCAGGGGTGTCTTTGGGAAGGGGCACCCCCCCTCCCTAAAAAAAAACGAATTAGGAGGAGGGCGGCGGCTGCAGAGAGGGAGGCGTCGCGAAAAAAACGCCCCCCCTCCCCTCAATGCAAGATTTTTTTTTAGAAGAAGCTATGGAGGCAATTGCAGCATGCAATTGCATTCATTCCATGCTCCGCATCGCTCCATCCCACGCGAGAAAAGGCAGCCTATAGAGAGAGAGAGAGAAAATCAGTCTTTCTCTCTCCTCCCTCTCTCTCCTCTAAGGGGGGATTCATGTGGGAAGAGAAAGGAAGAAGAAAGAATGGTGGAGGCTTGTCCGGCATCGATCGGATCGCTCCACGGGCTGGAAATGGTGACATGTGATCGCCATGAGCATGAAGTGCTGCTGATTTTCAGATTTGCAGCCATGGACATGAAACCCGAGACACGCAAATAAGCAGTAATTCAATTTTTTCAAAGGAAATTTGAGATTTCATGGCTTTTGATTGATAAAATGTTGTTCATGTGGGCTAAATATTATTTATGTTGTTGTTTTCCATGAGTACTTGTTGAGCATAATCAGAAAATCAGAAAAACATGCATCTTGTGGCCCAAAATAATACACTAAAACACATAAAATATGGAAAATCAAGGGAAAATGATGTTTTTTAGCATAAAAATGGAAGAATAAATAGGAACACCAACTAAATTATCATTTTTGTTACAAGAAGGAACTAAGGGCCACTGTCCATAAACTATTTTGAATTTTTAGTGATTAAATAATGCAAAAAATAAGGAAAAATACAAGGAAAATAGAGGAAAACCACTAAAAATAGGGGAAAAATGCATTTTGGGTACGGAAAATTAATGAAAATTAAGAACAATGTTCGTGAATGTTTGTGGAGACTGAAGCATGAGTATTTGCCTCAGTTCAGCCCCACCTTCTTTTTCTAGTGTATTTTTCTTGCTTTTTACACATAAAATGATGACAAAATGCCTTATAAATCTATACAACAATGCAACATTTGGTCGATGGGAGGGGAGAGTGGTTAAAATGTGTCTAAATGTGGAGTAAAATGATGAAGAGATTGCTGGTTTTTGTTTGCATGCCATATAGGTCGGTGAATAATTATAGAATGAGAGCCTAGTAGCACAAGGGTTTCCTCGGTGCTAGGTTCGTGCAACGCCGCATAAGAACGGTAGTTGAAAACCATTAAAATGATGTTTTCCACATGTGCACAATATTGATTTTATAATTGTTTGAGCACTTGGCATCCATAATATGCATAAATCATGGAAATATTTAAAGGTATCAGAAATCCTAGATGCACAGCAATTGCTTTCATTAGGACCTTGACCCACGTTGAGTGAGAGACAGGACACCCTAAGCCATAGGCTAGTCATGGGGTCTAGGGGAAAGAGAAGTAAGGACAATGGTACATTCCTGTATACGATTAAATGGTACCTTGAGTGGAGTTTGTGCGAAATGTTTATATGCTGAGCGACGCACCGAGAGGCCAATCCCCAAGGTGTAGCAGAGTCGTAGAGGGGTGGCGGCATTCAACCGTTGGAGGACCCCCTATGTCTGTGCTTCCTGCCATTAGGCAATATGTAAGGGATTCCCTCTGAGAAGTAGTGGGTGAGAGAAGAGTGGATTACAAACGATGTAATACAAATGCAAGATGTCTAGGAAGGCAATGTATGTGTCATCAACGCTCCTGGCTGTGGGGTTGTTGAGCGCGTGAGATAGAGGTCCGGCTAGTGTACGAGTCAGTGCTGGCTTGTTCTAGGTTTGATCAGCATGAAAGATTCAACTCAAGCTTTTACTATGTTTTCAACTCAAACATGTTACAGATTACATGTTTTCATGAAGATGAGGAGCATTATAGATGCTGTAGCAGTGATTGATGCAATACTGTCTGATGATGATGACTTAGTTTCAACTACTTTAGGTGATCTTAATAATTAGTAGGCTCAAAAATCATTTGTCACTTTTGTATTTATACGAAATCCATTCCCAGATTTTGATGAGCTAGTCTCTCTCATGATTACCAAATAGAAAGAAATGGTGAATAAGTCTAAGCATTTTACTCAAGTCTGGGAAGGGGATATGGTAGATCCTCCTCGAGAGGCTATGGTATGATATGTGCTAGTCATAATTAGAAAAATAGGTTAAATTTGTAATTTGGTGAAATGCAAGTTCTAGAAGGCCATAGAAACTTTAGAGGTAGGGGGAGCTCTAGAGGAAGAGGTGGATGGAAGAACAAAGGTTTTGGAAATTCTACTATTGTTTGTCATTATTGTAGCAAAACAGGTTGTATTCGAGCCCATTGTTATGCTAAGAAGGATTATATCTGTAGTGTAAAATGTAGCAAGGAAACTATGCATCGTCTTCACAACAGAATGAAGACAAAAATGAGTATATGTTTGTTATGCAGTATATGATGAATGTTGTTACACGAAAGGGGACACATGATGATGTATGGTATGTTGATTTAGGTGTATCTAATCATATGACTAGTAATGTTGAATGATTTGGAGAGATGTAGAACTTACAAAATCTAGGTTATGTGCAAATAGGTGATGATTCATGCCACTCAATTTCACATGTTGAAAAGACTCCCTTGTCCTTGCATGACAGCCAGACAAAACGCTTAACAGATGTATTAGATATGCAATCAATCACAAAGAATTTAGTGTCTGTTCTCCAAATGGTAGAGCAAGAGTTAGAGCCTTAATTTAATGCAAAAGGTTCTTTTGTAGAAGAGTTTAATGATAAGTGCAAGTTGGTCACAAAAGGAAGTAGAGTTGGCCACATGCTCACTTTAGATGCTAGAATTCCTGCAATGAATGCTAAAGGAAAATGAGTGGTTACAGACATTGAAATATGGCCTAAACGTATTGGACATGCAAATGTGCAAAGGCTAAAATTAATACAGTCCAAAGGATTGGTTATAGAGTTGCCTTCTTTTAGAGTTGCAAAATCCCATAAAGTGTGTTAAGCATGTGAGTTTGGTAAGAAGGCAAGACAACCCTTTGCACATGACAGAGAAGTGAGAAAAAATATACTTGATGTTGTACACACAGATGTGTGGAGGCCTACACAAAATGTATCTCTTGTGGTAGAAAATACTTTGTCTTATTTTTTTATGACTATTCAAGGAAGCTATGGGTATATTTCATGAAGGAAAAGAGTGATATATTTGAGTATTTTAAATCTTTCAAAGAAGCTATTGAAACACAAAAAAGCTTGAAAGTTAAGTGCTTGAGATCAAATGGAGAGGGAGAGTACCTCTCTAACGAGTTTAGTGGCTTCTTGAGGTCTCATGGGATAAAGAGGCAATTTACTTATAGGTATACCTCATAGCAAAATGGGATTGCAAAAGGGAAAAATAGGCATATTGCAGAAGTTGCACAAGTATTAATGGATGAAAAGAATATGCCAAAATATTTTTGGTCTGAAGTTATTCATACTACTATCTCTATTTTATGAATTGAACTCCCACAATTGTAGTTCATGGGATGAACCCTGAAGAATGCTTTACAAGCAAGAAGCCCAATGTATCACAATTGAAAGTATTTGGCTCTATTGCATATATTCATGTACTAAATGAGCTGCAAAAGAAGCTTAATCCAAAGGCTAAAAAATGTATTGGATACTTTTTAGAGCAAAAAGAATATGTTGTTATAACCCTATCACAAGTGAGTTCAGAGTGAGCATGGCTGTTATTTTTTATGAGATGAGTAGTTGGTATGCACCTATTGGTGATATATTAGATGATGATAATGATCATGACAGCTATATGCAAAAAGAAAAGTAATAATCACAGAGCCTTAGTGGACTAGAAGCATCATCTACTACTGCACCTACAGTTAGCCTTTGGTCTGGGAGACTAAGGAGGAGCCCCACATCTTGAGGTGGATCTACAAGTATTGTAGGTAAAGACAAAGGAAAGAAGAAAGTGTTGGATGGTAATGATGCATCTACTAGTCACTTGGGATTTGAGCTTGGTATTCCTTTAGTCAAGACATTAGGTGTACAGAGACAACATAATAATGTAAAGGCTCCATAGGGTGATTCAGTGGTATGGAGGTCTAGGAGGGTCAGATACCCTATTAAAAGATTTGGTTTTGAAGGTTATGTAGCTCACCATTATGCTTATATGGTGAAGGTAGTTGAGGATGTTGAGCTCATTTGTTTTGATTATGTTATTGGTCATGCTCATTGGGATGCAATAATGGATGAGGATATGACTACATTAGAAGTCAATAAGACTTGGGATTTGGTACCCTTGCCTAAGGGCAAGAAAGCTATTGGTTGTAAGTGGGTTTAAAAATCAAAGCATAATGCAGATGGTTTAGTTAGCAAGTATAAGACTAGGTTGGTTACAAAAGGCTATGCTCAAACATATGGCATAGATTATGAAGAGACATTCAATCCAGTTGCTAGGATGACAACTGTTAGATGTGTGATTGCCTTGGCAGTAGCCAAAGGTTGAAGTTTATAGCAAATGGATGTTAAGGATGCCTTCTTACATTGTGAATTGGAAGAAGAGGTGTATATGGAGCAGTTAGCAGGTTATGAGGATTTAAAGCATTCCACATTTGTGTTCAAGTTAAAGAAGGCACTCTATATGGGTTGAAGCAAGCACCTAGAGCATGGTCTAACAAGATCAGAGAGTATCTTGTCAATATTGACTTTTATGTTTTCGATGCTGATCACTCACTTTATGTGAGAAGGGGAGATGCAGTTTGGTCATCATAGTCATCTATGTAGATGACTTGATTATTATAGATGACAGTAACAATGGGATTACTAAAGCTAAGGACTTCTTGAAGAAGAAGTTTGAGATGAAGGATTTGGGTGGGGTGAGATACTTTCTTGGTATTGAGACGATAAGATGTGATGATGGTATATGGCTATCCCAAAGGTAGTATGGCTTGGATATGTTATCCAAGTATGGTGTCACAGCATGCAAGCCTCTTTGAGTACCATTGGAGCAAAATGTGAAGTTGAATCCTAACATTGGGGATGAGATAGAAGACCCTACTATGTTCAAGAGGATAGTAGGAAGTCTTATTCACATGACTATCACAAGGTGAGACTTGCGCTATGCCGTTGGCCTTTTCAGTCAATTTATGTAGTTGTCTAGAAAGCCTCATTTGAATGCAATTAGATGCATATTGAGGTATGTGAAGTCCACTTTAAATTATGGGATTTTTTATGAGGCAAGTGAGGATGTATAGTTATTTGGATACATAGATGCAAATTGGACTGGTAGCATGTAAAACAGAAGATCTACTAGTGGATTCATATTTTTCCTTAGTAATGCAACAGTTACATGGAGTAGCAAAAAGTAACCTATGGTTGCTCTATCAAGTACACATTCTAAGTATAGAGGTGCTGCTATGGTAGCATGTGAGATGGTATGGCTGCAAAAGTTATTAGGTGCTTTGGATGTGTAGGGAGATGGTCCAGTTGTCATTCATTGTGACAACATGAGCAGCATATAGCTAGCTAGGAACCAAGTGTTCCATGCCAGGACAAAACACATTAAGGTGCGCTACTACTTTGTGAGAGAGAAGGTACTTGCAAGAGAGATTGACTTAGTATATGTTAGCACACAAAATCAGATAGCTGACATTTTCACAAAGGCATTGGGTGCATAGAAGCTTCAAAAGTTTTGAATCTTACTTGGAGTTGCAGAGATAGAGTTGAGCTTAAGGGGGAGTGTTGAGATGGCAAGCTCAACACGTGCAGTCATTGATGATCGACCGCCTGGGTAGATGGGTCCCAACATCTACATTTAGCACGTCGATGCTTATTATGATCCTCTTATGGCCACTAACTTATTACTTATTATATTTAGTTTGTTACACCTACCTACAACTATCTACATCTTGCATAGATATAGTGCTAATCAATGAGTATAGTCAATTATGTACTATTTGAATTAGTAGGCCACTTTCCTTTACACTGTATCTTACATATAATTCTTGTACATTATATAATGTGAGGAAGAAAAATAAAAAAATCAACAAGAAAACGTTTTGGCCTCCATCTCTCTTCATGTGTTCTTGAATGAGCTTCCTCTTGTGTGTATAGTGTGTGGTTGGCACTGCAACTCAAGCAAGTCCCCCCACCACACGTGATTATTGACACCAACTTCATTTCTTCAATTAATCAACAAGGCAATCAGTTCCTCAAAGTCAAGTACAAACCCACCTCTCATAGAAATAGAAGTATAAAGGGACTTTATGTAGGGTGAGTCCATTCAAGGTGACAGAATCCAATTCATCATCATCCAAAGGTGCATTAATCAAAGAAGGTACTTTGCAATCTACTTTATCTCTATAACATAGTCGCTATTTTGATTCCCACACCATACACCATGCAATATTTGCTTCAACTTTCTTGCCTCCGTAGAAGTACCATACATCTTCTCAATAATCCCCCATGCATCTTTACATGTCTTAGATTTCTTGATGTGCAAGATCAAGGTCTTTGAAATGCATATGGATATCCAATGTAAAACTTTTCTATTTTTACATGTCTAGTCTTTGTAGGCCTTCTTCTATCCCTCCGTGGGCTCTTTTGTAAGATTAGGATATGTGTCCTCACTTGCTATGAGGTCCCATAGACATCGTTCCATCATAAATTTTCCATGTGATGTGACTATACACTATAGTTTTTTTTAGTTACCTTGACACCCAATCACAATAATTTATGCCATCTCTAATATTGTGACTATTGCAATTTTTAAAAACTAGCAAAATGCAATGTGCCAAACCAATATTCAAGTGCATGAATAAGTCTTGAGCATCAATCGCTCCATTTTTAAAGATAATAAGCATTAAACATGCCTTTAAAAATACATGTAAAATGGATTCCAGTTATATGCCTATCATACATGTGTCCAATATCTCCATACATCATGCTCACATGTCATACATTTGCTATCCTAGGAAGAAAATGCTATCATATAACACAAAAGCATCAAAATACGAGCTAAGAAATAATAAATTTCCTTGCTATTTTTCACAAGCTTTGTGCGAAAAATGAAGTCTAAGACAACTCAAACCAGAAATAAAATTTTTTATATTTTCTAATAATTTTTTGCCTTCAAAGGCATCAAAATGTTGCATAGAAACTGGCCTTTTTTGGATCTTCAAAACAACTAGTTCTTCCTTTTGTACTGTGAGCATAAATCTGTGAACTAGTTTGAAGTTAACTAGTTCAACTCAAGCAAGTGTGAAATTAACTTTTGAAATATCCAATTCAAGAAAATCCAATATGAACACAACCAAAAAACCAATTCAAACCATTACTAGAGGGATAAGTGAGAGGGAGCTTATTAACGCTTAATCATAACCTTTGAAAGGAAAACTATGTTAGGAAGTTTGGGAATTTTCATATACTTTGGGAATTCATAGGATGATCAATTTTTAGTCACATGGTCAATTTGTTATCCCCTTCCTTGAAGGTGAAACTTCTTCTAGATACTATATAGGTGATAATACCAAACACCATCTTCAAAACAGGGATTAAAATTCAGCCACATGGTCAAATCTTTATTTCTAATTTGAGAGTGGAACTTGGGAGATTCCCAAATTCTCTAATATAGTGTTAAGGCTGATCGACTTAGCATGTGACCTATTTTAGACATATAGAATGATGTGAGGCCTCCAACATCCACTGCAAGAGTTGTTTCAAGACAAAACATGCTCATCTTGTATTTGATGAAGTCTAGAGCTCAAGATTCTCTCACAAACCAATCTTCAAAATCAATTCTCTATCTATTTGCTCAATAAGCCCCCCTATGCTTTGAATAAAACTACCATTGTGCTTTCAAGAACAAGCATGATCCATAGTAAAGCATGCCTCAATCTTAAGTAGCTCCCATGATTTTAGTATCCAATGCATAGCTCAATTAGACACCAAAAGCAACTAAATCATTACTATAATACATTTTTTGCATCCTTTAATGGCTTCTCAAATGCATCCAAATCCACCAATAGTGCCCCAAATTCCAAGCTACAATAGCTCTACCAATCCATGTAAATATTTTGAGGGGATTGGTATAACGTATTTGCCTAGCGGTTGTCCAAGCACGTTTTTAGTGGTCCATCCAGTGACTAATCTAAGTGACATCACTTGGCACTCCCATTGTAATGTTACGAGGTTTGTCGCCTAGGGCTTCTCGAATTTGCCTCACAATGGAACATTCGTGGCCAAACCCACTAGAATCGACCTGAAACTTGGGTCCTTAGTGGTCAAGATCTCCTGACAGCATTCTAACGTCAGGTCCTAAACATCCTACTTTGCGCAAATATACCCAAACCAAAGCTGATCCACGCGTGATATCCCCACCCGATGAATGAAGTGCCCCCCTTTTTCATAAAATAATCAAAATTAAATTTAAATCCTATCCCCCAATCGTCTCTGATAGGTGGCAAGGAGGGGTGGGGGAAAGGACGAGAGGTTAACGATGATGCTAAGATGGGTGACGGCATGGGTGAAGCTGATGTGAAGGAAGGCAATGATAACAGAGATGAAGCGAGAGATAATGTCGACGAAGAGGGAGATAGTGACGATGACACCAAACAAGGGAGGCCACATGGCCTACTATCTCTAGCTCCTTTGGCCAGTCCACGAGAGCTCCCCCACCACCATGCAATACCATCCCAACCCCTATAAACCCCCCCCCCCCAAAGCGACAGGGGATGGTGACTTCTTCTTCCCCCCTTGCTGTCATAGTTTGGTGAGAGAGAGAGAGAGAGAGAGAGAGAGAGAGAGAGAGAGAGAGAGAGAGAGAGAGAGAGAGAGAGAGAGAGAAAGAGAATAAAAGAAGAAGAAGAAGAAGAAGAAAAGAAGTTAGAGAAAAAGAGATAAGGATAGAGAGAGGAAATGAAGAAGCTAAGGGCGAGAAGATATAAGAGAGAGAAAGAGAGAAAATAATAATAATAATAATTAATAGAAGAGGAGGGTATCATCTCAAAGGCCCTACACTATCACATCTTGTGGATTCAAAGTCTCTGTCATCTCTTGCGAGGGTTCTACTATCTCCATCCTAGCTACTCAAAGCTAGATGATGCAACCCTCAAGTCCATTGAAGTTCTACTCAAAGAAACATGCATCCATCATGGCCCCTAAGAGGAGAAGTTTGGAAGCTATGAATGTGGAAGTCACGAAAGCTACACTTGAAAATGCTAGCCGAGATAACATTCCAACCCCCATCATGCAAACCCAACTTCATCTATTTCATTAAAGAGGGTGTTCACATGCGTCCTTTCTTCCCCCATTGGCCATGAACCTATACGTGTCTTGCGAGATTATCCCCCACTCGCAAACTAAATTCTCTCCCCAATTGACCCCACTAATCAAGCACAAGATGCGGAAGTCTTGTGCGACTTCTGTCTAAGGGAGACGAAGATCAAGGATGGGCCCTAAGCGGAAAATGACGCGCACAGATGGAAATCCTACAACGAGCAATGAAGCCTCAGGCGAGGGCACCACTGCCAACTCAACTACGGTACCGGTTGTAAATAATGTATTTCCAAACTAATGGATGCTTGCTTTGATCCACACATGAGATACATTAGACTCATACTAGGCCGCATGGGAACTGATTATTGAAAAGGATAAATTCATCACAAACATTCAAAGGATGGAGTTTGCGACGTGCACGTATCAAGGGAAGTTAGCTGCACCTAGTTTCTATTAGAGAAGTCCATACATAGAGTAAGCAGCATATAAGATCCTAAAGTACTAAGTATCAATAAGTCTTTGATTAATCTTTACCTAGGACAATATTGTTAAGGCTTGCAGATGCACGTAGATGGTACATGCATGGGAAATATTATATGAAACATACTTTGATGGTACACAAATTAAACTTGCATTAAAGTCTTACTAATATCATGAGCTATTAGCTCATTGGGATCTTGAAGTTATGTGTAGCTAGTGCAAAAAAAATCATTAGGATTATAATTATGATGCCTTGAAATCCGTCAGATAGCGACTATGTTTATCAATCCTATTCGGGGTTGGGCTAGATGCAACAACAACCCTTGGGCAAGCAAAGAGTTCAAGGATTAGCAAACCCTAAGTCGAAGGAAGGACCGATATTTTTGTACTTGTTGGGAAGAAGGTAGGTTGTCAATCAATGCAAGTGACCTATAGAACTTATGTCTCATACAATGTTAAAACCCCTAACATATGCCTTAGCCAAAAGAAGGGTGTGTTAGGTAAATTTTACATAGAACCGCTCCTGATCCCAAGGGGGAGAGCAGAAACGCAATGGAAAGGTTATTGTGATGATTCCTACAATGTTGAAAAAAGATATCACTATTTTTTTTATTGATCTAACATCGTCCTAGATGCTTCTTTTGCATTAAACTGATTGTTGGAATGTGATCTAGATGATTATTCCAAGTGCTTGTGCTTGATGATAAATGCACGTTAAGGGTCTATGATGAAAAGTTGCCATGGAAAATAAAGGGATGTTTCTTTGGAAGATGATATTAGGTTGATTGCCTTGATTGTGCTTGATTCTTAATTGGATTAATTAAGAAATGATATTTGCATGGGTGGATCATCTCCAAGATTGCACCATGGATTACCCCTAGAGAGCACTGCTCGACTCATGCGCTGAAGGTCGAGTGGTGAAAAGGCTAACCATGGAAGTTTTGTCTCACTCGTAGGTTGCTTGGGGTCAGTGGAGATTTGGATACGTGCCCCTTGCCTAGTCCAAAACAGAGTTGTAGACTGTTGTGAGTCCAACGTCTAGGGTGTTGGAACATCCTATTCTAGATAATGGATGTAGATTATGGTGCCATGTGATTTGGACCAAGTACTTCTATTGGACATAAGGGATGTTGAGAAATGTGCAATCACAGGGCCACCATAGCCTCTTTGTATGGAACAAACAAGGCAAAGAAACATACTGCAAATAAAGCCTTATACTAGGTCATGTATGCATGATTTATTAAAACCATGATTGGTAATTACCATGATCCCTTTCTAGTTTCCTCCACCTACCAATACCACCTACTATAAGCCTATAAAAGGCACTCATCCCCACACTCATTCCATCAGTCATTCTCATCAGTTGTATTTGCATTATGCTTGGATAGTATCAATTGTTCTTCTTTGTCAATGCTTATGCTTCATTATGATTGTCTATCTACTCTTCAATGATCCTCCATAGCATGAATTCTCAATATTTTAACATGGTATTAGAGCTAGTTTCAAGGTAATGAGTCATTGGGTCACTTCAGTTTAAATTTTTGGCTCCCTCCACTTTCCCATGAATCTCTCACCTACCTCCATAGCTACCCACCTTCAGTTGAGGATTTGAATCTCCCTCTCTAGACCATTTCAGCTTGTGCTCTCTTTAAGGCAAATACTCCTTGGCTCTAGGCACAACTGCCTATCACCTTGCATGATGACATTAACCTCCCCTTGCTCTAGCATTGTGTTTTCCTCAGCCCACGGCCTGTCTGCATCTATGCCTTAGACGTACATTGCATTGAGACCATGCACCCTATAATGTTGTTGAAAATCAAAGGGCTTTAGAATCTTTCTATGTAAGCTATCTCCCCATCAAATATTGTGACTTGTAATCACATGTATGCACAGCAACAATGGAAAAACCAGTCGCGGGTTTGGTAACCCTAATCACAGACTCCATAGCCATCAAGCTTCAAGCTCATGCTTCACTTCCTTCTCTCACTCCTGTGGCTCAAATCAAGTCATTGGTTCTCTAATTTGCTCCAGCACTTAGTCTTCAGAAAGCATTCAAGTTATTTACTAGCAAAGAGGGGAGATATTGACAAGATTCGCAAGCATTTCAAGCACAGGGTCCATTGACACTCATCTAATGTTTTAGCACTTATGTTATCTAGCACAGTCAGCCTTACCCATGATCAAATCTGACTTTTTTTGTGCTACTCTAGCATTAAATCAAGGAAGGGAAGACTTGGACTTGCAAGGTCTTGAGGTCACCAAATCACCTAGTATCTCTTGATACTAATCACCTAGTGCTTCTTGGCCCTTGTACTCAACTAAAATTTGAATTTTTTGGAGCTGATTTTTTACTGATCTTGTAATCTCAAAATGGGAAAGGATCACTGACATTGCGATTCAATGGTGTTGGATTGCATACATGGCAAACTAGGAAAGAAACCAAGGGAAGCTGCACTTTCAATCATATGGGATAAAAATGACGATAAGGCTCAAGCTATTATCAAGCTCGAACTTGATGACAGCTACATTCATCATGTTGATGATTGTGAAACCTCTTACGTGACATGGGATCGACTAGAAACCCTATTTGGAGCTCATTCAAAATCCTCTAAATATGGTTTACTGATTGAATTTTTTAGGCTCGATATGCAAATTCATACCTCACTTGCAACTCATTTGAATTATATGGAAAGCTTGTTGACACAACTTGCCAGAATCAACTTGAAGATGGATGAAGACATTTGCATTGGGGTGCTTCTCAAGAGCCTTCCACCTAAGTTTGATAATGTGTCTACCACATTAATCAATATGCCAAAGCCCAAACTTGTGGATATCAAAGCCTCTCTCCTAGAAGAGGAAAATAAGATCAAGAACAAGGGAGAAACAAGCATCCCAAGAGGAGACCAACAATGCCTCTATGTGAAAGGGAAGAAGAGCGTAGTTTGTGATTTTTGTAAGAAAATTGGTCATATTGAGAAGTTTTTCTATGCTAAGAAAAGGTCTCAAAGAGCATATCTTGCTATAGTTGAAGAAGATGAGGACAACATTTAATAAGAAGGAGAAGAAGAACCCAAAGAATAAAAGGATAGGACTCACCAGTCCCTCTTTTGTAGCTCATTTTTTGATAGACTTTTAAAAAAAAAGGTTTAACATGTGGACTTGCCTAATGTTCCCACCATAAGCTCCTATACTCCTCATGTAACCTCTACACACTACAGCCTAATGTTCCCACCATAAGCTCCTATACTCCTCATGTAACCTCTACACACTTAGTGAGGCCTTGTAACAACCTCTAGCTTTGTATGGTTGTCTTTTTCTTCCATGTCTACACTTAGCAAGGTTCTACTAAGGGCAGCCTCTATATACTCAGTGTCTTTATCTGGTTGTGATTGAGGAGGGGTGTTGAGAAATGTGCAATCACATCCACCATAGCCTCTTTGTATGGAACAAACAAGGCAAAGAAACGTACTGCAAATAAAGCCTTAGACTAGGTCATGTATGTATGGTTTATTAAAACCATAGTTGGTGATTACCATGGTCCCTTTCTAGTTTTCTCCACCTACCAATACCACCTACTGTAAGCCTATAAAAGACACTCATCCCCACACTCATTCCATCAGTCATCCTCATCAATTGTACTTGCATTATGCTTGGATAATATCAATTGTTCTTCTTTGTCAATGCTTATGCTTTATTATGATTGTCTATCTGCTCTTCAATGATCCTCCATAGCATGCATTCTCAATATTTTAACAAGGGATACATAAACTCTCCTATATGGGCAGGAGACAAAGATTAACTTGAAGATAAGTTAAGGAACTTGTATGTTAAAAAGGACTGCTTGCTCTGTTTTCGTGTCGGTGTTTTAAGTTACGCGAACGAACCTTGTTCCCTAAAAGGGTTAATTAAGGAAGTCGATTTTAAATGTCACTCATAAATGTGATATGACCAAATTAGACAACTAAAGAATGTCTATTGAGGGAGGTGGGTGGGTGGAACTCCCGACGGGTCTGTCCTACACGGAAGGGTGGTTCCTAGAGAATAGGGAGGCTTATCACAAGGTTTTACCATCGTTCGACCTTTAGGTATTGTTAACTTAGTGCCATTTTAGGGACCAGAATGGGACTATGCCCTATGGATAGAGAGGTTGAGCAGGACATCCCTCTCATTTCCCATTCTCTTTGAACAAAGTGTGGCATGGATTTGATTCGGATTGGGTATCTCTACATAAAGTAGAATGTCTAAGCCTCGACACTAGAATGTTGTCAGAAGACCTTAACCACTAGAAGCCCAGATTTCAGGTCACTCCTAATGGGTTCCGCCGCGAACATTCCATTGCAAGGCAGAATCATGAAACCCTTGGCAAAAAAACCTAAAACACTCCATGGGAGTTCCGGACGGCAATGCTCAAATTCATTTCTTGATGGACTTCTAAAACGTGCTTGGACAGCTAAACATTACACCATGCCGCACTTGGTTCAAAGAGAATGGGAAATGAGAGGGATGTGCTACTCAACCTCTCTACCCATAGGGTATATTCCCATTCCGCTCCCCTAAAATGGCATGAATTAGGTTCTAACCTAACAATACCTAAAGGTAGTACGATTGTAGAACCTTGTGAGAAGTGTCCCAATTCTCTAGGACTACCCTGCCATAGGACAGACTCGTTGGGGGTTCCGCCCACCTACTTCCCTCAATAGGCATTCTTTAGTTATCTAGTTAGGTTCTACCACATTTATGTGTGACAATAAAAATCAGCTTCCTTAATTAAGCCCTTTAGGGAACAAGGTTCGTTTGTGTAACTTATGGCACTAACACCGAAACAGATCAGACAGGTTCCTTGGAAGTAAACTTTATATTAGAATTTTAAGTGAGATACAAGTCTTGTCCAAAAAGGATGATTTCCCCAATGCATGAGAATGTGTCTTATTTCCTCCAAGTTTTCGCCCTTGTACTAGTAATAGGGCCTCAAGAATCCATCTCAAGTCACATAGATTGTTTGAGTAGGACCTAGAGGTAGGGAATTTACAGCCAAAGTCCCCCCTGGCATCCAAGCATCCTCCTACATTCAAACTAACCCACAGAGATACCTCTCATGGCAAGTTTTGCCCACATTCCCGTCACGGTTATTTAGAACCCCCTTGGCTATGATTGGTGGCCAGTTGGGGGTGGCTTGGCACGCCCTTCATGAATTTAACATGATTCATTATTCCAATTTCTTTTGTGAGTTTGGGTTATACAATCCTTTTACAGACGGTGTTCCTAAATTTACAAGCACAAATAACAATGAATGCGAGTGCTCAAGACATCTGCTAAGATGGAGTTCCTATTTTTTAGAGCTCTAGCATTCACCCTTCTTGGGTCTTCCTTGCCTTGGTGTCAATTACCATGACCTTTTGAGGGATAGAGAATATCTTCATTTCAATCTCATTCCTATATGATAGGACTGAGCAATCATGCTATTGGATTTATATCCTATAATTTTCAGATGGTAGTTGCCCTAATTTGCTAGCCTCTAGTTTCGCATTCATGTCTTAGGATTAGATGTCTTAAATAATTCAATCTAGGATTTTAATTGGTTATTTAGTAACTATTTTTCTCCTTAGAACCTTATCGAGGCTTCTAAGTTTACTCTAGGGTTTCATTCCCTTAAGAATTTGTAATATAAACTTTTGTTCATTCCTTCGGCAAGCCAAGAGCAAACTAGGCCCTTTGCAATCCTGGAGTAGTTGCGAGCATCAACATCACATGGCAAATCATCATTCTCTTGCAGATACGACATTCTAGTTTTCTTGTATTGACATTGGATTGTATCATGGCTCAAAATGATACCTCTAAGAGTGTTATTAGACTTATCATGGCTAGTTGCTAGGTGTAACGTGTCCACTCATCCACCTGTGGGACACGTCTTAGTAGCCCATCAGGAAGAGAGTCTAGAAAGTGCCACCTAGCACTTGCAAGGAATGTCACAGGGTTTGCGATCTAGGTCTTCTCGAGTCTAGCCCGAGTGGAAGTATCCGGCCATTCCCACTTAGGACCGACCTAAAGTCAGGGTTTCTTTCCTATCAGCAAAGTCTCTAGGATGTAGCTAGCATCAAGCTCCAGATGACCCACTTTGCGTAGGAACAATAAAGTTGAAGCGGATTTATGCTGCACTTGGCTCATGGAGAATGGAAAATGAGAGGGACATGAAGCTCAACCTCTCTACCCATAAGGCATAGTCCCATTCCGCTCCCCTAAAACAACATAAATCGGGATTCTAGCTCTACCAACTCTAGGTCTTCATAGTTTTGTTATCACATCTTTTGAGAAAAGTTCCCAGCTAATCGGAACCACCCTTCCATAGGACGGACCCAAGTCACATCCCCACTGCACTTTCCTCTGTTTGCTTAGTTATCTAATTACCTACCACATTATGTTTGACATGCAAAAGTAGCTTCCTTAATTAGTCAATTTAAACACAGATTCCTTCACGTAACTTAGGAACTAACACAAAAACAATGTCAAGAAAGTTCCTTTTTCAAATATCTGATCTTTATTTATCATAGTCCTAGAATACATCAAGTATCATGCCCGAAGGCTATCCCAGCAATCAACAGGATTTCTACTCCAAGTTCCACCCGTAGACTAGTACATGGGCCTCGAGATCCAAACTCGAGTCAAGTCGGCCTCTTGTGCGGGATCCAGAGGCAAGGAATTTATAGCCAGAGCCTCCCCTTGCACCCAAGCGTCCTCCCGCTCCAAGCAGCACCCACGGAGAGACCTCTCGCGGTGGGTTCGGTCCATATACCCGGCACGGCTAACAACCCCCTGGGATAGGGCCAGGCAAGAAGTCGGAGGTAACTGAACCTACCTCTCCCTCTAGGATTTTAACCTGAAGCATAAAGTGTTTTTCCTTGAATTAGTTCCTTGAGCGAAGAAGTTCAAACAATATACCTAAATGTACAATCACCATCATTTCAAAGGTCATTTGTACGACCAACTGATAAGGTGTGATTCCTTTTTCTCGGATGCTCCCAGCATTCGATCTTAGATCATTCGCAACTTGGCAAGATTCCAAGGGCTTGACAAGCTAGGTTGCTTGTTTCCCCCTTTTCCTTTAGGTTAGTGTTTGTACCCTATCGACCCTAATTATCCTTACCTTAGGTCTCCTTGCAAAATAGATCATGGTCAACCCCGTTGTCCTTGGTTGGTCAACTTGCTAGTTATCTCCTAGATCCCTTGAAGTACCTATGTACCTTTATCTTTGATCTTAATTGATCAAGATTGTCTATCCCCTTGACCATGGTTAGTCAAGATGGTTTTATTTAGAACATTCCCTACTCTGTCTTAAGTATAATCTTCTTAAGCCCTGTAATGGGCCATAGGAACCCTCCCCTAAAAATTTAAAAGAAAAAGAATTTTTTTTAATCATTAGTTTAAATTTTTTTACTCCCTCCCCCTCTCTCCCCGTCGATAGCACGTCAGGGAGAGAGAGAGAGGGAGTGACGGTGCTGGGGGGCATGCAGCCCCCCAGGTGAGAGGGGTGGCCATGCCACCTACCTTCTCCTCTCCCCTATATAAGGGGAGGCTTCTCACCTCCCCTAGCAGAGAGAGGAGGCTACACCACCACCCTCCCCCCCGTCAACTCTACTATACCACCCTCCTGGCCGTCCAATCGAAGTCCCCCCTGCAATCTGCTGCAACACTAGCCTCTGCCGACGTGCTGCTCCGCCACCCAGCCTTCCTCATGTCACCCCTTCATCTGCGCTGCACAGGGCCACAGGGGTTCTTTGACTATAGCCTCCCTCCCAGGTTGCCACTCCTGGGCCCTCCAAACAAGTCGCTTCCCTCCTTGGTTGCCATCCAGACCGGCCCGTGAGGAGAGAAGGAGAAGGAGAAGGAGAGGATAAGAAGGAGTGAGGAGAGAGAAGAAGGAGTGGGGGAAGAGAAGGGAAGAAGAGGGAGAGAAGAAGGAGGGAAGAGAAAGAAGGAGGGAGAGAGAGAGAAGAGGAGGAAGAGGGAGAGAGAAGGAGAAGGAGAAGGAGAGAAGAGAAAGGAGTGAGAGAGAGAAGAGGAGGAAGAGGAAGAGAGAAGGAGAGAGGTAGAGGAAGAAGAGGAAGAGGTAGAAGGAAAGAGGAGGGATGTAGTAGTAGAAGAAGAAGAAGAAGAGTAGAAGGAGAAAAAAAAAAGAAGAGGGAGAGAAGGAGAAGGTGAGAAGAGAAAGAAGGAGGGAGAGAGAGGAAGAGGAGGAAGAGGAAGAGAGAAGGAGAGAGGTAGAGGAAGAAGAGGAAGAGGTAGAAGGAAAGAGGAGGGAAGTAGTAGTAGAAGAAGAAGAAGAGTAGAAGGAGAAGAGAAGAGGAAGAGAAAGAGAGGGAAGGAGCAGAAGGAGAAAAGAAGTGGGAGAAGGAGAAGAAGAGAGGGAGAGAGAGAGAGAGTAGGAGAATAAGTGGAGAAGAAGAGAGAGAGAGAGAGAGAGAGAGAGAGAGAGAGAGAGAGAGAGAGAGAAAGTAGGAGAATAAGTGAAAAGAAGAAGAAGAGACAAAGGGAGAAAGAAAGAAGGAAAGGGAGTGAGAGTTGGTAACCGCAACAAGCCACACCCAAACCATTCCCTCGGAAAAGGACCCCATCCAGCGATCTTTCCCACCCGAATGTGTCAACCCAAAACCCTTAAGGTCTAGACTGCCCAATCTTCGCGAGGTGAATGGCTCCCAAGAAAAAAGTCGCGGGAAGCGTAGGCATCCAGGCTACCGGTAATGCTGGAGAGGCGAGCGGAGCAACCAACGCAACAAACACGAATCAAACCCAAGTTCTAAGCTTTAAAATCAATTAGGTATTATTTCTCATGGATGAGATGAATGGTTTGTGACGTGCAAGGTACAAGAATGAGTCTTAGGGTTTTGTTTACTCTAAGTACTAAGTTGCATGCGCGAAACGGTAGAGTTTAGAATTCACATAAAATGATAAGGTTATCGCCTTACCTCACATGAAATGATACCTTTACCCACATAAAATGATAGGGTTATCACCTTACTTCACATTAAATGATAGCTTTTTAACCAGTTCAGTAGATGAATAGTCATTTAGAATTCACGTTTCGCAATCATGGTTAAAAGAAACACATGAAATGTTAATTTCTGTTCATGAGATGCACTTGCAATGTTAGACAAAACCCTAGACTTCATATACGCAAATCACATGTGATCTGGTGCATTGGAACTAAGAACTCATTGCCAGAAATAAAGAAATATAAAAGTCATTTAGGAGGTACAACTATACTAAAACGCACAATGTGCATGATGGTTAAGGTTGATTGGGAAATCCTACATAGAACCACACTAAGAAAATTGGAAGGATCGCATGCATCTAGACTACATCTTGAAGGTCTAAATGAAGAATCAAGTGTTGCCATGTATGTTCACTTAGCTTGGTTGGAATTAGAGATTAAAAGAACCTTGGTCGAGTTGCGAATAAGGCATGTCCATTGCCTTGACTAACCAGCTAATGCTTGAGTTAGGGACTAAGATACCCTAAGGTAAAACCCAAGGGAAAACAGGCAAGTATAATTCAACTTATGAAGACCATTTGCTTGCATAATCTTATTTGAAATTATTGGGTTCCTGTCAAGTCGCAAAAAGACCCAAGATCGGATGCTGAGAGCATCGGAGGAAAAAGATGAGTCACACCTTAGTAGTCATTCATACAAACGACCTCCAAAATGTCCGTGCTTGTACTTAGGCACATTATTTGATCTCTCTGCTCAAGGAACTAATTCAAGGAAAGCACTTAATGCTTCAAGTTGAAAGCATGGAGGGAGAGGTAGGAACAGTTACCTCCGACTATTTGCCTGGCCTTATCCAAGGGGGTTGTTAACCGCGCCAAATATATGGACCTAACCCACCACGAGAGGTCTCTCCGTGGGTGCTACTTGGAGTGGGAGGATGCTTGGCTGCCAAAGGGAGGCTCTGGCTCTAAATCCCTTGCCTTCGGATCCCGCGCAAGAGGCCGACGTGACTCGAGATGGGATCTCGAGGCCCGTGTACTAGTCAACGAGCAAAACTTGGAGCAACAATCCTGTAGATTGCTGGGATAGCCTTCAGGCATGATATTGGATGTACTCCAGGATTTTTATAAATAAAGTGCAGTTATTAGAGAAAAAGGAACTTGCTTGGCATTGTTTTTGTGTCAGTGCCTAAGTTACGTGAAGGAACCCGTGATTAATTTGTATAATTAAGAAAGCTGATTTTGCATGTCAATACGTAATGTGTTAGGTAACTAAATAACTAAAGCAAACTAAGAAAAGTGCGATGGACATGACTTGGGTCCATCCTATGGAGGGTGGTCCCGGTTAGCTGTGTATTTTTCTCAAATGTTGGGATAATAAGACAATGAAGACCTAGTATTAGTAGATGTAGAATTTGCGGGTTATTCTGTTTTAGAGAAAAGGAATGGGACTATGCCATAGGGTAGAGAGGTTGACCTTCGCATCCCTCTTCCCATTCTCCATGAAACAAGTGCAGCATGAATCCACTTCAACTCTGTTGTTCCTATGAAAGGTGGTACAACTAGAGCTCGACATTAGCTTCTTCCTAGAGACTTTGCTGATAGGAAAGGAACCCTCACCTCAGGTCAATCCCAAGTGGAAATGGCTAGACACTTCCACTCAGGGAAAACTTGGGAAGACCTGGATCGCAAACCCTGTATCATTCCTTGTGAGTGTCATGCGGAGCCTTCTAGACCCTCCTCCCGATGGGCTGCTAAGACGTGTCCCACAAGCGGACACATTACAGTTGGTATCAGAACGAACCAACGGGATCTAAGATTTACAAAGGAACTTAATGGAGGAAAGTATAGTGAATCAGGGCATAGCCAGGGAAGGTGAGTGGAATAGAGCAGTGTTTTCTATTGAAAATAGTTCCTTACTCACTTATGAATGTTGGGGTTGCAGAGTCACGAAGCATGGAACAAATTCTTGGTGTTCCAGGTTATGTTTATGACTGCAATGCATGCTTCGGATTATCGTCAGAGGCTAAGCATGATGAATATTCTAGACCGCATCTACAACCCTTCACCCCTGTATACGAAATGGAGATGGACGGGAAAATCAGGAATATACTACATAGCAGCCCACCGACTTGCGTACCTTCAGACCAACCTAAAGAGAATCAAGTGGATGGAGGATTTAAATATTGTGAAGCTATTCACCTTTGTCGAAGCTCATGCAAACGCAACCCTGCATGTTGGCGGTTAGCAAGTCATGCAGAACAAGTATGTGTATGAAGAAGTGACTTGGGTAATCCCTGCCGACAGAATCAAAATGCTAGGGCGTTATGAGAAGAACGGATATCAAAGGAAGGGATACCCCAAGCTTCCTATAACTTATCGATTCCTGAAAATCCATGACCCCACTCCATATTATTACTCAATCCCTGTAGCCGATTGTAACACGATCCTATTTTTCCTAAACTGATGAACCAATCAACTTGTTCTACTTTCCCAAAATAAATGTACTCAAAGGGCTATACCCTCATGAATGAATAAGACTTTTTACTATTTTCTATCCTGATTGTAAATGTTGGAAAAGGAGTTAAGTGATTAGGTCACTTGGCTAAAAGATGTGCAAGTCACAATAATGTGATACGAGGAACGAGTGATAAGTTGTTAACATAAAGAATATTATTGCCTAGGTGCAACCCCAAGTGCAGGTTCCAAGTTTGACCCTTGCACTAAGTACAACTGTGATTCAAGAGAAGAAGTTCCTTCTCAAACAAATCAAGCCACCTGAGTTCGATGGCAAGGGAAGGACTGTTCAAGCTGATGCCGAGATCTAGATCGAGTCCATGGAGGACTATTTTGAGGCAGCAAGAACTGCACTTGCTAACTAAGCTATGCTTGCCAAACTTAAGCTTACAGGCGAAGCAAGACTTTGGTGGAAACAATGGTGCAAAGACCAAGCGATCTCGGAAGGGACAGTCACTTGGGAGAAGCTTAAGGAAGTTGTGCGAGGGAGGTATCTATCACCTGCCTACCGCACAGAGAAGATGAACGAATTCTATGAATTGAAACAGCTCATACTATCCCTTGATGCATATTATTCAAAGTTCAGTTTTCTCTTAAAGTACACGCTAGGAATGGATATGAGACAACAGGTGTCGAAGTTTTGTGCTGGGTTAAATCCACCCATAAACACCCGCTTAGAATCAATGCACCCAACGGACCTACAAGACGCACTCATTCAAGCTGCACCAATAATACAGGAGATGCAGACCAAGCCCAATAACAACAGGACTTGGCCTTACAAGGGTCAGAATAAGGGAATGTATAGGGCTTAGACTAAGAGAGTATAGGGTCAGAATCAGGGACAAAGGAAGAAAGCTAGGACCAATGCTATCAACAACTTTGTTCCTACATGAGGTAATGACCGCAATCTACGTTGCTTCCATTGCAACGAGCCTGGACACTTCAAGAGGCAGTGTCCCAAGCTTAGCAGGGGACATCGCCAAGGGCCATTCCAAGGAGCCGCCCATGGCCATGGAGCCACCGTCATGGCCAGAGGGAGAACCTCCAGTGTTGCCAACAAGGAGCTGGGCAATGAAGAAGATCCATCCATGGATGATGACATTGAGAGGGCAACAGTTCATGCCGCTCTTCACAAGAAAGGTCCGAATCACCAATTCTTCGTGATTACAAAGGTAAAAGCTTCAAAACCCTATTTGATTGTGGCAATACACATTCCTTCATTTCACTGATCTGTGCAAAAAGGCTAGGGATAGCCACAATAGATGCACCTACTTTACTTGTGGAATTGGCCAATGATCGTGAGATCTCTTGTACTGGGCAAACTACTAAGGTGAAATTCCTACTGGATGGGAAATCGACTTCAGTGAGATTTAGGGTAATGAACCCAGGTGTCCACGAATGTTTGCTCCGAATGGATTGGCTAATACCCAATGATGCCCACATCCACTGTGGAAAGGGCCAAGTCTCCTTCCGAAATTCTGAAGGGAAACTAGTTACAACTCAAGGAGAGGCTGGTAAGCCAAAAATTTAGCTGGCAAAAGCAACACGGATAATAAAAGGAGTTAGGAAAGGCCTACCGGTCTATTTGATTAAATTGAACAAGCTAGATGACAGCAACCCTCCCACGGCAGGAAATAAACATGAAACCAAGGTAGAAGCATGCAAAATCTATGCACATGGCTGAGCCATTAATCTCAAAACTGAAAATAAACCATAAATCTTCCACTTAATAATGCACTGATTCGTTATCTTCATCATCTTCATCCATAGCTTCAACCATTATACAAGAACAAAAGGGAAAAGAAGAATTTCTACACAAAAGACAGAGGAGAGAGAACAACTTTTTTGCACCACCAAAAAGAGAATGTGCAATTGGACAAGAGAGAGGGAAGGGAAAGAGGCACATAACCACTCGTGCACTCCACCCCACCTCTTCCCCAAAAAGCACATCCCTTTGTATTTTTATTATTTCTTTGAAACTTTGATACATTTGATATTATAAGACCTTTGGCCTTTAATTTTGAGTATTCCGACCCTTCACAAATGCATGCACGTAACACTTTTGTGTATATCATTTATTTATGATGAATGCATGTGTGTGTGGATGTGGATGTGGCCCCCTCATATAGGTGTGTATTTTAGTGATTTTGTAACAATGTACTTGTTATCTTTTTTACAAAATATGAAATTATGATATATGCATGGACATTTTTGTGCCTTGTTTTTATTCTTCTTTTGGTGTCATCATTCCTCCCACACTGAAATGTGAAGCGTCCTCGCGAACCTTGCCAAAGAAGAACCATTGTCTAACACAAAACAACTTCCAAAATTGTTAGTAAAACAACTTCGATCATAAGGCCTAGCCATGGTAGGGTATGGGACTCCAAATCCATGACCACCAGAGTAAGGGAACTCCTGCCTCCATCACTCCCACACTGAAAAACTTGTATAGTCTTCAAAGGATAGGCTTTTGTCTTCAACAAGGAATCACAAGCACAACTTTCTCCATCCCAATAGAGAAAGAAATAAAACTCCATCATGTAGCCCCAAGGGAAATTCGTTAACAGGAGAAAGAGGAAAGCATGAAAACATGCTATTGTGAAAATGGATTTTTTATTATTAAAGGATATATTTTAAGATTCTAACTTTTATGTTAGAATGTGATTTCACAAAATGTAGTTGCAAGTGGCCCTTGTAAATACAAAGATGGGGAAGGTAAAAAGAGGTTGAAGTGGATAAATAAAAGCATACAAGCTTGAGGTTAATGAGAGAGATAATGAAAAGAAGGCAAGGCTAATGAGGGTCTGTAGTAGTAGGGGCCTCTCATAAAGTTGTATAGGCAGAAAGGGAGAGCATGGAAACAACCCTTACTCAAATAGTATACACTAGTTCCTTAAATGTTATGTTTTCAATTTATCCCTCATTTTTTTAAAGGGTAGTTTATTGAATTAAATGCTTATGTTTAAGTTAATGGTTTTCTCTTTTTATAAAAATGGTTGAGGGTTAAGAAAAATAAGATATTGCGTTAGGGCTAGGGATAAGGTAAGCAAAAGATATGATGCGATGTGTTGGGGCACAGGGGTGGGATGGCATAGAAGTTGGGTGCCGAGTCGATTGTGGTGGGATAACTGGCAAGGCTGGAAGGCATCGAGGGGTTGGGTGTTTGGTGGAGAAGGGAAGGCCTCCGCAGACAACCACACATCTTCTTCTTCCATTCTTCCTTCCCTTCCATCTTCTTCTTCTCTTCTCTTCGACCTTGTGCTCTGATTCTTCTTCTTCTTCTTCCCCGTTTGATGCATTTTTTTCCCTTTGATTTCTTTCTTTCTCTAGTCCATGATAGTCATGGTCTCGGCCAAGTTGATTACACGGCTTCTCAAGAGGTAGGGGTTTCTATGAGGGGGCACTGCCTGGCCTTGTCCTTCTTTTGGCTGTGGCAAAAGTAGAAGCACATCATGCAAGGGGTGTGGATAAGCCCTTTCATCCTGTCGGTTTGTGTGTCGGGATTAAGGTTTGAGTTTGGGTAGCGACACTGCGCCTTCTCTGACGACTGCAGGAATGTGGATTATATATGATGAGCAAGGCCCCTGATGATGAGTTAAGTACACCAAGTGATGCGACACCCGACGATGGATTATTTTAAGATAAGGGATGATGGCACGTGATGATGGAATACGGCTATTAGATATGCGACAGTGATGGCTGCGGACTGTTAGACTAGCTGTGAATTAGTGATGTTGTAGTTATTGCTAGAAGCTCCAGAAGTTTTGTAGCGTCCATCGGTGAAGGATGTGTCGAGGGTTGTTGAGGATGTGAGGGGGGACTTGTCTCTGAGGGAGCTGAGGGTTTCTCTTCAGCCGCTTTAGGAAACGGTGCTTCAGGCGAATGTGCAGTAACCCGAACGGCATTTAGTATTTGCACTAGAATTGGCCACCTCCCCCTATTCAAGATGCCATTCGTATACTGGGGAAGCCCCTCTCCATTTCCTTCCTCTCTCTCTCTCTCAATATCTCTCATCGTTGTATGTGTCCGTATGGTGGCTATTGCCGTTGCTTGGGATTCTCCTTCCCTTTTTTTTTCATTTTCATCTTCATCTTACATTGTTGATCCCCCTTGTGGTGTGGCGGCTGCTCCTCTGTCATCATCATCGATTATTTCACATCCTCGCTCCCTCTCTCTTATTCTTCTTCTACCTCTTTTTTCTTTCTTCTTAGAGGTATGTAGGCTACGTTTTTATTAAGCATCAAAATTGTTGGTCTTCTTTTAACCAGATTTTGTGGTTGCGCCTGTGAGAAGGGTGCCAAACTCTCCCTTCCCTCCTTGAAGATGGAGGAGGGAGCACAGGGCTAGATCCCATCATAATCATCAGAGAAGGCAGCCCGAGTTGATGTCAAGGAGATCTCATTCTTCTGGGGAGCTTTCCAAGCAGGCTGTGTCTATGGGCACCAAGGCCATCACCAACTTCACGAGCACCTCTTGGCCTTCTTCTTCTTCTGCTTTATTGTTGCTGCTGGTAATTTGATGGAAAGCACTGATGTAGGCAGCGATGGTGAATGCACGGACAATGGTGTTGGAGGCCGCATCACTGATGACGATGCTGATGTCGATCAGATGTTGAAGTGTGCTTATCTTTAACCTGTTTTGATGCTAGATGGTGAAAGGGCAACATTTTTCTTTGTTTCTCTTTGTCTCTTTGTAGGCGCATAGTACATATGAGAAGGAACTCCAGTGCTTCGGCACTTTTGATAAGCCTCAAAGACATGAACCTCAAGGAGAAACAATGCACCAATGAAATGATTGCAATGACTGACGGAAGACAAGAACCTCTCTCTCTGTGCTTCATGTTGTTCACATGGTCCAGTAGTGCCACGCTCTTTCACTTGAAGCCATCAACAATGTCTAACGGCATCAAATTGTCCTCTGAGGCCTTCCCCTCCGATTTCGACAAAGGGTTCCCCATATCAAATGAGTCTCTGATACTGCGACTGTTATTGCTGCTCTGCCTCTCCCATATATAGATACACCAGCCCTCCCCCTATCATAGCCCCTCTTTATTTTTTTCTGCACCAATCCTTCTCCTTTCCCCCTTTCCCCTTCTCTCTGTCTCTCTCCCCTTCTCTTTCTCTATCTCTGGCACAATGTGGTAATGGCCACCTTCTCATCCCTCTCCTTCTCTTATGTTCCTTTTCTTCTTCTTCTCGTTCCTCTTGGAGACATGGAGATGCTGCACTGCTATTTCTGCTACACGTCTTCTTCATCTTTCCATCCTTCTCATGGGCTTCCATCTCATCCTGCACCTTCTTGTACTTTGGGACACACAATTTCTTCATTGCTTTGTATCATATCTTTAAGTCTTTTTTTTTTCTCTTCCTTTGGTGTTTTGAGATCATCTTCTTCCCCGGCTGCGCACCAAAAATGACAACAACCCTCCCACTGCAGGAAATAAACATGAAACCAAGGTAGAAGCATGCAAAATCTATGCACATGGCTGAGCCATTAATCTCAAAACTGAAAAGAAACCATAAATCTTCCACTTAATAATGAACTGATTCGTTATCTTCATCATCTTCATCCATAGCTTCAACCATTATACAAGAACAAAAGGGAAAAGAAGAATTTCTGCACAAAAGACAGAGGAGATAGGAGAGAGAACAACTTTTTGCACCACCAAAAAGAGAATGTGCAATTGGACAAGAGAGAGGGAAGGGAAAGAGGCACATAACCACTCGTGCACTCCACCCCACCTCTTCCCCAAAAAGCACATCCCTTCGTATTTTTATTATTTCTTTGAAACTTTGATACATTTGATATTATAAGACCTTTGGCCTTTAATTTTGAGTATTCCGACCCTTCACAAATGCATGCACGTAACACTTTTGTGTATATCACTTATTTATGATGAATGTATGTGTGTGTGGATGTGGATGTGGCCCCCTCATATAGGTGTGTATTTTAGTAATTTTGTAACAATGTACTTGTTATCTTTTTTACAAAAGATGAAATTATGATATATGCATGGACATTTTTGTGCCTTGTTTTTATGCTTCTTTTGGTGTCATCACTAGATCAAAATTAAGAATCTGGGGAAGAACCTTCATGGTTAGAGGAATACGCAAACGTATTTCTTGAAGAGCTAAAAACTTCCTCCTCAAATGAAAGTCGACCATGAAATCAAGCTGGCGCCAAGAGCTGCACCAATCACAAAGAGATCGTATAGGATGTTCATCCCAGAAGATATTGAACTAAAAGAGCAACTCAAGCAACTGTTAGACCAAGGCTACATCCGTCCTAGCAGTTCACCATGGGGAGCTCCAGTACTGTTCCAAAGGAAGAAAGATGGAACACTTCGGCTATGCATTGACTACAAAGGTTTGAATCAATCAACCATTAAAAACAAATACCCCATTCCAAGAATAGATGAACTACTTGACCGTCTTCAAGGTGCGAAGATCTTCTCTAAGATAGATCTCAGATCTGGATATTATCAGATAAGGATTAAGGAAGAAGATATCCCGAAGACTGCATTCAGCACAAGGTATGGACACTTTGAATTCCTAGTGATGTCATTTGGGCTCACAAATGCTCCTGCTACCTTCAATAGGTTAATGCAAGATATCTTTAGGCCATATCTTGATGACTTCCCCTAGTCTACTCTAAACAAGAAAAAGATCATGAACCCCAGCTTCGCATTGTTCTTGAAACAATGAGAGCACACAAGCTTTATGCCAAGAAGAAGAAGTGTGCATTTTTCAAGAGACAGATTGAATATCTGGGATTCATTGTATCAGCGGAAGGAATTTCAGTAGATCTAGCCAAGGTCAGAGACGTTTTGGAATGGCCAACACCAACTTCTATCAAAGAAATACATAGCTTTCTTGGATTGACAAGATGGTACATGATCTTCATCAAAGATTATGCTTTGATTGCTCCGCCTCTGACTGATCTACTAAAGAAGCAAGTAGCAATTGTATATAGTCACCTACCGAACAGACTAGCTTTGACAAGCTAAAGCAAAGCTTAGTATCAGCACCCATCTTGAAACTTCCTAATTTTAGTAAGGAGTTTGAAGTGGTAACTGATGCTAGCGCACTTGCCTTAGGATGTGTGCTTATGCAAGAGGTCATCCAGTAGCATATTCTTCAAGGAAATTGAAGAGCCATGAAAGGAATTATACTACGCATGATCTGGAGCTATTGGCTGTCATCCATGCTCTCAAACTTTGGAGACATTACTTGCTAGGTAACAAATTTTCCTTAGTGACGGACCACAAGAGTCTTAAATGGATCTTCATCTAGAATGAGCTCAACATGAGGCAACGTCGATGGATTGAAGTGCTAGAAGAATATGACTTTGAAATCAAATACAGGCCTGGAAAAGAGAATGTGTTGCCGATGCACTCAGTCGCAAGGCATTTCTAAACTCTCTTATTTTGCAAGATCCATCAACAGCAAGGTCACTAGCCACAAAAGTATCAATGCCAAACAACCCAATTCTTGAGCTAGCTAGAGAAGAGGTGTGTCATGTCCCAGTCTACCAGAAATTTCTAAGGGAGATCCCCGTCAAGGGTCAAGACTCGAAGCTAAAAATGAAGTATCAAGAATTCTCTATCAATAGTGGACTTGTCTACTTTAGGACAAGATTATGTGTCCCTGTAGGCCAATCTCTTAAGCAGAAGATACTTTGGGAAGCCCATGACTCCCCTTTCTCAAGACATCCTGGCTATGCTAAGAACCTTAATGCGGTCAAGAAGAGCTATTATTGGGATAGGCTCAAGGGTGATGTTATCAAATATGTCATGGAATGTTTGTCTTGTCAACGCATTAAGGCAGAACATGTCAAAATGCCTGGGAAATTGCAACCACTTGGCATTCCCCAAATGAAATGGAAATTCATTAGTATGGACTTTGTTGTTGGCCTACCCCAAGTTCAGGGAGGATACAACTCTATTATGGTTGTAGTAGATATGCTCACCAAGGTTGCATATCTCATCCCTGTCAAGACACACTATAAAGCCTCAGACATCGCAAGATTATTCATCAAGGAAATATTCAAACTGCATGGGTTACCAAGAAGAATCATTAGTGATCGTGGCTCTCTCTTCACATCACACTTCTGGAGGGCTATCTTCGAGGCCATTGGGACTCAACTCTATTTCAGTACAACTTACCATCCCCAAACTAATGGTCAAATGGAACGAGTCAACCAAGTCATTGAAGATATGCTTAGGGCATACTGCTGTCGCAAACCTAAAAAGCGGATTCAATATTTGCCACTGGTTGAGTTTACTTACAATGCTTCTTACCAACAAAGTATTCAGATGACCCCTTTTCAAGCATTGTATGGGAAAGATTGTCATACTCCTTTAAGCTTCTCGGATCCAACTTTGAGGGTAGAAGCTGTAAGGCAGATGGTGGAAGACATGGATGACCAAATCAAATCAATAAGACAGGACATTCAAGCTGCCAAGGATAGACAGAAAGCTTCTGCGGACTTGAAATGGAAAGATAGATCCTTCGTTGAAGGTGATATGGTCTTCATCCGCATACGCCGTAAAAAGAGTTCATTGTCCTTGGGTGATGCCAGGAGGCATATTCCACGGTGGATTCCGTGAGGTTTTACGGTGGATTCCGTAAACTTTGATGACCGGGGCTCATACACAAAGAGGATTCTTTGTGCGAGAAGTTGATGGGGATGCCTGTCCTTTTCGGGCGTTTCATTAATTTAGTGTGTACATGGGTGATTCCATAGCGGGTGATTCCGCAAAATGCATATTAAATTAATAAACGTTTATGAGTTTAGAGTGTGCACTCGTAATAAATTAAGGTTATGATTTATTTCTAACCAGTTGATTTATTTGCGTAGCTGAAGACTGCTAGGTATTCACTTTTGTCGGTTTAATTGTATTATTTTACTAACAATTGTGAATGCTCCAGTTGATGTGTAGAGATAGCAGCAGTGGCGGAGGAAAGCATTGGAGTCTAGCGAGTATTCGACCTATGGATTATATTTTGATAGGCGCCACGCCTATATTTTGTTATGTCTATTGAGGCATCGATTATTTATTATTATTTTGTATGCGCCTATGCGCACGGATATGTTATTTCTATTTGGGACATTGTGTTGGGCGTGCCAGACTCTATGGGCACCGTCCATTAGCTTTATTTCTATTTTTTGTAAAAGCAAACTCAAAAGCTAAAAGCTTGTCATATTTTTGTAAATTGGGCTATTATTGAGCATGAAGATGGAAATATACATAAAATACATGCTTTGTGAAGCGCTCACACAAGGCATGGGGGGAGATTGAACCCAATTGGTCTCTTGCTCTTGTCGTTCATGCTTTTTACATTGTATTTTGTGCAAAAAGTAGAGTTCATTGTTCTTGGGGACCTTCCGGGATTCACTATGTGAGCATACTGCGACCGATCTGTGCACCATTGGGAGAATACAAGAAGCTAAGTCCAAGGTATTGTGGACCTTATAAGATCACTAAGTGCCTAGGACCTAATTCTTACATACTACAACTGCCCGCAACCCTAAAGGTTCATAATGTATTCCATGTTAGCCTATTGAGAACTAATCCGAATCATATACTTGATGATCAGCAAATTGTAATGCCTAGCCAAGGAGTCCTTGAGCTACGGCCTGATAGAGTCCTAGATGTGAGGGAGAGGCATTTGAGGACAAGGACCTTGAGAGAATACCTTTTCCAAAGGAAATATTATCCCGAAGAGGATGCCACCTGGATGGACGAATATACTCTCAGCCAACAATACCCCCAGGTCCTCTCGAGATGAGGACATCTCGATTCCTCTAAGGGTGAGAGAATGTAATGGGCCATAGCAACCCTCCCCTGAAAATTTAAAATAAAAAGAATATTTTTTTAATCATTAGTTTAAAAAAATTTTCTCCCCCCTCTCTCCCCGCTGAAAGAATGTCGAGGAGAGAGAGAGAGGGAGTGATGGTGCTGGGGGGCATGCAGCCCCCAGGTGGGAGGGGTGGCCATGCCACCTACCTCCTCCCCTCCCCTTATATAGGGGAGGCTTCTCCCCTCCTATGGTAGAGAGAGGAGGCTACGTCGCCACCCTCCCCCCCGTCAGCTCTTGTACCACCCTCCTGGCCGTCCAATCGAAGTCCCCCCTGCGATCTGCTGCAATGGCAGCCTCTACCGACGTGTTGCTCTGCCACCCAGCCTTCCTCACGTCACCCCCCGTCTGCGCTGCATAGGGCCATCTGGGTCCTTCGGCTCTAGCCCCACTCCCTGGTTGCCACTCCCGGTCCCTCCAAACAAGTTGCCTCCCTCCCTGGTTGCCATCCAGACCGGCCCGTGAGGAGAGAAGGAGAAGGAGAGGGTAAGAAGGAAGGAGGGAGAGAGAAGGAGAAGGAGAGGATAAGAAGGAGTGAGGAGAGAGAAGAAGAAGTGAGGAGAGAGAAAGAGTGGGGGAAGAGAAGGGAAGAAAAGGGAGAGAAGGAGAAGGAGGGAAGAGAAAGAAGGAGGGAGAGAGAGAAGAGGAGGAAGAGGGAGAGAGAATGAGAGAGGTAGAGGAAGAAGAGGAAGAGGTAGAAGGAAAGAGGAGGGACATAGTAGAAGAAGAAGAAGAAGAAGAAGAAGAGTAGAAGGAGAAAAAAACAGAGAAGAGGGAGAGAAGGAGAAGGTGAGAAGAGAAAGAAGGAGGGAGAGAGAGAAGAGGAGGAAGAGGAAGAGAGAAGGAGAGAGGTAGAGGAAGAAGAGGAAGAGGTAGAAGGAAAGAGAAGGGAAGTAGTAGTAGAAGAAGAAGAAGAAGAAGAGTAGAAGGAGAAAAGAAGAGAAGAGGAAGAGAAAGAGAGGGAAGGAGCAGAAGGAGAAAAGAAGTGGGAGAAGGAGAAGAAGAGAGGGAGAGAGAGAGAGAGAGAGTAGGAGAATAAGTGGAGAAGAAGAGAGAGAGAGAGAGAGAGAGAGTATGAGAATAAGCGGAGAAGAAGAGAGAGAGAGAGAGAGAGAGAAAGTAGGAGAATAAGTGAAAAGAATAAGAAGAGAGAGAGGGAGAAAGAAAGAAGGAAAGGGAGTGAGAGTTGGTAACCGCAACAAGCCACAACCAAACCACTCCCTCGACAAAGGACCCCATCCAACGATCTTTCCCACCCGAACATGTCAACTCGAAACCGTTAAGGTCCCAACTCCCCAATCTCCATGAGGTGAATGGCTCCGAAGAAGAAAGTCGCAGGAAGCGTAGGCGTCCAAGCTACCGGTAATGCTGGAGAGGCGATCAGAGCAACCAACGCAACAAACATGAATCAAACCCAAGTTCTAAGCTTTAAAATCAATTAGGTATTATTTCTCGTTGATGAGATTAATGGTTTGTGACGTGCAAGGTACAAGAATGAGTCTTATGGTTTCCTTTACTCTAAGTACTAAGTTGCATACGCGAAATGGTAGAGTTTGGAATTCACATAAAATGATAAGGTTATCGCCTTACCTCACATGAAATGATAGCTTTTACCCACATAAAATGATAGGGTTATCACCTTACTTCACATAAAATGATAGCTTTTTAACCAGTTCAGTGCATGAATAGTCATTTAGAATTCACGTTTCGCAATCATGGTTAAAAGAAACACATGAAATGTTAATTTCTATTCATGAGATGCACTTGCAATGTTAGACAAAACTAGACTTCATAAACGCAAATCACATGTGATCCGGTGCATTGGAAATAAGAACTCATTGTCGGAAATAAAGAAAGATAAAAGTCGTTTAGGAGGTACAACTATACTAAAACGCACAATCTGCATGATGGTTAAGGTTGATTGGAAAATCCTACATAGAACCACACTAAGAAAATTGGAAGGATCGCAGGCATCTAGACTGCATCTTGAAGGTCTAAATGAAGAATCAGGTATTGCCATGTATGTTAACTGAGCTTGGTTGGAATTAGAGATTAAAAGAACCTTGGTCGGGTTGTGAATAAGGCATGTTCATTGCCTTAACTGACCAGTTAATGCTTAAGTTAGGGACTAAGATACCCTAAGGTAAAACTCAAGGGAAAAAGGGCAAGTATAAGTCAGCTTACAAAGACCATTTGCTTGCGTAATCTTGTTTGAAATTATTGGGTTCTCGCCAAGTCACGAAAAAACCCAAGATCAGATGCTGGGAGCATCTGAGGAAAAAGAGGAATCACACCTTAGCAGTCGGTCGTACAAACAACCTCCGAAATGTTCGTGTTTGTACTTAGGCACATTATTTGATCTCTCTACTCAAGGAACTAATTCAAGGAAAACACTTAATGCTTCAAGTTGAAAGTCTGGAGGGAGAGGCAGGAACAGTTACCTCTGACTGTCTACCTGGCCCTATCCAAGTGGGTTGTTAACCGCGCCGGGTATATGGACCTAACCGGCCGCGAGAGGTCTCTCCATGGGTGCTACTTGGAGCAAGAGAACGCTTGGGTGCTAGGGGAGGCTCTGGCTATAAATCCCTTGCCTCCGCATCCCGCACAAGAGGCCGACGTGACTCAGCCTCGAGATGGGATCTCGAGGCCCGTGTACTAGTCAATGGGCAGAACTTGGAGCAACAATCCTATAGATTGCTAGGATAGCCTTCGGCCGTGATATTGGATGTACTCCAAGATTTTTATAAATAAAGTGCAGTTATTAGAGAAAAAGGAACTTGCTTGACATTGTTTTTTTGTTAGTGCCTAAGTTATGTGAACGAACTCGTGACTAATTTGTGTAATTAAGGAAGCTAATTTTGCATGTCAATACGTAATGTGTTAGGTAATTAGATAACTAAAGCAAACTGAGGAAAGTGCGGTGGACGTGACTTGGGTCCGTCCTACGGAAGGGTGGTCCCGGTTAGCTGGGAACTTTTCTCAAATGTTGGGATAATAAGACAATGAAGACCTAGAGTCAGTAGATGTAGAATTTCCGGGTTATTCTATTTTAGGGGAAAGGAATGGGACTATGCCAAAGGGCAGAGAGGTTGACCACATCCCTCTTCCCATTCTCCATGAACCAAGTGCAGCATGAATCCGCTTCGACTCTGTTGTTCCTGTGAAAGGTGGTACAACTGGAGCTCAAGCTAGCTTCTTCCTAGAGACTTTGTTGATAGGAAAGGAACCTTGACCTCAGGTCGATCCCAAGTGGGAACGGCTGGACACTTCCGCTTGGGGCAGACTCGAAAAGACCTAGATGGAAAACCCTGTATCATTCCCTACGAGTGTCAAGCGGAGCCTTCTAGACCCTCCTCCCGATGGGCTACCAAGAGGTGTCCCACAAGTGGATAAGCGGCCACGTTACAAGCCCTCTTAATAATGCTCATAGGCACTTAAGCTTTTACCTATCCCTCTTAAAGTCACCAAGGACTTTGACATGGGACTCATGGATCTCAGTCCCATTTGGTAGATTACAACAACGTTAAATTTTCCCAACAACTTTAATGCACACAACGTAATGCCATGCCTTCACTTCAATGCTTACAATTTTGATATAATCCATACGTTATTTTATGCCACACATGCATAAGTACTTTCTAGGTATGCAATCTTAACATTATTCTCTATGTAATTAAACTTAATCTATAACCTTCTTGAATGATGTAACTTTGTGTGATCATTGTATGAGTCTAGTTGTACTTTAATCTTTTCTGCAGATTATTACATGTACCTTAGAATCCATCTTGTGATATGGAGATACACTTTATTTCTTTCAATGTCCTCTGAAGTGCATTTTAAGTAAGAACTTGTGCAAGGAACAATGCACTTTTTGCAAGAATTCTTGCAAGACATTTTTGGTAATTTACGATGCAATTATCTAATCAATTTCACCTATTATGATGTCATCTTATAACGGAAATTATCTTGCTTGTTACATACATCATAACTATGTTCATACCTAGGAAATTATCGAAACACACAATTAATGTGATGCATGTGAATATGATCTTTCACCGTGATAGTTATATCCTATGATTTAATAATAGAGCAACTTGGGTTTGGAGTGATGCCGTGATTCCAGTGGTATTGATGCCTGATGAACCATTCGCGGTTGTGGAGCCACCTTGTTTCAAACCTCCATCCACACTTGCAAGGTTTCCATCCATCTTTGTGGAACTACGCTTTGGGGCCATACTCGCTAGAGGGGAGCTTCGGAGCTCTACCCCGAGACCTATGGACCGCTTATTGATCAAGTGTTTCAAGCCAAGCGGCCATGGCTACCTCTCACATAGCCTACGTGCAATGCCTACCTTACGGGTGTAGTGAGCTTACCTTGATGCTCGATCGAGCTACCTTCTCTCTCTTGCACTTCGGTAGCTCCATGATCCTTGTGGCAAGCTCAAACAACCTCAAGCCCTCTCCATCAAGCTCCATCCTACATAGTCACACAAGAAAAGAGAAGAGAAGAGAAGAAGAGAAGATGACGAGAGAAGATGGGGAGCTTCTTCTCCATGATCCCTCACTCTCTCACACTCACTCCCTCACACTCCCTCAATCCCTTCAAGCACAAGCAAGAAGGCAAGAAATAAGAGAAGAAGAAGAAGAAGCTTTGGCCACACACAAGAATGAGCTTCTCATTCACTTTTGAACTTTATATACATGCCCTACTTTTTGGGCGGTCATCCCCACTTTTTACATGGCCGGCCATTAGCCTAGCCCTCATTTCCTATTTCCCACCATTCTAACTTATTCCATTCCCAACTAATGCATACAATTTGCATAGGAGTGAGCCCAGCACTCTTTTTACAAGGATTCGAGAGCGCCTTCACATTTAATGGCATGATTTTACTCTTTTCTTTTCTCAAGGCGACACTGAAGCCTTTTGGAGAGGCCTTCATTCAAATTTTTAGGGTCTGACCTCCATCCGGGGTGCCTTTTCCTTCCTTTGTCCTGTGCCCTTTCGGTTATCTCCTTCTTCCATTTTTTTGCACCTCTGCTCCATTTTTCGATCCTCTGTGCTACGATAAACATTACCCCCCTCCTAGCTGAGTGCCAGTCCCATGGCACTAGGGTGGGGAGCAGTAGGGTAGGTGGGGTTGTTGCTAAGTAGAATTGGTGGGTAGATGACCACAATTAAAAGGTGTTGTTGTGAATGAGAGATGATGGAGTTTTGATTCCTGATGATTGGGAGAGATTCTGATGTGCTTTGATCTTCATGAAGATGCTCGGCATTTGTCACACAGTTGTAACTTCCCTTCTGCGAGACGACTATCAAAACCGAGGCTCCGTAATCATTTGGAGAATATGTGGTTCCAAGATCTATGCCAATGGTGGGTCCATCACTGAGTTTTCCATCTGCTTGATTTGGTTGATTCATGGTGGCCATCAATAGGTAGATGGTCAGCCACATCAAGCATGTTGGTCCATTTAACCGTCTGAGTATGTAGAAGCTCCTGAAGCTATTGTAGTGGTGTTTGTCCGACTTATGGAAAAATTCATGGTCATTAGCAGATGTCGTGGATGGTCCTCCTTAGCTGGGTCGTCAGTCCTGAGTCATGATCATAGCCTGCAAGAGAAACTTGTGCACTCCCTAAGGGGTGTGTTTGTCTCACGGTGTAGTGTAAGTGCATGTGCAGTGGAACAAGGAGATGGGTCTAACCTTGGGTAGGCCCTTGGTAATGTTCCACACTTAAGGACAAAGTTCATGTGTTGTTGGAGGTGCAGTGTAGAACTTAGGGTGACAGGTCTAGAAGTCCTCCCCTTGATGTGCCCTAAGTGTGAAGTTGGGGGAGGGGCTAGGGGTGAACCCTAGGTGTAGTGAGCAAAGTGAGCCCTCGTGCTGTCTTTTTTTTTTTTTTGGAGAATTGCATACAAAGAAGGCATTCTAGCTAATGCTTATCACCTTCAGCCGCCGTGGAGCACAGGGTGGTCGCAAGCATTGGGATAGAAATGCGCGACTTTGTAGATATTCTTTAATAGTGGCACGGGCCTTCAAAGGTGTGGATGACAAGAAGGGATGATTACACCTCGTGAAGCGGGTATCATTCATATTCTCTAAGATTTCTAGGCAAAAGGAGGGAAGCAAGGTTGCCCTCATCATTAATCTAGTCATAGCCCTACTATCTATCCCTAGGTTGATGTCAAAAAAGAGGGGAGGGAGGTGGGCTTCCTCGACTGTAGGTCTCTGCATTAATAGGAATTTGATAAGCCTAAGATAATCATAGGTGGTTAGGAAGGCTGGATCCGGGCAAGAAGAAAAATCTGCAAGGAAGCAGTTGATGGACAGGAGGAGATCCTCTACTCTAAAAACTAGGCATTCCTCAGGACTCCAGGCATTTACGTTATATATTCTAGGAAAGTCAAAATTCCTATTAATGGTTCGGTCATAATCAACTCCATGCCTACGGGGGTAGGGCATGTAGATGGGGTCATTGCGTTCTTTAGGAAGTGAGCTACAGAAGGCAGTCCATGCGTCAAAATTGGCATCCCAAATCCTCCTTCGCTACTTCGGCTATGCCTTGTAGCCTTGGACGGTTTTGGAAACCTTGTTTACCTTGTCCTGCTAGTAATCTGCACGCTCTTGTCTCCACCTCGTTATTATGAGGCTCCTTTCTTCTATCCACCTGTTCACAAGATCATTGGCCAGGTCCTTGATCTTGGCTAGAATGCTTAGAGGCAACGCACAGTCCAGAGAGTGTGGATAAGCAAATGAAAGCTGAAATGGTCTCGTCTGGAACTCCTGATTACACCATATGATCAATTCCTGAGGCCAATTGATAGGGTTGGGATCCCCTCGTAATGGTACCGGCTCTTCAGAGAATTGTCTGGGCAGTGATTATGCTCTGCGTTGTGCTTCCTCTGCCAGTTTCTACCTTCTTCTTCTGGCTGCCACAATGCACTCGGGCATGTAGGCATCTTTGGGCTCTTCAGGCAGGAGGTCTAGTAGAGGCGGACTGGGCATTCCTTGTTGTTCTTCTTTAGCATCTTGCTCCAAGTCCGGACCCTCTTCGACATTCTGCTTGGCCACTGTTGGGGCCACTTGTGGTGGTGGTGTTGGTTGCTCCTGTTCTTTGAACCCTAGTTCCTTAATCTCAACAGTGGAGAGGCTGGCATGGTGCAGGTAGTGAAATTGCTACTCTTTCATGATTCATGTGCCTGTTGGAAACTCCCATTCTTGAAGGGCATATCTTAGTGCTCGGGTAGTCAGTTCTAGCTTCCTTCTTACCTTCTCCACTGAATCATTGCCCTCCGCTTGGGTAACATGTAGTATTGTTCTGAGAAAGGCTTGCCTTTGTGCGTTGGCACATACATTGACTGCTTTTGCCCTAAATTCAGCAAGCACTCTCTCCCACTCAGCCACCACCAAGCGTTTCATTAATTGCCTAACCCTTTCAAAGTTGTTCTTTTCCCACTCGTTGGCTCTCTCGTCCATCTTCCTTCTTCCCTCTTCCAGCTCACTTGCCAAGGTGGTTACCACCTGCTGCTATTCATTTGTTAAGACCCAGAGTTGGTTCCACTCCCTGGATTTCCGAGCCAACTGTTCTTCAATAATTTCTTTTGCTTGATTTGCAATGCATGTTTTGCCTCAACAATTAGTTCTGACTTTTCTTGCGCTAGCTGCTCGTGGCTTTGGATCTGCTCAAGGTGCAATCTTTGTTATGTGAAGGCCATGGCCATGAGGGCCTCTGTGTCTTCCTTGGCAATCTCCAATGCACCTTGCAATCATTGTGCCTCTTGTTGCAGCCCTTGTGCTTCTGCTCTGCGAGGATTGCCGGCCTTTCGTATACTAGGAACTCTCTCTCTCCCCCCTAGTCTGTCTTGTTCCTTGAGTTCATACCATAGCTTTACTATAGTATCCTCTTACCGCTCGCTTGGCTTGCCTTCTTGAGCTGCTAACTGTCCTCCATACCTTTCTAGTTTGGCAGTTCTCTGTTCCAGGTTAGCATATTGCTGCACTAACAACTTTAAGCTCCTCTGCTCTGCCACAAAGTTTTGCTCTTTGTCCTCCAGACTTTGTCTCAAGAGGCTCTCATTGCCCTGGGCTTCTTTCATTTTTGCTTCCAGTTGATCTTGCAACACTTTTACCTCCCTTTTTCAGTTGACTCCTTGCCCTGAAACTTCTAGCCTCAAGGCTACCAAAGTTTCCTTTTCCTTCTCTAGCTCCATGAGGGCCACCTTCTTTTCTTCATTTTCCTTGTCCAACTGTGCCAGGAGCTCAGTCACGTAAGCATCATAGTCCACACCAGGTGGCATGGGAGTAGGGGTCGTGGTGGTTGACGCCTCTAGCTTTTACCGTTTTGGATCTTTCCTAGACTCAGCATCTGCAGCAGCAAGTCTTTTTTATCCGATTTTCGGTACAATCTCAACCACTTTACTGACAAACATCTGCATCATGCTCATCAATTGGGCCGTGTCCAGAGAGGGAGTGGTTTGCGGGGCGGTTGTGGTGTTGGTTGGCACCGGCACGAAGGAGGAAGGCAAGGGGTGCAACAGGGACTTGCCCTTGCCTACAATCACTGGGCCGCTTCTAAGCTGCCACTTGCTTCGGCCTCATGGTGGGGACTCAAAGGGTTGATCTCTCCTCTTCCATGGGTTTCTTCAACAAATATGCAAGTGGCCTCTGCCAACTCAGCCAGTTCTTTCATCTTTAGCTCGTTGGCTTCCTCCTCCGCCCTTCTTTGCCTCTCTTCTTTTGCCCTTTTTGACTCTTCTCTAGCTCTTTCGAGTTCTTCCTCTTCCTTTTTCCTTCATTACTCCTCCACCCTCCTTGACTCTCTTTGGGCCCTCTTCACCTTGGCCTGCTCCTCTTTGCTCAATCTTTCTGTAATATTCCCACTCAAAAATATTACTAAACTTGACTCCCCACACGCCGCGTAATACCTGTGCAAGGTTACCTCCCGTATCATAATTACCGCAGCTTGATCCGTACCCCGCACGCACAAAGATGAGGCCTCTGCATTGTGAAATCGAGTCCGGGGGTTCAAGACTGTATAACTGTGGGGAAACACCCTTTTGGAAGGGGGAAAAATGGATAATGATGCAAATTAAGCAAAAAAAATTTCCCCCAGCCGATGCATGGCTGGAGGGAAGAGAATGGGAGAAGGAGGTGATGTGGTGAAGTTGGTGTATGGGGGGAGAGCCATGCACCATCTATGTGGTGGCTTCCCTCTCCCCCCCTTAAGCCTATATAAACACCCATTAGTGGGGGATATGGGGAGAAAAAGAAACGGTTGTCGTGCTAGAGAACTGATGGGATAGGAAGAAACGCTATTGCCGCCGCCATGAACACCGCCAGGTTGAGAAACGCCAACCCATAGCGCTGCTGCCGCCGCCATGTTCCCCCTACCACCCCATCAACAATCTCTTCTTTTCCCCAATCATTGGCCTCCCCACGACGTCTCTGCTAGTCCTTAGAAGCTTCTCTAAGAATCTTCTAAAGGATAAGGCCGTTGGGCCTTGTTCCTACGCACCCTCCCTAGTTTTTAAACCGGGCTCGTAAAAGCCCTATTCCCACAAGCCTTCTCGTAGAGCTCCAATCCCACAAGCCTTCCCATAAGCCCAAATCCCACTAGCCCCGGTTTTTTTTTAAAGATCCGCAATTCAGTGAAGGAATCTCATGCGTACGAGGGAGAAGGCAAATCTTGAGGCTATTCGGAAAATGTGTAGAAGCGAGGGTAATCCGTGGAGTTCAAGTCCTCAACGATGGCTCCCAAGAAGTTGCAAGGCGTGCCTGCGGGAGGTTCTTACCCTAACATTCACGTGGACATCACCACCGATCCACAAACCCAGGTTCCATGAATTTATTTTCCACATAAAGAGATGTTTTAAAGCACTTATGCATGTTTCTAATTCACCTAGCATAGGGATAATGCATTTTTCGCTTATCGTTAGTTCAAGTAATAGTGATAAAAGTACATTCGATAAATTATATCCTTGAAAGATAGATAAGGATTGGTGCATGCCATGAAATAGGATCGTCTGCATTTCCAGAATTGTCCATCTTAAGAGATTAGCTGCATGTTGCTATTTTGGTGCATTTCCAAAGTAATGAGTCTAAACGCCTATTACTTAGGGCAAAGGAATGAAATTGTTAAGTGCATTTTTGACTGGACATGGAAGGAATAAGTGTATGTTGCATTTTAGGAAATATCTTTCTTGTAATGATTCATGAGGAAAAGTTGTTAACACCCGTAGGATGTTATCCGAAAAGAAATAGCAGAGCACGAGAATGATTCTATGGACTTGCATGTGGCATGTGCTTGTAAAATGGAATAAGTTAACACTATCTTTAGTCTTGCATGAACTTCATTAACTACGTTGTAGCTAGGAGAAGGTTGCTTGTTGCATATTGTCATGTGAAAAAATCATTCATCAAGAGTTGCATTTAGGAAAGGGTTGCATGTTGCACATTTGTCGTGCGTAAATTTCATTTCATCGAGTGGCATTTAGAAAGGATTGCATGGCTTATCAAAGCATGAAACTCAAATGCCTAGACAAAAAGATTGTAGGCATGATTCTTTGATATAAGTCCTAGTAGATCCTATGAAAGTTATTCTGCAAATTATCATGCGTTTTGAATTTTAGCAAGAAAAGACAAGGTTATTGCGAATCTAGTGGTACTTACAAGTAATGAATCGCATGTTTACATGTATTGTGACATTTTGCAACTATTTTTCTCATTTAGATCAAGTTTATCATCTCTAGGAAAGGCTCGTCCTTGTCACAAGACAAGTAGATCAAATTATCTAAGTCATCTAACCCACAAGGGATTCATATAAGCATGGTTCAGTCGATATGATAAATACCCCAAGTGCTAACTAGGGTTTAGCACGTTAAGGATTCGGCCTAGTTTCGCACTTGTTGCCAAGTCGGAACCCTCAAACCCAAAGGTCCTACCCACATTCACGGAATGTTTGGGTCAATTGGACGCTCATGCAAATAACAATCTAGGGTCTCAACCCTAAGGATCGACCGACTTAATGTTAAAACTCGGTTTGAGTTTGGAATCCCTAGGACCGTCAGCCTAGTGCAATTAGGATTGGGTTGGGTAAGAAGATACCCTAAACCCTGCTTCTTGTCTAAACATAATTCCTTGACCAGGAAACGCCGTTCAATAGGTGAAATGATCCCATGGAATAGATGCGACACTTGTGCAACAAGTTGCAACATCGCATGGCCTTGTGGTTTGATCACAAGAGAGTTTTGACATTCCTTGGAATGAGGTTGGCAAGTTCTTGCGCAAGTTTAACTTGCAAGAGGATGAGTAATCATCCTGCTACATCACCTTTCTTGGGGACAATTGCCAAGTTAAGGGAAGTTATGTATTTGCTTGGAAGCAAAGGATCAATCAAGTTAGAGCAATAGGATCGCCATGATTTGCTATTAATTTATGAAACCTAAGGTGTTGGTTAAGTTGGGTTAAGAGGATATGACCTTAACCTAAGGACAAAAGGGTGGACAAACAAACCCTTGGGGATCTTGCCAAGTCCCAATTGATCTCGGATTGAATGTTGGATGCATTCGAAGAGAAGGATTTACTCCTTAGCAGTTGGCCAAATAAACGACCACTGGATTGATTGTGCTTGTAACAGTTTAGGAGCACTGTTTGCATTGTTTGCTCAAAGAACTAAAAGATGAAAAGTTAATTAATGCTTCAGGTTGAAAGCCTGAAGGGAGAGGCAGCATCAATTACCCCCGACTGTCTGCCTGACCCTAACCAAGGGGGTTGTTAGGCGCGCCGGGAACGAGGACCGAACCCGCCGCGAGAGGTCTCTCTATTGGGTACTACTTGGAGCAGGAGGACACTTGGGTGCCAGGGGGCTCTGGCCGTAAATCCCTTGCCTTCTGGGCCTTGCACAAGAGACCAACGTGACTCGGGATTGGATCTCGAGGCCCGCATACTAGTCTACGGGCAGAATCTTGGATTAATAATCCCTGTGGATTGATGGATAGCCTTCAGGTGGATTATGGATTGCCTTCGGGCGGATTATGGATTAGCCTACGGGATGGATTATATGGATGTATTTCAAAGATAATAAGATAACATGTTGAGAAGGAACCGGTTTGACACTATTTTTCTATGTCAAGTGCTAAGGTTAGTGAAGGAACCAGTGTCTTATTGACTAATTAAGGAAGTTGTTTTATGCATGTCCAACTAAATGTGGTAGATAATTAGAGAACTAAAGCAACCCTGAGGAAAGTGCGGTGGATGTGGCCATGGGTCCATCCTACGGATGGGTGGTTCCAGTTGGCCGGGAACTTTTCTCAATCGAAATGGATAGCAAGGAGCTCTTCTCAAAGGAAATGAACATCAAGGGGACTATGCCGGATGGGCAGAGAGGTCAAGCTTTGCATCCCTCTTGTTTCCCATTCTCCTTGAACCAAGTGTAGCATGAATCCGCTTCGACCCTAACGTTTCTACGTAAAGTAGTTTGGGGTTCAACGCTAGTTACTTTATAGGTACTGGACCAATAGGGAAACCCTGATGTAGGTCGGTCCTAAGTGGAAACGGCACGAATACTTCCGCTACGTGGTAGACTCGGGAATTCCTATATTGCAAACCCCGTAACATTCAATGGGAGTGCCGGATGGAGCTTTCTAGACTCTCTTCTTGATGGACTACTAAGACGTGTCCTGAAAAGGAACAGGTGAACACGTTACAATTGGTATCAGAGCAAAACCAACGAAGGATCTGTCTTTATAAAACTTAATAAGAAGAAGTAAAGCAAATGTTGCTATTAAGAACATTTCCTTACTTATCGATGCTATCTTGCAAAGTCATGAAGCATGGAATAGGTTCATGGTGTTCCAGGTCATGTTTATAACCGTGATGCATGCCTTGGATTATCGACAAAGGATCAATATGATGAACATCCTAGACCGTATTTAAAATCCATCGCTTCTGTATGTGGAACAGAGATGGACAGGTGATTCAGGAATCTATTACATAGCTGCCCACCAGTTTGCGTACCTTCGAACCAACCTAAAGAGAATCAAGTGGTTGGAGGACTTGAAGATCATGAAGCTGTTCATCTTTGTTGAGGCTCACATAAATGCAACCTTACATGTCAAAGATCGGAAGGTCAAGCTGAACACCTATGTGTACGAGGAAGTGACCCACATAATCCCCGCTGACAAGATCAAGGTGTTGGGACGCTACGAGAAGAATGGGTACCAAAGGAAAGGATACCCTAATCTTCCAATGACTTATCGATTCCTGAAGATCCATGACCCAAATTCATACTACTACCCAATTCCCGTAGCTAAATGTAACACAACCTTATTCTCTCCGAATTAATGTATCAGTTTGCTCTATCATCCCAAGAAATATTGTACTCCAAAAGGGCTATGCCCATAGGAATGAAATAAGACTTCTTTTTATCAATGATTGTCTTGTCTATGAGTATTGATAAAAAGTTAAGTGGTTAGGGTTCTTGGATAAAGTTGAATTGGGTATGAAATATAATAGAAACGATTAGCGAGATGTTAACATTAAGAATCCTTTACCTAGGCACAACCCCAGGTACAAGTTCCTAGTCCAAACCCTACACCAAGTACGGCCGTGATCCACGAGAAGAAGTTTCTTCTCAAGCATATCAAGCCGCCAAAATTTGATGGGAAAGGAAGGAGTGTCCAAGCTGATGCTGAGATTTGGATAGAGTCCATGGAAGATTACTTTGAAGCGACCGGTACTACACCCGCCAACCAGGCAATGGTCACCAAGCTGAAGTTCACCGACAAAGCCAGACTTTGGTGGAAGCAATGGTGTAGAGACCAAGGAATTGCGAGAGGGTCTGTTACCTGGGAAAAGCTGAAAAAAGCTGTGCAAGGAAGATACTTACCACCTGCGTACTGCACGCAAAAAATGAATGAGTTCCATGAGCTGAAACAGCTGTGTTTGACTCTTGATGCATACTACTCAAATTTCGTCTCACTTTTGAAGTATGCGCCACAAATGGATATGACACAATAGGTGTTGAAGTTTTGTGCCAGATTAAACCCACCTTTGAATACCCGCCTCGAATCAATGCGCCCAACAGACCTTCAAGACGCACTCATTCCAACTGCGCCCATAATTCAGAAAGTGCAGGACAGGCCAAGAAGTAACAAGACTTGGTCTTATAATGATCAGAAAAAAGGAGTATATAGGTCCCAAGCAAAGAGAGTTCAAGGTCAAAATCGGGGACAAAGGAAGAAAGCGAGGACCAACAATGTCAATAACTTTGTTCCTACCCATGGAAATGGCCACAACTTCCATTGCTTCCATTGCAACAAGCCCGGTCATTTTAAAACGCAATGTTCCAAACTTGGCGGAGGACAACGTCAAGGACCTTTCTAAGGAATCGCTCATGGCCAAGGAGCTGCCACCCGGGGCTGAGGAAGAACCGCCAGTGTTACCAACATGGAAATGTGAGAAGAAAAAGACCCCACCATGGAAGCAGACTTTGAGAGGGTAACAATCCATGTAGCCCTTCACAAGAAAGGCCCGAATCGCCAGTTTTCGATGATTCAGACACCATCGGATTATCAAGGTAAAGGCTTCAAAACCTTGATTGATTGTGGCAGTATGCATTCCTTTATCTCACCAGCTTGTGCAAGAAGATTAGGAATAACACAATAGAAGCACCTACCTTGCTTGTGGAATTAGCAAATGGTCATGAGGTTACTTGTACCAGGCAAACTGCTAAGGTGGAATTCTTTCTGAGAGGAAAGTCGACTTCGGTCAAATTCAGGGTCATGAACCTAGTTATCCATGAGTGTTTGCTCAGAATGGATTGGCTTAAACCTAATGATGCCCACATTCATTGTGGAAAGGGCCAAGTTTCCTTTCGAAACTCTGAAGAGGAATTGGTCACAACTCAAGGAGAGGTTGGAAAGCCGAAAATTCAATTGGCCAAGGCATCTCGGATTATAAAGGGAGTTAGAAAGGGAGTACCTGTCTACTTGATTAAGCTTAACAAGCTAAATCAAAATCAGGAGTCTAGTGAAGAACCTTCATGGCCAAAGGAGTATGCGGATGTATTTCCTGAAGAGCTAACAGAACTTCCACCTCAAAGGGAAGTTGATCATGAGATCAAGCTAGTGCAGGGAGCTGCGCCAATTGCAAAGAGGCCTTATAGAATGTCCATCCCGGAAGCAATTGAGCTGAAGGAACAACTCAAGCAACTGTTAGATTAGGGCTACATCCATCCTAGTATTTCGCCATGGGGAGCACCAGTGCTATTCCAGAAGAAGAAGGATGGAACGCTTCGACTGTGTATTGATTACAGAGGGTTGAATCAATCAACCATAAAGAACAAGTACCCTATTCCAAGAATAGATGAACTTCTTGACCGTCTTCAAGGTGCAAAGATCTTCTCCAAGATTGATCTCAGGTATGGATACTATCAGATAAGGATCAAGGAAGAAGATATCCCAAAGATGACATTCAACACAAGATATGGACACTTTGAGTTCCTAGTCATGTCATTCGGGCTTACGAATGCACCTACCACCTTCAACAGGTTAATGCAGGATATCTTTAGGCCATATATTGATGACTTTGTACTCGTCTTCTTTGACAATACCTTCGTCTATTCCAAATAGGAAGAAGATCATGAACCCCAGCTTCGAATTGTCCTTGAGACAATGAGGGCACACAAGCTGTATGCCAAGATGAAGAAGTGTACATTTTTCAAACGTCAGATTGAATATGTGGGATTCATCGTATCAACAGAAGGAATCTCAGTGGATCCAACCAAATTCAGAGATGTTTTGGAATGGCCAATACCAACAACTGTCAAAGAAATACGCAGTTTTCTTGGTTTGACAGGGTGGTACAGGGTCTTTATCAAAAACTATGCATTGATTGCAGCGCCTCTAACGGATCTATTGAAGAAGCAGACATCGATTGTATAGTCTAGCTTTGATAAACTAAAGCAAAGTTTGGTATCAGCACCTATCCTGAAACTTCCGGACCTTAGTAAGGAGTTCGAAGTTGTAACAGATGCTAGCACACTTGCTTAAGATGTGTGCTTATGCAAGAAGGTCATCTTGTAGCATACTCTTCAAGGAAACTGAAGAGCCATAAGAAGAATTATGCTACCTATGACCTAGAGCTGTTATGTAACATGTCCAGTATTCCCTTCAGGACACGTTTTAGCAATCCATCGGAAAGGAGGTCTAGAAAGCTCCGCCCGGCACTCCCATGGAATGTCATGGGGTTTGCGATCTAGGACTTTCTGTGTCTGCCACGTAGCGGAAGTATTTTGGCCATTCCCACTTAGGACTGACCTGAATCAAGGTTTCTCCTAATGGTCATTTCCTAAACGGCAGCTACGTCGAACCTCGAGCGAACTACTTTATGCAAAAACGCCAGGCCCAAAGCGGATTCATGCTGCACTTGTTTCAAGAAGAATGGAAAATGAGAGGGATGCAGAGCTCGACCTCTCTGCCGTAAGGCATAGTCCGATTCCGTTCCCCTAAAATAGCATAAATCTGGGATTATTATCACCTAGATTTTAGGTCAACGCCTTTGTTATTCATTTCCTTTGAGAAGATCTCCTTGATGTCCATCATGATTGAGAAAAGTTCTCAGCCAACCGAGATCACCCATCCGTAGGACGGACCCATGGCCACATCCACCACACTTTCCTTAGGTTGTTTTAGTTATCTAATTACATACCACATTTAGTTGGACATGCATCAAGTAGCTTCCTTAATTAGCCCATTAGGCACCAATTCCTTCACATAATCTTAGCACTTGACATAGAAAAGCAGTGTCAAACAAGTTCCTTTTCAACAGGTTATCATATTTATCTTTGGAATACATTCATAAAGTCCAGCCCGTAGACTTATCCATAATCCGCCCGAAGGCTATCCAGCAATCCACAGGGATTGCTAATCCAAGATTCCATCCATAGACTAGTATGCGGGCCTCGAGATCCAATTCCGAGTCACGTTGGCCTCTTGTGCAGGGCCCAAAAGGTGAGGGATTTATAGCAAGAGCCCTTCCTGGCACCCAAGCGTCCTCCTCCTCCAAGTAGAGCTCAACGGAGAGACCCCACTCGGAGGGTTCAGTCCACCTTCCCCTTGCGGCTAAAAATCCCCTTGGTTAGGGTTAGGCAGACAATCGGGGGTAACTGAGGCTGCCTCTCCCTTCAAGTCTTCAACCTGAAGCATTAGATATCTTTTTATCCTTTAGTTCGTTGAGCAAACAAAGCAAACAGTGCTCTTTAAACTGTTACAAGCACAATCATTTCCAGTGGTCGTTATTTGGCCAACTGCTAAGGAGTGAATTCTTCTCTCCAAATGCATCTAGCATTTGATTTGGGATCAATTGCGACTCGGCAAGATCCCCAAGGGTTCGTTTGTTAACCCTTATGTCCTTGGGTTAGGGCCGTACCCTATTAACCCAACTTAACCAATACCTTAAGTTCTATTAACAAAAAATATGTTGCTCCAAATTATTGATTGGTCTTTTGCTTCCAAGCAAATATCTAATCCCCTTATCTTGGTCACTTTTTCCCAAGAAATGTGCTATATCAAGACGACTACTCATCCTCTTGCAAGATAACTTGCGCAAGAATCTGCCAATCTCTCCGAGAAATTGGCCATTCTCTTATGATCAAACCACAAGATCATGTGACTCTGCAACTTGTTGCACAAGTGTCGCATCTAATCCATGGGACTATTTTACCCATCGAATGATGTCTTCTAATCACGGAATCATGATTAGATAGGAAACAGGGTTAGGGTGTCTTCATATCCAATCTATTCCTAATTGCACTAGGCCAACATCATCGGTCCTAGGGTTCCAACTCAATCCAAGTTTCATCTTTTTAGCGAGTGAACCTTAGGGTAGAAACCCTAGATCGTTTCTTGCAAGTATGTCCTATTGTCCCTACATTCAGTGAATGTGGACAGGTCTTTAGGGTATGAGAGTTTCAACTTGGCAATAAGTGCGACTAGGTCACGTCCTCAACGTGTTAAACCCTAGTTAGCACTTGGGGTGTGTTGCATTGACTTAATCATCCTAAGCAAATCCTTTGTAGTTTAGGTATTTTGGGTAATCCAGATTACTTGTCTTACGACAAGGACGAACTATTCCAAAAGATTTTGTCTTGATCGAAGAAGGGAAAAACTAGTTGCATTACGTCATAATTCATGTAAGCATGCGATTCATTTCCTCTAGATTCGCAATCCCTAACTTTTCTTATTAAGACCAAGCACAAGTTAAAATTCACATAACTTCTATTGATCCTACTAAGACATGCCTTCACAATTTATAATACTAAGCTTTTAGGGTTTTAGGTTACAACGAACCATGCAGCCTTTCCCTAACTTCATTTCTGAATGAAATATTCATACGCTGAATGAGCCTTACAAAACCTTTCCTAACTACTTATGTAGTTGATTGAGATTTATGCCAATTGACTAGAGTTTAACCTACTTCATGCAGCCTAGAATCATTTCCATGCCTTGCAAATTCCTACGGTTGTTAGCAACCTTCTTTAATGAATCATTGAAAAGAAAGAGATGTCTAATAATGCGACATGTGATTTAATCTTTCCATGCATAATCGAAGTGTACTACAATAATTTCAACTTTGTAATTATGGCCATTAGTTGATCTAGATTCGTTATTTTGCAATGCATAAAAACAACTTGCTAAGAATGCATAGACATCTTATGTTCTTTTTTTCGTTCGTTTCATTGAAAATACAAATGACCGATTCTTCAATCGTGAGTTATTTCCTTTAAAATAGCCAATGTATTACAATCGCAAAAGTGCATCTTACTTCCGTGAATTAACCATGCATGATTTCAATATTTCGATGTAAATCAAAAATAGGAAGAAAACTTGGACTTGTGGGTTCGATGAAATATCCACATGAATGTTAGGAGATGATCCTCCTGCAGTTGTGCCTTGTGCCTTTTTAGGGGCCATCGTGAATTCGACCTTCTTGCCTTGGCCGTAGTCTTATGATATTGGCCCGTCTCCCTCGCATGCGCAGTTCCCTTTGAGGTACGGCTTCCTTGACCGAAGTACCGACTTGTAGAATTGGGCTTTGGAAGGCCTTAGGGTTCAAAGCTTGGGCCTTCTTTCTTTAAAAATCCTGGGAGTTTAAGGAAATCCTCTCCAATGGCCTTATGGGGAAAATCGAGTGGGAAGGGTTTAGAGAAACCCCTCTTCTTCCTACAAGAACCGAGGCTAGGTTCTTAGTAACTTCCTTTGCTTCGAAGCCAGGATGGGCTTCTTGAGAATCTAAAGGAAAGACCTTTAAAACTGGGGGTGAAGATTTTTGCTTGTGGTGGATGCTATGGGAAGGGGACTTAAAAATTCCGAGGTTGGAATGAACTTACGGAGATCCAATATGAAGGCTTTAAATTCTGGGAATAAAATGGCCTTCACGGGAAGGGGGCTTAAATAAAAGCCCAGGGAGAAATGGCTTGTTGGAATTACAATGGGAAGGAGGGCTTTAAATCCGGAGGGTAGATTGGACTTAAGGAGATCCAATGGGAAAGGGAGGTTTAAAACTAGCTACTATGCCTTTATGGAAATCCACGGGAAGGGTTTTATAACTATATCCGTGTTGCTTTTGCCAACTGTATTTTTGGCTTACTAGCCTCACCTTGAGTCGTGACTAGTTCCCCTTCAAAATTGCAAAACAAGACTTGGCCCTTCCCACAGTGGATGTGGGCATCATTGGGTATTAGCCAATCCATTCCGTGTAAACATTCGTGGACACCTAGGTTCATTACCCTGAATCTCCTAGAAGTTGGCTTCCCACCTAATAGGAATTTCACCTTAGCAGTTTGCTTAGTACAAGTAACCTCACGACCATTTGCTAATTCCACAAGTAAAGTACATCTATTGTGGCTATCCCTAATCTTTTTGCACAGATTGGTGAAATGAAGGAGTGTGTACTGCCACAGTCAATCAGGGTTTTGAAGCTTTTACCTTGATATTTTGATGGAGTTTGAATCACCCAGAATTGGCGATTCGAACCCTTCTTGTGAAGAGTGGCATGAACCATTGCCCTCTCAATGTCAGCATCCATGGATGGATCTTCTTCATTGTCCAGCTCCTTGATGGAAACACTGGAGGTCCTCCCTCTGGCCATAACGGTGGTTGCTTGGACATGAGTAGCTCTTTTTTGACCTTGGAATTGCCCTTGGCTATGCCCTCTACCAAGCTTTAGGCACTCCCTCTTGAAATGTCCAAGCTCGTTGCAATGGAAGTAACGTGTGTTGCGATCATTGCTTTGTGTTAGAACAAAGTTTTTGACAGTGTTGACTCTAGCTTTCTTTCTTTGACCCTAATTCTAACCCTGCGCTCTCTTAGTCTAAGCCTTAGACATACCCTTATTCTGATCTTTGTAAGGCCAAATCCTGTTGTTCCTTGGTTGGGTATGTACCTCCTGTATTATTGGAGCAGTTCGAATGAGTGCATCTTGTAGGTCCATCGGGCACATTGAATCCAATCACGTGTTTATGGGTGGATTCAACCCAACGCAAAATTTTGACACCTGTTGTGTCATATCCATTGGGGGTGCATACTTTAGGAGTGAAACGAACTTTGAATAATATGCTTCCAAGGATAATCCTAGTTGCTTCAAGGCATAGAATTCATTCATCTTTTGTGTGCGGTAGATAGGTGGCAGATACCTCCCTCACACAACTTCCTTAAGCTTATCCCAAGTGACCGTCCCCTCCGAGATCACTTGATCTCTCAGCACCACTGTTTCCACCAAAGTCTTGCTTCGCTTGTAAGATTAAGTTTGGCGATCATGGCTTGGTTACCAGGTGCAGTTCCCACTGCCTCAAAATAGTCCTCCATGGACTCAATCCAGATCTCGGTGTTGGCTTGAACAGTCCTTCCCTTGCTATCAAACTCGGGTGGCTTAATTTGTTTGAGAATGAATTTCTTCTCTTGAGCCACAGTTGGACTTAGTGCAAGAGTCGGATTTGAAACCTATGCTTGGGGTTGCGTCTGAACAATAAGATTCTTTATGTTAAAATCTTATCATATGTTCCCATATTACATTAATATGACTAGCATAGCTTTTAGCCAAGTGATTTAATCACTCAACACCCTAGCTAACATTTACAATCAAGATAAAAAGTCTTATTTATTCATGAAGGCATAACCCTTGAGTACATTTATTTTGGATAAGTAGGACAGGCTGATTGATACATCAGTTTGGGAAAAATAAGATTGTGTTACAGGGACGGAATAATAATATGGAGTGGAGTCATGGATTTTTAGAAACTGGTAAGTCATAGGAAGCTTGGGGTATCCCTTCCTTTGATACCTGTTCTTCTCATAGAGCCCTAACACTTTGATTCTGTCAGCAGAGATCACCCCGGGTCACTTCATCATAGACATACTTGTTCTGCTTGACTTGCCAACTGCAAAGTTGCGTTTATGCGAGCTTCGACAAAGATGAACAACTTCACAATCTTTAAATCCTCCATTCACTTGATTCTCTTGAAGTTGATCTGAAGGTACGCGAGTCGGTGGGCTACTATGTAATATATTCCTGAGTCTCCCGTCCATTATACAAGGGCGAAGGATTATAGATACGGTCTAGAATATTCATCATGCCAAGCCTTTGACAATAATTTGAAGCATGCATTGCAGTCATGTACATGACCTAGAACACCAAGAACTTGCTCCATGCTTCGTGACTCTACAACCTAGCATCCATAAAGTGGGTAAAGAAATGTTTTCAACAAAAAACACTACCTCTGTTCTACTCACCTTCCCCTGTTTATCCCCTTATTTCCTTTATTTTCCTCCATTATGTACCCTTATAATCTTTCGATCTCGTTGGTTCGCTTTGATACCGCTCTGATACCAACTGTAACGTGTCCGCTCATCCACCTGTGGGACATGTCTTAGCAGCCCATCAGGAAGAGAGTCTAAAAAGTGCCACCTACCAAGGAATGTCACAGGCTTTGCGATCTAGGTCTTCTCGAGTCTGCCCCGAGTGGAAGTATCCAGCCGTTCCCACTTAGGATCGACCTGAAGTCAGGGTTTCTTTCCTATTAGCAAGTCTCTAGGAAGTAGCTAGTGTCGAGCTCTAGATGACCCACTTTGAGTAGGAACAACAGAGCCGAAGCGGATTTATGCTGCACTTGGTTCATGGAGAATGGGAAACGAGAGGGATGCGAAGCTTGACCTCTCTACCCATAAGGCATAGTCCCATTCCGCTCCCCTAAAATAGAATAAATCGGGGTTCTAACTCTACTGACTCTAGGGTCTGCACAGTATCATTTTCATGTCTTTTAAGAAAAGTTCCCAGCTAACCGGGACCACCCTTCCGTAGGACGGAACCCAAGTCGCGTCCACCGCACTTTCCTATGTTTGCTTAGTTATCTAATTACCTACCACATTATGTCTGACATGCAAAAGCAGCTTTCTTAATTAATCAATTTAAACACAGGTTCCTTCATGTAACTTAGGCACTAACACAAAAACAATGTCAAGCAAGTTCATTTTTCAAATATCTTATCTTTATTTATCATAGTCCTAGAATACATCAAGTATCATGCCCGAAGGCTATCCTAGCAATCAATAGGATTGCTGCTCCAAGTTTCCACCCATAGACTAGTACACGGGCCTCGAGATCCCATCTCGAGTCACGTCAACCTCTTGTGCGAGATCCGGAGGCAAGGAGTTTATAGCTAGAGCCTCCCCTAGCACCCAAGTGTCCTCCTGTTCCAAGCAGCACCCACGGCGAGACCTCTCACGGTGGGTTCGGTCCATATACCCCACATGGCTAACAACCCCCTTGGATAGGGCCAGGCAGGCAGTCAAAGGTAACTGAGCCTACCACTCCCTCCAAGCTTTTAACCTGAAGCATCAAGTGTTTTGCCTTGAATTAGTTCCTTGAGTAAAGAAGTTCAAACAATGTACCTAAGTGTACAATCATGATCATTTCAGAGGTCGTTTGTATGACTAACTACTAGGTGGGATTCCTTCTTCCCGAGTGGTCCCAGCATTCGATCCTGGATCGTTTGCGACTTGGCGAGTTTCCAAGGGCTTGGCAAGCTAGGTTTCTTGTTTCCCCTTTTTCTTCAGGTTAGGGTTTGTACCCTACCGACCCTAATTATCCTTACCTTAGGTCTTCTTGTAAGTTAGATCATGGACAACCCCATCGTCCTCGGTTGGTCAACTTGCTGGTTGTCTCCTAGATCCCTTGCAGTACCTATGTATCTTTATCTTTGATATTAATTGATTAAGATTTTCTATCCCCTTGACCATGGTTGGTCAAGATGGTTCTGTTTAGGACAGTCCTACTCCGTCTTAAGTATAATCTTCTTAAGCCCTCTTAATAATACTCACATGCGCTTAAGCTTTTACCTATCTCTCTTGAAGTCACAAAGGACTTTGACATGGGACTCATGGATCGCAGTCCCGTTTGGTAGATTACAAACAACGTTGAATTTTCCCAACAACTTTAATGCACACAATGTAATGTCATGCCTTCATTTCAATGCTTACAATTTTGATATAATCCATACGATATTTTATGCCACACATGCGAAGGTACTTTCTATGCATGCAATCTTAACATTATCCTCTATACTTTCTATACCACACAGATTTTGATGGATACACCTAGATAGTTTATTATGTGTATATATACATAAAGGGATGTCCACTCACTTATAGGCCATTGGCCTTTTTCCTAGTAACCTCCTAGTTAAAGGACAATACACCTTTATGGGAGTATACTAGGAAAGTGAAGATACTGCCCAATTCCCATAAGCACTCTATAGTGTGCAAAGCCCTTATGAAGGTAAGATCCTCATGAGAATATCTATAGGGTTATCATCTGGATGGATCTTGATAAGCTCACTATACTTATCCTTAAGCACCTCCTTAATGAAGCGATATTTCACCTCAATGTATTTCGTATTTGCATGAAATACATGGTCCCATTCTAACTGAATGAAAAATTGACTATCACAATATAATTTTGGCACCTCTCTTGTAATGCTCAAGTCTTTCATTAGATGTGTAAGACACATAGCTTCCTTGCACCTCACTGGCTACAATATATTTACCTTGGGGATAGATAAACCATACATTGCTACAATCAAGAGACCCAAGAAACTATACCACTCATGAAAGTGAAAACAAAACCTACATCAAATCTCATGAAGTCTACACTTCTTGCAAAATAAGCATTTATATATCCACAAATAGATGCATCATTTCTTTCAAACCATATACACAAAGATAGACCGTTGGTTCGCTCTGATACCAACTGTAATGTGTCTGCTCATCCATGTAACGTGTCCACTTGTTTGCTTGCAGGACACGTCTTAGCAGCCCATCGGAAAGGGAGTCCAGAAAGCGCCGCCCGGCACTCCCATGGAATGTCACGGGATTTGTGATCTAGGTCTTCCCGAGTCTGCCACGAAGTGGAAGCATTCTGGCCGTTCCCACTTAGGACCAGCCCTAATGGTCAAATTCCTAGAACGATAGCTAGCGTCGAACCCCGTGTGAACTACTTTACGCAAAAACGTCAAGGTTGAAGCAGATTCATGCTGCACTTGGTTCAAGGAGAATGGGAAACGAGAGGGATGCAAAGCTCGACCTCTCTGCCCATAAGGCATAGTCCCATTTCGTTCCCCTAAAACATCATAAATCGGGAGTCTAGTATTCTAGACTCTAGTTCATCATTCCTTGCTGTTCATTTCCTTTGAGAAAAGTTCCATGCTTTCAATTTCGTTTGAGAAAAGTTCTCGACCAACCGGGACCACCCATCCGTAGGACGGGGGACCCATGGCCACATCCACCGCACTTTCCTCAGGGTTGCTTTAGTTGTCTAATTATCTACCACATTTAGTTGAACACGCATAAAATAGCTTCCTTAATTAGCCAATTAGTCACTAGATCCTTCACGTAATCTTAGCATCAACATAGAAAAACAGTGTCAAACAAGTTTCTTTACAACAATTGATCTTATTTATCTTTGGAAAACATCATATAATCCAACCCGTAGGCTAATCCATAATTTGCCCGAAGGCAATTCATAATCCGCCCAAAGGCAATCCAGCAATCCACAAGGATTACTAATCCAAGATTCTACCCGTAGACTAGTATGCGTACCTCGAGATCCAATCCCGAGTCACGTCGACCTCTTGTGCAGGGCCCGGAAGGCAATGGATTTACGGCCAGAGCCCCCATGGCACCCAAGTGTCCTCTTGCTCCAAGTAGCACCCAATGGAGAGACCTCTCGTGGTGGGTTCGGTCCACGTTCCCGGTGCAGCTAACAACCCCCTTGGTTAGGGTCAGGCAGACAGTCGGGGGTAACTGATGCTGCCTCTCCCTTCAAGCCTTCAACTTGAAGCATTAATTATCTTTCCATCCTTAGTTCATTGAGCAAAGCAATACAAACAGTGCTCCTAACTTATACAAACACAAACAATCCAGTGGTCATTTATGTGGCCAACTGCTAAGGTGTGAATCCTTTTCTCCAAATGCATCCAGCATTCAATTCGGGATCAAATTGCGACTTGGCAAGATCCCCAAGGGTTTTTTTGTTTGTGTACCCTTGTATCCTTAGGTTAGGGTCATACCCTATCAACCCAAATTAACCAACACCTTAGGTTTCTTAAGTTAAGACAGTAAATCCTGGTGACCATGTCGCTCTAACTTGATTTTTCAATTGCTTGCTAGGCAATTCATAGTTACCTTATCTTGGCAAATCAACCCAAGAAGGGTGATGTAGCAGAATGTCTACTCATCCTCTTGCACAATAGGCTTGCACTAGAACCTGCCAACCTTGTTCCAAGGAGTGGCAAATCTATCTTGTGGTTAAACCACAAAGCCATGCGACGTTGCAACTTGTTGCACAAGTGTCACATCTAACTCATGGGATCATTTCACCCATCAATGGCGTTTCTTGGTCAAGGAATTTGTTTAGTCAAGATGTAGGGTTTGGGGTGTCTTCTTACCCAACCCAACGCTAACCTTGCTAGGCCAATAATGTTTGGGCCTAGGGTTTCTATGCTCAATCGGAATTTTAATATTAGGTCATTCGATCCTTAGGGTAAAACCTTAGATCACTGTTTGCAGGGGTATCCGATTAACCCAAACATTCTGTGAATGTGGGTAGGACCTTTGGGTTTAAAGGTCTCGACTTGGCATCCTAAGTACGATACTAGGCAGAATTCCTAATGTGCTAAACCCTACCTAGCACTTTGAGGTGCTCATTTTACCATCTAGTCATGCTTTCACGAATCCCTAGAGGGTTATAGCATTACAAGTGATTTAGCTAAATTGGTCTACTTGTCTTGCGACAAGGAACGATCCTTTCTTAGAGTTGCTAAACCCGTTCTAAAGGTGTAAATAGTTGCAAGACATCACATTACGTGCAAATATGCAATTCATTACCTCTATGTACTATAAGGTTTGCAATAACCCTTTCTTTTCTTGGTAAAGTCATGACGAATGCCAATTTGGAGAATAACTTGCATAAAACCTACAAGGATTTACATCAAAGAACTATGCCTACAACCTTTTTGTTTAATGCAATTGAATTTCAGATATGACATGCAACCTTTCCTAGATGCAACTTCGATGAACGGAGTTTATGCATGACGAATATGTAACATTCAACCTTTTCTAGATACAACTTCGTTAAATGAAGTTCATGCATCATGAATATGTGACATGCAACCTTTAATCCATTCTACAAGCATCTTCGCATGCAACGTGCAAGTCTATGGTTTCATTCTTATGTTATGCAGTCCTTCGGACAACATCTAACGGACGTTAACAACTTTCTCATGCGAATCACAACAAGGAAGTTATTGCCTAAATGCAATAAACGCTTGTTCTTCTAGCAAGGGAGACAAAGGTGAACTTAAACAGATTTTTCATCCATTTAAACCTAAGCAATATGTGTTTAGGCTTGTCATTTTAGAAATGCACAAAAAAAGCAACATGCAACTATGCTCGTAAGACGGATAAGTAATTTACTTTCATGACTTTGGAAATACAAACAACCCAATTGCATGACATGCACCACCCCTTGTCCATCGTTCAAGGAGATAATTTCTCAAATGTACTTTTATCTTTACTACATGAATTAACAACAAGCGTAAATGCATTCTTCCTATGGATTTAAGTGTGCTTAAAGCATTTCTTTATGTGGAATTAAACTTGTGGAACCTGGTCTTGAGGGCTCGTGGGAATGTCCACGCGTATGCTCGGGGAAGAGACCTTCGCGCGTGTGCCTTGCGACTTCGGCTTTGGAGCCATCGTAGACATAGAGGATTTGGACTCCAGGGTTTGTCCTTGCCCTTTCGCGATCTCTAGCTTCCCTCCAAGCTTTGGCAAACAACCTCGAAATCTGTTTACCTCTCCCTTACGCAGGAATACGACTTTACAGGGTGTGGGTTTTAAGACCCCGGGAAAGCTCGTGGAAACAGGGCTTATGGGAGCCCAACCTCAGAAGCTTCTCAAGAAGCTTCTAAGAAGTTTCTACTTCAATAGATTACATGGGAAGAGGGAGTCGTGATGATGGAGAGAGTGAAGAAGACGACAATGGCGACGAATTCGATGGTGGTGATGGTGAGGAAGATTAGGCGGCAGCAGCGTGGCTGCAACGGGCGGCAGCAACGATGTGTGGTGGCGGCACTCTTCACGGCAGGCGACAGTCCTTCCTCAGACAATACAACAGCCTCCTGTCTTCTCCCTCTAATCGTGTCTCCCCCCAAGGCTAAGGGGGAGGTTGAATAGTGTAAGGGAGGGGGGAGGATCCACCACGTGGAGGCATTCGTGCCTCCCCTCCCTCATGCATCCACACCACACTCCTCCTTAACTCACTCCTCCACACACTCCCTCTCCCCCTGCCATGCATCGCCTGAGGGGAGGGGTAATTAATAAAAAATTTGCACTACTTTAATCATTTATCCTTTTGCCTTTATGTAAGGGGTGTTTCTTGTGCGGCTTGCGGTTTTAAGCCCTGGCCTCATTTGCACAATGCGGATGGGCTTATTATTGCGTGTGTGGGGTGAGGACTTTGTCACTATCATTATTCCGTTGTGGGAGATGACTTTGCATGGCTTTTGCGTGGGCGTGGGTGATCAAGGTTCTTTAATATTTCAAGAGGAAATATTACAGTCCACTGTGGGACATGTCTTAGCAACCAATTAGGAAGAGAGTCTAGAAAGTGCCACCTGGCACTCGCAAGGAATGTCACAGGCTTTATGATCTAGGTCTTCCCGAGTCTACCCCGAGTGGAAGTATCCAACCGTTCCCACTTAGGATCAACCTGAAGTCATGGTTTCTTTCCTATCAGCAAATCTCTAGGAAGTAGCTAGCATCAAGCTCCATATGACCCACTTTGAGTAGGAACAACAGAGTCGAAGCAGATTTATGCTGCACTTGGTTAATGGAGAATGGGAAACGAGAGGGATGCGAAGCTCAAAGTCTCTACCCATAAGGCATAGTCCCATTCCACTCCCCTAAAACAACATAAATCGAGGTTCTAACTCTACTAACTCTAGGGTCTTCATAGTATGGCTTTCATGTCTTTTGACAAAAGTTCCTAGCGAACCGGGACCAGCCTTCCATAGGACCGGATCCAAGTCGCGGACCCAAGTCATGACCATCGCACTTTCCTCAGTTTACTTAGTTATCTAATTACCTACCACATTATGTCTGACATGCAAAAGCAACTTCCTTAATTAATCAATTTAAACACAAGTTCCTTCACGTAACTTAGGCACTGACACAAAAACAATGTCAAGGAAGTTTCTTTTTCAAATATCTGATCTTTATTTATCATAGTCCCAGAATACATCAAGTATCATGCCCGAAGGCTATCCCAGCAATCAATAGGATTGCTGCTCCAAGTTTCCGCCCGTAGACTAGTACACGGGCCTCGAGATCCCATCTTGAGTCACGTCGGTCTCTTATGGGGGATCTAGAGGCAAGGAATTTATAGCTAGAGCCAACCTTGGCACCCAAGCATCCTCCCGCTCCAAGCAGCACCCACGGTGAGACCTCTCGTGGCGGGTTCGGTCCTATACCCAACACGGATAACAACCCCCTTGGATAGGGCCAGGCAGGCAGTCGAAGGTAGCTGAACCTACCACTCCCTCCAAGCTTTTAACCTAAAGCATTAAGTGTTTTTCCTTGACTTAGTTCCTTGAGTAAAGAAGTTCAAACAATGTACCTAAGTGTACAATCATGATCATTTTGGAGGTCGTTTGTATGACCAACTGATAAGGTAGGACTCCTTCTTCCCCAATGCTCCCAGCATTCGATCATGGATCATTCGCGACTTGGCGAGATTCCAAGGGCTTGGAAAGCTAGGTTGCTTGTTTCCCCTTTTTCTTTGGGTTAGGGTTTGTACCCTATCGACCCTAATTATCCTTACCTTAGGTCTCCTTGTAAGTTAGATCATGGACAACCCCATCATCCTCGATTGGTCAACTTGCTGGTTGTCTCCTAGATCCCTTGTAGTACCTATGTACCTTTATCTTTGATCTTAATTGATCAAGATTGTCTATCCCCTTGACCATGGTTGGTCAAGATGGTTCTGTTTAGGACAGTCCTACTCCATCTTAAGTATAATCTTCTTAAGCCCTCTTAATAATACTCACAGGCGTTTAAGCTTTTACCTATCCCTCTTGAAGTCACCGAGGACTTTGACATGGGACTCATGGATCTCAGTCCCGTTTGGTAGATTACAAACAACTTTGAATTTTCCCAACAACTTTAGTGCACGCAACGTAATGCCATGCCTTCATTTCAATACTTACAATTTTGATATAATCCATACGATATTTTATGCCACACATGCGAAGGTACTTTCTATGCATGCAATCTTAACATTATCCTTTATATAATTATTTACACGATCTATAACCTTCTTGAATTATCTAACTTTATGTGATCATTGTATGAGTCTAGCTGCACTTTAATCTTTTCTGCAGATTATTACTTGTACCTTAGAATCCATCTTGCGATATGGACATGCACTTTTTTTCTTTCAATGTCCTCTGAAATGTGTTTTAAGCAAGAACTTGTGCAAGGAGCAATGCACTTTAGGCACGAATTCATGCAAGACATTTTTGGTAATTTACGATGCAATTATCTAATCAACTTTATCTATTATGATGTCATCTTACAATGGAAATTATCTTGGTTTTTACATACATCACAATTAAGTTCATACCTATGAAATTATCAAACACATAATTAATATGATGCATGTGAATATGATTTTCACCATGATAATTATAACCTATGTTTTAATAATAGAACAACATTGGTTTGGAGTGATGTCTTGATTCAAGTGGTATTGATGCTTGATGAACCCTTCGCGGTTGCGGTGCCATCTTGAGTCGAGCCACCATTCACACTTGCAGGGTTTCAGGCTATCCTTGTGGAACTACTCTTCGGGGCCATACTCGAAGACATGTGTACGAGTGGTAGAGTTCTCGCACTCTCCTATGCCAAATTCTCACCGCCTTTCCTTGAGTGGAGAAAGAGATTGAAGGGGAGTCTATTTCCACAATAAATATAAGGATGTGGGTTCTCCCTTTAAGAGGGGGGAGAAGAAGCTTCCAAAAGCTTCTCTCTCTCTCTCAGGCATGGCGTGTAGAACGAGATACTACCAGGGTCAGAGCTCTGATATTACATATGAGCACACCGGAGGACAGAGCCGCTTTCTTTCGGAAGCGGATTTCGCTCCGAGGGATGACTGGGGCTCCCATCTTCATGGATGAGGACCTGACTCAGATGCAGATTGCACACAGACGAGCATGCATGCCACAGATACTCCAAGCACATAGAGAAGGCCGTAAGGCCTTCTATCGAGATGGCCGGGATTTTATATATGGATGCCCCACCAAATAGGGGGGCGTGGCCTATGAGACGGGGCAGAGGACTGTACAGGAGACCCTGATACGTGTGGCAGTTTGGAACTGGAACGGCTCCCTATGGTCACAACCGGACAAACTTGAGGAGATTTTACCCGACCATGATGTTATATGCCTCACAGAGACACATGAGAACCCAGAGAGAGGGCTTCCACGCATTACAGGATTTGAGTGGGTATCTGCATACCGGGCTACTACTAGGTAGAGTACATCTAGGGGCTCGGGAGGGGTGGAAGTTCTATTCCATCAGGGGATACAGAGACATATCCAGTTAGTGAGACGAGATGAGGAGGCCAGTTACATATGGATCAGAGTGTAGATATCAGATGAGAGATGGATCTATATGGCAGTATGCTACTTTTCACCACGAGGGTCCAGACATCCTACTACGCAAGGTGATATTCAGGCCAGAGATTCCCCCTCCCCTTATTCACAGTTCTTAGAGGACATTATTCTGTATTCTAGTTTGGGTGAGGTCTTCCTTATGGGGGACTTCAACGGGCGCACACAAAGCCGACAGTGTGAGAGTTTTGATATCGAGCAGCCAGAGATCATGAGAGCATTAGACCCTGAGGAGTTGGGGATCAATCGGGAGTCAGCAGATACTGGGCCAAACGCCACAGGGTATGGATGGCATTTACTTGAGCTTGGTAGTAGACATCATCTCGTTATTTATAACGGGATGGCACGATGGCCATATTCAGGAGGTCTTACATGCTTCCCACATGGGGGGGGCGAGAGTACTGTAGATTATCTGCTCGGACCGATAGATGGGATGCATACTATCGAGTCCTTCGGCCTTGGGAGACTTCCACTCGGTGTCGATCACACCTTTCTCAGTTTCTCACTCCTCACCTCACTACCATCACCACATGCAGATATCATACCTCACATGTATACTGCCATACACTTCACTCATGAGCTCTCACATGTTTACTCACAGCATCTGGAGGAGCACATCATGTCACTTGATCCATACGCACCCCTTTATACACTGACCACTGATATCACACGCATCCTGCATGATTCTGCTACACTCAGTTTTCCACATCACACATATACGCACCCCCTCGGACCGGTATCATGCCACAGAACAGGTGGTATGATGATGAGTGCAGAGATCTATGTTGACAACTATGCGATTTGGAGGCCAGAGGAGAGACCACACACAGACAGGCGTAGAGACGCATGCACCGCTTGACCCGCCGTAAAAAGCGGAATGGGAGGAGGAGAGATATTGGGATATATACCACCTTCTTATGAGCAGAGATTGTGCAGAGGCATGGAGGCAGATCAGAGAACCACGCTTACCCACACAGATACATGACCCTGCAGTATGGCATGGATACGCACAGAGTTTATATCATGTACCCGCACAGCCGCTGATACCCACACCATGTACACCGAGACCGGGTATTTCATCCTTTTTCACCACTACTATGGTGAAACATGCTATCTCACGGTTACAGCATGGCCGCGCTCGAGACCAATTTGATCTTCAGGCAGAGCATATTATATATGGCAGAGACACATTGGCTCCACTCATTGCTCACCTCTTCAACCGTGCATTGTCTGAGGGGTTCCCTGACTCGTGGACAGAGCACACCATTGTACCTATCCACAAGTCAGGGGATCCCATGGATCCTAACACATATAGGACCATCATGATTGGGCCAGTTTTGGCCAAACTTTATGGCACGGTGATGGAGGAGGAGCTCAGCACGCTGGCAGAGAGAGAGTGCATGCGCACACCCGGACAGGCAGGGTTCAGACAGGCATTTTCTACCATAGACCACATCTTCACTCTCCGTTGTCTGATCGACCAGACACGAGTGAAGAAACAGAGATTGTATTGTTGCTTTGTGGATTTCCACAAAGCCTTTGACATGGTTCCGAGAGAGAGGCTTTTCAGACGCCTACTTGATCTGGGGGTGGATGATGACATGATGTGGGGTATTTATGCACTATATGAGCGGGTTACTGGTAGAGTCAGATGTCCGGGAGGTATATCAGATCCGCTTGTGAGCACCATTGGTGTGAAACAAGGATGCCTACTCTCACCGACTCTATTTGGGCTATACATTGATGAGATAGTAGAGTTTATTCAACAGCGAGCCAGTGGAGGTATAGATCTCAGTGGAGCCACAGTTCATATCTTACTATATGCAGATGACATTGTGTTGGTCTCAAATTTAGCTCAAGGATTACAGCAGCATTTATTAGCATTGGATGATTTTTGCATACAAAGAGGCATGACAGTGAACCTCGGTAAAACCAAGGTTCTTATATTCCATACATCAGCTCAAATACGCAGACATAATATTTTCATGGCAGCAGGAGGGAGTATTGAGGTCACTGGATCATATGTATATTTGGGAGTCACCTTTGCAGCAGCTTCAGGGATTTTCTCGATGACACAGGCAGCTCGTGACCACCTCACTAGAGGATACTCAGCATTGGCTCTTATGGAGCGATAGTGTCATCAGGCACATTTCCAGGAGCCCCGCACCAAGGGGTGGCTCTTTGATACTCTAGCCACTCCAGCACTGATGTATGGAGCAGCTATATGGGGGCCAGGCCTTGCCGATTATGTATGGACATTGATGGAGAGACCTCAGGTGATCATGATATCTAGATTGATTCGCAGCAAGGCCTCAGTCCCACATGACATTGTGCGAGCAGAGCTTGCCACACCGCCCATGCTAATCGAGGCATTATTTCAGACAACCTGCTTCCTACACAAATTTCAGGATATGGACAGAGATCGCATTGCATACAGAGCATATATGGCATCTCAGGAGATGGCTCGAGTGGGGGATACCACATCATGGTATGCACAGACTAGAGCTTGGTTTGACAGACATGGGCTGGACATTGATAGGCTCCCACCTCTTCTATATGATACTCAGGATCCCACTTACACCCTCTCTCTCTCTGAGAGGAACAGAGTCATCAGACAGGAGATATGGCATATTTATATACAGAGGACATGGGTCAGCCCTGGACAGCCACCATTGCCATCGAAGATGGCACATTATTATACACAGTTCTTGAGCATATCAGAGCAGGGATTCATAGAGATTCCGAGATATATGCAAATCTATATGCCACATCGATTGAGAGTTCTTATTGGACAGCTTAGGGTATCATCACATCAGCTTATGATTGAGAGTGGCAGAGCCAGTGGCATCCCATGGGAGGAGAGGATATGCCCCCTTTGCAGATCAGAGGTGGAGAGTGAGGAGCGTTTTGTTCTCAGATGCCCGGCATACTCAAAGTTGAGATCTAGATACACATTGAGCAGCTCACTTCAAGGATGTATGACTGATATGGACCAAAGATCATTTGGCCATTTTTTGGGAGAGGCATGGCACATCAGAGAGCAGAGCACACAACGGGTCCTAGTCAAAGAGGGGCCCACCCACAAGACTATTACACAGTTCTTTCAGACAGACAGAGTGAGAGCTAATGTACCAGCCTCCAGCCAGACCTCCGGGCTCACACTACAGCAGGCTGAGGACCAGCGTACCCGACGCCGCAGGAGGATCCGTGGGTTTCAGACCCCACAGCCACACTGACAGGAGATCCAGAGGATTCTTGATCTACATCGACAGCAGAGTGAGATCCGACGACACTCGACACATTGGATCTTAGATCTCCAGTTTGCTCTTTCTCCACCGCCGATGTACCACATCTTGCATCCAGGAGGGATCACCTGCTATTAGCGACTTCGACGACTACTACTACATCCCAGGATAGTATATCTCCCTGCATCTGTTACATATACACATCGCACCACTTTATCACAGCCGACAGTTGTTCCCCTATCACAGCCAACATTTGTTCCCCTTTTGTAGCCATTATCTGGAGTACCAGAGCTACATACGCACATACACATACACGACACTTATCACACTCACAGCACCGTATTTTCAGTTTTCAGTTTTTAGCTTTTCATTGAGCACTTTTATTTTGGATAGCTAGACCTCATCAATTGTATCACAGTTTGTCTCATAGGCCAGTTTTGGTCTTTAGAAGACGTTAATATAACTTTCTTTCTTTCTTTCTTTCTTCTCTCTCTCTCTCTCTCTCTCTCTCTCTCTCTCTCTCTCTCTCTCTCTCTCTCTCTCTCTCTCGTGTGATGATGATGGGGGGGGTTCTGATTATGGGGGGGAGGGCGCTATTCACAACAAGGGAGGAGAGGGGCTGGTGCGTGCTGATGTGACCACCAGGGGGGAGGGCGCTGCCTGCAGACGATGGGGGGGGGGGGGGGGGGGGGGGGGGGAAGGGCTCCCCTTTATAGTGGGGAGGGGTGGTGTATGAGGGGGGGGTTCTCATGGGGGGAGGCACGGGGGAATATTACAGAGAAGATATTGATGATGGTGACTACATTCCATTTTGCAAGTGAGCCTTCCATCTCTACCTCTTTATTAGTGGTGCGCAAATCGGATGTTGGATGCATAGGTAGCGAGCGTCGGAAGGTCCCCAAGAACAAAAGAACTCTACTTAAGCTCAAAAAACAAAAGTATAGATTTGTACAACATGGAGAAAAATTGGGTACAATCTCCCCCCATGCCTTGTGTGAGCGCTTCACAAGGCATGTATTTATAAATTTATTCATCTCAAAGGGCAAAAATAGCCCAATTTTACAATTAGCAAGCTTTGGCTTTTGTGTTTGCTTTTGTCCAAATAAAGAATAAAGTGGTTAGGCGCCCCAAAAGTCAGCTTTTCCCAAATGCAATGTCCAATAATGAAATATTTAAACCGAGTGCCTATGCACATACAAAATAATAAATGTTTGTCAAGTGCTTCAATAAATAAACACACCTAAATAAATATTAGTGCTACGCCTTTAATGATAAGGCACGCGCCCATCAAAAATGATAATTTCGTCTAGGTAATCTAAATATACGCTATTGCCTAGTGCTTCCCAATGCTCTTAGGTCGCATGCATGCATCCATTGGGCCTCTTCAACAAGATGATTTTTAAACTTGACCAAATATCTAGAGTATCTACATCCAATTCTAGTGCTCATAAAGTCAATATCTAGAACAATTTCAAGTTCAAGGATTTTAGTTTCTTCTTCTAACAAAGGAGGGTTTTCATAGACAGAGTGAATAGGTAATTTGCCTCTAAAAGATCGCGGTAAACTGATATGAAAAGTATTGTGGATTTTCCAATTTGGGGGTAGTTCTAATTTGAATGCATTGTCATTGATTTTGTGAATGATCTTAAAAGGTCCATAAAATCTAGGTGCTAACTTAACAACACGATGTCTCTCAACACTTTGTAATCTTCTCTTTTCAATGTGTAACCAAACATGATCATCAACTTTGAAACTCATGGCTTTTCTTTTCTTATTAGCTTGTTTAGTGTGTGATTGCTAGGCTTTTACAATCATATCTTTAACTTCAGCAAAAATAGTAGCATGCATATTGGCAATATCATCAATAGCTTTAACTTTGTTTGATAATGATGTAACAGGTGTAGGCAATCTATGTCCATAAATGATTTCAAAAGATGCTTTCTATGTAGCTGTATGTGGTGTATTATTGTATGCAAATTGAAGTAAATGCAAATGTGTATCCCATGTTTGTGGTTTTGAAATTGTGTATGCACGCAAAAGATCTAATATTGTACTGTTAGTAGCTTATGTTTTCCCATTAGTTTCAAGATGAAATGCATATGAAAAATCAATCTTTGTACCTAAATTAGCAAACAAATTAGTCCAAAAATTATGATAGAATCTAGAATCACGATCAGAAATAATAACTTTTAGCAAACCATGGTTAGTGAAAACTGTCTTCAAAAATAAATGTGCAGTTTGAGATGTAGTTAATGTTTTCCTGCATGAAATGAAATATGTATGCTTGCTAAATCAATCTACAATAGTCCAAATCATATCATGATTAGCTTGGGTGTTAGGCAAACCACTTATAAAATCCATTGAAATATGTTCCCATGCTCGTTCAGAAATTGGTAAAGGCATTAACAAACCATATTGCTTACCATGGTGTCACTTAACTCTTTGACAAATTAAACATTCAGAAACAAAGTTAGAAACATTAGATTCCATTTGTGGCTAATGTACGTAAAGTAGAAATAATACCTCTATGGCCTTGATATAGGGGACAATGAATTTCCCGCTACACAAATGATCTAAATGGAACAGTTATACACTACCTTTTCTCATAAAACAGAAATCCATCAGAATAAGACAATGAATCAATTGGAATCCAATTATTAGCAACTACTTTAGTCCAATCAGCTTGAAAACTGGGGTCTTGGTCATAGGCCAAGTATCTTTCATAGGGATAAGGGAATCAAAAGATATAACGGAGATATTATGGATAGTTGGTCTTCTACTTAAGGCATCGGCAACAACATTTTCTTTTTCAAGTTGATATTGGATAAGTGGATGAAAACTTTGAATGAAAGCAGCCCATTTAATATAACGGTCAGAGATTTATGGCTAACTAAGGATATGTTTGATACTTTGTTGGTTAGTTTTGATCATGAATTCAGATCCCATTAAATAGTGTTTCCATTGACGTAAAGCTTGTATTATAGCTAACAATTTCTTATCATAGGTAGAATACTTAAGTTCAGAGGGTTTAAGTTTGCAGCTAGAATAGGCTATGGGATGTGAATCTTGCATAAGGACAGCTCCTATTCTTGATCCGCTAGCATCAATGACTACTAGGAAGAATGGTCGAGTAAAGTCAAGTAGTTGCAAAACAAGTGCATGTGTTAAAGCATGTTTCGGTAAATCAAAACACTTTTGTTGATTATCAGACCAGTGATATACAATACCTTTCTTTAATAATTTCGTTAAAGGTAATGCAAGAAATGAAAAATTTCTCATAAATTTTTTATAAAAGCTAGCAAGACCTAAGAAAGAATTCATGCACATTTTTAGGGATCAACCAATTCAAAATTGCTTCTATCTTTTTAGGATCAACTTTAATACCTTCAAATGAAACAATATGCCTGAAGCATTCAATTTGTGTTTGAAAAATTTCATTTTTTTCAGGATTAGCATATAATTGATTCTCTTTCAGTAATTTGAAAACCAAAGATAAATGTTCATAATGCTCATTGTCATTCTTACTGAAAACCAATATGTCATCAAACAAAATAATTACACAATGTTGATGATTCAAAAATATGTGATTCATCATATGACTGAATGTTGCTGGTGCATTAGTTAAACCAAAAGGCATAACAAGGAATTCATAATGACCAAATTGAGTTCTAGATGTAGTTTTGAAAATGTTAGGTGTATCCAATCGTACTTGATGTTATCCAGATTTGATATCTATCTTGCTAAATATTGTGGCCCCTTGTAGTTTATCTATGAGGTCCTCTACCCTAGGGATCGGATATCTATTCTTGACAGTGATCTTGTTTAGGGCACGATAATCAATCCACATCCTATAGGTATTATTTTTCTTCTTAACTAATAGGACAGGTGCACCAAAAGGAGAACTACTGGGCCTAATGAGTCCTTGGGTTGAATTGATTTAATGCGAGCCTCGATATCAAGAAAATTACATGTGGTCACTTATGTGACAATTCAACGAGTAATTTTAAAATTCCTCAAGTCTGAATTTGTTTCTTGATATGAAGCACTATGGTTTAAACCATCCACAACACAAGCATCTCCATTGACTATAACACAAGTCTTATCCAAAGCAAGGAATTAGACTAGTAGATTGAAACACAAATTGATGCTATGAACCAAGTCATTGGAGGAGTCAAGTGGGCACCCCTGCTATAAGTGCACATTATATAACTATATATAAGTGAAGATAACAAAGAATAAGGGTACCATTTGTTTTTTATACCCACTAAACTCTCTTGAATGCTCCTTTCTCAATAGTCTTACACTCCATAGCTCCCACCTTGCATCCCACTATTGCTTCTCTCTCAACAACTAGTATCAAAACATGTTTGAGGGAGCTCATGCTTGGAGCGAGGAGCACAAGGAGTATTGCTTCATCATTGTGAAGATCAAGGATTTGACCTTCTTCTATGAAATTTGTGCTTAGCTATTACATATTGATAGATGTACTATTCTCATCGTATTGAGCTCTACATCTAAGGCAAACATGTACTAAAATTAAGTCTCAAGTGGGGGCTGTAATAGCCCATTTTGGCATTGTTTGAGAAACTACTAGTGGATAAAAATATATTGGCTTTGGATGGTCAAAAAAAGGTTTTGTTAACATGGTTTTTTTGTGTGTGCAAGCAGAAGTCTTGCTTAAGTAGGGGGCAACTTGACCTTTGTAAGTAAGGGGTCTACTTGTCATAAGTTAGGGACTTAAGCAAGGGGCTCAAGCAATGCCTTTTAAGCAAGACCCTTAAGCAAGGGGTTTTACATCTTTGTTTTAGAAAAATAAAAGAGAAAGATTATTTGATGGCTTGAAGCTTAGAGCCTTCAAAAGCACTTTTTTAAAGGTTACCAAGACTATTCTAGATCAATTTGATCAAATAAAAGTTGTAATCTTGTCATCATCAACTAATTTTGCACCCTAGGTTTTTAACTATTCTTTGGTCAAATAGATGCTTAAAAGCCTTAATCTCTCGAGTCTAAGGTTTAAAGTTTTACATACTTTGGCCCATTCACATTGGTGATCTCCAAACTCGTTCTCGAGCATTTTATGTTCATACCCACATTGTGATTAGATCACTTTGGAGAATATTTATGTTCCATATCATGATCGTACAACAATTTGACTAGACTAGCCTTATTGAATATGCAAAGGTATTTTATGTGAAATTAGTATTGGGCAGCTATTTGATGCTAAAAAAATGGTTGAAATTTTTGGAAGAGTTACAAAAAGTTCAAAGGCCTTTGTAAGTGCTAAAGATAAGTTTTTCATTACTTTTATGTTGATATGATATTACTTTAGCCATTGTCCAACTTTGTAGGGTACTTGAATTACAATTGGTTGATCTTGTTTAGCTTGTGGTTGATCATACTTTGGGTGTTTTTTAGCTTCGTAGGACACTCAAATTACAATCAGGTTGGTCTCTTTTGTCTTGTGATTGAGCATATATTGGGGATTTTGGTATGCAAGACATATTGCAACTATTATAATTCTTCAACCACTTCTAAAAATACACTATTTAATATTTAAAAATATTGATATTCTCAAATCCATGTATTTTAATGTAAAATCCATGGCAAGTGGTCCATACAGCATATGAAAAAAGCTTTTGTCACTTGTATGAGGAAAAAAGTGATGCTTCACAAGTATACTACTTGAAGAAACTCATTGATCTCCACATGGAATGGACTTCCATGTCCAACCATCAATGATTTTAATACCATTTTTGTTGAATCAATATTGTAAATCATTTTTCATGATTCAGTTAAGGCTATTTTGTTATGAGTCACCTTGCTTGAGATTTAGGACACTATAGGATAGCCATTAATAACTCCACATCTACAAGTGGTCTTACAAGTGCTAATGTTGAGAGCACTTTGCTCACTGAGAAGGTGAATAGGAAGAACAATCCAAATTCAAAAAGCTCTAGAGCACTCATTGTGAGAGGAAGATCAAATGCTAGGGAAAACTATCATGAGAGAGGCAAGTCAAGGAGTGAGTCTCGTAGCAAGAAGAATGTGGAACGCTTCTTTTGTAATAAGAATGGGTATATAAAGAATGATTGCTATAAGTGAAAAAAAGGTAAAAGGGTAAAAAGTAAAATGAAAATGATGCAAAAAAGAAAGAGAATGGCCATGTTACAAGGGCAATAAGTTCTTGGCGAGAACAAGGATTGTTGCCTCAAAACTTACAAGAGAATACCTTAAAGAAGACGAAGAACTGATTTCTTTATTACAAAGGAATAAAGTAGAACAATATATTTCTTAACAAAAGGTTGATACAAAACAAGATCTCGATACAAGACTAGATTAAAGACAAGAGAAGAACTAGAGATACAAGATAAGACATCAAAAACTAGAGACACATGGCTTGAACTGGAACTATAGACCATTTACCTCACAAGAGCCTCATAATCGGTATTAGCAAGACCAAAGGGCTTGTAGCCCAATACACCTATTTGTACCAGAGTTAAGGGAGGTTAAGCAAAAGCTTCTAGATAATGATATCATCGATGACATAATTATTACTTGACATAAGCATGATGTAAGCAATGCTTATGTAAGTACTGACGCAAGCACTCTTCTAAACCCTTCCAAAATAATTTCTTAGATCTTTCTTGAATCTTCTAAAAGTTTCTAAAACATACTAGGTTTATGTCCATGACATTACTTTAGCCAAGTTCCATGTGGAGCAGTGGGGTTTCCTAATAATGTTGGAGATGCAAGGTGAATGGAGATTGCACAAAGATGGAGAGAGAGAGAGAGAGAGAGAGAGAGAGAGAGAGAGAGAGAGAGAGAGAGAGAGAGAGAGAGAGAGAGAGAGAGAGAGAGAGAAGAGATTCTATGTTTATAGTGCCTCCAATCACTGTCTTGTTAGCAACACTTTATTGTCTTATCATGTAAAGAATAAAGAATAAGTGTTCACATATATAGTTAGGGTTAGCATGTAAGATGTGTGGCCGGTAACGTATGCATTCACCTCAACAATCTCTCGCTTTAAGGCATTGCAATGTGCCTTTAAGGGAGACAAAACAATGAGAGAATATGTGAGATATAATACTCATGAGTTACCCTCACCCCAATGCCCATCAACTCCTTGCAATGTGCAAACTTTTCAAAGGGTAGACACTTGGTGAAAAAGTGTGCAAGGTTATCATCAATATGCACTTTGATAAGCCTAACTTTATTATCCTCAAGCACTTGATGAATGGAGTGATACCTCACTTCTATATACTTGGTTTTTGCAAGAAACACAAGATTAATTGCCAACATGATGGCACTTTATCACTATACAACAATGTTATGTATTCACCAAGGCCCAAGTCCCCCAGTAGATGAGTAAGCTATATGGCCTTTTTTACATATCTTTGAGGCTACAATATACTCAACTTCAATGGTGGATAATATTGGCACACATTTTGCCAAGCAAGACATCCATGAGATTGCACCATTATATAAGGTAAAAACATATCATGTGATTGACTTTATTTTTTCAACATTCCCTACATACTTTGCATTTGTGTATCCAAGTATACCATTAGGACTCTCCCAAAGCATATGCACATATCTCTTGTACCACTCAAGTACCTCAAGATGCCTTTCCTCTTCCCAATGTTTCTTGCAAATGTTTGACATATATCTACTCACTACTCCCACTCCAAATGCAACATCCAAGTGAGTGACAATCATAGCATACACGAGACTGCTCACACATGATGAATATGGAACCATCACCATTTTAGCCTTCTTGTCATTAGATTTGGCACAATCATCAACACTAATTTTCACATACAGAGTCAATGGAGCACTAATTTTCTTTCTCCCTCCATATTGAAACGTTGTAATACTTTGCTAACATGATCCTTTTTTGATAGATAGAGCAATATCTTTGTCCTATCCTTGATACCACGAATATGATTTGCATGTCCCAAATCCTTTATTCCAAAGGTTTCCATTAACCTTTTCTTCAAGGCATCAATGTTATGCTCTTTTTTTCAATATATCATGAATATAAAGGATCAACCACTATCAAGTTGCTATCTTTAGCCTTCTAGTATATAAGCAATGATCAATCTCAGTTATCTTATAGCCATGAGACTAAGATATGGTTGAGCAAGAAGCCCTCTTATGATCACTTAAGAGTGTTTAGTTGTGAAGCTTATGTTTATGTGCCAAAGGAAAAGTGTAGTAAGTTTGAACCAAAATCCAATAAGTGCATCTTTTTGGACTATGGACAAAGAGGTGAGATGGGTTATCACCATTGGGATCTAGAATATAGAAAGACTATCCATAGTGATGACATGAACTTCAATGAGAAGAATATGTATAATTAGTCTCTTAAGGAAGTGGAAACAAGAAAGGTACTTTTTAGGATGTAGTGCCACCTATTATTTTTCCACGTAGGGAAAGTGCCAATGTAGCAAGTGTGCAAAGGGATGGTATAAGTGATGATTTAGCCTAGTAAGTAGGAAGTAGGGAGATTTATTGAGCAATAGGTTGAGAGCCCCATGCTCCCTTATGAAGAGAGAGTGGAGACTAAATTTCCCACTCCAAGTTAGCCCATTGTGCTATGTAAATCCATTCGTCTCTCTCATCCCCCTGAGAGATTTTATCCTTTCATTTATCAACCTATTCATATCCATTAGGTAGGATATTAGGTGTAGTGAGTTCTCTTTTTATCTCATGTGCTTCACAAAATTCTTGAACTCATGAGATATATTCTTCACCACTATCAATCCAGGGACACTTAAGTCCCTTGCCAAACTAATTTTCTGCAAGTTGTAAAATTTTTTAAAAATAAGACAAAGCCTCATCTTTCCTACCTATAATGAAATCGTACACTTTTCTAGTTGCATCTCAATGAATGTGATAAAGTAGGATGTTCCCTTGTAGAGTTTGTAGGCATAGGCCCACATATATTGCTATGCACTTAGTCAAGTAGCTCACTTCTTTTCTTGTTTAAGTTTTAATGTAAGTACTTTTTTTATATACAATGTTCACAAGTAGAAATATTTAAAAAATCAAGAGAAGGCAAGTAACCCAAATGAGATAGCATTTTCATTCCTTTTCTAGATATATGTCCCAACCAATGATGCCACAAAGATACATTTGACTGCTTTATTCCTACAATTACATAGTTTTTGACAAAAGATACATGAAGAGGATACAAAATACAATATTTGGCTCCTTTAGCAATAACAAATGATGCCTTGTGAACTTTTCATAACTAACTTCCAAATGCAGTAGAATATCCTAAGTCATCAAATTGACTAGTAGATATAAAGCTTGCACATGGCATACATTCCAAGAGTAAATGTAGATCCATTCTAAAAGGCAAACTACACATCACCTACACCAACTATATCACATACATAGTCATTACAAAGGTGGATTGATCCATAACTTTTATTGTCATATGAACATAAGCACTCCTTATTATGAGGAGTCACATAAAAAGGTATGCCAAAATCAAGAATTTAATCTCAAGCTAGTTGTTCATCCATTGTAACTAACATAGGTGGACTAACCCATATCTATTATTGTGGTCTAATCCATGGTCCTAGTTCTTGCCTTTATATTTATTTGTACCTCTTTCTTAGTGAGTTGCCAATGCCTAACCATTTCTACCTTATTCTTATGTATCTAATTATAGCGAATAAACTACCCATAACATTATTAAACTTCAACTTACCATCTGAAGTTGAGTTACCGATTGTTATTCTAAAAGTGTTCCATGATGCAAGGAGTACAACAAAAAGATTGCATTAACCTCATCTTCAAACTTCAAACTTTAAGATCACATCTAATTGAATATGATGTTGAATCCATTCCTTCATTTGCAACTCAAACAATCTTTTCATGAGATATACCTTGTTAGAGATAGTTTCCTTCTCATAAGTGTCACATAGTTTCTTCCATAAGTCATGTGTACTGGTCTTATTCATAACTATAAAAATATACAAATTCTGCCAAGTGCAACCTAATAGTAGATTTGGCCAATGTATCAAGATGTGATTTGTAATAAAGCATAAATGCCTTAGTCTAGAGTAAGATAGGGTTAAGTATAAAAGGTGGAGATGTAACATGTGAATTATCTTTTGCCATTATAGAACATTACTTGTTTGAGGTCTCAACCTCCCACCATCTAAGAGGGTGAATACTCTTGGCCACCATAGCTTGGGATGCATACCTTGTTGCAACCACTCATCATTTGATTCTCAGCCAACATTGGTAATACCATTTCATGCCTAGCCACATTGGCTATGGTTTCTTGGCATTTTATGTCTATTTCCTGTATTTTCAGTTTAATGTCTTGCTATGGGAATTAGCTTCTTTACATTGGTATCAGATCATGGATTTTGATCCATGTGAAGTGTCATTTTCATGGTGAATCTGGTTACAATTTAGGCACAGAGTAATTGGAGGACAAGAATTAATTATAGGATTTGATTCAGTTAAAACAGTGACTAGTTAAGGTCTCTCCAGTAAAATGTGACTAAATTTGATGGTAAGTCTTGAAGAATGTCTAAAGAAACAATGGCATATTCATGGTCATTTCGGTGGTACATGGTCAATTTTGGGTGATTTTGAAGGATCATGGACTTAACTGAAGCCTAAATAGGGTTTGGAGAGGTTAAACCGTGGTTACTTTTTGGAACAAGCTTCTATTTCCTCTTTCCAAGCTTCTTGCTAAAAATTGCCATGAAAATCTCTACTCATTTCTCTTTGCCATGGCCATGTCTCTTCATGAGACCTTCAAAGAATGATTCCCAAGGTCTTAAGCAACATGTGGACTACCTATTTGGCCAAGCATCAACACGATATTGATCACATGGAGTAGAAGGGGCTGAACAATTTGCACCATTTTTCTAGCCCATCTCCTCCTGAATAATCAACAATCTTCTCCATCATCCAAGCTTCTCCCTCTCTTGATTGATCATTGGCATCCCTGACATAAAGTACCTACACTCTATTGCTTAATCTTTCACTCTCCTTCAGCCATGAAGCTTCCTTCACAACCCTAGCTATCGTTGAAAGTGAACAGCATGAAGAATCCTCCAATTTCTTGAAGATTTTGCCTCTTCTTGGCTTCTACTAGCTTCCTAATAGCAAGAGCAAGCATCAACATCAAGCATTGGACCGACATTGAGCAAATATTGGAGCTTCCAAGCAAGATTGAAGCATTTTCTTCATCTTAGATTGGGAAAAACAGGGCAGCCATCAATCTTCATCAAATCTCGCTTCATTGAGGCTTCAATTCATGGGGTGTTTGTTGTCTACAACCCCGAAAAGGTTCAATTGAAGGTATTCTTCAAAGACTAGGCTTACATTGAAGAAATTCTTCAAGTTTAAAAGCATTTGCAGCCTCTTGAACATGGCAATGTCTGAAAATTCATGGAATCCATGATTCTAATGAGAATTTACACTCATCAAAGCTCAAAGGATCTTCTCCAACAAGATATTGTGGACTTCTATCAAATCATTGACTTCTTTTGATTGCATGGGAGCAATCATATTGGAGAAAGTTTTCTTGAAGTTGGTCTTATGATCTGAAATCTTGGTCTATTGATGGTGTTTTATGCTAAATGTTTGTAATGTGCCCGTTTGTCCGCTTGCTGGACACGTCTTAGCAGCCCATCGGGAGGAGGGTCTAGAAGGCTCCGCCTAGCACTCACAGGGAATGACACAGGGTTTGCGATCTAGGTCTTCCCAAGTCTGCCCCGAGCGGAAGTGTCCAGCCGTTCCCACTTGGGATCAACCTGAGGTCAGGGTTCTTTTCCTATCAGCAAAGTCTCTAGGAAGGAGCTAGCGTCGAGCTCCAGTTGTACCACTTGGTGTAGGAACAACAACGGAGTCGATGCGGATTCATGCTGCACTTGGTTCATGGAGAATGGGAAACGAGAGGGATGCGAAGCTCAACCTCTCTACCGTATGGCATAGCCCCATTCCTTTCACGGGAAATTCTACATCTTTTGACACTAGGTCTTCATTGTCTTATCATCTCATCATTTGAGAAAAGTTCCCAGCTAACCGGGACCACCCTTCCATAGGACGGACATAAGTCATGTCCACCGCACTTTTCTCAGTTTGCTTTAGTTATCTAATTACATAACACATTACGTTTTGACATGCAAAAATAGCTTCCTTAATTAAACAAATTAATCACGGGTTCCTTCATGTAACTTAGGGACTGACACAAAAACAATGTCAAGCAAGTTCCTCCTTCTCAAGTATCTGTTCTTTATTTATCATAATCCCGAATTACATCCAATATCATGCCCGAAGGCCATCCCAGCAATCTACAGGATTGCTGCTCCAAGTTTCGTCCATAGACTAATACACAGGCCTCAAGATCCCATCTCGAGTCACGTCAGCCTCTTGCGTGGCATCGGAAGGCAAGGGATTTACAGCCAGAGCCTCCTCTAGCACCCAAGCGTCCTCATGCTCCAAGCAATACCCACAGGGAGACCTCTCGCGACGAGTTAGGTCCATATACCCAGCGCGGCTAACAACCCCCTTGGATAGGGCCAGGCAGACAGTCGGAGGTAACTGTTCATGCCTCTCCCTCCAGGCTTTCAACCTAAAGCATTAAGTGTTTCCCTTGAATTAGTTCCTTGAGCAAAGAGATCAAATAATGTATCTAAGTACAAGCACGAACATTTTCGGAGGTCGTTGGTGCGGCCGACTGCTAAGGTGTGACTCCCTTTTTTTCGGATGCTCCCCAGCACCCGATCCTGGGTCTTTTCGCGACTTGGCGAGATCCCAATAATTTCGAACAAGATGTGCAAGCAAATTGTCTTGGTAAGTTGACTTATACTTGCCCTTCTCCCTTGGGTTTTACCTTAGGGTATCTTAGTCCCTATCTTAAGCATTAGCTGGTCAGTCAAGGCAACAGACATGCCTTATTCGCAGCCCAACCAAGGTCTTTTAATCTCTAATTCCAACCAAGCTCAGTTAACACACATGGCAACACATGATTTTTCATTTAGACTTTCAATATGCAATATAGATGCATGCGATCCTTCCAATTTTTCTTAGTGCAGTTCCATGCATGATTTCCCAGTCAACCTTAACCATCGTGCACATTGCGCGTTTAGTATAGTTGTACCTCCTAAATGACTTTTATCTCTCTTTATTCCTGGCAATGAGTACTGATTTCTAATGCACTGGATCACATGTGATTTGCGACTATGAAAGTCTAGGGTTTTGTCTAAAGATGCAAGTGTACCTTATGAACAGAAAAATAACATTTCATGTGTTTCTTTTAACCATGATTGCGAAACGTGAATTCTAAATGACTATACATGCACTGAACTAGTTAAAAAGCTATCATTTTATGTGAAGTAAGGCGATAATCTTATCATTTTATGTGTGTAGAAGCTATCATTCATGTGAGGTAAGGCGTTAACCTTATCATTTTATGTGAGTAGAAGCTATCATTTCATGTGAGGTAAGGCGTTAACCTTATCATTTTACGTGAGTAAAAGCTATCATTTCATGTGAGGTAAGGCGTTAACCTTATCATTTTACGTGCGTAAAATCTTATGCGAATTCAACCTCTACCGTTTCGCGCATGCAACTTAGTTCTTAGAATAAACAAAACCTTATGCACGACATTAATCCTTTCATCCCTTCCACGAGAAATAATTCCTAAATTAATTTTTAACGCTTAGAACCTGGGCTTGATTCGTGTGTGCTACGTTGGTCGTTCTACTCACCCCTCCAGCATTACCGGTGGCTTGGGCACTTATGCTTCACAGGACTTTCTTCTTGGGAGCCATTCGCCTTGCGGAGGTTGGGCAGTCCGTTGACGGGTTTCAGGTTGACACGTTCGGTTGGGAAAAACCACTGGATGGGGTTCATTGCCGAGAGAGTGGTTTGGGTGACTTGTAGCGGTTACTCTCTTTCTCTCTCCTCTTCTTCTTTTCCTCCTCTCCTCCTTCTTTCTCTCTCTCTCTCTTTTCTTCTTCTTTGTTTTTCTTACTCTCCTACTCTCTCTCCCTCTCCTTCTCTTCTCCTACTTCTCTCTTATTCCTCTACTCTCTCTCTCTCTCTTCTTCTCCCTCTCTTCTTCTCCTTCTCCTACTTCTTCCTCCTTTTGCTCCTTCCCTCTCTTTCTCTTCCTCTTCTCTTCTTTTCTTCTTCTACTCTTCTTCTTCTTCTTCCTCTACTACTTCTTTCCTCCCTCTCCCTCTACCTTTTATTCTTCTTCTTCTACCTCTCTCCCTCTACTTCCTCTTTCTCTACCTCTCTCCTCCTTCCCTTCTTCTACTTTTCTTCCTCTACTTCCCTCTTCCTCTACCTCTGTCCTCCTTCCCTTCTTCTACTTTTATTCCTCTACTTCCCTCTCCCACTCCTTCTTTTTCTCTCTTCACCTTCTCTCCCTCTTCTCTCTCTCCCTCCTTCTTTCTCTTCTCTCTCTCCCTCCTTCTTTCTCTTCTCTCCTTCTCCTTCTTCTCTCTCTCTTCTTTTCTCTCCTCACTCCTTCTTCTTCTATCTCCTCACTCCTTCTCTCCCTCTTCTTCCTCTTCTCTATCTCCCTCCTTCTTTCTCTTCTCTCCTTCTCCTTCTCCTTCTCTCCCTCTTATTTTCTCTCCTCACTCCTTCTTCTTCTATCTCCTCACTCCTTCTCTCCCTCTTCTTCCCTTCTCTCCTTCTTTTTTCTCTTCTCTCCTTCTCCTTCTCTCCCTCTTCTTCCCTTCTCTCTCTCCCTCCTTTCTCTTCTTTCTCCTCACTCCTTCTCTTCTCACCACCGAGTTGGATGGCACTCACGGGGGGAGACAGCTAGTTTGGAGGTCTAGGAAGGGTCCCGCAACAAAATAGTCAACGGGGGGTGACTAAGGTCAAAGGTCCCAGGGCCCGTTTCAGTAAGACAGCGGGGGGGAAAAGGTGACGTGAGTCGTCCCCTGGGTGGTGGCAGTACGTCAGCCCCATGGCTGCCATTGCAGCAGATCACGGGGGGGGGGGGAGCGTGATCAGACGGCTAGGGGGTAGGGTGGCTTGGGACAGAGCCCGGGTATAAGGGGAGGGGAGAAGCCTCCCCTTATATAGGGGAGGGGAGGAGGTAGGTGGCATGGCCCCCCCTCCACCTAGAGACTGCATGCCTCCCCCCATCATCCACCACTCTCACTCTCTCTCCCCCTCCCTTGACTGCTATCGGCGGGGAGAGAGGGGGGAGTAAAAAAAATTTTGAGCTTAATGAAAAAAAAAATCCCTTTTCCTTTAGGGGAGGGGTCCTATGGCCCATTACATTCTCTCCCCCTTAGAGGAATCGAGATGTCCTCATCTCAAGAGGACCTAGGGATATTGTTGGTTGAGAGTATCTTCGTCCATCTAGGTGGCATCCTCTTCGGGATAATCTTTCCACTAGACGATGTATTCTCTCAAGGTCCTTAACCTCAAATGCCTCTCCCTGACATCTAGGACTCTATCAGGCCGTAGCTCAAGGACTCCTTGGCTAGGCATTACAACTTGCTGATCATCAAGTACATGATTTGGATTAGGTAGATACTTTTTCAAAAGGCTAACGTGAAATACATTATGAACCTTTAGGGTTGCGGGCAGCTGTAGTCTGTAAGCATTAGTTCCTAGGCACTTAGTGATCTTATAAGGTCCACAATACCTTGGACTTAGCTTCTTGTATTCTCCCAAGGACATTGAACTCTTTTTAGGGCGTACGTGGATGAAGACCATATCACCCTCAATGAAGGATCTGTCTTGCCGTTTCAAGTCTGCGTAAGCCTTCTGTCTATCCTTGGCGGCTTGGATGTCTTGTCTTATTGATTTGATTTGGTCATCCATGTTTTCCAACATCTGCTTTGAAGCTTCAACCCTCAAGGTTGGATCCGAGAAGCTCAAAGGAGTACGACAATCGTGCCCATATAATGCTTGGAAAGGGGTCATTTGGATACTTTGTTGGTAAGAAGCATTGTAGGCAAACTCAACCAGTGGCAAATATTGAATCCACTTTTTGGGTTTGCGGCAGCAGTATGCCCTAAGCATATCTTCAATGACTTGGTTGACTCGTTCCGTTTGACCATCAGTTTGGGGATGGTAAGCTGTACTAAAATAGAGTTGAGTCCCAATGGCCTCAAAGATAGCCCTCCAGAAGTGTGATGTGAAGAGAGAGTCACGATCACTAATGATTCTTTCGGGTAACCCATGCAGTTTGAATATTTCCTTGATGAATAATCTTGTGATGTCCGAGGCTTTATAGTTTGTCTTGATAGGGATGAGATGTGCAACTTTGGTGAGCATATCTACTACAACCATAATAGAGTTGTATCCTCCCTAAACTTGGGGTAGGCCAACAACAAAGTCCATACTAATGAATTCCCATTTCATTTGGAGAATGTCAAGTGGTTGCAATTTCCCTAGCATTTTGAAATGTTCTACCTTAAAGCATTGACAAGACAAACATTCCGTGACATATTTGAGAACTTCACCTTTGAGCCTATCCCAATAATAGCTCTTCCTAACCGCATTAAGGGTCTTGGCATAGCCATGATGTCCTAAGAAAGGGGAGTCATGGGCTTCCCAAAGTATCTTCTGCTTGAGAGATTGGCTTGCAGGGGTACATAATCTTGTCCTAAAGTAGACAAGTCCACTACTAACAGAGAATTCTTGATACTTCGTCTTAAGCTTTGGGTCTTGATCCTTGATGGGGATCTCCCTTAGCAATTTCTGGTAGATTGGGTCATGACATGCCTCTTCTCTAGCTAGCTCAAGGATTGGGTTGTTTGGCATTGATACCTTTGTGGCTAGAGATCTTGCTATTGATGGATCTTGCAAAATAAGAGAATTCAGAAATGCCTTGCGACTGAGTGCATCGGCAACTACATTCTCTTTTCCGGGCCTATATTTGATTTCAAAATCATACTCTTCCAGCACTTCGATCCATCGACGTTGCCTCATGTTAAGCTCATTCTGGATAAAGATCCATTTAAGGCTCTTGTGGTTTGTCACTAAGGCAAATTTGTTACCCAGCAAGTAATGTCTCCAAAGTTTGAGATCATGGATGATAGCCAACAGCTCCAGATTGTGGGTAGCATAATTCATTTCATGGCTCTTCAATTTCCTTGAAGAATATGCTACAAGATAACCTTCTTGCATAAGCACACATCCTAAGGCAAGTGCGCTAGCATCAGTTACCACTTCAAACTCCTTACTAAGATCAAGAAGTTTCAGGATGGGTGTTGATACTAAGCTTTGCTTTAGCTTGTCGAATCTGGTATGTTTAGCAGGTGACCATACAATTGCTACTTGCTTCTTTAATAGATCAGTCAGAGGCGCTGTAATCAAAGCATAATCTTTCATGAAGATCCTATACCATCCTGTCAAACCAAGAAAGCTACGTATTTCTTTGACAGAAGTTGGTGTTGGCCATTCTAGAACGTCTCTGACCTTGGCTGGATCTACTGAAATTCCTTCCGCTGATATAATGAATCCCAGATATTCAATCTGCCACTTAAAAAATGCACACTTATTCTTCTTGGCATAAAGCTTGTGTGCTCTCATTGTTTCAAGAACAATGCGAAGTTGGGGTTCATGATCTTTTTCCTGCTTAGAGTAGACTAGGGTATCGTCAAAGAAGACGAGTACAAAGTCATCAAGATAGGTCCTAAAGATATCCTGCATTAACCTGTTGAAGGTAGCAGGAGCATTTGTTAGCCCGAATGATATCACTAAGAATTCAAAGTGACCATACTGTTGGAGTTCCCACATCTTGAATCTCTCTCTCTCTTGCTCTCTTGCTCCATCTGCCATAGCTCATACCTCTCTTGCTTCCACTTGCTTGTGCTTCCACTTGGGCTTCTCCCTTCAATCCCATCTATTACTTGCTTATAAAAGCATATTTTATTTTTGTGAAACTTATGTCAAAACTGGGCCACTCTTGTGCAAGTTGTAATATCTCTCGAAGTTAAATTAGAAAACCTACAATAGATGTGAGGGTTGCTAACAACCTCTATTCCTTTTTACTAGGTCCAATTAAACTAAGCCGTATGCATAAATTGAGACAAGGATTGGTCAAGAGCCACAAAAAGGGATGGGTTGCCTAACTTTAAGTGGGAAATCCTAATCCTAATCCTATTGCATGATAGGTAAAAAAGTAAATAGAGAGCTTTTTCTTGTGTGTGCAACTTTCTGAGCTTAAGCTTTTTTCTCCTTCTCTTGATTCCACCATAGCTTGTAAGAAAGAGAGAGAGAAAGAGATATTGAGGGAGTGTAAGAGTGAGAGAGTGTGAGGGGCTTGGACAATGAAGCCCTCTATTGCATTCAATTCATCTCCTTCTCTTCTTCTTCTTCTTCTCTATGCATTTTTATACTTCTTGAGGCATCCATATTCATTTGAGAGTGCAAGAGAGTGAGAGAGTGACGAAATGCAAAGGAGAAGCTTCTCCTCCTCTTTTGCTTGTCTATGTTCTTTTGGCAGTTTGAAGAGGAGCACAATGGTGGTGAATTGATGGCTTGGCTTGTAGGAAGCATTCAGTTGGATTGTGTAGCCATGTACTTTTCCCTTCGATGGTGGATTGCAAGAAGAAAGGCAAGTAAGAGTGAGTCAACTATAACTTCATTCTTTCTTGTCTTTCATGGAGAGAGAGAGAGAGAGAGAGAGAGAGAGAGAGAGAGAGAGAGAGAGAGAGAGAGAGAGAGAGAGAGAGAGAGAGAGAGAGAGAGAGAGAGAGAGAGAGAGAGAGAGAGAGATGGCTTGTAGTTAGAGTACAAACCAACTAAGTGAGAGGTAGCTGAGCCATAATGGAGTTGAAGCTCTTGAAAAAATAAGAGTTTCGTCCAATATTCCATCCTTGAACTCTTATTGGGGCCAACAACTTTATGCTTCCATCTCTCCTAATGATGATGGTGGTTCCCCCATTTTCTTGTATTATTTTAAAACAACTATGTATAGTGCATTCCAAGAGCAATTTCACATTATCTATAGGGCTTGCCTTTGGAGCAACCTAGATATTGCCCAATAGTAAATGAATAGCATTGGTTTCCCTTGTGTGCAACTTTGTGATCCTTTGTGCATATTGTAGATAGAGGAATAAATTTATTTAAGAAGAGTGGAGTAAGTGCTATTGTTGGATGGGGCAGTCCATAGTTTTTTTTATAAAAAGGATGCTAATAAATTGTTGCCACTAGGGATCAGACTCACACATGCCTAGAACATTCATCCCCCTTAGATCAAACAAATTGGTGTACTTAGGCATGCACATGTTTGAAACTTGGCAACCACCCATGCTAATGTTTGGGAAATGTTTTTTTACTGAATGATATACAAATGCTTCTCTACATACATTGAGGAGGCTTTTGACAATTTGAATTAGTTTTTTCTTCACGTTCTTGTAAAATTATAAATCAATGCTTTCTCAAGAAGGAAAAATTTCTCCTTGCACTATTTTGAGAAGGCTTTTTGAAAATTGGATTGGGCTTTAGGATGAAGCAAAACCATCATCTCCTAAGCCCTTAACCATGCATTGCAATGACCATCATTAAGCTATGGAGTATATCTCTAGATTATTGAAAACACTTTACCATGCACTGCAATGACCACCATTGAGGTATGGAGTATATGTCCATATTATTGAAGTCATCTATATGTCAAAATGAGTTCTAGACATTTTTCCATGTGGCAAAGGAAGCATTTTTTACTTGTTTTTCCTTACAATGTCCACCATCATATGCCTCTACTCAAGAAAGATCACATACCTAGCTAGGTGCGGTTGGCGGCAAGGGGTTGCTAGTTACTTAGCTAGGTATGTGGTCCCTCCTGAAAGAAGCTCGTGATGTTATCTGAATTCACAAAGTGAGAATGATTGTGGGAATCAACCTTTATTTTTGCAAGTGAGGATCCTATTATCACAAGGAGGGCATTCTTCAAGGTTACCTTTCTTTAGGAAAGGCAAAATTTTTCTAGTGCCTTTCGAGAGCATGGCCATGAAAAAAATGCATTTTAAAAATATTTTTAAATATATAAATGTTAAAAATCTATTATGTAAACTTAAAAGTTACAAGTCTCTACTAAACTAAAAGCACAAACCACATTGTAAGGCTTCAAAAATTATCATAAATGCAAGCTTGGACATTCTTTATTATATTAAGAAAACAATCTTGATGGATCAACACATGGTGTCAAAAGCAACAAGAAGAAAACCACTTTCTTATGTTGTCATCACATTGGGATTTCGATGCTCTTTCTAGCCATCCCAAGCAATGTACATGGCATCCCAATCCACATCACGAGGATTTTTCTCACCATTGTAGGATAAAAACATCAACATATTGAATGTCTCCAAAGTTAAGAAGTTTCTCTCAAGAGACTTAATTCTATTCATTTGAGAAAACCCTCTCTCATACTCCATTCTACTTGCAACAATCATTAGACAAGATTGCCAAAGTTTCTTCATTTCTCCATATAGTTGCTCCCAATTCTCATCAACTCCACATATTGCTCATGCCTCATGCACATGCCCTGGACAAATCCTTTTCAATTGGATCATGAAATCCTCATACTGCAAGTTTGGTGCGCAGATCGGACGCAGGTAGCTCACGTAGCGAATTCCCAAAGGTCCCCAAGAACAAAGCACTCTACTTTTTAGCACAAAAATCAATGTGAAAGCAAGCACGACATGAGACAAGAGACAAATTGGGTTGAATCTCCCCCATGCCTTGTGTGAGCGCTTCACAAAGCATGTATTTAATATATATTTTCAATCTTTTTGCTCAAAAATAGCCCAATTACAAAAATATGACAAGCTTTTAGCTTTTGAGTTTGCTTTCTACCAAAAATAGGAAAATAAAGCTAATGGACGGTGCCCAAAGAGTCTGGCACGCCCAATCTCAATGTTCAAATAAAAATAACATATCCAGGCGCATAAGCGCATACAAAATAATAATAAATAGTCGATGTCTCTATAGACATAATCAAAATATAGGCGTGGCGCCTATCAAAATATAGTCGAAAGATCGGAAACCCGCTAGACTCCAATGCTTTCCTCCGCCACTGCTGCTATCTCTACACATCAACTGAAGCATTCACAATCGTTAGTAAAATAACACAATTAAACCGACAAAAGTGAATACCTAGCAGTCTTCAGCTACATAAATAAATCAACTGGTTAGAAATAAATCCTAACCTTAATTTATTACGAGTGCGCACTCTAAACTCATAAACGTTTATTAATTTAATATGCATTTTGCGGAATCACCCGCTATGGAATCACCCATGTACACACTAAATTAATGAAACGCCCGAAAAGGACAGGCGTCCCCATCAACTTCTCGCACAAAGAATCCTCTTTGCGTATGAGCCCCGGTCATCTAAGTTTACGGAATCCACCGTAAAACCTCACGGAATCCACCGTGGAATATGCCTCCTGGCATCATACCCCCGGGGTGGGATAGCAATTGACCTCAATTGCTATTAGCTCAATGTGGAGCTAACAGAGTGGGGAAAGCATATAAGTCTCTAGCGTGCATCCATTGTGCTTCTTCTACAGGATGGTTCTTAAATTTCACGAGATATCTAGAGTACCTTCGGCCAGTTCTAGTGGTCATGTAGTCAGTGTCTATGATGGCTTCTGGTTCAAGGATTTCAGTCTCTTCTTCTAGTAAAGGTGGGTTTTCATAGACAGGGTGGATAGGTAATTGTCCTCTAAATGGTCTCAATAAACTAATATGAAATGTATTATGAATTTTCCAATGGGATGGCAGTTCTAACTTGAATGCATTGTCATTAATCTTATGAATGATTCTAAATGGTCCGTAGAATCTAGGGGCTAATTTAACAACTGGATGTCTATCGACACTTTGCAGTCTACGTTTTTCTATTCTAAGCCATACATAATCATCAATTTTGAAATTCATGGCTTGTCTTTTCTTGTTGGCTTGTTTGGTATATGATTGTTGGGCTTTAGCAATCATATCCTTTACCTCATCAAAAATAGTGTTATGCATAACAGCAATATCATCGGCACTCTGTATTCTATTAGACAAAGAGGCAACAGGTGTAGATAATCTATATCCATAAATAACTTCAAAAGGTGCTTTCTTTGTAGATGTGTGCGGTGTATTATTGTAAGCAAACTGTAATAAATGCAAATGAGTATCCCATGTCTGAGGTTTAGAGATAGTGTATGCACGTAAAAGATCTAAAATAGTGCTATTTGTGGCTTCTGTTTGTCCATTTGTTTCTGGATGAAATGCAGATGAGAAATCAATCTTTGTGCCTAGATTTGCAAACAGTGTAATCCAGAAATTATTACAAAATCTAGAATCTCTATCTGAAATAATCACTTTCGGCAATCCATGGTTAGTAAAAACAGTTTTCAAAAATAACTGTGCTGCTTGTGATGCTGTTAAAGTTTTCTTACATGCAATGAAATATGCTTGCTTACTAAATCTATCTACAATTGTCCAAATCATGTCATGATTAGATTTAGTATTTGGTAATCCAGTAATGAAATCCATAGATATATGTTCCCAAGGTTTAGATGGAATAGATAAAGGCATTAATAACCCATACTGTTTACCATGATGTCTTTTTATTCTTTGACAAATCAGACATTCAGAAACAAAATTAGACACATCTGCATCCATATGCGGCCAATAAAAATCTTCAGTTAACATGCGTAATGTAGAAATGATACCTCTATGACCTTGATATGGGGGACAATGAATTTCATTTAAAACAAAAGATCGGAATGGAATAGTAACACACAGTCTCTTTTCAAAGAACATGAATCCATCATTATATGACAATGAATCAACAGGAATGAAATTATTTTGAACTAATTTTTGCCAATCAGAATGAAAAGTAATATCCTGGTGATATGTGTCTTTCATAGCAATCAAAGAATCAAAAGATATGATAGAAATGTTATGAATTGCAGGTCTTCTACTCAATGCATCAGCAACTACATTTTCTTTTCCAGGTTGGTATTGAATGATAGGATGGAAACTTTGAATGAATGAAGCCCATTTGATATGGCGGTCAGAAATTTGGGGTTGGCTAAGTAGATGTCTAATGCTTTGCTGGTCGGTCTTTATCATGAATTCTGAACCCATTAGATAATGCTTCCATTGTTTCAATGCTTGGACAACTGCTAAGAGTTCCTTGTCATAGGTGGAATATTTGAGCTCAGAGGGTTTCAGCTTAGTACTAGAATATGCTATTGGATGGTTGTCTTGCATAAGCACGGCTCCTATTCCCGATCCGCTAGCATCAGTCACAACTAGAAAGGATGGTCTGTTAAAGTCAGGCAATTGTAGAACAGGGGCATTAGTCAATACACGTTTGAGTAAATCAAAGGATTTCTGCTGGTTTTCAGTCCATTGATAAACAATGCCTTTCTTAAGAAGTTTGGTCAGTGGTAAAGCAAGTAATGAGAAATTACGTACAAACTTCCTATAGAAACTAGCAAGACCAAGGAATGAGCGTAATTCATGTACATTTTTAGGAATAGGCCAATGCAATATTGCGTCAATTTTCTTAGGATCAACTTTTATTCCTTCTTTTGATACAATATGACCTAGATATTCTATTTCTGTCTTAAAGAATTCACTCTTGTCGGAATTTGCAAACAATTGATTTTCTTTCAGTAATTGAAAAACTAATGATAAATGCTCATAATGCTCTTTTTTTCACTTTGACTGAACACTAAAATATCATCAAAGAAAACAATCACACAATACTGATATTTTAGAAAAATACGGTTCATCATTCTACTGAAAGTGGCAGGTGCATTAGTTAATCCGAATGGCATAACTAAGAATTCGTAATGGCCAAACTGTGTCCTGAATGCAGTCTTAAATATGTCGGATCTATCTAGCCTCACCTGATGATATCCAGATTTAAGGTCAATTTTACTAAATATAAAAGATCCTTGCAGTTTGTCCATAAGGTCATCAACTCTAGGTATAGGATACCTATTCTTTACAGTGATCTTGTTTAATGCTCGGTAGTCAATACACATCCGATAAGTATTATTCTTTTTCTTGACTAAGAGCACAGGTGCACCGAATGGAGAACTGCTAGGTCGAATTAAACCTCTATTTAGTAATTCTTCTACTTGAGTCTGGATTTCTTTTTGCTCTATTTGATTGTGCCTATATGGGGCTTTGCAAGGTGGTTGTGTGCCAGGTATTAGGTCAATCTTATGGTCTTCTGGACGTGATGGAGGTAAACCTGGTGGTAGGTCTTCTGCAAAACAGTCCTTAAAATATGCAAGAAATTCCTTATGCCTAGGGTGTATATGAGTTTCTTTTGCGTGCAATTCATTCACCCAAATGAGATATGATTTAGTATTCTTGTGTAGTGCACGTTTTGCTTGAGTATGCGAAAGCAGTGGAAACATATGAGATGCATGCATACCAAATAATGTAATAGATTTTCCTTGAAAATTAATATTCATTGTGTGTGTGGAATAATCTATATTGGGATTATGTTGGTGTCTCCATGGCATTCCTAGAATAATGTCGCTAGACTGTAATGGGACAACTAAGAAATTTCTTCTTTCAATATATGGACCAATTTGAATTTCTAAATTTTGAACTTCTTGTGTGCCATTGTACCTAGTGCCTAAAAATGCAGCCTTTATGCGATAGTGCGTAGGTACAGTATGCAATTTCAATTCCTTTACCAATTTTGCTGAAATAAAATCATGCGTACTACCGTCATCATGCAATATAGTTCTTTCTTTTCCATGTACCATACATTTCATAGTCAACAATGAATGTAAAGTAGGCATACCTGGTAAAGTGTCGGAAGTAGTAGTAGGATCATCTTCTTCTTCAGTGAAGTCCGGCATATCCTCATGCTCGTCCTCGTCCATAGCTCCAAGGTAGTTGATATGTGCTGATGGCTTCTTTGAATGACAATTTGCTGCGAGATGGCCTGGCTGGTGACACTTGTAACATACGATAGGCTTGGCTTTGGTCACATTATTTGCAATGGCTGGGAGTCTGGGTATATTTGGATTTGCTTGTTGGATAGGCTTAGGATTTGGATTGACAGTGGATGGTAATGCAGGTGGTTTAGGCCAATTCTTGCGGAAAGATGGTGATAAAAAACGTCCTGGATTAAACCTTCTGAAATTTGAATTGAATTGTTTAGATCCATAATTACCATTTGCTTGGAATGGCTGTGGTCGTCGATCTCTTCCGCGTAACTTATCTTCAGTGTCGTGAGCTAAGGAGATGGCATCTTCAAGAGTAGCAGGCTTGAACATATTCACCTCAGCGTAGTAATGTCCAAGAAGTCCAGACATGTACTTCCGCTTATGGGTCGTCTCTGGTACGTCTTCAAGCATGCGTAGCTGTAGAAGTGCATTCCAAAAACGCTCTGTATACTGTGGAATAGGCTCACGGTCGCGTTGTTGAAGTAAATCCCATTGCTTGATTGCCTTCTCATGAAATTGCGGTGGTAGAAAATTTTGCATGAACTTCTTCTTAAAATCTTCCCATGTAGCAGGACATTCTATGCTCTTGCGGACGACAGTCCACCAAAGTGATGCTCTATCTATCAGATGATTAGTAACACACTTGATTTTATCTTTCTCAGGATAAGTTTCCTCATGGAAATAGTCGTCAAACTGGCTAATGAATGATAAAACAGTCTTTCCTTCTCTTATGCCATTGAAAGTGCGAAACTTGAAACTTCGTTTACTTATCTTGGATTCCTTGCGAATGGTTTGTGCTTCAAGAGTGGCGTCGATGGTACGGCGTATCAAATCTTCAGCTTGAGGTTCTTCTTTATTAGTGGACGCTCCTTGTAGCTTTGTCAATTGCGCTTGCAAGGCTTGCCTAGCTCTTCGCTCTTCGTCCAATTGCAGCATGATAAGATCCAGCTTTTGTTCCATGGTAGGCTCGGGTAGATCGTCTTCAGCCATAGGATCATCCATAAGTGGGGTAGTCATCCTGTAAAACTCAACAAACCTTTCTCACTCAAAATCAGTTAGCGGGATGAGCGTAGCTCAAATTTGGGGTTACAAGGCTATGTATTTTGGGTATTTTCTTCTTCAATTTTTAGAAATTCTGAAATATTTCTGTCTCCGTTGGCTGAAAGTACTTCAACGAACTTGTAGATAGGTAAAACAGCTTGCTGCGAACAACTTTCCAGTTCTGAGTTTTTGCAAACGAACAAGTCTTCTAGGAGTTTCGAGCGTTAGTCAGTTCTGATTTAGTCTGACTTGCAGAGTTGCAGACTTAACAGACTTGCAGGGTTGTTGACTTGCTGAACTTAGCTGATTTGCAAGACTTGCAGGACTTGATTCCAAGTGACTTACTGAACTTGACTTCTGGAGCGCAGGACCCGGAGTTTACAGACTTGTTTGCCCAGTGTGACTTGATGAAAGTTGTGTGACTTAGCTTAAGTAACTAAGCTTAAGTTTAATAAGCTTAGTAACTTAGGCTTAATGAAGAAGAAGAGCCGTCAGAAAACGGCGCAAATCGTGGAGGACAAGAATATGTCTTTGATGACGTCGCGCAAATTTCGGACATCCTCAGACAGCACGTCGACAAGTTTTGGGGACTTCTTTAATTCCTTAAGCTTTTAAACTTCAAGACTAAGCTTTTTTGAAGCAAAAGTTATGGCTTCTTACTGTATTATCCACGATTTTAGTGAAGAAGATGTTTGCGTGGTCCTCCGCCGACAGAGAGTGGTCCTTCGCGATCTGAGAGTGGAAACAGGGGTTCTTGATCGCCAGAAGTCAGCCTGTATCGACGGTTCGCGACGAGATTGACTGTAGAGGCCGTTTGTTCCTGGAGCTCCGCCTTCGCCCGAGATTGGTAGCGATTGGAAGCCCTTGATCTCTGCTCCGCTCTGATACCACTGGTGCGCAGATCGGACGCAGGTAGCTCACGTAGCGAATTCCCAAAGGTCCCCAAGAACAAAGCACTCTACTTTTTAGCACAAAAATCAATGTGAAAGCAAGCACGACATGAGACAAGAGACAAATTGGGTTGAATCTCCCCCATGCCTTGTGTGAGCGCTTCACAAAGCATGTATTTAATATATATTTTCAATCTTTTTGCTCAAAAATAGCCCAATTACAAAAATATGACAAGCTTTTAGCTTTTGAGTTTGCTTTCTACCAAAAATAGGAAAATAAAGCTAATGGACGGTGCCCAAAGAGTCTGGCACGCCCAATCTCAATGTTCAAATAAAAATAACATATCCAGGCGCATAAGCGCATACAAAATAATAATAAATAGTCGATGTCTCTATAGACATAATCAAAATATAGGCGTGGCGCCTATCAAAATATAGTCGAAAGATCGGAAACCCGCTAGACTCCAATGCTTTCCTCCGCCACTGCTGCTATCTCTACACATCAACTGAAGCATTCACAATCGTTAGTAAAATAACACAATTAAACCGACAAAAGTGAATACCTAGCAGTCTTCAGCTACATAAATAAATCAACTGGTTAGAAATAAATCCTAACCTTAATTTATTACGAGTGCGCACTCTAAACTCATAAACGTTTATTAATTTAATATGCATTTTGCGGAATCACCCGCTATGGAATCACCCATGTACACACTAAATTAATGAAACGCCCGAAAAGGACAGGCGTCCCCATCAACTTCTCGCACAAAGAATCCTCTTTGCGTATGAGCCCCGGTCATCTAAGTTTACGGAATCCACCGTAAAACCTCACGGAATCCACCGTGGAATATGCCTCCTGGCATCAAAGTTACATGCATTCACATAAACTAAGTCCCCGATTTTTCCTAACAAAATAGACATCCAAATCCTTCCCATTGCAAGCATTGCCTTGTGCTCAATAGGATAGTCTTTTGGACTAAATACTTTTGCTACTTTAAAGAGTTTTATGTCTTTGAATTGTAGACACAAGGATGATATAATTTTTCCAACAAATTGTCTACCCATAGATATGCAACTCTCCCAAGAGTTTACATTGCCACTTGCATCCTTATCTCCTGATGAAAAAGTGTGAAGAGCATGCACTTCTTGTCCATATGCATCAAATGTATAACAGGGATATCCATCATTGGATTTTTCAACAAAGGATGTGAATTGTTGTTCTCCAATGCCAAATACATCTCCAAGAAACCTTGTCTCCAATGTCTCCATTGTCACTACAAGCTCAATGCTAGTGGAAGTCACATCAACATTCTTGCTTTGGAATTTTAGATTAAGCATGTTTAAATAATGAAATACATCTGCAACAATGTGTAGAAAGAATTGTATCTTGAAAGATGTAAGAAAGTCATACAACTCATGACTTTCTAACTTCAAAAGATGCAATAAGGCAAGCATAAGTTTTACAAACCTTAGTGCAACATCACCTCTGAAAGCCAAGGAATATCATGCATTCTCAAAACCTCTTGCACAAGCAACTCAAAGGCATTGGCAAGCTCTTTCTGCTCCTTATGGCATTTATAAGAGCTTCTAACCCACTTGTATGCTTTTTTAATAATCTTTTCCAAAAGTTTAAAAATAGGAAATGACTCCAATGCATCCTTGTCAACTAGTGCCTCTCTATGTACAATGTAATGCACACCCACCAAATGGGGAACTTCCCTTGCAAACTAAGTCACAAGGCCATTTCGACAACCAGTCATTACAGTACATCCATCACTTGCAAAACCAACAAGTTTTGCCTTAGGCAACTCAAGCTCCAAGAGGTATGATGTAAGACTTGCATACAATGCATCTGTGAAACAATCTACTATCTCCAATGGTCTCATAAATCGATTGCAAATGGACCCATTCCCTTTTTTAGTATGATATGTGATACATACAATCATTCTATGATTACATGATATGTATGTGCTTTCATCAGCCATTATTGAGAAGTATGGACTTTCCTTTAGTTCAACATTGATCTTATCATAATACACATTATGACAAGATGTGAGAAAAAGCTTTGCAGCATATGAAGATGTGTATGCACCATAAGAGTTCACTATCAGTGCATTCAACACATTATAGAAAACTAGTTCCTCAATATTTGCCTCAAAGTTAGAAATAGGGTTTTCTCTCAAAGCAATTGCATGCATCTTTTGAAGAAGTAATTTGATGCGAGATATCCTTTTTTCCTCTTCACTATCATGCAAAACTTGCACATGCTTTTCAATGGGCAAAGTGGTCCTTTTTTGCTTTTCAAACCACATTTGCTTTGCCTTTTTATGCTCTTTTGACTATTGATGGCCTTCTAGATTAGGTCTTTGAACATTCTTTCTACCTGTTGTGCCAAAAGAATTTTGCATTTTGAAGTGTGTACACCAAAGACAATGTATTCTTTGTTGCCCCTCATCATCATAAGATGAGTAACTCCATTCATAATACACCTTCTAGTGCTCCTTATAAGTCTGAATACCTTTCTGCTTTTTGGGAGGCTTTTCATTTGTCCTTTGCCCATGCATAGCATATTGGGCTCAAATCTCATGAATATTATTTAATGCATCTTCAAGAGGAGAAGCTAAATCCACATTATTTGGAGGTAATCCATCTCCACCATCATCAATCACACTTTGCAATGGCATATTCAAATCCAAACTTGTTGATATATTAGCATTAAATGCATCATCACATGTCATACCATCACTGCTAGCATTTTGCAAAGAGCTTGCATTCCATACATGATCATTTCCCGCATCATTAAAAATAACCTCACATGTAGCATTGTGTGACATTTCCAAGTGCATATTTGTTGTATCTATAACGCATTCACCGTGCATACCATCACTTGAATTTCTGACATCTGTGTTGCATATTTCAGCATGCAATGTCATGGCTGATGTATCTACATCATCATTTTGACTTGCATGAGAATTAATCGAATTCGATGATGATCCCACAATGTCCCTTTGTGCAATTCTCTTTCGAGAGAATGCACTAGAAATACTCAATTGTAGAGTATCTCTCTTTGGCTGACCAGGACCCATAATCTGGAGAAAGACATATAGCTTATATGCTATCATTAATCAATACACAAAACTACACAACAATGGTACTAGACTTAGCACGCACGCGTGCACACACACACGCACGCACGCGTGCGCGCGCACACACACACGCACTCGTGTGTGTGTGTGCAAAAAAGAAAATGCATAAACATAGATGAATAACTCAAAGAGAGATGTCATATGTGCACCTACCTTGATAAGTGGAGTTGCAACTGGAAGTGTGGAATCTTGATGCTAAAGCTTCGGAGTCTGCTTCTCTTGAGAAACGACACACGAGGACTGCTATAGATTGTCAAACCTCTTGCATTCTCAAAATGAATATCACTCGAGAGTTGGGAGTTGGGACTTGGAACTTCGAGTTTGAGGTTACTCTGGCAATTTTATAAAGGATTTATTTGAGTTTTTGAAAATTTTAAAATGTGGAAAATGAGTGGCCACATTCATGCAACATTGTGATGGCAAGTGGCAAGGTTACCTGAAACTTGAAAGGACGGTGGGCCGTTGGAGCACGCATCGGGCAAACATTGGTGACTAGGGATGGGAGTCGGGCGAGGGGTGATGCAGACGTTAGGCGGGCGTCGTAGTCAAGCGGCTGGGCGGCGTAGTCGAGCGAGTGGAGGGTGATGCAGACGTCAGGTAGGGGGTGACGCAATGACGCACTACAACACTCGTCAGCTCTAGAGGCTGGAGCAATAGTCGAGCGGACCGCTCGCGAGTCGCGTCTTGTGAGTTGTAACATGACTCATGAGTCGTCATAGGAGAGCCGAGGTGGTGGCGGCAACGAGCTCTTGTGCAGTGTGGACTCGTAGTCGTAGGCTGTCAACATCCATGTGACTTGTGAGTCGTGACAAATCCCTAAAAGTTGAGTCGTCTAGGACCGTTCGAGGAGAGGATGATAGATTATTATAAATTATGATAATATTTTAATAATAATACTAATTATTTTTTAAAAAATATATGCCTTTCATAGGCAAGGTTATTATATTTTTACCTTTCTTTGAGAAGGGCAATTTTTTCATTTTGCCTTTCACAAGAAGTTTTGATTTATTTTCTAATTTCTTTAGCAATGAAAATTACAATTGGAAAAGTGTGGCAAGTTGCAAATCCTTGGTGGGAATTTGTCTAAGACTTCTTGTGTGTGGGAAGAGACTCCTAGAGGATGATTGTGGTGTCTAAAACTTCTCGTGTGTGGGAAAATACGATTCCCAGAGGATGGCCGTCTCTCTTTCATCAGTCGTGTGAAGGAAGGCGTTGCAGCAGAGAGACAGTGAGCTCTCAGCCAATCCCTTCGTTCTAATAGCACGGCTATGGCGGCCCAGCCGCGGCCCCTTCCAACACTTTCTTCGATCGGCAAATCTTCCCCTCCTTCCATCTTCTGTCTCTCCTTCAACCAGGATCACTCCTCCATCGCTTGTGGCACCGCACTCGGCTTTCGCGTCTTCAATTCCGACCCTGTGATCGAGGTCTTCCGCAGGGATTTCTTGGATGACTCGACAACTGCGGGAGTAGGAGGTAATACCTCTTCCTTGCGCAGGTTTCATCGAAGGGCGGGAGAGGACAGAGTGCAATTGACACCATCAGAAGGCCGTAACAGCGATAATGGCTGTGGCAGATTGGGAGCTCTGCAGGATGAAGATACGTCAAATCAGAACGGGTTGGGACGAGGATTGGAAAACCGAGAGGCAGGGGATGGAGAAGCATCACACCCGTATGGCCTGATTGGAGATGAAATTTTGGTTTGTGGGGAAGGTGCAGCTGATGACAGGGAAAGGATTGAACTGAACGATGCAGGAGTGCGAGGAAAGGAAGACGTAATGGTGGCTTCAAGAAGTGATGGAGATGGTGAAGCGCACAGCGTAACCAGAGGCAGTCCATCTTTAGACAGTGGAACTGGACAAGAGGAATCTGTCCATGAGAGAGGAGAAGCAACAGGCTATGTCAAGATTGGTGTGAAAAAAGGTAAACGGTTACAAGGACTGCAAGGGGGGAGTTCGCAGAGAAATGGCAATCAGAGAGGCCAGAGGCTGCACGGCACATGGCAAAATGGAAATGCAGTTCTAGCAGCATCTTTTCTCAGCAGTGAAGAACGAGAAGAACTGCCAAAAGTAGGCTTGGAGACACAAGAAATATCAAAAGTTGGAAATGCTGACGGCTTTACCATCGTTGAAATGCTCTTCAATACTAGTTGCTATGCACTAGTCTGTCCCAAGATTTCATCCAACAAGGTCATCTTATGGGACGATCATCGTGGCCTGTGTGTACGAGAGTTCCTGTTTTATAATGCTGTAAAGGCTGTGAGGATGAGGTACGACCGTATTGCCATAGTCCTGGAGCACAGGATTTACGTGTACAATATTCCCGATTTCCACTTGGTCCATCAGGTCCAGACCATGGCAAACCCTAAGGGCATGTGTGCCCTCTCCACGATGTCTGATTCTTGTGTAATGGTCTGTCCTGGACTTGCCCAGGGGGAGGTACGCGTTGAGCTATATAACAAGAAAAAGACAAGGTTGTTCCAGGCGCATGACTCCAACATAGCCTGCATCTCTTTATGTCCAAATGGGTCAGTTCTGGCAACAGCAAGCACAAGGGGGACACTGATACGCCTGTTCAACACATTTGATGGCACCCAACTCCAGGAGGTACATTCATCCTACTTTTAAGATGTACATTTACCTTGTAAATCCATATTCAATGCACATTTGATGGCATTCCCTCTTCAAGAGGTTCATTCATCTCTCAAAGTGTTCATTGCACAAGATATAGACCTGGGTATGCATCTACCTGTTCCATCAAATAGGATCTTGCAATTGACAATATTTACTAGGACCAGAAGTAGCTTGAACTCTGCTTAAGAGTGCAGTAACTTATACAGTCATACTGGTGGCCTGTGTTTTGATGTTAAGTATTCTGTTGGTGGCTGCAAGATTGTTTTTCTATCAGGGGCCATTCATTAGAGATTTTTGGTTGTAGGAAAGAGGTTTGATGGGCAGAGACTCGTGGGCAGATATTGTAAGAACTTGATGGTAGACTGCCTTGTGTGAATCTGAAGAGGTGCAAAATGGTTGGCAAAGTTCCATGTTAGCAAGGAAGAGTCATTTGGGTTTAGCATAGATAGCTTGAATCTCAGGTTTTGTGTAGGAGCTTTGTTGTTTTCTGAGAGAGTAATGTTAGACTGTTTGTGACCATAAAAGAATGACTTAACAATTTCACCTCAAGTTGGTTTGAAGTTAAGCTAGGTATGTTGTTAACGTGAGAGGTCAAGCTATACAGGTTTGACCACTAGTTTTGTGATACATTTAGTTTTTTGAATGTCCCTAACATTTTGAAGCCTTGGTCTTTGTTTCTGACTTTGCAGCTTCGGAGAGGTGCTGACCAAGCTGACATATATAGCATGTCATTCTCCAGCAATAGTCATTGGCTGGCAATTTCTAGCAACAAGGGAACAATTCATGTGTTTTGTTTGAAAGAACCATGGCTAAATCGGGAAAAGTGGGAGGTAGATGGATCACGAATTGCTTCCAATACTGGCTATATCAGTTTTCCTGACATGTCACCTAGTCTTTCTCCAAGCTTGTCATCAAGTATTAGTAGTGGGTTGGAGTTTGCTCGTTCATCACTGATGTCACTGGGTCATTCAAACACAGTTTCATCTTTGGCCTTTATCAAAGGTGTGATAGTATGTGGTACTTAACTATTTGCAAGCTTTATTCTAATGGTTTTCACAATTCAAGGGATTTCTTTTTCTCTGAGATAATTGGAACTTGGGTGTTTGTGGTTGCGTAGGTGTGCTTCCCAGCTATTTCAGCTCTGAATGGTCACTTGCTCAGTTTCACCTACCTGAAAATACCCATTCTATTGTATGTTTTGGAGCACAAAGAAATAGTGTCATAGTTCTCTGCTCAAATGGAAGGTTAGAAAGTGCAGTGTCTTGTTTTTCTCTTCTGGGTGGTTGTATAAGACTGGCTTGCAGTCAAAGATGAAGAATTGAGGTGCTGATGAATCACTAACATAAGCTACTGTGTTCTCCCCCCCCCCCCCCCCCCCCCCCCCCTCAAAACCTTGTTGGCAGTTACTATAAGTGTTCATTTGATGTCATTCGTGGCGGTGAGATGGTTTTGGAACAGTCTGCGCAGCTATTGGATCCCCAATGAAGGTTTTCAATGGAAATCCTGTGTTCATATGACAATTTTGAAGGTATACCCATGTGGTTGCATTGTTCTGAGTAGAGAGGAAACTTACATCTTCACTTTTGTTGTTTTAATCATACTTGAGTAATTTTTGGAACAGTGTGCAGGTAGTGTCCAGCTTCTGTATATTGGATGCCCTGAAGTTCCATATCATGCGAAAAGGGGGACTGGTCAATTGTGAATAAGATACAGACTTTTGAGTATTGGTGAATCGTGCTGAAAAACAGTTTGACATCAGGATGAACTCTGTCATCATATCCATATTGCAGCATGGTAATACTTATTTCATTGTACAAGGTGGACAGGACTGCCAGTTTGAGCAGAATGACAGGGTCTACGGTTATTTTGAGGCTTTGGGAACAACATTCCTTGTTCTTCAGTATCGTGTGCTTTCTTACAAATGGTTGTGGCATACAGTGGTTAGTATGCTCTGTATAACCTTGTTTTAACATTGTATTCTATTTATTTACCGGATTTGACCTTCACATGTAGCTAAGAGTGAGATAACCGTAGATCGGTCTGGATTTTTTCTCAGGCATGCGAGGCCAGGGTGGAAGACACATCTTTGGCTTTGTTTTGACTGCAAGTTTGGGCAATTTACATTTGCAAGTACTAAATTATGTTAACGTTGCATCAGAATAAGGAGAGCTATGATCTGAAGTGGCTATAGCAAATAATTGAGTTGTACTACTATCTGAAGAAGCATGGCACACTTTCACTTGCCATAATAAAATCAAAGGTTGTAGCATCAATGTAAACAATCATGCGACTGATCGTTTATTTCACAAAGCATGCTACATTTTCAAACAAAGTTAATTTTAGTTATCTGTTTGTCTCTGAATCAAGCTGTAAATCCATTTGGCACACGTCAATAAAATGGTTATGTAAGATGCATGAACCGACAAAATGGAGTCCAATTAGCATTGTGCACTTGGTAATCTCAAATAGTTTTCTCACAGTACTCATCAATTTCAGATACTTGATTTAGCCTTAAAATTCATGATCTTTTATCAAACACTAAGAATGGGCCTAGAGATACGATATTGGCCACTAGGAAAGCCGGTGGCTGTGATGTTAAACAAGAACTGGTTGTGTTTAGAGTCAAGATGGTTAAGTGCTCAAATTGCTAGGTTACATACAACTAAGCTTCACAATTCTATAAGCAACCAAGGTATTGAGGTTCTTTGTATATGTCACTTGTTGGTCTGTAGAAAACAGAAATAGAAAAGACCATTGTTGGTAATATACTTACATGCAAGACCTGATACAATTTGCAAACATGGCTATCAACCAGGCAACCGTTTTTGAACCATGTGAGCCAGCAAGAGAGTAGGCAGGGCAACCATTTTTAAACCATGTGAGCCAGCAAGAGAGTAGGTGGGTGTGCCCATTTCAGCATCATTCACATGTGATTAAGATGTACACATAAGCACGTGATTTAGAGAATCCATGCATGCCCAAGCAGTGAAGGAAATCACCTCCTTGATACCCACTTTGACAAGACATGCATATACCTCCACAACAAGCATAGCTCTCTTTTGTCTCCTCAACAAAATACATGGCTTTCCAAACAATAGCTTTAACATGAAGAGGAAGAGAAGCTCACTTAGGGTAAAGGGGCTGATAAAGTCATTCCCCTCAAAAGGAATACACACCCCACCCCAATGGAGTGACAATTTTGCAAAAAGCTTGTAGCTTTTTTAGCTACTTAATATTATGATATAATATTTTTAAAATTACAAATGATCTAATTGTGAGTCAAACAATTGAGCCTTGTAAATCTTTTAATATTTTGTATTTTGCAAAACTTTTAAGCAATGCATCCTTGAGTGTCATTCTACTAGTCCCTCATTGTCACTCTTTTGTGAAGTCTCAAAGCTACTTGAAAAAAATGTTAAAATTCCCCAATCTTGTTTCTCTGAGCTCCATATGATATAGATAGTTTGACTACTTAAAAATATTTAAAGAACTCACTTGGAAAAAAAGGTTATGATGGAGGATCGTTAGATGATACTCTATTGGTGCCTTTACCCTAGTGAAAGGTTGGTGGTGCATACTACAAGCAAGGTGTACATGGTGAAGATAGCTTATAAGGAAGACATGCAAAAGATCTCTTGTAGTCCTTGTTTAGCTCTTGAAAGTTTTGTATGTAGGATTCTTAACAATTAGTGCATACATGTCTCACATTCCTTGCCTTGCGAAAGTGGAAAACAAAGATATTACACATTGATATGGCATTGTTTCCAAAGTGTTTATCTTGAAAATTTGGTGGGGATTTTTGGGCTAAGCTACTTAACTTTTTCTTTAATGTGCCATGTCCTTCCTTTGACAAGTGCTACTTTTTAGTTGTTTAAGAGCCTTGGAATTTAGGCTTGCGTCATGATAGATTCTTTCTAAGCATCCATACAAGCCACATCAAGTCTCCACTAAAAGCTCTAGGTCTACTTACCATGGCCACGAAGACCACTTCAAGCTTCAAGTCAAGCCTATGCTTCAAGGCAAAAGATTCACTTCAAGCCATGGCCACCAAACCAAACCACCTCTCCAAGGCAAGCCCAACGCCAATAAGAGGAGTACAACTTAAATAGCAAGGCCACCACCTTGGGAGCCAAACTTTCAATATCCAAGATTAAAAGACATCAATCTATAGAAATAAAATATAATGCTATAGGGAGTTATCATTGTTTTTTAAGGTTTTCTTATGAATAGGGAAGTCTCGCCATGTCCAATACCTAATATTACTTTTTTACTCACTCTTAATAAGAAATGGTCTAGTAGTGAGAAACATAGGCCTTATTAAGATTTCTAGGTTTGAACAAGTGCAATATCTTTTGTGAACATGCAAATTTAATAAATGCATAAGCTCTTACGTGTGTGCACCAAAGAATGTGATTCATCTCATCCTCCTATTGAATCTCCCTTAGCACTTTTCATGACATCTATGTTTGGGAATGCCAACTTTCAATTCTTTCCTTGCTTTTCCTTAGTGGGAAAAAAATGCATTGTGCTAATTCTAAGAATATAAGTAGAAATAGAATTTCTTGAGTATCTTAGGAGTAAATTGGTTATATTATGTGTATGAAGGATTTGCATATTGACATCTCAATCTTGATTGGCTCTTCGAAGGTGAATAAGACATTCCACTTGGTAGTGTGAAGAGAAGGCTATGCTTTCATAGTTCTAGTGTCAAGGTGAAAGAAAGTCTAGGCATGGTTTTGTTAGAGGTGATTCTATTGGTTCATGCATTCCTCATGTCCCCTGTAATAATGATATAGATAATAATTAAAAATTTAGTGAAATGAAGGGTACCAAACTAGGTGAAACAATGTGAAAATTGAGGAAAGAAAAGTGCTTCTAAAATAGGATAGCTTTAAGAAGCCTTATATAAGTTTATGCTATAAAATATGTGGCAAAGTTCAAGTTTAGACATTAGACAGTGAGGTGAGTTGTTTTCTAAATCAAAAACTTCTATAGTTGGTCGGGTGAATATCTTTTATGAGACTCGTAAAGATATAGAACCTTAATTTTTTTTGTTTTTAAACTTATGCTTATAAAATTTTCTTGATAATAAAGTTGCAAAAGCATACAATGAAGGATAGTTCAATCATGGTAATGAAGAAAAATCATATGATTGAAGTAAATCATGAAATTCATAATATCAAAGCTTAACATCTACAAAATTGCCATAGACATTAGTTACCCCCCTCCCCCTACACATCTCATCATCAATGACTACACAATGGTGTGTATTTCTTGTAGCATCTTAGGATCTTAATGATTGAAGTGATAAAGCTTCATATTTGAGGAATTTGTAAAGATTATTCACAATAATCAAAGCTCAATGTCTACATAATTGCCATTGACATAAGTTACCCCCTCCCCCTACACATCTCATCATCGACATCTACACAATGGCCATTGACATAAGTTACCCCCCTCCCCCTACACATCTCATCATTGAAGTCTACACAATTGCCATTGATCTCTCTCTCTCCCCACATGGTGTGGTTTTCTTTTAGAATCTCACGATCTTAATGATTAAAGTGATAAAGATTCATATTTGAGGAATTTGTAAAGATTCTTAAGTTGCACATATACCAAATTATGCAAACCTCTTTTCCACGCAATCCATGTATCCACATGCCCTCCAAAAGTGACATCATTATACATGTAAATTGCAATTCTAGAAAGCTTCAAAACACATGTTAAAAAAACCATTACTTGTATCCTTGGAGCCTTTCACTTAAACAAAGAATTTTTTTCTCTTCAAAATGCTATAATTTTAGGGTTTGATCGCCATTTTTGGATTTATCTTGATGTATTTGGCTTAGATAATGTGTAGGTGCAATACAATGTTGTAAGGAAGCTAATACCTAGCTTAAAGAGTATATTTATTCTAGCGAGTTTTATTATAAGAGCGAAATTCTCTCCCTCATGTCACTATCTTGTGGATGATTTAGATCTCTATGCTAAGAGAAATTAGTGTTTTAAAAATAGATTTCTATTTTCTTATATCTATTATTTTATCATTGATGAAAAATGAAGTCTTTGAGTGATAATCATAACTTTGGAATTGATTCTTATTATAGTAGTCAGCTTTGAGTACATCATAGTTTCCATATTCTCTTCTAAAAATCTAATTGTAGCTAAATTTAGCCATTTGTGTTACCAAAACAAGCATATCAAATCTATATTCATATACATAGTGCGTACATGAGTTGATATGTAGCTCACACCACAAATTTGTGCATGGCATTTCAATGGCAATAGAAGGAGAGCTTGATGACCATGCATGCATCACAATATAATCTTGATTCAATTCCACCCTAGTCAGTATCCTCTCTTGCATTAGTGGCAAACATGATGGTCAATATTGCATTGGGAAATAATCTAGCTATATTGTCTATTGCATTAGTGGAAAAACATGATGGTTATCATTGCATTAAGAAATAAGTAAGCTAAAATCATGATGGTTATCGTTGCATTAGGAGGCTAAACTGAAAGAGGATCATAAACATTTAGACAAGAAGATTGTGATCATTCTACTAGCAATAAAGCCTTAATATCCCTTTGTTTGTTTGAATTTAGTACCACAAGTTGATGAGATACTTGGTAGGGCCTTGGCTAAGGACAATAAGCCTTTGCTTCAACATTTCCATGAGAAGAACTATTGCCGTGGTCCAAATTATAGCTTGTGCTAGGTAAGTGAACTTGATGTGTCATCAAGACTCAAAAGACTTGGTAATCCTAAGTTCTATGATGGTTAGTGATGTAATTACATAAGCATTTATTAAATCACACGTATTAGAATCACTTAAGGTCTTACTCAAGTATTTTGAAAATGGAGCTCCTTGAGTATCTTAATTCGAGGTTAATTATTGTAACACATTACTTGAGATATGCATTCATATAATTGTTTATTAATGTAGTTTATGGTTTTGTATCTTTGCAGTAATGCCTATTATTTGAATCCTAACCTAGATAAGCGTGAGTGGGCACTTATATTTGGGGCTCTATCTCTTTTTGCTGTTCTACTTCCTTCATTTCACAATTTTTGAGTATGGTCCATCATAGCTGCTTTCACCACAACAGATACAACATGGTACATGTTCATTACATCCCTTATACATGGACATGTACCAACTATGCCTTTTATTTAGTTTGTTATAATCTAAAATAAAAGATAATAGATTATCATATTTTATTTTAAAGTAGATTTTCAATATTGCACTTTTTGCACTCAAAAGAGAGATTTCAAATATTGGCACTCATCGTTTAGAACTGAGACTTGTATTGAAGTGCTATGTTTTAATAATATGTAGGTATAGTACAAGGTCACACTAAAGCATGTGAGTCTTATGAAGATAAATGTCTTTGATGTGGTGCTTTATGTACATTATATTATGCATGAAAGAAGAATAAAAAAATAGCAAGAAAACATTTTGGGTCTCAATCTCTATTCTTGTGTTCTTGAGTGAGCTTCCTCTTGTGTCTATAGTGTGTGCTTGGCACGACAACTCAAGAAAGTCCCCTTACCACATGATTTGTGACATGGTATTAGAGTCACACCCCTAAGAGAGGTTGGTTCTGAAGGCTAGAGGTAAGGATTCGAGCAAGCAATGGGCAAGAAACTCTTCCATTCTTTCACTCCTTCTCTTGGATAATGCCTATGGAGGCACCAAAAGTAGGGTAGATGAAAAATATTAGATTGCTATGAGATTTGGTGTGCAAGCAGAGCACTATATATTTCACAAATATACAACAATTATACCTTTTAGGTCTTTTTGTTGTTTTTTGGCTATCTGAGGCCATTTAGAGACCTATTTTAGACCCATAAGGTTGTGGATAATAGTTTCAAGGTACACTGCGATTTCAGTTGTGTTAATCGAAAGTGGATGCATAGGTTACACATTTTGTGTCAATCGAAAGTGGATGCACAGGTTTCAAATTTTGAATCTATATGTTCTAAGGTGTTTCTCAAGAGGGAAACACAAGTTTTATCCGTAACATGTTGTAGATTATATGTATTGTTGAATAGTCAGTGAAAAATGCTGCTTGGTATGTTGCTGTGCACTTTTTATGAAATATTGTAGAAGACTTGCTTACTACTTTGTATTAATTTTGTGATAATGACAGAGAACAATTAAAACCCCATCATTGAGAAGTTGGGAAATGACAACTATCCATCATGGAAGTTTTGAATAATAAACTTTCTTATTGGAAAAGACCTCTACAAGTTTGTTTCAGGTATAGAAAAGGAGCCAGAGCTACGTAATCTAGTGATTGCAAACGAATTAAAGGCGTGGAAATAATGATATGAAAATGAAAAATGTATTGGCTATTTAGAATCATTGATAAAACTATGTTGGGACATATAAAAAATGCAAAAACTTCACATGCATCTTGGACAATCTTTGAGAATATATTTTCAGTAAATATAAAGGCATAGAAGATTCAACTCAAGCAAGAGTTGAATACTTTGCAAAAACGGAAGATGTGTGTAAATGAGTATGTTTTGAAAGTGAAAAGCATTGTAGATGCCTTAGCAACTATTGATGCAATGAGCGATAATGATGATTTGGTTTCATCTACTTTGGGTGGCCTCAATAATGAGAGAGCTTGAAAATAATTTATTACTTTTGTGTACGTATAGATGCCATTTCTAGTTTTTAATGAGCTGGTCTCTCTCATTATCACTAAGAGATCAACATGCATGACGAATCATTTAAAAGAAGTGGTGAGTAGGTTTAAACATTTACTCAAGTTCACGAAAAAGGAATGCTACAGATCCTCTTTAAGAGGTCGTGGCATGGAACGTGCTGGTGATAACTATCAAACCATGTTAAATCAACAATTCGATGAAATGCAGGTTTTAGGAGGTCGTGGAAACTTTAAAGGCAAGGAGAGCTCTAGAGGAAGAGGTGAATGGAAAAATAAAGGTTCTAGTGATTTTGGTATTGTTTATCATTATTGTGACAAAATATGTCATATTGCAACCCAATGTTATACCAAGAGGGATGATATCCATAGTGGTAAAAATAAGCATATGTTTGTTATGTAGCATATGATGTATGTTATTGCAAAAAAGGAGACACATGATTATGTATGGTATATTGATTCAGGTGCATATAATCATAAGACTAGCCATATTGAATGATTTGGAGAGATACAAGATTTACAAAATCTAGGTTATGTGTAGGTAGATCATGGTTATACTACTGAATTTCACACATTGGAAAAGTTTCATTGTCCGTGCATGATGGTTAGACAAAGAGTTTGTTAGATGTATTACATGTGCCATCCATTACAAATAATTTAGTGTTTGTTGGCCAAATATTAGATTTAATGCAAAATGTTTGATTTAATGCAAAATGTTATTTCGTGTTTGATTTAATGCAAGGGCTCATGTTTGATTTAATGCAAAATGTTATTTCGTGGAAGACTTTAATGATAATAAGTGCAAGTTGGTTACAAAAGGACATAGAGTTGGTTGTATGTTCACTTTATATGCTAGAATTTTGTTATAAATACTGCTATGAATGCTAAAGAAAAATGAGTGATTGCAAACATTGAAATATTGCACAACCATATTGGATACGCAAATGAGTAAATACTAAAATTAATGCAGTCTAAAGGGTTACTTATAGGGTTGCTTGCTTTTAGAGTTGCATAATTTTATATAGTGTATGAAACATGTCAGTTTTGTAAGCAGGCAAGACAACCTTGTTCGCATGATAGAGATATAAGCATGAATATAATTGATATTGTGCATACAGATGTTTGGGAGCCTACATAAAACATATCTCTTGGTGACAACAAATATTTTGTCACATTTATTGATAATTGTTAAAGAAAGCTATGGGTGTATCTCATGAAGGAAAAGAGTGATATGTTTGCGCACTTCAAAACTTTTAAGGCTATTGTTGAAACAAAAACATGATTGAAAGTTAAGTGCTTGAGGTCAGATAGAGGGGGAGAGTACTCTCTAATTAGTTTAGTGACTTCTTGAGCATCCATATGATTAAAATACATTGACTTATAGGTATACTCCACAACAAAATGACATTGCAAAAATGAAAAAAGACATGTTGGAAAAGTTGCACCGGGATTGATGATGGTGGCTGAAAATTTTTTGCCAAAACATTTTTGGTTTGAAGTTCATATTGTTGTCTATATTATGAATAGAACACCCACAATTTAGTTTATGGAATGATCCTTGAAGAATGCTCGATGTGTCACATTTGAAAGTGTTTGGTTGTTTTGCATATGTTTATGTGTTAGATGAGCTATGAAAGAAGCTTTATCCAAAGGCTGAAAAATGCATTTTCATTGGATACTCTTTAGAGTGGAAAGTGTATTATTGTTATAAACCTATCATAGATGAGTTCAAAGTGATCATTGGATGATGATGATAGTCATATGTAGAAAGAAAAGTAAGAATCACGGAGCCTTAGTGGACCAGAAATATCATTTGGTATTATATCTATAGTTAGCCCTTGGTTTGGGAGCTAAGGAGTAGTTCCATATCTTCAATTACATCTACTAGTATTGGAGGTAAAGACAAAGGAAAGAAAAAAGTGTCTGATGGTAATAATGAATTTGCTAGTCATTTAGAGTTTGATGTAGATTCTAGTGGTTTATAGAGTTTGGATGATGAGCTTGGCAGTCCTTCGGTCACAGCACACCAAGTGTATAGAGAGCATACGGTAATGTAAGGACTCCACTAAGTGATCCAATGGTACGTAGGTTTAGTAGGGTTAGATACCTTGTTAAAATATTTGGCTTTGAAGGTTAAGCAACTCACCATTATGCTTATATAGTAAAGGCGGGTGAGGATATTGAGCCCATTTGTTTTGAGGATGCTATTAGTCATGCTTATTGGGATGTAGTAATGGATGAGTAGATGGCTATGCTAGAGATTAATAAGACTTGGAATCTAGTACCATTTCCTAAGGGCAAGAAAGCTATTCATTGTAAGTAGGTCTAAAAATTAAGCAAAAGGTAGGTGGTTCTATTAGTAGATATAAGGCTAGGCTGGTTGCTAAAGACTATGCTTAAACATATGGCATATATTATGAAGAGATATTCGGTCTAGTTGCTAGGATATCAATTGTTAGATGTGTGATTGCTTTGGTACTATCCAAAGGTTGGAGTTTGTAATAAATGGATGTAAAAAATACATTCTTGTATGGTGAATTGCAAGAAGAGATATATATGGAGAAACAATCATATTATGAGGATTTAGCGCATCCCATATATGTGTGTAGTTTAAAGAAGGTGCTTCATGGGCTAAGGCAAGAGCCTAGAATATGGTTTAACAAGATCAGAAAGTATCTTATCAACATTGGCTTTTATATGTTTGATGTTGATCACTTACTTTATGTGAGAAAAGGAGATGCAAATTTGGTCATCATAGTCATCTATGTGGATGACTTGATTATTACACGTGATAGTGACAGTGGTATTATTAAAGTAAAGTAACTTTTGAAGATGAATTTTGAGATTAAGGACTTGGGTAAGCTAAGGCACTTTCTTGGTATTGAGGTGATCAGATGTGATGATGGTATATGGCTGTCCCAAAGAGAATATGGCTTGGATATGTTATCCAAGTATGGCATGATAGAATGTAAGCCTATTCTAGTGCTATTGGAGCAAAATGTAAAGTTGAGTGCTGATGTTGGGGATGAGATAGAAAACCCTACCATGTTCACGAGGATAGTAGGAAGTTTAATTTACATGACTATCACAAGACCAATTATGTCATTGGCCTTGTCAGTTAGTTTATGCAGATACCTAGAAAGCCTCATTTGGATGCAATTAGATATATATTGAGGCATATGAAGTCCACTTTGTATTATGGACTTTTTTATGAGGTAGGTAAAGATATACATGTGCTTGGATACACATATGCAGTTTGGGCTGATAGCATGTTTGACATAAAATCTACTAGTGGATTCATGTTTTCCCTTGGGTAGTGTAGCAGTCATGTGGAGTAGCAAAAAGCAACCTATAGTTGCTTTATCGAGTACAAATACTGAGTATAGAGGTGCCACTATGGCAGCATGTGAGGTGGTATGGTTGTAGAAGTTATTAGGTGATTTGGATATATAGGAAGATGGTCCAGTCACATTGTCACTCATTGTGACAATGTGAGCAGTATACAGTTAGCTAGAAACCCGATATTCCATGCTAGGATAAAACACATTAAGGTGCATTACCATTTTGTGTGAGAGAAGATGCTTGTAGGAGAAATTGGCTTGGTATATGTCATCACATAGGATCATGTAGCTGACATTTTCACAAAGGTATTTGGTAAAGAGAAGCTTTGAAAATTTCGAAGCTTACTTGGAGTTGTAGACATACAATTGAGCTTGAGAGGGAGTGTTGAGATGGCAAGCTCAACACTTATAGACATTGATGATGGATTGCTTGGTTAGATGGGTCCGCACTTCTACACTTAGCATGTTGATCATTATGATAGTCACATGACTACTAGCTTATCACTTATTATATTTGGTTATTGCACTTACCTACAAGTGGCATAGTTATAACACTAGTTGATTAGTATAATTAGTTATGAATTGTTTGACTTAGTAGGCCACTTTTCTTTATGTTGTATCTTATCTATACTTTGTGTATATTGTATTGTGTACGAAAGAAGAAGAGAAAACCAATAAGAAAACGTTTTAGCCTCCATCTCTCTTCTTGTGTTCTTGACCGAGCTTCCTTCTTGTGTATATGGTGTGTGTTTGCTGGTGCAATAGCTCAAGCAAGTCCCCCCACCATGCAATTCATGACAAAGAATATGGAACCCTTGAGCGTATGCATGTACTAGATCTCAGTAGCATGACATGGACATTGTGTTGTAGTGAGATTTTGCAAATGTGCAACACAAAGATTTGAGAAGATATATTGAGCTTTATGAAGCCAAGCATAGGCTCAAAGAATATAGACCTAAGTTGATTTATACCAATTGTAATTTTTACACATATTAAAGGAATGTGAGGCCTTGAGATGTACTAAAATCACAAATGTACTAAAATGTGCATTAAAAAATTATATAATAAGAAATCTAGGCAAACCTTGGATATAAAAAATGACTCATACTCCTGAGATAATAGAGTGTTGATTCACAACAACAATGGAAATGCTTTTTAGATAATATAGGGACTTTGTTGTGCACTACAAACTTCTTGCTTGATATTCAAGTATTATAGATGGAGGGTGAATGATTGTAACTTGATCAATATAAATCTGATTGTAAAACTGTAAATGTTGCTATGATTTGTGAAAATCGCGAGTCCCAAGTGTTGTAGATGGAGGATGATTGGCCCTGAAGTATAATATAGTAGGAATTCACAATGTTAATGGAGAATCCACTTACCAACTTATATTTCAAATAAGATGGTAGGAAGATTCAAAGCCAAACTCAGATACACTTATGGATGAAAGTGTCTGGCTCCACACATTTTTGAAATTATAAAGTCTCCTCAAGTATCCAAACTCTAGAAGTTGTAATATCAATACTTGTAATTTTTGGATTTTTGGTTAATGGAGTGCAACTACTTTTTGTAGTACTAACTTGCGCTTGCAATCTTCAATTTTTTTTCTTATTTTTCAACTTAACATATATTCATGAATTTTATTTTTAATTATATAAATTTTAATTTAATTTTGAATTATTTAAATTTTTATATGTAAATTTTTTATTTATGACAAATTACACATACACCCAAACATCCATTGGGAGGAGGAGACATCTTTCCTTTAAATATTACCTGATAGACTTGTATATTCATTCATTCAACTCAAAATTTTTTGAACATATATATACACATGGCTTAAATGAGATAAGATGTTCTGCTGGTTGGTCCCACCTTGTTTTTACCAGCTAAGGATAGCACGCGTCGAGCCTCGTGCACCTCTATGTCTTGTTGCAACTTCCTAGTTCTCTGCTTACGGTTGTAGGCAGCTATGCCTTGCAGTGCTCTCCTAACTGCTTTCCTCTCTTCCTCGAGGCTTGCTACCACCTCCTCTACTGGCCTACCATGGACTACTGTCCTGTTTAGCATGTCATATTCATTAATCATGTCTTGGAATGCGACTGAAAATTCACCCACATCCAGCTGGTTAGGAAAAAAAAAAACCCTAGACTTCCATAGATGCAAGTCACATGTGATCCTGTGCATTAGAGATAAGTACTCATTGCGAGGAGTAAAGAGAGATAAAAGTCATTTAGGGGCACAACTATACTAAATGCACAACGTACATAATGGTTGGGAAATCCTGCATAGAGCTGCACTAAGAGAAGGGTCACATGCATCTACACCGCATCTTGGAAGTTTAAATGAGGAATCACATGTTGCCATGTGTGTAGCTTGGCTGGAATTAGAGATTAAAAGACCCTTGGTTGGGTTGTGAATAAGGCATGTCCATTGCCTTGACTGACCAGCTAGTGCTTGAGTTAGGGACTAAGATACCCTAAAAAAGTATAAGTCAACTTACCAGGACCATTTTCTCTTGTTGAAATTATTGGGATTTTGCCAAGTCGTGAAAAGACCCAAGATCGGGTGTTGGGCATCCGGGAAAAAGGAGTCACACCTTAGCAGTCGATCGCACAAACGACCTCCTTAATGTTTGTGCTTGTACTTAGATACATTATTTGATTTCTTTTATCAAGGAACTAATTCAAGGAAAACACTTTATTCTTCAGGTTGAAAGCCTGGAGGGAGAGGCAGGAACAATTACCTCCGACTGTTTGTTGCCTGGCCCTATCCAAGGGGGTTGTTAGCCGCGCCGAGTATATGGACCTAACCCGTCGTGAGAGGTCTCTCCATGAATACTGCTTGGAGCGGGAGGATGCTTGGGTGCTAGGGGAGGCTCTGGCTCTAAATCCCTTGCCTTCGGATCTTGCACAAGAGGCCGACGTGACTCGAGATGGGATCTCAAGACCCATGTACTAGTCAACGGGCGGAACTTGGAGCAGCAATCCTGTAGATTGCTAGGCTAGCCTTCGGGCATTATATTGGATGTACTCCAGGATCTTTTTTTTTATAAGGAGCAGTTATTAAAAGAAAAGGAACTTGCTTAGCATTGTTTTTGTGTCAGTCCCTAAGTTACGTGAATGAACCCGTGACTAATTTGTTTAATTAAGGAAGGTGATTTTTGCATGGCAAAACGTAATGTTTTAGGTAATTAGATAACTAAAGCAAACTGAGGAAAGTGCGGTGGACATGACTCGGGTCCGTCCTACGGAAGGGTGGTCTCGGTTAGCTAGGAATTTTTCTCAAATGTTGAGATAATAAAAACCTAGCATCAGTGGATGTAGAATCTTCAGTTTATTCTGTTTTAGGACAAAGAAATGGGTCTATGCCATTCGGTAGAAAGGTTGAGACTTTGCTGGTAGGAAAGGAACCCTGAACGCAAGTCGATTCCAAGTGGAAATAGCTGGACACTTCCACACGGGGCAGACTCGAGAAGACCTAGATTGCAAACCCTGTGTCATTCCCTGCGAGTGCCAGGCGGAGCCTTCTAGACCCTCCTCCCAATGGGCTGCTAAGATGTGTCCGCCAAAGTGGACAAACGGGCACGTTACAGTTGGTATTAGAGCGGAACCAACGGAATTTAAGATTTACAAAGGAACTTAATGGAGGAAAGTAAAGGGAATAAGGGGACAGCCAAGGGAAGGTGAGTGGAATAGAGTAGTGTTTTCTGTTGAAAACATTTCCTTACTCACTTATGGATGCTAGGTTGCAGAGTCATGAAGCATGGAACAAATTCTTGGTGTTTCAGGTTATGTTTATGACTGCAATGCGTGCTTCGGATTATCGACAGAGGCTAGGCATGATGAATATTTTGGACCGCACCTACAATCCTTCACCCCTGTACGTGGAATAGAGATGGACGGGAGAATCAGGAATATATTACGTAGCAGCCCACCGACTTGTGTACCTTCAAACCAACTTGAAGAGAATCAAGTGGATGGAGGATTTAAAGATCGTGAAGCTGTTCATCTTTGTCGAAGCTCACGCAAACAGAACCCTGCATGTTGGCAGTCGACAAGTCAAGCAGAACAAGTATGTGTATGAAGAAGTGACTTGGGTGATCCCTGCCGACATAATCAAAGTGCTAGGACGCTATGAGAAGAACGGGTATCAAAGGAGGGGATACCCCAAGCTTCCTATGACTTATCGATTCCTGAAAATCCATGACCCCTCTCCATATTATTACTCAGTCTCTATAGCCGATTGTAACACAATCCTATTTTCCCTAAACTAATGTGCCAATCAGCTTATTCTACTTTCCCAAAATAAATGTACTCAAAAGGGCTATGCCCTCATGAATGAATAAGATTTTTATTACTGTCTATCCTGACTATAAATGTTGGCAAATGAGTTAAGTGATTAGGTCACTTGGCTAAAAGTTGTATTGGTCATATTAACATAATGTGAGAAACGTTTGGCAAGTTTTTAACATAAAGAATCTTATTGCCCAAGTGCAACCCCAAGTGCAGGTTCCAAGTCTGACCCCTGCACTAAGTACAACTGTGATTCAAGAGAAGAAATTGCTTCTCAAACAAATCAAGCCACCTGAATTCGATGGTAAGGGAAGGTCTCCTCAAACTGTTGCTGAGATCTGGATCGCTGAGTCCATGGAGGACTATTTTGAGGCAGTAGGAATTGCACTTGCTAACCAAGCTATGCTCACTAAACTTAAGCTTACAGGCTAAGCAAGACTTCGGTGGAAACAATGGTGCAGAGACCAAGGGATCTCGGAAGGGACAGTCACTTGGGAGAAGCTTAAGGAAGCTGTGCGAGGAAGGTACCTGCCCCCTGCCTACCGTACACAGAAGATGAATGAATTCTATGAATTGAAGTAGCTTGGACTATCCCTTGATGCGTATTATTCAAAGTTCATCTCTCTTAAAGTACGCGCCACAAATGGATATGACACAATAGGTGTCAAAGTTTTGTGCTGGGTTAAATCCACCCATAAAGACTCACTTGGATATTATGTGCCCAACGGACCTACAAGATGCACTCATTCGAGCTGCACCAATAATACAGGAGGTGCAGATTAAGTCAAGGAACAATAGGACTTGGCCTTACAGGGATCAGAATAAGGGAATGTATAGGTCTTAGGGTAAGAGAGCGTAGGGCCAGAATCAGGGACAAAGGAAGAAAGCTAGGACCAATGCTGTCAACAACTTTGTTCCTACACAAGGTAATGGCCACAATCTCCGTTGCTTCCATTGCAGCGAGCCTGGACACTTCAAGAGTCAGTGTCCCAAGCTTAGCAGAGGACAATGCCAAGGGACATTCCAAGGAGCCGTCCATGGCCAAGGAGCCACCATCATGGCCAGAGGGAGAACCTCTAGTGCTGCCAACAAGGAGTTGGGTGATGAAGAAGATCCATCCATGGATGGTGACATTGAGAGGGCAACGGTTCACATCGCTCTTCACAAGAAGGGACCGAATCGCCATGGATTATGAAGGTAAAAGCTTCAAAACCCTAATCAATTGTGGTAGTACACATTCCTTCATTTCACCGATCTATGCAAAAAGACTAGGGATAGCCACAATAGATGCACCTACTTTACTTGTGGAATTAGCAAATGGTCGTGAAATCTCTTGTACTAAGCAAACTGCTAAGGTGAAATTCCTACTAGGTGGGAAGCCGACTTCGGTGAGATTCAAGGTAATGAACCTAGGTGTCCACGAATGTTTGCTCGGAATGGAATGGCTAATACCCAACGATGCCCACATCCACTGTGGGAAGGGCCAAGTCTCCTTTCAAAATTTTGAAGGGGAACTAGTTATAACTCAAGGAGAGGATGGTAAGCCAAAAATTCAGCTGGCAAAAGCAACACAGATAATAAAAGGAGTTAGAAAGGGTCTACTTGTCTATCTGATTAAACTAAATAAGCTAGATCAGAATCAGGAATCTGGGGAAGAACCCTCATGGTTAAAGGAATACATAGATGTATTTCCTGAGGAGCTAATAGAACTTCCTCCTCAAAGGGAAGTCGACCACGAAATCAAGCTGGCGCTAGGAGCTACACCCGTCGCAAAGAGACTGTATAGGATGTCCATCCCGGAAGCGATTAAACTGAAGGAGCAACTCAAGCAACTGTTAGACCAATGATACATCCGTCCTAGCAGTTTGCCATGGGGAGCTCCGGTGCTGTTCCAGAAGAAAAAAGATGGAACGCTTCGGCTATGCATTGACTATAGAGGGTTGAATCAAGCGACCATTAGAAACAAATACCCCATTCCAAGAATAGATGAACTACTTGACCATCTTCAAGGTGCGAAGATCTTCTCTAAGATAGATCTTAGGTTTGGATATTATCAGATAAGGATCAAGGAAGAAGATATCCCGATGATTGCATTTAGCACAAGGTATGGACACTTTGAATTCCTGGTGATGTCATTTGGGCTAACAAATGCTACTGCTACCTTCAACAAGTTAATGCAGGATATCTTTAGGCTATCTTGATGACTTCATGCTCGTCTTCCTTGACGATACCCTAGTCTACTCTAAGTGGGAAAAAAATCATGCACCCCACTAGCTTCACATTGTTCTTGAAACAATGAGAGCACACAAGCTTTATGCCAAGAAGAAGAAGTGTGCATTTTTCAAGCGACAGATTGAATATCTGGGATTCATTGTATCAGCAGAATGAATTTAAGTGGATCTGGCCAAGGTCAAGAGATGTTTTGGAATGGCCAATACTAACTTCTGTCAAAGAAATATGTAGTTTTCTTGGATTGACAGGATGGTACAGGATCTTTATAAAAAACTATGCTTTGATTGCAGCGCCTCTGACTGATCTACTAAAGAAGAAAGTAGCAATTGTATGGTCACCTGTTGAACAGACCAGCTTTGACAAACTAAAGCAAAGCTTGGTATCAACACCCATCTTGAAACTTCCTGATCTTAGTAAGGAGTTTGAAGTGGTAATTGATGCTAGCGCACTTGCCTTAGGATGTGTGCTTATACAAGAAGGTCATCCCGTAGCATACTCTTCAAGGAAACTAAAGAGCCATGAAAGGAATTATGCTACCCACGATCTGGAGCTGTTGGCTGTCATCCATGCTTTCAAACTTTGGAGACATTACTTGCTGGGTAACAAATTTGCCTTAGTGATGGACCACAAGATTCTTAAATGGATCTTCACCCAGAATGAGCTCGATATGAGGCAATGTCGATGGATTGAAGTGTTTGAAGAATATGATTTTGAAATCAAATACCGGTCTGGAAAGGAGAATGTAGTTGCTGATGCACTCAGCCGCAAGGCATTTCTGAATTCTCTGATTTTGGAAGATCTATCAACAGCAAGATCTCTAGCCACAAAGGTATCAATGCCAAACAATCCAATTCTTGAGCTAGCTAGAGAAGAGGCATGCCATGATCCAATCTACCAGAAATTCCTAAGGGAGATCCCCATCAAAGATCAAGACCCGAAGCTAAAGTCGAAGTATCAAGAATTCTCTGTCCAGTGGTGTACTTGTCTACTTTAGGGCAAGATTATGTATCCCCGCAAGCCAATCTCTCAAGCAGAAGATACTTTGGGTAGCCCATGACTCCCCTTTCTCGGGACATCTTGGCTATGCCAAGGCCCTTAATGTGGTCAGAAAGAGCTATTATTAGGATAGGCTCAAAGGTGACATTCTCAAATATGTCACGAAATGTTTGTCTTGTCAACGCATTAAGGCGGAACATGTCAAAATTCCTGGGAAATTGCAACCAATTGACATTTCCCAAATGAAATTGGAATTCATTAGTGTGAACTTTGTGGTTGTCCTACCCCAAGTTCAGGGAGGATACAACTCTATCATGGTTGTACTAGATATGCTCACCAAGTTTGCACATCTTAGCCCTGTTAAGACAAACTATAAAGCCTCAGACATCGCAAGATTATTCATCAAGGAGATATTCAAACTACATGGGTTACCCAGAAGAATCATTAGTGATCGTGACTCTCTCTTCACATCACACTTCTGGAGGGCTATCTTCGAGGCCATTGGGACTCAACTCTGTTTCAGTATAGCTTACCATCCCCAAACCGACAGTCAAACGGAACGAGTCAACCAAGTCATTGAAGATATGCTTAGGGCACACTGCTGTCGTGAACCCAAAAATTGGATTCAATATTTGCCATTGGTTGAGTTTGCCTACAATGCTTCTTACCAACAAAGTATTCAGATGACCCCTTTCCAAGCATTGTATTTGGCACGATTGTCGTACTCCTTTGAGCTTCTCGAATCCAACCTTGAGGGTTGAAGATTCAAAGCAGATGCTGGAAGACATGGATGGCCAAATCAAATCAATAAGACAAGACATCCAAGCCGCCAAGGATAGACAGAAGGCTTACGCGGACTTGAAACGGCAAGATAGATCCTTCATTGAGGGTGATATGGTCTTCATCACTAAGTGCCTAGGACCTAATGCTTACAGACTACAACTGCTCGCAACCCTAAAAGTTCATAATGTATTCCATGTTAGCCTATTGAAAAAGTATCTACCTAATCCAAATCATGCACTTGATTATCAGCAAGTTGTAATGCCTAGCCAAGGAGTCCTAGATGTCAGGGAGAGGCATTTGAAGTCAAAGACCTTGAGAGAATACCTCATCCAGTGGAAAGATTATCCTGAAGAGGATGGCACCTGGATGGACGTCAACCAACAATACCCCCAGGTCCTCTCGAGATGAAGATATCTCGATTTCTCTAAGGGGGAGAGAATGTAATGGGCCATAGGATCCCTTTCCTAAAGAAAAAGGGATTTTTTTCCCAGTAAACTCAAAAAAAATTTTACTCCCCCCTCTCTCCCCGTCGACAACAGTCAGGGGAGGGGGAGAGAGAGTGGGAGTGATGGATTGGGAGGGGAGGCATGCAACCTCCAGGTGGAGGGGAAGCCATGCCTCCTATCTCCTCCCCTCCCCTGGAGGATACGGAGAGGCCATTCCCTTGGAGACGTCACCAGCCTTTCTTCCCTACTGCCCCTCCCCCTGTGATTGATTGCGCCAACCCCCCGGGCCTCGTCTGTAGCCAACCACAATCGCCTGGACTACAGGCGTTTGCCACCTCCCTAGGCCTTCCTAACAGGGTCCCCTCCCCCCGGTGATTGATGCGGTCGCTCCGCCACCCAGTTCCCACGAATCATTTTCTCCCCTCCACCAGCCAGTTCCCACGTATCATTCCCCCCCCCCCCCCCCCCCCCCCCCCCCCCCCCAATCACGTGACGTCGCGGGACCCTCCTTGGGCCCTCCAAAAAAATTAAACGGCCTCCCTCCCTGGTTGTTTGGGTCGTAAGGAGAAAAAGTAGAGGGAGAGGATAAGAAAAAGAGGGTGGGACAAGAGAAAGAAGGTGAGAGAGAGAGAAGAGGAGGAGGAGGAAGAGAGAAGGAGAAGGTGAGAAGAAGGAGTGGGAGAAAGAAGAGAGAAAAGAAGGAGGAGGTGGAAGAGCAAGAAGGAGGGAGAGAGAGAGGAGAAGGAGAAGGAGTAAGGAAGTAGGAGTGAAGAGAGAGTAGAAGGAGGAGAGGGTAAGAAGTAGAAGGAGGGAAGAAAAAGAAGGAGGGAGAGAAGAGGAAAGAAGTAGTGGGTAGAGAAGAAGAAGGAGGTAGAAGAGTAAGGAGGGAGAGAGAAGAGAAGGAGGAGTGAAGGAGAAGGAGGGAGGGAAAAAAAAGGAAGAGGAAGAGGGAAGTAGAGGGAGAGTAGTAGAAAAAGAGAAGGTGTAGGAGAGAGGAAGAGGAAAAACGGGAGAGAAAAGGAGAAGAAGAAGGGAAAGGAGAGAGGTAGAGGAACAAGAAGAAGAGGTAGAGGAAGAGAGGTGAGAAGTGGTAGATGAAGGAAAAGAGGAAGGAGCAGAAGGAGACACCCAAACCACTCTCCTGGCAAGGAACCACACCCGGGTGGTCTTCCCCAAACCAATCGTGTCTAACCGAAACGGTTAAGGTCTAGACTACCCAATCTCCGCGAGGCGAATGGCTCCCAAGAAGAAAGTCGCCAGAAGCATAGGCGCTCAAGCCACCGATAATGCTGGAGGGACGAGCGGAACAACCAACGAAGCACACACGAATCAAGCCCAGGTTTCCAAGCATTAAAAAATTAATTTAGGACTTAGTTCTCGTGGAAGGGATAATGTCGTGCATAAGGTTTTGTTTATACTAAGAACTAAGTTGCATGCAACGGTAGGGTTGAATTCACATAAGATTTTACTCACATAAAATGATAGGGTTATCGCCTTGTTTCACATAAAATGATAGCTTTTTAACTAGTTCAGTGCATGAATAGTCATTTAGAATTCACGTTGCGCAATCATGGTTAAAAGAAACACATGAAATGTTAATTTTTGTTCATAAGATGCACTTGCTTCGTTAGGAAAAAAAAAACCCTAGACTTCCATAGACGCAAGTCACATGTGATCTGGTGCATTAGAGATAAGTACTCATTGCTAGGAGTAAAGAGAGATAAAAGCCGTTTAGGGGCACAACTATACTAAACACACAACGTATATGATGGTTAGGAAATCCTACATAGAACCGCACTAAGAGAAGGGTCGCATGCATCTAAACTGCATCTTGAAAGTTTAAATGAGGAATCATGTGTTGCCATGTGTGTTAACTGAGCTTGGCTGGAATTAGAGATCAAAAGACCCTTGGTTGGGTTGCGAATAAGGCATGCCCATTGCCTTGACTAACCAGCTAGTGCTTGAGTTAGGGACTAAGATACCCTAAGAAAGTATAAGTCAACTTACCAGGACCATTTGCTCTTGTTGAAATTATTGGGATTTCGCCAAGTCACGGAAAGACCCAAGATCGGGTGCTGGGCATCCGGGAAAAAGGAGTCACACCTTAGCAGTCGGTTGTGCTTGTATTTAGATACATTATTTGATTTCTTTGCTCAAGGAACTAATTCAAGGAAAACACTTAATGCTTCAGGTTGAAAGCCTGGAGGGAGAGGCAAGAACAGTTACCTCCGACTGTCTGCTGCCTGGCCCTATCCAAGGGGGTTGTTAGTCACACCGAGTATATGGACCTAACCCGTCGTGAGAGGTCTCTCCATGGGTACTGCTTGGAGTGGGAGGATGCTTGGGTGCCAGGGGAGGCTCTAGCTGTAAATCCCTTGCCTCCAGATCCCGCGCAAGAGGCCGACGTGACTCGAGATGGGATCTCGAGGCCCATGTACTAGTCAATAGGAGGAACTTGGAGCAGTAATCCTATAGATTGCTAGGCTAGCCTTCGTGCATTATATTGGATGTACTCGAGGATCTTTTTTATATAAGGATCAGTTATTAAAAGAAAAGAAACTTTCTTAGCATTGTTTTTGTGTCAGTGCCTAAGTTACATGAATGAACCTGTGACTAATTTTTTTAATTAAGAAAGTTGATTTTTGCATGTCAAAACGTAATGTGTTAGGTAATTAGATAACTAAAGCAAATTGAGGAAAGTGCAGTGGACATGACTCGGGTCCGTCCTACGGAAGGGTGCTCCCGGTTAGCTAGGAGCTTTTCTCAAATGTTGAGATAATAAAAACCTAGCATTAGTGGATGTAGAATCTTCGGTTTATTCTATTTTAGGACAAAGAAATGGGTCTATGCCGTACGGCAGAAAGGTTGAGACTTTGCTGGTAGGAAAGGAACCCTAACCTCAGGTCGATCCCAAGTGGAAACGACTGGACACTTCCGCACCGTGTAGACTCGGGAAGACCTAGATCGCAAACACTGTGTTATTCCCTGCGAGTGCCAGGCAGAGCCTTCTAGACCCTCCTCCCGATGGGCTGCTAAGACGTGTCCCGCAAAGCAGACAAACGGGCACGTTACATCATGATGTGATCGCTAGACATCAACTTCATATGCAACAGCTCATAGGACAAGTGGTACAACTAAATGACACTATACTTCAACAAAACAATCAAATTATTTCAATGCTAGAAGCTATCCATGACATTGGTATTTCATATAAGGAGGCAAAGGCACAATTGAACGACCTGAGAAAGATCAACATCAAGCTAACACAGGAGCACAAACAAAAGAAGAAGCCAATCAATGAGTTAATTGTGAATAATGGCCAATGGAAGTGACGTATCAAGCATATAAGGTAGCTCAAAATGAGAACCTAGGTGAGGATGAGGTTGGATCATGTATTAGTAGATTGTTGAAGGCAAGTACATTGGAAAACGCTTTGAGTAATCCTAAGTTTAAGGCTATGAAGGAAAATGTGATTGAGTGCACATTAAAAGATGTGTCAAATGAGTTCTCAGATGTGGATGTACAATCCATTTGTGACAGGGCCGATATTAGCACAATGACTTACTCAAAGATATTCAAAGGTGTGAAGACTAGGTTTGGTCGTGTGTGCTGAAGAGAAATAGAATCGTGCCTCTTCCTCAATCTTCAAAGTTAATAAAGGCCCGATTGTTCAAAGAGGAGAGAGAGATAGGGAAAACACCATATCCATGAGCCTTCAGGCTCTCAAGCTCATTCCTTCATTTCCACACACTAAACTGAAAAGCACACACACACTACAAGATAAAGTGACCTAGTGTAAATGTAGACTAGACGGACTAACTCTAGTCAGGTCACTAACTGACTACTAACCTGACTTATCAAGTCATTCAGCAACTTCTGTAACCACTTAGCTTCACAGGCCGCTAAGGCCGCACCACGGTACTCTTCTTCCATACTAGACAATGCAACTGTAGGCTGTTTCTTACTCTGCCAACTGATCATGCTACTACCCAATCCAAATGCATAGCCACTGGTTGACCTCTTGTCATATGTGCAACCAGCCCAGTCAGCATCAGTGTACCCCATCAAGTCAAGGGGTTTCCCATATGCATAAAACAGCCCATGATCTGTGGTACTCTTTACATATCTCAGAATTCTTTTGACTACATCTAAGTGTGGTTTGAGAGGCTTCTGCATGAACTGACTGATCAGTCCCACAGCATAACTCAAGTCAGGTCTAGTGGATCGTGAGATAGATCAAGCTGCCTACCATTTGTCTGTACATAGTAACATTCTCAATCTTTGTCCCAACATCAATCTATAGCTTGACATTCTGCTCCAAAGGCGTATCCATAGGCTTGCAATCAGCCATACCATATTTCTGTAACATGTCATGAGCATACTGCTTCTGTAGCAGCCATATGCCTTGAGGTGTAGAGACAACCTCAATCCCCAAAAAGTATTTCAGCTCTCCAAGGTCCTTGACCTTAAACTCAGTCTGTAAACATGTCTTTATTTCAGCAATCCCATTTTCATCATCTCCTGTAATGATTAAGTCATCAACATAGACAACTAGGAAAACATAGCCATTATTTGTCTTTTTCACAAACAGACTATGATCAGCATCTCCCAATTGGAAACCATGTTGCTGTAAATAACTGCTGATGCGAGCATTCCATGCTCTGGGTGCCTATTTCAACCCATATACTGCCTTTTTCAGCCGACATACATGTGCTGGAAATTCTGGATGTACATAGCCTTCAGGCTGTTCCATGTAAACCTCTTCCTGTAGTTCTCCATTGAGAAATACATTCTTTACATTCGTCTGCCATAGTTTCCAGCCTCTAGCTGCTGCCAAAGCAATCACAGTTCTAACTGTAGCCATCTTTGCTACAGGGCTGAAAGTCTCCTCATAATCAAGACCATACTGCTGCACATACCCTTTTGCAACCAGCCTGGCCTTATATCTTTCCAATGATCCATTTGATTTACATTTTACCTTATATACCCACTTGCATCCAATAGGTGTTTTTCCCTCACGCAACTGTACCGAATCCCATGTACCATTTTCAGCAAAAGCTGAATATTCCTCATCCATAGCAGCACGCCAATTCTCATATGCAATTGCCTCATCAAATTTACTTGGTTCTCTAAAACTTGTTACTTTTGTCATATGAGCATAATGACGGGCTGAATATCCAGTGTAAGTATACCTGTCAACAGGTTGTTGAGATATTGAGCTCCACTCGTGATACGCCAGGGTGACCGTTGTGTATTTATGTCACCGACTTGTCAGTTGCAGACGCGGTTGGTACACCGCCCATGAATAATAGCTACATGATAGCTATCCTTATCTACTCTAGTTCGTGGCTCAGTTAGTATGCCACCTTAGTTAGTTGAGTTTGGTTTGAGACCCATATATAGGGTTCTTCTATTTCTTTGTAAGAGAGTTCTTTTGGCTTACACAACTAAGAAGAGGAAAACTGTTTTCAGCCTCCACCCTTGTGTGTATTCCCCCATTGTGCAAGCAAGAAAGCTACAAGTGAGACTCCTTCCTTCTCTCCCACAATCTTGACATGGTATTAGAGCCTTGTTCGTGGTAAGGAGCTCAAGAAAGCAAGCCAAGCTCGTGGTGTTTTGGTAAGAGGAGCAGTGTTGCTTTCATTTTCTGTTTTGGGAGCAGATCTCTGCAGGTAGCACAGCTGGAAATTGCAAGAGTGCATTGTCTCAGGTTGAGACGCCCTTCGCGGTGAAGCAAGAGGGCAGTATATGCTACGGGAAAGGGCTTTAGCCATTGTCGACCTTGTTTTTTTGATTTGAGGCCATTTCGGGGTCTGTTTTGCAGACGGAAGTTTTCTACACGCACTCAAGAAAAGGCTCAGTTTTATGCTGTGCAGCCACTGTTCTACAGGTCGGTGAAAAGTTACTGTAGAAATTGCATCGTATGCTTGCGCGCAGAGACATTGGGAGTTTCAGAATCATCCTTGGTTCCTGTTTATGCAAAATCGTCACTAGAAAGTGACTGTGTGGTCAAATACCACTTTCGCCAGTTTTGCAGATTTGCCCTTGTGAGGGTGAAGCTGTGTTTTTTGCAGTGACAGAATTTTTTGCAGTATTCTGTAATGGCGTCTGATTCTCTTTCACAGATTGTCACTGAAAATCTTGACAAGAACAACTTCCAGGCATGGAAGTTTAGAATGACGAATTTCCTTATGGGGAAAGGATATTGGGAATTTGTTGCAGGAAATAAAGAAGAACCAGTTCTTCCTGATGTTCCCAATCAACAGCAAATGCAGGCATTCAAAGCATGGCATGAGAGAGCCAGGAAAGTTATGTACTGGCTGTCTATCAGTATTTTAGACTCTATGATTGTGCATATTCAGGATGCAAGTACGCCAAAGGAGGCATGGGATACTTTGTCAAAAATATATAGCACAAATACGCAAGCCAGGAAAATGCAGCTCAAGCAAGAGTTGCATAATGTGCAAAGAGAAAGTATGAGCATCAATGACTACCACATGAAGGTGAAGAAGATTGCAGATGCACTTGCTTCCATTGGGTCGCCAGTGGAAGATGATGATTTAGTTTCTGTGACCTTGAATGGTCTAGGAAAGGATTATGCACACTTCTGAACATCCATTTCCGTCCGTGAAAGATTTCCTGATTTTGAGGAGTTGATTGCTCTTTTAATTTCTGAGGAGCAGAGAAATGGTGGTGCATCTTCTTCAGGAGGAACTTCAAAAGAAGCTGTCTTCTACTCAAATGCTGGAAGAGGTAGAGGCAGAGGTAGAGGAGGCTGATTTGGAGGCCGTGGTAGAAATCAGAATATGCAGCAAACTCAAGAAAACCAGTCCTATGGAGGAGGACGTGGTAACTCTAGAGGCAGGGGGAGCCAAAGAGGTCGTGGTGGATGGCAAAGAGGTCAAAATGCAAACAGTAATGTTGAATGCTACTACTGTGGTAAAATGGGTCATATGGCTAAAGACTGCTATAAAAAGCAGAATGACATCATGAATGGAAAACTGCAACAAGGGAATTATGCATCTTCTAGTAGACAGGGTGATGACAGAAATGAGCATTTGTTCATGGTGCAGCACATGAACAATTCTGTGACAAGTGTAGAAGAAAGCAATGATGTATGGTATGTTGACTCAGGTGCATCAAACCACATGACAGGTCATGCAGAATGGATGGAGGATGCAAGGAAAATGGAAAAACCAGGATTTGTGGAGACTGGTGATGATACTGCACATCCTATTGTGCAGATTGGAAAAATTCCTTTGTCTATGCAGGATGGGAAAAAGAAATACCTGTCCGATGTATTTCGTGTCCCAAATATCACCAAGAATCTGGTTTCTGTCGGTCAAATGGTTGAGCAGGGCTTGCAGGTCAGATTTAATCCTCATGGATGCTTTGTTGAGGATATGAAAAATAAAGGTCGCTTGATAGCAAAAGGAAAGAAGAAGGGCAGAATGTTTACATTAGATGCAGACATGTCTGAATTGAGTGCAGCAATGTTTGCACATGGGACCGGTGTAGTTGCAGATATTGATATCTGGCATAAACGCATTGGTCATGTTAATGTACAGCGACTTAAATCAATGCAGGCCCAAAATATTGTTGCAGGATTGCCCAAATTCAAGGTTGCAGAAATGCATAAGGTATGTGAAGCCTGTCAGTTTGGAAAACAGGCAAGGAAACCATTTCCTAGACATGTTCAAGAGAGTGAGAAGCCATTGGAATTAATCCACTCTGATGTGTGGACTACTAAAGCTGCATCTCTTGGAGGTTGTCATTATTTTGTCACTTTTATTGATGACTATAGTAGAAAAGTTTGGGTGTATTTTATGAAAAAGAAAAGTGAAGTTTTTGGGCACTTCAAAACTCTTAAAGCTATGGTTGAAAAAGAAACAGGCATGCAGATAAAATGCCTAAGGTCAGATGGAGGGGGAGAGTACCTCTCAAATGAGTTTGCAAGGTTCTTGCAGGAGCATGGCATAAAGCAGCAATATTCATGCAGTCATATCCCACAGCAAAATGGAATTGCAGAAAGAAAAAACAGACATATTGGAGAGGTATTTCGTGCCATGCTCAATGAAAAAGACCTGCCAGATTTTTATTGGGCTGAAGCAGTTGCTACAGTAGTCTACATAATGAACAGGACTCCCACTGCAGCAATACATGGAATGACTCCAGAGGAGAGGTATATTGGTAGGAAACCAGATATTTCTCATTTGAAAATTTTTGGTTGCATTGCCTATGTACATGTGCCAGATGAGTTGAGATCCAAGTTGGATCCAAAAGCTAAGAAGTGCATCTTTATTGGTTAGTCTCTGCAGCAAAAAGGGTATAGGTGCTATAACCCTTCTACTCGTAAGTTTACAGTGAGCAGAGATGTTGTTTTTGATGAGATAAGTAGCTGGTATAAACCAGTAAATGTGATTGATGATGTAGATGTACAAAATGGTAATGCTGCACAGAATTCACAGCAGCAGTCACAAAATATTAGTGGACCTGGAGCGTCCTCTAGCAGTGGTTCACATTCTTCGCCATGGACAGGCAGATTGAGATCAGGAGAATCTTCTCAAAGTAATGCAGATAGTGGTATGCAGGTATCACGAAAAGGAAAAGAGAAGGTTGATCAGCCCATGTTTGATGTGAATGCAGGTCACTCTTATGTGGATGGTGAATCCAGTGGCTCAGAACAGAGCATTGATGATGAGTTGGGTATTCCTTCTATTGTTATACCTGGAGTAAGGAAGACCATGGATGTTTTGAGAGCACCTGGGAGTGAACCTACTTTGCGCAGGTCAACCAGAGTTAGGTATCCTGTGGATAGGCTGAAATATGATGGATTTACAGCCATTCACTATGCATATATAGTCAAAGTGATACAGGAACCATAACCCACTTCTTTTGAGCAAGCCATGGGAAAAGAAAAATGGGAGAAAGCCATGGATGAAGAAATGGATGCCTTGGAAGCAAATGCTACATGGGAGTTAGTACCTTTGCCTAAAGGTAAGAATGCAATTGGCTGTAAGTGGGTTTATAAGGTGAAGCACAATGCAGATGGTTCTGTGAACAGATACAAGGCAAGACTAGTAGTCAAGGGGTATGCACAAACATATGGCATTAACTATGAAGAAACATTTAGTCCGGTTGCAAGGATGGAAACCGTAAGAGCAGTCATTGCTATGGCTGCATCAAAGGAATGGTCTTTACATCAAATGGATGTAAAGAATGCCTTCTTGCATGGTGATTTGCAAGAAGAGGTATATATGGAGCAGCCACCAGGTTATGTGCATGCTGTTCATCCTGAGTTTGTTTGCAGTTTGAAGAAAGCTTTGTATGGCTTGAAGCAAGCACCTAGAGCATGGTCTGACAAGATAGGACAGTATCTTGTCACTATTGGCTTTCAGATTTCCAAGGCAGATTTCTCACTTTATGTGAGAAAAACAGAGAAAGGTATTATGCTACTTGTCATTTATGTTGATGATTTGATTATGACAGGTGACAGTGATGAAGATATCCTTCATGTGAAAATGCTATTGAAGCAGAAGTTTGAGATGAAGGATTTGGGAGAGCTGCGTTATTTCTTGGGCATTGAGGTGATTAGATCACCAAGTGGGATATAGCTCTTGCAGAGGCAGTATGGATTGGACATGCTGTCCAAATATGGGATGACAGGCTGTAAGCCTATTTCAGTTCCTTTGGAGCAGAATGTGAAGCTGAGCACACATGCAGGTGAGTTTCTAGAAGACCCTACTATGTACAGACGCATAGTAGGAAGTTTGATTTATATGACTATTACCAGACCAGCTTTGAGCTATGCTGTTGGATTGGTAAGTTAGTTTATGCAGGCTCCAAGGAAACCACATTTGGATGCGGCTAGACGCATACTCAGGTATGTGAAGTCCACATTACAGTATGGACTATTTTATGAGACTGGGGTTCAGATACAGTTGCATGGATACACTGATGCTGATTGGGTTGGTAGTATTTTTGATAGACTATCTACCAGTGGATATGTGTTCTCTTTTGGGAGTGCTACAGTCACTTGGAGCAGCAAGAAACAGCCTACAGTTGCCTTGTCGAGCACCGAGGCTGAGTACAGGGGTGCAGCAATGGCTGCATGTGAGGTAGCTTGGTTGCATAAGCTACTTTATGATATGCATTAGTCTACAAATGGGCCAGTTGTCATTTATTGTGACACCATGAGTAGTATACACTTGGCAAATAACCCAGTCTATCATGCTAGAACAAAGCACATTGAGGTGCATTATCACTATGTGCGGGAGAGGGTTTTACTAGGTCTTATTGATCTGGTTTATGTCAGCATAGAGGATCAGGTAGCTGACATATTCACGAAGGCATTGGGCGTAGAGAAGCTGCGCAAGTTCAGAGACCTACTTGGTGTGCAGGAATTGGGATTGAGCTCGAGGGGGAGTGTTGAGATATCGAGCTCCACTCGTGATACGCCAGGGTGACCGTTGTGTATTTATGTCACCGACTTGTCAGTTGCAGACGCGGTTGGTACACCGCCCATGAATAATAGCTACATGATAGCTATCCTTATCTACTCTAGTTCGTGGCTCAGTTAGTATGCCACCTTAGTTAGTTGAGTTTGGTTTGAGACCCATATATAGGGTTCTTCTATTTCTTTGTAAGAGAGTTCTTTTGGCTTACACAACTAAGAAGAGGAAAACTGTTTTCAGCCTCCACCCTTGTGTGTATTCCCCCATTGTGCAAGCAAGAAAGATACAAGTGAGACTCCTTCCTTCTCTCCCACAATCTTGACACAGGTGACCCTCTGTGATCTCCTGAGCTGTGGCTCATTGTGAGCTTGCCTCTCATGAGGCGGCAGATAATGGCTCTGCCTAGCACCTGGCGTCATAACAGACGGAATCCCCAATTCACTGTCTAAGCGATCAGTGCTAGATGAATCATAATGCGCAGTGAGTGGACCTGTTACATCTTCAAAAACCTTTTCTTTTTCCTTATCTGTTCCCCCCTCACTGACATATCCGTGTCAGTGGATGCAGTAGTGCGACTCCGTAATCGTCCTGTCCAAGGACTCACTGTAGATGATACATCACCTGTCTGACCACTCATGGAAGTACTCTCTGCAGGAGTATTTTCAGCATGACTCATACTGGGTGAGCCATCAGTAGGCATTGCCACAAGATTCCCATTACAGGATGCTAACTCATCAAATACCACATCTCTGCTTATGAGTGTCTCATGCGTAGAAGGTACATAACACTTATAAGCTTTCCGTTCCTGTGCATATCCTATAAACACACTTTTCACTACCTTAGGATCCAATTTCTTCCTCTTCTCATCCGGTATATGCATATATGCAATGCTGCCAAATATCTTCAAGTGTGAAATATCAGGTTTATGACCATACAGCCGTTCATACGGAGTGACATCATGAATCCCTGCTGTAGGGGTTCGATTCAGCACATATACAGCAGGCACCACTGCTTAAGCCCAATAACCATTTGGCAGACATTTTTCATTCAGCATAGCTCTAGCTCACTCCATCAAAACCCTGTTTTTCCTCTCTGCAACACCATTTTGCTGCGGTGTATAACTGCACGTGAGCTGTCTTCTGATCTCCTGTTTAGCAAGATACCTGTCAATGTAGTTTGAGACATATTCACCTCCTCCATCTGATCTCAAACATGATATGTAACAGCCCAATTCATTTTCAGCATGTTTCTTGAAGTCTTTGAATGCATCAAACACATCATCCTTATGCTTCAAGATATAAAGCCAAGTGTACCTGCTGAAATCATCAATAAATGAGACATAATACCGTGCACCGCCAAAAGAAGCATTATGTGAAGGACCCCAGACATCAGAGTGCACCAACTGTAAAGGCCTAGTGCTATTTTTTACATGTCTCATGAAAGGAAACCGTGCCTGCTTTCCAAACTGACATGCAGGGCATACATGACCAAAATCATTATACTTGAATTTAGGTAATCCAAGCACTACTTCTTTCTACTGCATGGATTTCAGCTTTTGTACATTGACATGTCCAATCCGCTTGTGCCAAATCTCTACATCCCGAATGGCACTCTCATCATGTGCAAACATGGCTGCCTTGAGTCCTGGAATGGTTGCATCCAATGTAAACATCCTACCATCCCGTCTGCCCTTGGCAATTAACTTGCAGCCATTTCCATACTCCTCAATGAAACACCCATCTTTGTTGAACCTCACTTGCAAATTCTGTTCTGCCATTTGACCCACAGACAACAGATTCTTTGTTATGGTTGGTACATGTAATACATCATGCAGACATTTCTTCTTGCCATCAGGCATCATAAGAGGAACAATCCCTTTATGCTTTATGTCATGTTGGGTGTCATCCCCAGTACATACATGACCATGTGTACCTGCAACCATCTCATCAAACCACTCTCCATGCGGTGTCATGTGATTTGACGCTCCAGAGTCAATGTACCATATGTCATCTCTATCATGTCTCGATGCATTTTTAGATACATGCTGCATGGCAAAGAGTCTATCAACTGGCTCATCATGAGCATCACTCAAAGATGCATAATGCCCATGCTATTTGCCCTTTGCCTTCATATCTCCCTGCTTCTTGTAACAATCCTTTGCAATATGTCCATTCCGGCCACAATAATGGCAGTCCTTGTCCCTGTTGGACTGATCAGATGACTGCCATGAACCAGATCCACCACCTCTACCTTGGGGTGATCTCCCCCTGCCTCTAAACCCACCAGATCCACGCTAGCTTTGTGTATTTGCATCGTGCCAATTACTCTGCTGCTGCTGCTGTCCATAAGTATTACGAGTGTCACCACAACCTCGAAACGAACCACGACCTCTAGATCCTCTGCCACGCTGGCTAGAGTATAACACAGTGTCTCTACTCTGAGATGCACTGGAACCTGTATTCAAACCAAGTTTGACTTCCTCATGCAGCAACAAAGCAACTAGCTCTTCCCAGCTAGGGGGCTCTTCTCTGACAGAAATGGAAGTGTCAAAAGCTTTGTACTCTTTGCCTAAGCTATTCAAAGCAACAACAATCATATCATCTTCTGATACACTTGAGCCAATAGTAGCAAGTTGATCAGCTATGGTCTTAATTTCCGTGGTATACGTCTGGATGCTCTTGCCATTCCTAGACATGTTGTTGAACTGCTGTTTCAACTGGATCTTCCTTGCATGTGTCACGATTCCATAATTTTTCATCAGTATGTCCCAAGCATCCTTCAGAGTCTCACATCCAGTGATTTGAATTACCATAGCATCAGATATACATAAAGAAAACCAATGTAGCACCTTGCATGCTCTTTCATTCCATAGCCTGTATGCTCTTTTCTGTTCATTTGTTGGATTGTGTGCAGGCAACTTAGGAGCAACTTCATCTCCTGTACATAAATCCCAATAACCTTTGCCAACCAGAAAGTTTTTCATTCTGAATTTCCATAATGCAAAGTTCTTATTATCCAACTTTTCTCCAACTATCTGAGTGATATTGTCAGTCCCATGTGCATTAGCCATGATGCAATAGACTGTCTATCAAGTGCATGACTCCCTGCAGTCCAATAAGTATGACTGACTAAGTTCAGTCCGTAACAGTTTATGACAGTTTTCTGCACTAAATTGCAAAAAAAAAAAAACCGGGGTATTTCAGTCCACTGACACCCCAAAACAACCCACAAACAAGTGGTCTCAAATGTAGATATAACTGTCAATACATAAGCTATGTGCTTGCTTCAGCTTAAGCTTCTGTAACCTCACTGCCAGGGTACATACATGCAGTCTGAAAACGGTAAACTGTGAGTAACCAGCAGCAATTTCAAATTCAAAACTGAGTGGTAATCAAGTCATACATGTTCCAAAATTTCCCGGGTAGCTGCTAGTACATTTGGCAATTAAGACATGAGCATAGAGGCACAGAATAGTCCATAACCAGCACATACAAGTGTCAACAAATCTAGTTACAGGTTGCAGTCAACCAAAATTCAGCATACCAAGCTCCAAGCAGCTCTAAAATGTCTCCCGACCATGTCATACATTTACTTTGTAGTGGCAAGTTCAATACATGAGCATTTGAGTAGGCATAGACAACCTGTCTTCATTGACCAATGGCATAAACTTCATGAGCTATTTGTAATTAACCAGGACAGTGTAACTGCATTTACTTCAGCTTCAGAATTCAGTTTTCAATGATGCTCATTGCTTGCTTCAATCCTCCATATATTCAGCATGTATAGGCCAGTTCATATTGATGATGGAACCCCCAAGATGACCTGTATTGCTTCAGTAATGCACAATACTTGCCATTGACTGTGTATGACAGTTTTTAGTCTGTCAATGATTTTCAGATCTGAGTATTCTGAGCAAGAGATCTCAGCTCCAAGACATTTGATCCAATGTATACATGCTTTGACACCTTCTTGTGCTCCAAAGATGCCTTCTGAGTGTAGTACAAGGCTCCTGTGTGTCAGTAATGACTGAATGCATGCTGTCCATTCATGTTTACAGTAGTTCAGAACTGATTACAGGTCTGTGTCTGTTACTCCAGCTCATAATAGAGCTCCCACACAAGCATTTACTTCTTGCACACTTCAAATACCTTCAATAGTGAGCATACATGCTCTATGAACCTTGTCCAGGTGCCCCACTGAAGATTGACAGGTTGCTGTCCACCCAGATTAGCAGGTGCAGATCATGCAGAATTCTAGGCCTTGTTTTCAGCTGGTCCTCCTCATCATGAGGCTCAATGACCACTTGCAGATGCTCAAAGATGCCCACCAAGGCTCCTAGAAAGGCCTCAACCACTGTGATAAAGCATGGAGTCCAAGATGAGAAAATGCATACCTTGACAGAGTAATGATAGCCTGTTCTTGTTTTCAAAAGCCTTGTTCTTCAGCTTCTTCAAGTCTTCTTGACTCCTTCCTGCTCCAGAGAGCTCAACCTAGCAATGCTCTGATACCATGTTCAAAGAGGAGAGAGAGATAGGGAAAACACCATATCCATGAGCCTTTAGGCTCTCAAGCTAATTCCTTCATTTCCACACACTAAACTGAAAAGCACACACACACACTACAAGATAAAGTGACCTAGTGTAAATGTAGACTAGATGGTAGTCAGGTCACTAACTGACTACTAACCCGACTTATTTAATGTAGTCACTTGTAGACAGTTGTACACACTAGTTGTCATAGATGTCGGTCATAGATGAAGACACCCTGACGGTGAGCTTGATTTCTAACACCGATGGCAACTTAATACAAAGGTTTTGGAGCTGATAGGAGATCCCATGCATATTCAATACGTGGAAACACTAAAGGTTGGAACCAAAAATGCATATGAGGTGAAGTTCACTGAACTCAACATTTACTATTTAGATTTGTACAAGGTGCAGTTAGCAATGGTAATGTACTACAATATGTTTGTTGATGAATGTAATGGTAAACTGCAGTTTATTATAAAATTAGATGAAAGTGAGGTCATCAAAGGAGTAAAGCTTGAAAGAGTTATTGTAAATCTGATGAATAGAGCTTTGCAATTTGTCAAGAACAACCCAAGGAACTTTAGTGTTCAATCTGAGTGCCATGCTTGGTGGCTTGCTGCATTTGAAGTTCCTAAGGAAACATTTGAGGTATTGTAGCTCTTCTTTATGCACAGAAGCATTCCAAGCATCATCGATCATCAGGAACATGTCGAGATGCTCTCGGTTGAAGGGTATGGTCAATACTTGGTTGAATGGAATCTTGCAAGAGACTTAAGACTTTAAAATGCATGTGTTGAATCTCCAATGGTGCAAATACAAAGAATCCACACCTATATTGCTTGACAGAGAGAGTGGAAAGAAAGGATAGAAATAAGAATTGGCAAAGGGTGAAAAGTGATGCACCAACATGCAATAGAGAAGATCCCACTTGGGAAGCCCATCTTCAACATTCCATTGGATCGTATTCACATTTGTTCATTGCATGCTTTTGTTAGATTCATGGAGAAACTTGTATATGAATACATTTGCTTTGCTTATAGGATGCAACCAGAAAAAGAAGCCATGGCAATGTGTAGGAATGTGGAGCGAGTACTATCAGAAATTGGGCTACACAAGCATCAAGTGACAATTGAAAAAGATGAGAAGAGATCAAGAAAATCTAGTAACTTGCCAAAAAAGCCTTGCTTTGGAGGAGCAAAGACTAGGAAGTTTCTCTGAGCACCCATCAATGAGGAAGGGAATGTCATGGCTCATAGGCCGCAATACTACGATGGGTGAAAAAAGTTACATTTTGTAGTTCCTGATTGAAGTAATGGAGGAAAAACAAGGTTGGCCAAAGCTAAGGTTGGGATAAGTCTTAACAAATTGACTCCCTTACTTCGCAAGATGGTGTTTAACAATGAAGATAATCAATAATTTATCGATGCTATGCATAGCTTTCACGAAAACATGGTGGAAGCCTAAGGCAAAAGCTTTATCACACATTACATGGTGCATACTAAGTTAATATTTTAAAATTGTATGAATTGTATAAATTATTGAGCATAGTTTTACTCATGTGTGATATGTGTCTTTGTAGCATATCCTTGAGGCACATGGGCCATACTTTGCAGAAAAGGGAAGCATCGAAGTTTAGTCCACACAAGGGATGGAAAATTCATATTGGATAGCACATGGTGTATACCAAAGAAAAACTAATCATAGTGGAGGGGTGAATGATAGCAATCCAATGATCCAATTGCTATCTTGGTGGTATAGGATTATAGTAGTGGATGAAGTTAAACTCTCACAAGAGAGAGCAAATGAAAGTGCTAATGAATTGGCTACAAACATGATGGAATCATGTCGTGTCATTAAAAGAGTGCGTTATGAAGCTTCAAGTGCCAAAGAAAACCATGCCAAGTGGCTAGAAAAAAGACTTCGACAAGGCAACAAATGGATTTGAGGAGAGCTAACATAGTAATATGAACATTGTGTTCAGGATGAATGCAATTCATAGTTTAAGAGAGAAAGAGAGAATATGCATCTAATGTGAATGATTCTTACAGTTTAGGGTTATATAAAGGAGGGTTTCACTTTTCATCTTATTCATTGAGTTCTCACGTCTCTTGTGTAGGAAAGATGGCTAGGCCTAAGGTAGTTGCAAATAAGCTTTCACTCAAAGCCCCATATCGTGTTCACCCCCTTAGAGCATCTACTAGCTCAGATACACTCCCTTCTCAATCTAACCTAGCTTCCTCAAGCCGCCCTCACAAGGGTCCTCCTCAACATCCCCACAAGAAACGTAAGTGGAAGCCAGGTACAGTGGCCCTAAGAGAAATCAAGAGGTATCAACACTCTTTTGATCTCATCATTCCAAAGGTGAGCTTCTCGAGACTTGTTTGTGAGATTGTGTAAGACTTCTACCACACAGAAAGCAGGAGGTGGTTTTTCGCACAAGGTTAAGATAGACACGATCGCTTCATAAAAGAATGTCTTCATGCTCTACAATATGCTGCAGAGGCCTTTTTAGTTGACTTGATGAACTGATGGTCATTGTTGTACAATACATGCAAAACGCATCACTGTAACACCTAAGGACTTCCAACTTGTAAGAAATCTTTAAGAAGTGAAGGATGCATTCATTCCAATGGAATAAATACAGTTTGTAATATTATCTTTTTTGGCATAGTGTTCTCCTCATACATTGGACACATGACTATGCCCAGTGCAAAACTGTTGTACGCACCCTTAAAATATGAATTAAATTTTTACTATTGTACTTCGCTCTCAACTTTGACTGCACATCTTTGCTGTATTTTCAACTCTTACTTATAGTTTTTGCTAGCACTGTCAATTTCGATGGGAAAAACATGCAAAAAATTTCCATTTCTTATTGCAAACTTTACTCTTGATGCCTTTGTATAGTCTATGTGGTGCGAAGTTTCTAAGTTTTAGTAGTCGCAATGTTGATTTCTTGATTATCAATCCATCTATAATTTTGGTATGGGATAATTTTTAAAATACTAAACTTTATTGAAATGCAAAGAAACTTCACATGCGCCACTCATTAGGTGGCCAAGAGCCCAAATTATTATTTTCTGGGAAACAAATACCTGTAGACCCGTGGTCCAAAGTCTGGCATCTGGAGTCACTTTCCTGGTAGGAAAGTGGCTCCAGATGCCGAAGTCAAGAAAGTGGCTCCAAAGGCCAAGACTTCAGACTAGGGTTTTGCATGCATTTTTTTCCAAAAAAAAAAAAAGCTCTTGGCCACCTAACGAGTGCGTGTGTGAAGTTTTGTTGCATTACAATAAAAGATTTTGGATTTACGATCATACGATGGATAGTGCATATGAAGCTGCATTAACCTGATTTTGGGGTTTAAATGGGTTAAAAGTTCATTCTTCTTCTCCTTTTCACATCTTGCTTTCTTTGCTCCCTCCATTCTCACATCCCCAACCTCTATATTTTCTCCATCTTGCCCTCCTTGAGCTTGCATGGCATGCACCAAGCAAGCATGTCATCGTTTCAGCCAACAGGAAGGCCTCACGCCAAGGCCTACCACCTGGAGCACAAGGTGGAGCCTCCTCTAGTGCAGTAGCAACAAATGCCTTCCATAAGGCACAACAACCACTACAGAAGAAGAGGAGATCAAAACCGGGCATTGTCGCCCTTTGGGGCAGATAAGGAGAATCCAGTGCGGATATGAGCTTCTCATCCCGAAAAGATTTTTTCATAAGGTTGTTCGAGAAGTCATGCAAGACTTGGAGTTGAAAGGGATGGGAAGATTTTGGGCGCGAGTGCAAGATGGCCCACCAATAGGAAGGTGGACTATTGCAACTATGGAGGCCTTGCAAACGGCTGCAGAGGGGTTTCTCATCGACTTGTTTGATGATACACAACTAGCGGCTATCCATGCAAAGAGCACCATAATCACATATAAAGACATAAACTTTATCGTTCCACTTTGATACGACAAGGGGACTCCTCCATAGGTTATGAGATTAATGATGCAAAGTTTTGTAATGAGTGTTATAGCACCATAGCATCTTGGAAGGCCAAAAAATTTTGTATACTCTGCCACATTTGAAAATTTATATATATATACATATACATTATATCTCATTCGATGTGTATTGAATTCAAATAATTGAGTAAATTTGTTTTGTTTTTTTCTTGAAACACACGACTCTTAATTTTTGTTTAACATACGCACACATCAAAAGTAGTAATACGCACGGATATGAGTTACGTTATTGCTTATGTACAATCGCAAGTGCAGTAGTATGCATTGACATAATTAAATTGGATTATGCTAATGTATGCGGACGCGTCATTCACGTATCACACATTATCATCACACTTACACAAACCACACATTTATTTAATACATATTTATTTATAGGGACAAAGTAAAATATCTTATATTCATCAAGAAAAATACATGCGATGGCTGATACAGATGGCAGATACAAAAAGCTAATAGCCAATAAGAACTCTCATTCGTTCCTTGGCTTTTTCATTAGTGGAGAGGAGGGGCTAGCTTTCGATGAAAATAGAAGTTCCTTCTCTTCTTCAAAAGTGACATGCTCCCCCGTTAGCTCTTTCTCCTAGAAAAACGGATCTAACACTTTAGCAAGGTCACCTAATGTAGTAAGCACACACATTGCTTCCCCATGTATTTGGTCAAACAAGTAAAGAAGCTTTGACCGTTTGATTAGCATCTTCTCCAAGCTATATGTCACAGGTATCGCTCCAAAAGGTCCAAACTTGGTCAAAGCTCGAATTTTCATGATTGTCTCTTGCCCTCATGGTGAGCACTTCTTATGGAAGACCACGAAGTCTGTAACAAGGTTGCCAATGTACTCCTTCAGAGCTAAATCCTTCTGTCAATCCACATACTGAGCTCCTCCTTGCCTTGATGCAAACTCATCTATATATAGTATATCCTGAATGACAAAGTCAAATTAAACAATATATTTAGCAACTAACCTAGAGTTCTTAGAAAGCAACAAAACTTGACGGTAGGGTGTGTCGAGTCCCTTGCAGTCCACCAGTGAAATCTTGGCCAAAAATGATGAATGCAGCTACCTTGTCCAAAGTCTAGCATCTGGGGCCACTTTTTGGCCCTCGGAGTCCATTGGTGAAATCTTGGTAAAAAATGATGCCTACAATTGCTCTGTCCAAAGTCTAGCATTTGGTGCCACTTTTTGGGGACTCGATGCACCCTATCGTCAAGTTTTGTCGCATAAAAATATATGGTAGTTAGATATCTCACCTTCTCAAGATCATTTTGTATCTTCATTTCCTCATGTGTCAACGAGGCACCTCTTGCAAATGGATCTACAAACTCCTTGGTAGGAAGCTGGAGCCTTGGTCCAAACAGATCATGGTGTAGTGCTTCAAATTTAGCATCGGACACAAGGTAACCTTCTTCAATTGAGATAATATGCTCCTGTGCTGCTATGATGGCACTCACTGTATCTAAGCTTGTGCCATCATATCTTCCAATCTCTGCCATCGTCAGATACACATCCATGTAATCATAATTGATTAGGTCTTTCATCAAATCCATGACTAGGATGGAAAACAACTCTTCTTCCTTCATTTCCAAATATTGCAACACATCTAATAGAAGCAAGTATTGTACACCATCTACTTCAATAGGCATCAAGGACGCAAGGTTAGGTTTGTCAACTTGTGGCTATTCTGAAGAAGATGCTACCATGAGAGCCAACCCTTGCTCTACTACCACCCAACGTTCCTCTTCAACATTTATGAGCTCTTCAATCGGTTCTTCTCCCGTGTATGTAATAGCAACAACATGTGGAGTTGTATCTTCATTGCTCTTCTCCTCTAGGGGTGTATCCAATGCAATGAGGTAAATTGCCAATGCACAATCACACTCCACGAGATCCAAATGTGTTGTATCATGGTGCACTGTCCATGGGAATAGTGCATACTCTATGCGAAGGATCCGCATGGGCCAGACACCTATTCACCACTTTTTGGTGATTCTTCCATGCCTGAAATACCATGAGCTATTCCAGAGGTATCCAAGTCATGTCCAATCCCTTGATGGAGTATGTGTAGGTAGAAATAGTGCTCACAAAGTCTTCCAAAACTTGAAGGGGGGGGGGGGGGGTCCAGCCATGAGAGCACGCTTTCAAGGTTGAAGTTCTTAGAGAAAACCTGAAATGTCTTGTTACCTTGACTGGCAAAGATAATCTTGTGGATCCGCTCGTCAAAGTGTGCGTGAGCATCCATCGTAGCAAGTAGGAGGGATGTGGTGGATATAAAGAGATGAAGATAGAAAGTGTGAAATGAAAGAATAAAATAAGAACTAAATTAGTTCTACCTTAAAAACCTTAAGTTTTAAACTATTAAGGGTTTTTCACATACGATATTTAGTTATGGTGTTACTTATCTCTTTGTAAATTTTACATGCATATGTAAATGTGTTGATGTGAAAAGTGTATAGCAAGTGTATAATTTTGCATAAATACCATAATTTTTAAATATTACAAGTTTGCAAGTGACAATATTCTATTGGCCAAAAAATCCAAAAATTTACAAGTGTTGGATATTACAACTTGTGGTGTTGGGATTTTTAGAGAGACTCTACAATTTCCAAAATATGTGGAGCCACACACTTTCCACTGGTAACAGTATCCTCAGCTTGGCTTCGAATTTTCCTACCATCTAGTTTAAAATAGAAGCTAATAGGTGGATTCTGCATTAACATTGTAAATTTCTTATGCATTATCCTCAAGGGCCAATCATCCTCCATTTGTAACACTTGGGACTCGCGGTCCTCACAAATGACAGTAACATCCATAGCTGCACTTTCATGCGTGTCTTGATCAAGGCACAACCATTTACCCTTGAGCATCCTCCATCTACGATACTTGAACACTAGGCATAAAGTTTGTCGTGTGACAAAGTACCTGTAATTGGAAAGGAAAGTTAGCCGATCCATCCCAAAGTAAGATAATAGTCAACTAAGAGAGAAAATTTTTACTTTGAAAGCCACGACCCTTATTGTGACTCGACACTCAACAGGACTATGAGTCATTTTTTATGTCCATGTTTTGCCAAGAATCCTTGTTACATAATCCTCCGATGCACTTTTTATGACATATGTGCTTTTGGTGTGTCTCAAACCCTTACATTTCTTGAATATATGTGCAAGAATTTCAATTGGTATGAACAAGCTAAGATGTACATTCTTTGAGCTGGTGCTTGGCTTCATGGAGTTCAATATGTTTGTTGAAATTTTTGTGCTACACATGTGCAAAATGTTGCTACTACCGAATGGCCATTATATGCTATTGAGATTCAATATGTGCATAGACTCAAGGGTTCCATATTATTGACCCCCCTTGGGTAATATGTACTTGGATGCTATTGAGATTCAATATGTGCATAGACTCAAGGGTTCCATATTCTCGACCCCCCTGGGGTAATATGTACTTAGATTCATAGAAAAAAATAAGGTCCTCTACGAGCTGGTTAGCTGTACGCCCATCAAAGAAAAATCTACCAATTTCAAGGTTGTAACACTTAAAAGAACTTGTGAAACTCTCGACATTTTTCCACTCACAACAATCTGAAGGGTATACTTTTGTAAATACATGACAAGTAGTTACATAGGTATCATGAAATTTCTTATTCTCAATGAGTTGCAAATACTTACTGTTTGCAATGTTTTGTTGAAAGGGCACAGTGGTGCAAGATGTATTTGTTTTTGCATGATTATATGTTGTAAAAACACCTCTCTTACAAGGTGAGAATCAGCATTCCTTTGTCTGAGAGCTAAAATTTTACCCTTCCAGTGCTTTGATACATCTGCAATTGTAGATGCTTTCACTCTGAAAGCTCCCTTCATACTTGGAGGCATATGTACCCAAGATGAGCAATGATACGTATCAATTATCCAATTCTCTTCTTCATATTTTCTGTTACATACTTCTATCGAGAGAATGCTTGTTCTTCTCTCAGGCATTATAACCTAGGCATTAGATGTAAAGAAGTATGTATTAACCCCTAAATAATAAGCATTTTAAGTCTGTCTAGTAATCACCAATATGCCATACAAATCAACATGGCATTAAGAGATGTTTACACTTTTATAAACAAAGACAAACATCGATATCAAAACACATTTGGATATATACATCGACGCAAAGTATAGATTCAATTTCAAGGCATCACTTTAATCACACCATTTACATGAAATATAATGAAAAGAATAGCACAAGAATACTCAGAGAATTTCGCCAAAATAAATTTTATTATAATGAATAGGAGTCTGATTCAACTCAATACATTGTATGAAACATGGGTATTATAGAGTAGTTGTTACAAAGATAGCAGCCACATGGCATATAAATCTTAATAGGCATATTAGATTGATGCTTGAGATATTCTATGACTCAACACATTGTGTATTATATGGATGATATGATACAAGAGTTTCATGGATCATTGCCAATTGGCATGGAGATCCGAATGGACACACAAGATCAATAAAGCAGATGATTTTTAAACCATCGACTTCCAATAGATCTATATCATCCAGCACAAAGGAATCACTCACTACATCAAAATAGTCGATCGAGAATTATCTGCTTCACCCAAACCTTGTACAATACCTGCATGTACAAAAAATACCTGCATGAATCCCTTTTAACAAAAAATATCTAGATAACTGCATGAATAGAAGCAACAAAAAATAGGGTCAATTTACTTATAAGCTGATTTGTTGAAGATAAGATTGAATCGTTGCTGATCAAAACCCATTGCAAATGATGTAAAAAAGATAACTTCAATTCCATCAAATATAAAAGTCACTAATTAAATGAATAAATTTTGGTACCACAAAAATATTAGAGATTCACCCGTAAATCAAGCTACATAATCTCTGCTCTACCTTGTGTTAAGTGTTGCAATAACAAATAGTAGAAAAGGGAAAATCCACAGAGGAAGAAAGAGAGAGTGTGTGAGTACACGGGAGAGAGAAAGAAATGAGCACCTATCCAATCTTGCCCAAATAGATCTCTGCAAAAGACAATAGCAAGAGTTAGCATTTACATGAAGGTATACTGAAAAAAAAATAGAAAAGAGAAAACATAGAGAGAGAAAGAGAGAGGGAGAGAGACATGAGCACTTGTGAAATGCCACCCAAAATGATATCTACAATAAAACAACAAGGGTTAGAATTTACATCATGTTGTATTGAAAAAATAGAAACAAAAAAAACAAACAAACAAAGAGAGAAATTAACACATTTGTCTCTTGCTCCAAATAAACTCTGCAAAAAAATAACAATTAGAACCAACATCAAATTCTATTGAAAACACAACATAAAAGAGAAACAACACATAGAGAGGGGGGAAAGAAAGGGGAGAGAGAGAGAGAGAGAGAGAGAGAGAGAGAGAGAGAGAGAGAGAGATGAGCACCTCTGCCTCTTGCCCAAAACAACATCTACAATAAAACAATAAAAACAATAAGAAACGACATCAAACCCTATTGAAAAAATAGCAAACAAGAGAAAATGCAAAGAGAGATGGACACATGTGTTTTGCCCAAAAACTGGAGCTGCATGGAGAAGAAAGTGCAGAGGTAAGCAGAACATTCAAAACCCTAATTACTTCCACCAGGGAGCTTCAATGGAGACGAAAATTCACCAGTATAGAGAATAGAGGGAAAGTGGTATGTTGCTCAACTATTGGGTCAAACTGATTTCGTGAGAGGAAAAAAAACCAAAATTGAAAATTCTCCAAAAAAAGGGGAAAATACGAGGTGAGAGAAACTCAATTTTTGTGTACTATTCATTCTCCCTTTTTTTAAATCCTCCACTACCCCTTTTTTTAATAAAAACCCCAAGATTTGGAGAGAGAAGATTCACCCTCCATGGATGTCCACATCTAACCTTCCTATTGGACAATCCAAAAAGCCCACATATTAAACTATGTTATTTTTAAGGGCCCATTTGTGAATTCATTTTTTTCCTAATGGGAGTTCTTTGTTCCAAGCATGAGAGTGATAGTGCAAGGGAGATGGGATGGAAAGGAAGCATGGACGGAATGCCTAGTGGAATTAGAATGCCACCCTGAAACCCAACTCTTGGCAACTCATGCACTAATTTGTGAAAAAGTGAGATCCAAAAAAATGGTTTGACAAGCATGTCAAACAACATGACTTCAAGCAGAGTGACCTAGTACTCCTATACCCAGTGAAGGGCCATAAGAAAAAGTTGAAGTTCAAGGGATTGGGACCTTTCAGGGTTTGCAACATTAGTCAAACCAGCAACGTAGAGCTCGAGACTCTAGAGAGGGAGAGCATAGGCTTCACCGCACCCATTGCATGAGACTCCAATGTTGGACTTGCTTGTGAATGTAAGAGTAGCCACCATCACTGATATAGAGGACGAGGATGAGGAAGTAGTGGCATGTGCATACTTGTGCATAATGGTCGCAGACCACAAGACATATGCCTTTGATGATGTACTTGTTGATGAGGGAGTTGGCTATAATATCCTTATGCATGATCATTAGACCCTCATTGGTCAAACCCAATTGCAACCTATCAACACAAAACTTAGGTCAGTTGGAGGGCAGTCTTATTCACTGCTCGAAAACTACAAGGTAGAGGTCTCTATGATACTAAAAGTCTACCCATGATCTTCTACGTGTTGCCTAACACCAAAAGCCACTGGTAAGGAATTGTTGTTAGGATGTGCATTTAAAAAACAAGCACACTGCGATGTCGACTATGATGTACACCGTATTCGCTTAACCATCGGAAATGTTTGGGTAGTGATGGCTTTCAACAAGGGCATTGTAGCTCCATCTAAGACTGCAGCGCCACCAGTAGAGCAACTATTGTAGTTGTTTCTCCATGCTTAGGCTAGTGCTCTCTTTCGATACTCTTTCATGGAGGACGTATCTCAGGGCTCGTTTTGTAAGTTCTAGCTTCCTCCACAACCCTTCTATCATATCCTCACCCTTGACTTGGGTCACATGAAGGACTGTGTTTAGGAAGGCCTATTGTTGAACCTCAAGACCTGCCTCTACTACTTCCACCCTTGCCACTAGTGCCATGAGTCAATCGCTTTCCATTGAGGCAAGGCATTCAGCAAGGTCTCTAAGTCTTCCAAGCATCTTTTCCTCCCAAGTCGTGGTCTTTTTGCTCATCCTTTCTATGCCCTGATTCTAGCATTGAGACAGCATCATGACCATCTATTCTTGCTCTTTTCAAATTCTGAGCATTTTCTCTTTTTACTATTTGAGGTATTTTAGTTGCTTTGCCAGTTGTTCTCGCTCTAGAATAACCCATGAGGTAGGCATCAATAGTTAAGTTATCCAACCCAACCAAACCCCAACCTCCTAGGCCTTAGACCCTCCTATAAATAGAGTTCCATTCTTAGTTTGGTCTCAGATGACCTAGCTGCAAATATGGGGGATGACCTAATCATCTACATTAGACTCTTGGATGCTACTTTCACTGCATTTGCTAAAACCTATTAACAATTGGATTTATGCCTCCTCGATGAGTCGTGCAATTGGGAGGAATATGAGTTCATGTTTGTCAAGATTCTTGAGGTGTCCAAGGACTTGATTGCCAACAATGTTTCTTGAGATCAAGCTCTCAAATAGCGATTGCTCACCTCCTATAGCAAGAGCAAAGTCTTTGCAACAATCTAGGAACTAGAAGAGTTGAAACGATTAGTTGACTCTAATTCCTCCTTTGTGCAAAAATAGTATACTCTCTGTCTCCAATGGGAACAAGAGGGCTGTCAAATTATGATCAATACCAAGCAAACACATGCAATCAAGACCTCTGAGTATGATCTGACCTATGTGGCTCCAACCTCGTTCAAATTATTGGCCATCACTCATAATCCACTTGTAGAATAGCATATTATGGTCCATCCCTATTTGGATAGACTCTTAGACTGAGGAAGAATTGCATGTTGCTAGCATGATGAACTTGGATAACTTCCTAACAGCAGAGCAGCTGATGTCCTGACCTACATTACACACATAGGCATTAGGCCTCAAAACATGGACCATCATGCCTACTTAGAGTACAACCCACAATTCTATGCTTGGCTCATGCAAAAATAAAGCACACGAAGCAGGTGCTTCACACCCTTAACCCTTCACCCTCCAATCCTAGGAAGGATTTTCATCATTCCAAGGGGGGAGGGGGTAAGGTGGAAAAGAAAGAATAACTTGAACTTCAAACTGAAGAATGAAAACATGACTTAGACTTTAGAACTCCAAACCAAGCTTCAAAAGCAAAAAAGAGTGAATAAAGGGAACTCATACTTGAAGAAAATCTTTTATGGAATTTGTGCTTGGAATGTGTGGATTGCTTGAAGTATAAAAAGTTTCCATTCATTTTCATAGTGTTTGTTCTTAAACTTTTTCCTTTTTTTTTGCAAAAGGTACTCTCAAATGAGCTAATTGTAATCTATTATTCCACAACAGGTGTTAGAATATTGAGAATGCATGCTATGGAGGATCATTGATGAGAAAATAGACAATCATAATGAGGGAGGAGCATTGACAAAGAAAAACAACTAATATTATCCAAGCATAATGCAAGTACAACTGAATGATAATGATTGATGGAATGAGTGTGAGGATGAGTGCTTTTTATAGGCTTACAGTAGAAGGTGGTATTGGTAGGTGGAAAAAAGTGGAAAAGGACCATGGTAATCACCAACTGTGGTTTAATAAACCATGCATACATGACCTAGTCTAAGGCTTTATTTGCAGTTTGTTTCTTTGCCTTGTTTGTTCCAAACAAAGAGTCTATGGTGGATGTGATTGCACATTTCTCAACAACAGGTACTCGAGATGGCAAGACAACTTCCGTTCTTAGAGGAAGAGTGTTGAGTGTTGAAATGACTTGTTTTTTGGCTGATTTTTGTTGTTTTTGAGAGCTGAATGGTTGATTTTATGAGAAGATTGATGGGTTTGGAAGTGGTTTGAGAGTGTTTTGGATGATAATGATTGAGTTTTGGAAGTTCATGTTATTTATTGGTGGTTCTGTGATGTTCTGATAGGTTCTGATTGGTTCTGTATACCTTCTGTTTTGCTCTGTTTTGGTTTGTTTTGTTCTGATTGTCTTCTGTAAGGAGGGATGGAGTATTGATTGATGAAGATTGAGATATTGTGAAAGCTTATTGAATGGTTTGTGAGAGTTTGGCATGGTTTGAGAATGAGTTATGTGGTTTTGATGACCTTCTGTAGGTCTTCTGTAGAACTTCTGTTTCTGTTCTATTCTGTACTGTAGCTGTTCTGGTACTATTCTGTATGCTTCTGTATGTGTTCTGATGGATGAGAGTGTAGCTTGGGAAAGTTTTCTAGCCTTGGAAAGATGTGAATACAAGTGCAAAAGAGCTGAAAGAAGTGAAAGAAGTAGCTGCTGAAGACTCAAGTGAAGACTAGAGTGAAGTGACAGTAGTGAGCTATGAAAGGACACTGTAGTGGCTCTGGTGACTCTTCATATCAGACATACCTCTTGGGAGGGGTATCCACGACCTAAGAAGGATTATTGAGGGTGATTTTGAGATATTGTAGTGAGGATATGATGTATTATTGATGGAGAGAGAGAGAGAGAGAGTTAGAGATAGCCAATTCTACTCAAACAGAGTGATTGTATATGAGAGATTGAGAGAGAAGACTATGAAGATATTGAAGATGAATAATATGTGATGTATTTCCATTCAAAGATGGTGTATTCCTTTTATTTCTTTGTTCTATTGATGGATTTTGTGAAGATATTGAAGAATATGGTTGATTCTATCAAATCCGTGGGAGATCTACATGATGCTGCATGAAGATTTGTTGTGCCTGGTGTTCTTTTCTTCATTGTGATCATATGAAACATGATAAACAAGCTTGTTGATGTTACAAGATAGATTTTCTTGCAAGATAATTCCCTTTTCCTTGGTGTTCCTCTCGGGGCTCCATGTTTTTGGTGCGCAGCCGGGGAAGCTTGCCATCAACAAGCACCAGAAGAGGCTGAAAATGAAGGAATTTGCATTGCCAAGAAGAGAAGAATTCAATGGATGTTTGTAAAGTTCCTTCTTCCACTGAAGAGTTGGAATTTTTCATAATCAGAGCCACTTTCCACAAGAAGTTCATCCCACAATGGCGGAAACACATCACCATCATGATGCATGCTCTATGTGGTGGACAGTTTCCTCTTCCTGTTGAAGCAGCAGGAACTTGCATCTTGGTGGCAAACTGTTTGGGGACAAACTGAAAAGCAGAAACAGAGAGAATGACCATACATGAAAGATTTGGCATTCATTGAGAAGTTTCCAGACATCATCAAGTGGGAGATTGTGAAGAAGCTTCAGGAGTCTTGGTCTGTAGAGGTTCACAGAGATAAGAAGGAAAAGAGTTGGAATTTGTTCGTGGATGCTCAACAGCAAGATACATGGGATGCTTGGTGTACTGATAATCTTCTGTTTGTTCAATTAGCAACCCATTGGAAGTTGGTAGACAGAGTGTTTTTCACAACATACACTGTCGAAACCATCAGAAGCTGGCATTACTATGATGATGGCACCACCACAATGCTCAGACGTATGCATTTTGACACCTTCAGAACCGAATACCTTCCTTTGTGTAGTGGAATGAAACAAAATTCAAGGACGTTGAAAAGAAAGAAGTAGATGAAATGTTGGCAAGAGAGTCCTCCAGAGACTGAAGACTTCTGTTAACCCTCTGTGGAGCACTAACAACATAGTGGAGCCAACCCCCTGATGAATGACACAATAAAGAGGCAAGTGTTAGAACGAGTCCAGAGGTATGTGAGAAGAGAGAAAGTAAAAATCAAGGCTGAGAATGAGCTCGCAAGCAAAAGCCGCCTTTGATGCCCTTGCGAAACTCTTTACAGAAGTCCCAATGGCATATCAAGCCCTTCCTCCTCCTGCTTGAGGTCCACTTCCAAGCCAGATCCGTCCTGGAAATATTGATGACAGGCCAGCGAATGTAGTCCCATTGCCAATTTTTAAGGGAGAGTACAATGAAGACCCCGACCTTCATGTAGCAGAGTTTATGGTAGCATGTGTGGCTAACAATGCCAGAACCCCTGAGCATTGGTTGGCAATATTCCCCGCCATTTTCAAGGGCGCGGCGTTTCAGTGGTATGAGAGACAAGCAGCAGGAACTTTTTGCACATGGGACGACCTGAAGTTGGCCTTCCTCACTAAATTCAGGCGTGAAGGTTTTGAAGAGCGGATGCGAGAGGAATTTATGAACCTAAGTTAGTCTTCTGGAGAAAGAGTGGAAGCTTATGTCTCACGAATGGAATCCATCCTGAAGAGATGGACTAACCATAATCTAGATGATGGCATTCAGAAGGGGGTGTTTCTCAGAGGATTACAACCAGAAGTCCGTAAGTTTGTGGAGCTACAAAGACCAGCCACCCTGCAAGCTGCAACAGAAGGTGCAAGACTGTACGATGAAGTGGAAGCTAGATTGGCGATGAATACAGGAAGAGGAGTCCTACCTCCTCTGATGCCAAGAATGATGTATCCACCAAATGTAGTTTCAAGGACTGTTCCCTATCCCTACCCAACAGATGCCCCTGGTATCACAGTACAGTGCACCAAATCCACAGCGGCCACAATCCATGCCTCAAATGGTGGTTCAACCACAACAACAATGGTCCCAACCAATTTCCTCAATGCCAAGTCAGCAGCAACAGTGGAACTCTACCAACTGGAGCCAACAGCCAACAGTTCAAACAGGAGCTCTGAATTAGAACCAGAACAGAGATCCCTCTGTACCAGCCCAACCGGTTTATGCAGTGATTACAGAGACTCCTCAAAACCCTACTGCTAGTGCCTCAGGAGGTGAAAGCTTGAAGAACTACTTATCCAACTCAGTTGCAAACATAAAAAAGGAGTTGATGGATGTGATTACAGAGCAGCTACAGACGTTGAAAGTGAATACCGCGAGCATATCCAACGTTGCAGAAGCAGGAAGAGATGTGATGCGGTCAAATACTTGGTGTGGTAAGTGTCATCAAGCAGGCCATTTAGCCACTGAATGTACACGAAAACCAACTATTCATGGGGCCTTCTGTTCCTACTATTTGCGGAAGAACCATACAGAGGACATTTGCTCTCTAAAGGAGATGCATGATAGGAGAAGGAAGGAAGAAGACGCAAGATTTAACTTGCTGGAATCCAAAATGACAACACAAGATATTGGACCCAAGCCTAGAGAGTTTGGTCCTAATTTCGGACCCAGAAGATTTCCTTCCCAAAGTTACAGAGGAAGATAGTCTGGCGGTGGTCAGAGGACAGAAGTGGAGTGTTATAGATGTGGAGAAAAGGGACACATCTCACCAAATTGTCCAAATCCCAAAAGGTCAGTGGATTACAAGCCCTTATGCAGTCGATGCAAAGGAGAAGGCCACACTGCAAAGGACTGTCCAAGCCCAGCCCCAGTGAAAAACAATGCTACTGACAGTCTGGCTAAGGCCTAAGAGCCTACCTCCAATTTAGTGGAATTGAAAGTTGCTGCCATCACGCATGCAAAGCGGAAGAAACCACCTGTCCAGAAAGAAAATAACCCTCCTGCAAGAACAGTGAAGTTCAGTCTTCCACCAGAAGAACAGAACAGAACAGAGCTTGACAGTGCCATACAGAGCCCTACAATGCCACAGACAGTTACAAAGACAGGACCAGAGACAGGACCAGAGGTCCAGGATATAGAAGAGGATGAAGTGCCACAAGTGACAGAAGAAGTTCCCATGATGCCTCTATTGGAAGAAAGAGGGAAAATGAAAATGGGTGTTATCCCATTCCCTAACCGGTTAGAGAAGCCAGTGGATCCTATTAAGGAATATGATCTGGTCAGAGATCTAGATACCTAACCAAACCTCACATTCCGACAATTATTGATGTTGTCTCCCACTTGCCGGAAAAGATTCAAAAGTATACTGACAAAAAGACGTGGTTTAAGGATTGCTCCCTCAAGAGTGACAAAGTCCAACAAAGCTCCAGAGCCTATCAAAGAAGTGGACGTAGCTAACGCCTTTCTAGATCCGGGTACTCCAGAGACTGGCGCGTGGATAGAAGGTTGCTTCATTGCAAATGCACTGATTGATGGTGGTTCATTAGTGAACATTATGACGGATGTGACAATGAAGGATCTAGGCCTACAAGGTGTGCAACCCACCCAATGGCTCATCAGACTGGCGGATCAGAGTAGAATCAAGCCTTTGGGCATTCTCCCATATGTGAAGACTACAGTGGCTGGAAAAGATTATTGGCTAACCTATCTGGTGGTGAAGCCAAACTCTTATGGTACATCCTATCCTCTGTTACTGGGCAGACCATGGCTTTTTGAAGCTTGAGCAAGGACGGATTGGTTCAAAGGAACCTTGACCTTGGGTAGAGGACCCAACAAAGTGGTGCTGAAACTGTATGGTTCTCAAAAAGGACATGGATCCACCTCCTTGGAATTATCTTCTGACTCCCCTAATGAGGCTACAGATGGAACATCAGCAGACAAAGATGCTGTCAAACAGATCCTTCCTAAGAAAACAGTGGCACGTTCCTTAACAGTGGATACTGTAAGCCGACTCCCAAAAGATGCAAAGCCATTATCAATGGATGAATACTTCCTGCCTAAACCGGGAATGACTTCTAAAATCACTTCTGACAGTGAGATAGAAGCATGGATGTACTGCTCTCCATGTTATATGGTCATAGCAGAAGCAGACGCAGAGACAGAGGCAGAAGAGGAAATAGAGAATTTGTTCTTCTATTACAAAACTCCTACAGAGACAGAGACAGAAGCAGAAGCAGAAGCAGAAGTAGAGACAGAGACAGAGACAGAAGAGGATGAATATGATATGGACGAAGAAGGTTTTGAAAGTGATCCAGAAGAATCTATCCCACCTGAAGAGGATACATTTGAGGAAGAAGTTCCAGAAGCATCAGAAGCAGATGAGCTCATGCTATGGGACAGAATGGTGATGGCACCATTTGGTCTGGTAAATGGATCTTCTCACATGCAAAACCTTTATAAGAAGTGGGTTAAGAAGAACAAGCCGTCTTTCAGTAGTGGCTCATGCCATCCTAACCCATCCTTGCCAAAGAAAGATGATGATGATGCACCGTGCCAATGAGCACCAGTCCCACAAACCCAACAGGCATCAGAGGGTCCCTGTTATGTGACGTTCCTAGATGTGTCATCTTCAGAAGAGGAGTCTTCAAGCCAAGAGGTAATTAATTTTGAAACCAAACCCGAAACGACTCTAATCCCGTTTCAACATCTCAAGGAGCACCCTAAGCCTCCACCAAAAGAAGAAGTTGGTTCTAGTGGGATGTCAGAAGAGGATATCACTCCCTTGAAGGAGTCGAATTTGTATCCAGAAGCAGTCCGTGAGACCTTCATCCGTGAAGTAGAAGGTGAAAGGCAGTTAACTTTTGTGGATGTAGAAGGCACTGAACGCCACTTGAAGGTGGGTAATAGCCTCCCAGAGGAGGAGTTGTCAACTTTGTACAACTTGTTGAAAGAAAATTTGGACGTGTTTGCGTGGTCCTACAAAGACCTAAAAGGGATTGATCCCACAATATGTCAACATCATATTGACTTGGAGCCTGATGCCAAGCCAGTACGGCAACGACAGAGGCAAATGAACCCGAATTATTCCACATTGGTGAAAGCAGAGCTGCTGAAGCTTCTGGAAGCCGAGTTCATCTATCCAGTGGCAAATAGTGAATGGGTTTCACCCATCGTGGTTGTACCCAAGAAGAATGGCAAATTGCGAATATGTGTGGATTTCCGAAAGCTTAATTCCAAGACAAAGAAGGATCACTTTTCTATTCCTTTCACAGACCAACTATTGGACACAGTGGTAGGACATGAGCTTTATTCCCTTCTGGATGGATTCAGCGGATACAACCAAGTCCAAATCGCAGAAGAAGACCAGTCCAAAACAACCTTCACCACAGAATGGGGGACTTACACTTACCGAGTGATGCCATTTGGACTCTGCAATGCCCCTGCTACTTTCCAGCGAGTCATGATGGCCGCATTTCAAAATCATCTGCACGATTTCATTGAAGTATATTTGGATGACTTCTATGTCTATAGTTTGATCCGTGAACATTGGGAGCACTTGGAACAATGCTTTGACCGATGCCGGGAGTATGGGATTTCCCTCAACCCCGACAAATGCATCTTTGGGGTCTCTTCTAGAGTCCTGTTGGGCCTCATTGTCTCTGCACAAGGGATATCAACAGACCTTGAAAAGATAAAAAAGATTGCAGCTCTGACAGCATCCACCAACCTCAAACAGTTGAGGGGATTCCTAGGCCATGTGGGTTACTACAGAAGGTTCATAGCTCATTTCGCAACAAAGGCAACCTCCTTGCACAAGCTTTTGAGGAAAGATGCAGAGTTTACTTGGACGGAAGAATGTGACAAAGCCTTCCACACTCTGAAGCAGTGTCTGATTGAGGCACCCATTCTGCAACCTCCTGATTGGACGAAAGAGTTCCATGTACACACTGATGCATCAATTGAAGGCTTAGGTGCTATCCTTTGCCAAAAGGGCTCCTCAAAGCTGGATCAACCGATCTATTATGCAAGCCGAAAAGTCACTGATAGGGAATGGAACTATACATGACAGAGCTGGAGTGCTTGGCAATGGTGTTTGCCCTAGAGAAGTTTCGCCACTACCTCCTATCCACCCACTTTAAATTTTATGTGGATCATGAGGCCCTGTCCTTCCTGATGAATAAAGCTGATGTGAAAGGATGAATGATGAGATGGCTCCTTTTATTCCAGGAGTTCGACTTTGAGATGATTACTAAGCCTGGTCGTTCCCATGTTTTGGCTGATCATCTATCGCGTATCCCACAAATTGCAGATGAGGAGCAAGATGATCCAGACCTCCCTGATGCTTCCCTATTCTTGGTAGAAACTGTCACTCCCTGGTATGCAGACATTGCCAATCTGCTGGCAACCCAACAGTATCCTCCTGGTATTTCTAGTCGAGATAGGAAGAAGCTTATGCTAGAATCAGCCCCCTACACCCTACTAGGTGGTGCACTGTACAAGAAAGGCAAAGATGAAGTGCTCAAAAGATGTGTTGCAGGAGAAGAGATTGGGATTGTTCTGAAGGCTTTCCATGACGAGCCGTGTGGAGGCCACTTTGCAGGAGAAGCCATAGCCAGGAAGGCTCTGCTAGCAGGTTATTGGTGGCCTACCATTCACAAGGATTCCTATGATTACTGTAAAAGATGCGATGCTTGTCAAGGAATGGGGAAACCCACCAAGACAAGTGCCATGCCACTGCAGCCTATTCTTCCTTTGAAGCTATTTGAGAAATGGGGCATCGATTTCGTAGGCCCAATCGATCCTCCTACCAGAAGGAAACAGAACTGATACATCCTCATATGTACGGATTATGTTACAAAGTGGTGTGAAGCTAAAGCCCTTAAGCGGGACGATGGTAACAGCGTGGCCCTATTCATGTATGAGAATATCATCACCCGTTTTGGCAGTCCCCTAGAGCTGGTAAGTGACAGAGGCACTCATTTTCTTAATAAAGTCATGGAAGAATTAACAGAGTTGTATAAGATCCGCCATCGCAAGTCCACTCCTTATTACCCCAGAGCCAACGGCCAAGTCGAAGTCACCAATTGCATCCTCTGCTCGATTCTGACAAGAATAATTGCCGCACATCGTCGTGATTGGGACGATCGACTTACAGAGGCCCTCTGGGCGTACAGAACCTCCCATAAAGCAGCAACAGGACAGACACCCTTCCAGCTAGTGTATGGTACAGAAGTTGTTTTCCCTGTTGAACTGGAACTACCCTCTTTGAGAGTGGCTATCAAAGAGCGTTTGGGGGACGATGATTCACTGCAATGCCGTCTCCTACACCTGGAATGTTTGGACGAAATTCGTAGGATGGCTCTCCAGTGCATGGAAGCCACGCAAGCTCGACGTAAGGCTTACCATGATAGCTTCATCAAGCATAAGGAGTTCCAAGAAGGTGATTTGGTCCTAGCCTATGATTCACGATTTGGCAAGTTTCCTTGCAAGCTCCAACAGCGGTGGCTGGGCCCCTATAAAGTACTTGCCGTCAACCCTAATGGCTCTGTCCAAGTGCAGACCATTGATGCCTCTGATGATCCCTTTCTGATCAATGGATATCTCCTGAAGAAGTACTTCCCTCCTTGGGGATCTTGACAATTACGGTCACTTGATCTTTTCCCTCATTGGCATGGCACTGTACTTCTTATGATGCTACTTTTGATAGCCGTTCTTCAGTCACTCCTGATGAAGTGGACGCAACCCTCTGTTCCCTCAAATCCCCCCTCCAGCCTTGATCTCTTATCCTCTATTTTCCACCAGCGACAGTGGTGAGGTTGATTCTGACAAATGGTCTTTCTACCATTCCCTTGCTCAAAAAGAAAAAAAAACGAAAAATATACATATCAGTCATGGGAGAAAAGGATTAAGGTCCCTGTCATGCCGATCTATTCTTCGAGAAAAGGTGGAAACACCCTCGGGAATAGGGGAAAACAAGAAAAAGAAAAAGATAAAAAAAAAATCTGTTATGAGAGAAAAGGAAGCAATTCCCTGTCATATCAGGCCTCGTTCCAAGAAAAGGTGGTAAACACCCTTGGGCGAGAAGCTGGCTGTGGAAAAGGTGGCAACACCCAGCAGTCCAAAAAGTGAATTCATTAATTGATATCCCTAGGATCCAGTTCCGCAACTGCCTCCCTTGGTACGCTGTGTCCTAGGACTCTTTGCAAAGTGTCTAACTGTCCTCTCGCAGATGACATGTCCTATCTAACACAACGTTCGATTTGATGGCTACCTCCCTGGGTACGCCTCTTCAACAACTGATGACGCAATCTTCGTCGACAAACAATTGAGTGATGTGAGCTTTCATCCTAACCGGATGGGGAAGTGAGTATGGTTGCCCTCCTGTAACTATCAACAGAGAGTGAGACAGAGGGTGGGGCAAGTGACCAGTCTTTTCCCTTCAAATCAAATGAGAGGTGAGAAGTGTGAATGAAGTGTTGCACGCACGGGATGGGCCTCTCAATGCACAAAGCACGATTTGTTTCTGTGCACTGCACCATAAGGCTCCCTGACTTCCTTCTCGCACTGTATGCCGGCACAGAGTGGGATGCACAGTTGCACCATCAAATGCGCACAAGGCATATAATCTTTGCATAAGTGACCGTGAGGATTACATCAATGGGTTTCAGGAAAAGGCTGCCCTCCTGTATCTCTCAACAGAGCATGAGACATAGGGGGTGGGCTGAGTGTGACTAGAGTTTCTTCAATCAATTACCGAGAGGTGAGATTGAGGGACGTTACGACACTTGGAGTCAGGTATGTTCCAGTTTCCCTATGCACCCACGGGATGGGTCTTTGCTGTCATCACAAGACACATCACCCTGTTCTGTACACTACACTGTAAGGCTCCCTTGCCTTCCTCCTTGCACTTATGCCAGACGGGTTGGACGCACTAATGCACCATCAACTGTGCACTCTGGCATACTCCTTCTGCACCATTCCCCCTTGTCGATTCCTCAACCGGGTATGAGATATGGGTTTCAATCATTCGTCTTCGAGTGATATTAGTCATGGGGCAAGTGACTGTTCTTTCATTCCATTTGAGTGATTGTGATTGGAGTGTAATATCCCTCATCATCGACAAATTTTTTGCGATTCCTTCCATCAGCTACCTCCCTAGGTGCTACCGCGTGGTCCCTTCCATGACTTGGTGCTACCTCCCTGGGTGTTGCCGTGGTCCCTGGGTGCTGCCACGTGGTCCCTTCCATGACGTGTGCCGAGAGGATGCCTTGGTAACTCCAGAAGCCGACAACAACACAGGAAGTGCAATCGACAATTGACCTTGATCCTTAACAAAATGGGCCAAGTTTTTCTAACCCTACACCTTCTGTTTCCCCGTGACATTCATGTTTTAAGTGTGGGGACGTTAGTGAATGGTCTATGGCATGGTCCTCGGTCCATGTTGCTCGGTTAACCCTATCCGTTAAGGTCTTAAGTGTGGGGACGCGTCCCTGCGCGTCTACATTGTATATCCTCTGCATATGCCTTAACCTGCTCATGCATGTATGCCATGACTTGCTGTTACCCTGATGGGGTCCCTTCCCACCCGACCGTTCATTTTCTACCCACCCTTGGGGCTGTTTCCTTGAAGTTTTCCTTCATTCCCTGATTTTGAGGATCTCCATGTGAATGCACCCTACGTTCACCGAAGTCCAAATCCAACCTTATACCCTATTCCCTCCTTTGAACTGACCATTTTTCCTTTTTACCTACCCCTGTTCCGGTGTACGGTTTTTGAGTTATTAATTTTTGAAGCATTTTACACAAATTAGCCTGTTTTCCATATGAACACGCTTTTCTTGCTTCGGAACCGTGATCTGATGTCATAGCCCTGACAATCACTTTTCCTTTTCCGATTTTTTTACAACTTTTTCGTGCGTCTTTTTGACATTTTTCCATGTGAACCTGCCCTATTTGCATCGGAATTCCAATTTGATTTGACCACCGTGTCCCCTGTGTCTTCCCCTACCTTTTTCCTTTTTCCTCCACCCTCTTTCGACTTCTGGATTTTTTATTATTAATTTTTAAATGTGTTTTCGGGCGTCTTTTTGGAGTTTTTCGCATGTGAACCCCTCCTACTTCCACCGGAACTGCGGTTTAACGTGACAACCCTGTGCCACCCCTTCCTGCGGACATTTTTCCTTCTTACTGCATGCCATTCCGATGAACGGCTCGTCCGATATTAATTTCCCATCCCATTTTCGGGTTCTTTTTTTGGGTTTTTCCCACGTGAATGCATCTTATCTCAGTCAAAACTATGTTTTGATGTGATAGGATTGTTGGGCACGTCTTTTTGCACAGTTTTTCTTTTTTCTCCACCTCGTTCCGATGCACGGATCTTCCCATATTAATTTTTACTTGCGTTTTTTGGTTCGTTTTTTGTGTTTTTTGCACGTGACCGCCCTTTACCGCCCCGGAACTCCCGTTGCACATTTTCGCTGTCTTCCCCCTGTCGTCCTGCCTACTTTTTGTTTTTACAATATTTCGTTTTGACGTCCGGATTGGGAGTTGTTAATTTTTCTTTATTTTTATGTGTTTTCACGCGCCCGTCTTGCTCGTGCACGCGCCCTTTTTCCATTTTACGCGTCTTAACGCGCCCCGGTCGCCTCCACGTGCCCCGTCGCGACGTTCCGACGCCCATTCAATCCCGTCACGGCAAATTTTTTTTACCCTCGGCGTGCGCGGGGCGAGGGGGTACGCCCCTTGCATGGGCCCCTGCCCATTGACCCTTACCCATTCCCACCTCTCTCCCTGACCCCTCCCCATCCCAAGTGCCTCCCCTCCCCTCTCTCCCTCTCCTGCTCCTTCTGCGTCATCCCTCCATCTCCACCTCCCCCCCCCCCCCCCCCCCCCTCCATCTTCACCCTCCCTACCTCCATCCCTCACCTCCTCCTCTTCCCCTCTCTTTCCCCTCCTCCTCTTCTCCTCCTTCTTCCTCGTCGCCCTGCAATTCCTCCCCTCTCCTTCCCCTCCTTCCTCTCCCTCTTGCCCCGTCCTTCCTTCATGCAGCGCCCAGCCCGCCTCAAGAGCGCCGTCTGCCCGCCGTGCAGCCCGCCTCAACAGCGCCGCCGACCGCCGTCCTCCAAGCCGTGCGCCAGCCCGTCCTTCCTTCCTGCAGCGCCCAGCCCGCCGCAAGAGCGCCGTCTGCCCGCCGTGTAGCCCGCCTCAACAACGCCGCCGACTGCCATCCTCCAAGCCGTGTGCCAACCCGTCCTTCCTGCAGTGCCCCGCCTCAACAGCACCGCCGTCTCCTGTCAGGAGGCCGCCCCAGCCCGTCCTCCCTTCTCTCCTGACCTGCCGCCCTCCGCCCCTCCTCCCGCGCTGCCTGCCGACCCTCCCGCGCCGCCCTACAACATCGCCGCCACGACTCCGCCGAATCGCCACACTGCCGCCGCATTCGCAGGAGCGCCGCCCGAAGTCGCCGCCGCCAGCCCAGGACGCCGCTGCATCCGCCGAATCGCCGCCGCGTGCCGCCCAACGCCACCATCCTCCTCCTCCTCTTCCCCCTCCTCCTCCTCCCTAACTAACCTAAGGTTAGTTTCACTAACCTAACATTCGTTTAACTAACCTAACATTAGTTTCACTAACTTAACCTTAGGTTAACTAACTTAACCTAACCCCCCTAATTAACCCTAGTTAGATTAGTCCCCATTAACCCTAGTTAGGTCAACTAACTTAACCTAACCCCCCTAATTAACCCTAGTTAGGTTAGTCTCCATTAACCCTAGTTAGGTTAACTAACTTAACCTAACCCCCCTAATTAACCCTAGTTAGGTTAGTCCCCATTAACCCTAGTTAGGTTAACTAACTTAACCTAACCCCCCCTAATTAACCCTAGTTAGGTTCATCCTCACTAACCCTAGTTAGGTGCCTAACCCTAACCCTAACCCTAACCCTACTTAGGTTAACTAACCCCCCTTAGGTTAGTCTCCACTAACTTGCCTTAACTTACTTCTCTGACTTTACCTAGACTAACCTAGTTCCATCTGACTACCCTGACTAGACCAGCTTTGCCTTCCCTGACTTATCTAGCCTACCTTGACTTAGCTGACTTAATTTGACCCTACTTACCCAACTAACCTGATTTTCCTGATTTAATTGACTTCATTACTTTCTAAATTAATTTCCACTCAGAAAAATTTCCAACAAATTTTCTAAAAATTCCTCCATATTTTTGTCAATTTTTGGGAATTTGTGAGATGTAAATTTCCACCCCCACAGTTACAAAAAAATTAAATATTCGGCCATTTATTCAAAAATCCCTTGAAAAATGCATAAAATTCATTTAAAATTAATAAAAATACAGAAAAATTCCACAAAATTCTCCAAAATCCCACCCACCCCTGAAAATTTTCCATTAATTTTTCACTTTAAAATATTGTCATACAGTGGCAAAATATTCTTTTTATTTAAAAAAATAAAAATAATAAAAAATAACACCCTCATTTTATTAACCTAAATTGTGGATATTTCCTCCATGGCTGCATTTTCATTTTTTCCCTTCATCACATCTTTATGTGCTATATATCTTGATTTCATTATTCTTATTATTATTATTTTTTAAATTAAAAAAACAACCAAACAACAAACCAAACAACCAAAAAACAACAAAACACATCCACAAAACATAACAACCTCACAAACCAAAACCACCCATAAATAATCACAAATTACAAAAATTACAAAACCAACAAAAACAAAATCAACACATCTGCTAACGTGTTGTCTTTGTTGTTTTGTCAGTGGTCTTTACTTTTGGTTTACTAGATTCACTTCTTTTGGGAGATTCTTCCGTGCGCATTTTTGCATTACATACACACCCCTTCCAGGTATTTATTTTATGTCCATCTTAATCACAAATTAATTGTTAAAATGAACTATTTATTCACCCACAATTTCCACGCACATTCGTGCTATATACACACACATATTTTTTTAAATTAAAATAAACCCGCCGTTCACTTAGCATGCGCTACATGCACTACAGAGGCACTTTATATTTTTAATTAAAATGAACCAGCCGTCACAAGAGCACGCGCTGGCAAAAAAGCGCTCCACATCACCTTAATTTGTAATCAATGAACTTGCATTTAGAGACCCAGTCTGGGTATTGAAGTCCGGGATTCGAATTAACGCACCGTTTTTACCTAATAATTGGTAATTAAATTTATAATAACGAACCGCCATTTTTTTAATAAGGTTTATCACTTAATAAAAATTCACACATTTCTTAATAATTTATTAAAATGAATCCTTCATTAAATTAATTCTCCCTCACTGCACTTAATTCCCTTTTTTAACGAACCGTTTCGTGGGATGGGTATGCGCAGTCATTGGAGTTATTTCCATAGTCAAAAACTGGTTTATCAACGATGTAGTCTTGATATGTGTCGGATGTGGTGATGTTTTGGTTTACTGTCTTTGTTACAGTTACGGGTACGGTATGCAGTTTTTTCTTTTATTGCCTGATACGGGGTTCTGGGTGTTTGTATGATGCATAGCATGAAGCTTTCGGTCGCATTTGTCTCGAGGTCATGTCGAATTTTTTCTAGGCTGTGGTTTGCTTGGGGTTAGTTGGTCGAGTCACGTTTTATTGTTTTGGTTGTTCTCTTATCCTTGGTTTTTTGTCTGTTGCTTTGCAGGCATTCTCCTTAATTATCTGTGTTTGTGGTGTGTGTGTAACCATCTGAATGGCGCCTTCTCACGCTCCTCCCCCTATCCAGTACGTCCCATTAGTTAGTAGGGATTACTCTTCCCTACTTACTTTTGAGTCTCTCACGAAGGCGGGACTCGCTGCTTTTGTGGCTACCTCTTTTCCATTGCTTCCAGAGGATCCGTCATTATGTGATGAGTTTCTGGCCTCTTACAGCAAGAAGACAGGACTAGTCCAGGGCATTTCTATGACTTTGACACCTCGAGGCTTAGGGAAGGCTCTGTCTCTACCCTCCAAAGGTGAACCTTTTGTTACCACTCGTCAACTTTTCTCTAATGAAGAGATTCTGAAGCTGTTGCAAAAGCAGACAAGGGAAATGTTGGATGTTAAGAAGGTGATCAACTCTTCAGGAGTTTCCTTTTCTATGATCACTGATCCCGTATGGAAGACGATCTGTCAGTTTCTCCAGGACAGGTTTATGCCTGCCAAAATGCCATCCTAGTACTTATCCAAAGAGCTTTTTACAGCTTCCAGGATGGTGTTGAAAGGAGTTGCTATTGATTGGAGCACTTACCTCCTCACTAAAATGGATCAACATTTCGTCAAAGTCACCAGGGGTAATGTTACCAATGTCACATATGGATCATATTTGTCTGCCTTCTTGACCTATTCAGGTTTCCAGAAGACTGTGCCTCCACCTCCTCCATCAGATCCAGTACCTCCTCCTCCACCTTCCGATGAGTCCAAACCTATTGACATAGAGGATGATGATTCTCCGCCTCCCCTGGTCATCCAGCGCAAATGCTTGAAGCAGGTAGCGGATAAAGCTCCTTCCGTACTTCCTTCAGTGCCCATCCCTGCTACCTCTGGCAGTGATCTCCCTGGGTATCTTACTTGTAATAACCTGTTCAGAGCACATCGCGAAGGTTCATTGGACATCTCAGTTCCCTCCCTGCACAGTCTAGTCGCAGGCGATGCAATTCCTTTCCTCTGTAAAGATATTCAAAGTTCCATTGAATTATCAGTGACCGCCTGTGTTCAACAGCTACACGTGTCCTTTTATGAAGAACTTATGCAGTCTAAGGACCAATTGCATAAGGCAACATCCGAGTTAGCTTCTGCTAAGGATACCCTAACAGATTTGTTTAAGCAAATGGAACAACAAACCCAACTGGTTGCCACCCAAAGTGATGAGATCTCTTCTTTGAAAATCCAGTTACTAGAGGCTCAATCCCAGGTTATTAGCCTTTCAGAGGAGAAGGAGAGGATGTCCAGAGAAGCACAGGAGTTCCAAGCTATCTTAGATGACAAACTTTCAGCTTTACAGATTGCTAATGACACAGTGGCATCCCAAGCCTCCCAAATCCAGCAATTGCAAGATCAACTCGCAAAGTCCCGCTCTGTTCCTCCAAGCTCTAATGTTCCCTTGATTCCTTCTCTTTCACAGCAGGACTTGGCTGCTCTTTAGAGACAAGCTACTTTGTGTCCTCTATTCCAAGATAAAGTGGAAAGATTGCAGTCCAGAATGGACTTGTTATGGTCTACATTTGAGCAGTTTCAGGAATATGTTCTATCAGACCATTCTTTCTTTGTCCACTACCACTTACAGAAGTTGGTCTTCTACATGAAGCTTTCCATGATGGATTTACCTCTTCGAGAGGATGGATGGAGTGGGGCTTGGTCTGCTGAGTTGTTGACAGAGGTAGTCAGGATGGTGTTTGAAGATTCTGTCACGCCAGATACCATGTTGATGTCATACATGTATCTACGAGGAGACTTGTTAATTCCAGATGAGGTGGATATGGCATGGTATGTGGGGGATGTGGTCCTACAGGCTGTTTTGTATGTCAACCATTTGGAGTTGCGCATAGCTGACATGTTCCAAAGTTACTTCTCCAAAGTGGCTGATTGTCATGATGATTCGTGGCATCCCATGATTGATTCTGTGGTCCTGAATCACAGACAAAACACAGCTTCTATCTCTGCCCAGAGTACTAATCAACTGAGGATGGATCTCTTCGCATATATTTCAAAACATAATCCATTTGATTCTACCTTCTTTGATTCCTATCATCGACGATCTCTCTTAGGACCTTCTGTTCCTACCCTCCTATATTACCAACAAATGGCTCGACGCTATGCTATATATCTTTCCCTTTGTCAATCTAATTCCACAACTATTTTACCCCTTCTTTTCCAACCTTCATCTTTCCCTCAAATTCCCATTTTTACATGCTGTTCCTTTATTGAGGATAGGGTATTTTCCCCTTCTCCACCTTGTTCTTCTCCATCCATTCATGTACCCTCCACATTTCCTATTTATCAGTTAACACCCTTCCTTAGTGATTCCCTCCAAATTTCTGCCACTCCTTCTTTAACCTTTTCTTCCTTTTATGATTTTTCTTATCCCTCACTTCATCCACTCTTCCTTATTCCACTACCCTCTCCTAACACTTCTATATCTCAACCACCTCAGTTGGTTAGTGACTGTGACGGGTTTGATCATCAGATTTCCAGAAGAAGGGGATGGAGTTCGGATGATTCCCTTACAGGACCTCAGATCAATTGGCCAGTAATTCCAGGAGAATGGACAGCTGCCAGTCAAGCTTATCAGAACTATGTTCATTTTGCTCAGCAGTATTCACAGTCTGCAGATCCCTCAGTGAGATTTGCTCACTTTGCTTGGTACCTGGCGTATATGCATAGGCACTCTCATAATGATTCCAAGCCTATTCCAAAGTTGTGCATGAATGTCAATGTAAGCATTGATTCCCAACAGCTGGATATATTGTATTTTCATGCCCTTTGTTTGCCTAGCAGATACCTGGTCCTGTTGGAAAGGATGTGCTGTCTTCAGTTTTCTCAAAATCCTCCCAAAAACTTTGTAGATGAATCCTTGTCTATGGATCATTTCCGACAACATCAATCTTTCAAGAGGGATCATCTTCATTGATACCTTTCCAATGTATGGTGGATGCTTTTTAATGAAAATCTCTCTTTTTGGAGGAGTCATTCAGATGGTTGTGTGTCGTGTTTGTGTTGTGAGTTCATTTATGTCAAACAAGCGTGTTGGTTTCCTATTGGATTGGATTTCGTGTGCGAGCTACATTTTGGAGAATTGTGGTGATGGGTTCGTGGTTGCAGAGTTGAAGCTGATGCTGATGAAGAAGAAGAAAACTCTTATATCCTTTACAAATTTGTTGTTTTAGTTTGATAAGAAGTGTTAATGTATAAAGGGTTTTCCTTTCTTTGTATTTTTATATCAGAAACAGGTTATAAGTTAGGGTCGTGGTGGATGGATTCTTTTTGAAAAGATAATTGACGATTAACATTGCAATTTTAAATGCCCTTGTATTCCCTTTTTCCTGGGTCGCGAGGACGCTTCCTTATTAAGTGTGGGGATATGTTGAGTGTTGAAATGACTTGTTTTTTGGCTGATTTTTGTTGTTTTTGAGAGCTGAATGGTTGATTTTATGAGAAGATTGATGGGTTTGGAAGTGGTTTGAGAGTGTTTTAGATGATAATGATTGAGTTTTGGAAGTTCATGTTGTTTATTGGTGGTTCTGTGATGTTCTGATAGGTTCTGATTGGTTTTGTATACCTTCTGTTTTGCTCTGTTTTGGTCTGTTTTGTTCTGATTGTCTTCTGTAAGGAGGGATGGAGTATTGATTGATGAAGATTGAGATATTGTGAAAGCTTATTGAATGGTTTGTGAGAGTTTGGCATGGTTTGAGAATGAGTTATGTGATTTTGATGACATTTTGTAACCTTCTGTAGGTCTTCTGTAGAACTTCTGTTTCTGTTCTGTACTGTAGCTGTTCTGGTACTATTATGTGACTGTTCTGTATGCTTCTGTATGCGTTCTGATGGATGAGAGTGTAGCTTGGGAAAGTTTTCTAGCCTTGGAAAGAGGTGAATACAAGTGCAAAAGAGCTGAAAGAAGTAGCTGCTGAAGACTCAAGTGAAGACTAGAGTAAAGTGACAGTAGTGAGCTATGAAAGGACACTGTAGTGGCTCTGGTGACTCTTCATATCAGACATACCTCTTGGGAGGGGTATCCACGACCTAAGAAGGATTATAAGGGTGATTTTGAGAGATTTTAGTGAGGATATGATGTATTATTGATGGAGAGAGAGAGAGAGAGTCAGAGATAGCCAATTCTACTCAAATAGAGTGATTGTATATGAGAGATTGAGAGAGAAGACTATGAAGATATTGAAGATGAATAATATGTGATGTATTTCCATTCAAAGATGGTGTATTCCTTTGCTTTCTTTGTTCTATTGATGGATTTTGTGAAGATATTGAAGAATATGGTTGATTCTATCAAATCCGTGGGAGATCTACATGATGCTGCATGAAGATTTGTTGTGCATGGTGTTCTTTTCTTCATTGTGATCATATGAAATATGATAAACAAGCTTGTTGATGTTACAAGATAGATTTTTTTGCAAGAGAATCCCCTTTTCCTTGGTGTTCCTCTCAGGGCTCCAAAGAGCACAACAAGTACCGATTGGCCACTAAGACGCAAGTATACAATCAACTAAAGTACTACAACGTCAGCAATATGAGGGAGCTAGTGAACAAGGAAGATGCAATGAGATAGATAGTCAATCAATGCAATCTCCATAGATACGTAGAGAAGGTTGGCTAGAAGATTGAGTGTGGTAGATGCACAAAGTTCTTGAGAACCTTAGACACAAGTAAGAACAAATGCTAGGCTCTCAACGAAGGAGCTAGAAGAAATAGGGTTTGGGGAACCTATAGTTCAATTAGACTGGGAGATGAAACTATATTGGATATCATTGGCATAGGTGATATTAGATTGCAATTTGATATCGATACTCCTTTTGTGCTTTATACATCATGTTCCAGCTTTAACAAAAACTCTTATTTTAGTTGGACAGTTGAATGATGACATGCACCATGTATCTTTGGGTGATTCTTCATGGAAGATCACCCATGACATTCTTGTTTTTTCTAAAGGTGCCAAGGTTAGCAGCCTCTACCCTTTTATTATTTCTAGATCTATTAAGCATGTTTTAGGTGCGATAGATATTGCATATGTATCATTATAACATCATCACCTTGGGTACATATCTTTGAAATGAATAAAAGTATTGACCCATTTGGAATATGTTCTGTCCTTGGATTATTCTTGTTTTGATCCATGTGATAATTGTCTTTATGGCAAGGAGATTCATAATTCGCATAAGAAGTCTGGTTCTATACATATAAGTAAGCCTTTGGCTCTTGTGAATTTAGATTTTTGTGGCTCCATGCCCTATCAGAAGTATTTTGTTACATTCATAGATGATTTTTTGCATAAGTTTTGAGTCTATTCCATTAAACAGAATTGGAATGTTTTGTGTACATTTTAGTGCTTTCTTGCTATGGTTGAGAACCAATATGGGTATAGACTAAAATACCTATGGTCTGACAATAGGGATAAGTATGTCTCTAAGGCTTTTGAGTAGCTATGTAATGAAAGGGGTATTAAGCGTCAGTTAAGTGCTCCGTACATCCCCCTTTAAAGTGATATTGCAAAGCACATAAACAAGGCTATTCAGGAAAGAGTCTCTACTATGCTTAGTCAAGCGAGCTTACTATAGTGCTTTTGGGCTCTTGGGAAATTACCTCAAAAAATGTAAGTGTACAATATGAGATCAATAGAAAGATTAGTTTATTTAGTAAAATTTACAAGATTATATTTATAGAAGGGATTTTTAAATTAGAATTTAGAAAAAATCCATGAGTTTCTTAAAGAAAAAGGGGTCATTTTATTATCTTACAACATGTAAGAGAATGGGATTTTCTAATATCCTTTGAATACACATGATATAGAGGGTTTATACATAGTGACTTCCTTGAACTTGGGCTAAGGAAGTTACTACTGCCATGCAATTCATTAATAGATTCTCATGCACTATTCTTGGTAGTAGAGTTACATAGTCTTTAGATATGAGGTAGACTATACCTCCTCTTTGATGAGACTATGAGTTTAATTTGTTATAGAAGAACTATACGTGGAACTTAGTTTCCTTGCCTGATGGAATGCTTGCATTGTTGAGATATCGAGCTCCACTCGTGATACGCCAGGGTGACCATTGTGTATTTATGTCACCGACTTGTCAGTTGCAGACGCGGTTGGTACACCGCCCATGAATAATAGCTACATGATAGCTATCCTTATCTACTCTAGTTCATGGCTCAGTTAGTATGCCACCTTAGTTAGTTGAGTTTGGTTTGAGACCCATATATAGGGTTCTTCTATTTCTTTGTACTTGAGTTCTTTTGGCTTACACAACTAAGAAGAGGAAAATTGTTTTCAGCCTCCACCCTTGTGTGTATTCCCCCATTGTGCAAGCAAGAAAGCTTCAAGTGAGACTCCTTCCTTCTCTCCCACAATCTTTACATAGTATCAGAGCCTTGTTCGTGGTAAGGATCTCAAGAAAGCAAGCCAAGCTCGCGGTGTTCTGGTAAGAGGAGCAGTGTTGCTTTCATTTTCTGTTTTGGGAGCAGATCCCTGCAGGTAGCACAGCCGGAAAGTGTAGGAGTGCATTGTCTCAGGTTGAGACGCCCTTCGCGGTGAAGCAAGAGGGCAGTATATGCTGCGGGGTAAGGCTTTAGCCCTTGGCGACCTTGTTTTTTTTATTTGAGGCCATTTCAGGGCCTGTTTTGGAGGCGAAAGTTTTCTGCACGCAGTCAAGAAAAGGCCCAGTTTATGCTGTGCAGCCACTGTTCTACTGGTCGGTGAAAAGTTACTGTAGAAATTGCATCGTATGCTTGTGCGCAGAGACATTGGGAGTTACAGAATCATCCCTGTTGCCTGTTGATGCAAAATCGTCACTAGGAAGTGACTGTGTGGTCAAATACCACTTTCGTCAGTTTTGCAGATTTGCCTTTGTGAGGCTGAAGCTGTGTTCTTTGCAGTGACAAAATTTTTTGCAGTGTTCTGTAATGGCGTCTGATTCTCTCTCACAGATTGTCACTGAAAAGCTTGACAAGAACAACTTCCAAGCATGGAAGTTTAGAATGACGAATTTCATTATGGGAAAAGGATATTGGGAATTTGTTGCAGGAAATGAAGAAGAACCAGTTCTTCCAGATGTTCCCAATCAACAGCAAATGTAGGCATTTAAAGCATGGCATAAGAGAGCTAGGAAAGTTATGTACTGGCTGTCTATCAGCATTTCAGACTCTATGATTGTGCATATTCAAGATGCAAGTACGCCAAAGGAGGCATGGGATACTTTGTCAAAAATGTATAGCACAAATACGCAAGCCAAGAAAATGCAGCTCAAGCAAGAGTTGCATAATGTGCAAAGAGAAAATATGAGCATCAATGACTACCACATGAAGGTGAAGAAGATTGCAGATGCACTTGCTTCCATTGGGTCGCCAGTGGAAGATGATGATTTAGTTTCTGTGACCTTGAATGGTCTGTCAAGATTGTGGGAGAGAAGGAAGGAGTCTCACTTGTAGCTTTCTTGCTTGCACAATGGGGGAATGCACACAAGGGTGGAGGTTGAAAACAGTTTTCCTCTTCTTAGTTGTGTAAGCCAAAAGAACTCAAGTACAAAGAAATAGAAGAACCCTAGATATGGGTCTCAAACCAAACTCAACTAACTAAGGTGGCATACTAACTGAGCCACGAACTAGAGTAGATAAGGATAGCTATCATGTAGCTATTATTCAGGGGCGGTGTACCAACCGCATCTGCAACTGACAAGTCGGTGACATAAATACACAACGGTCACCCTGGCGTATCACGAGTGGAGCTCGATATCTCAACACTCCCCCTCGAGCTCAATCCCAATTCCTGCACACCAAGCAGGTCTCTGAACTTGCGCAGCTTCTCTGCACCCAATGCCTTCGTAAATATGTCAGCTACCTGATCCTCTGTGCTGACATAAACTAGATCAATAAGACCTAGTAAAACCCTCTCTCGCACATAGTGATAATGCACCTCAATGTGCTTTGTTCTAGCATGATAGACTGGGTTATTTGCCAAGTGTATACTACTCATGTTGTCACAATAAATGACAACTGGCCCATCTGTAGACTGATGCATATCATAAAGTAGCTTATGCAACCAAGCTACCTCACATGCAGCCATTGCTGCACCCCTGTACTCAGCCTCTGTGCTCGACAAGGCAACTGTAGGCTGTTTCTTGCTGCTCCAAGTGACTGCAGCACTCCCAAAAGAGAACACATATCCACTGGTAGATCGTCTATTAGAAATACTAACAGCCCAATCAGCATCAGTGTATCCATGCAACTGTATCTGAACCCCAGTCTCATAAAATAGTCCATAGTGCAATGTGGACTTCACATACTTGAGTATGTGTCTAGCCGCATCCAAATGTGGTTTCCTTGGAGCCTGCATAAACTGACTTACCAATCCAACAACATAGCTCAAATCTGGCCTGGTAATAGTCATATAAATCAAGCTTCCTACTATGCGTCTGTACATAGTAGGGTCTTCCAGAAGCTCACCTGCATCTGCGCTCAGCTTCACATTCTGCTCCAAAGGAACTGAAATAGGCTTACAGCCCGTCATCCCATATTTGGACAGCATGTCCAATCCATCCTGCCTCTGCAAGAGCTGTATCCCACTTGGTGATCTAATCACCTCAATGCCCAAGAAATAACGCAGCTCTCCCAAATCCTTCATCTCAAACTTCTGCTTCAATAGTATTTTCACATGAAGGATATCTTCATCACTGTCACCTGTCATAATCAAATCATCAACATAAATGACAAGTAGCATAATACCTTTCTCTGTTTTTCTCACATAAAGTGAGAAATCTGCCTTGGAAATCTGAAAGCCAATAGTGACAAGATACTGTCCTATCTTGTCAGACCATGCTCTAGGTGCTTGCTTCAAGCCATACAAAGCTTTCTTCAACCTGCAAACAAACTCAGGATGAACAGCATGCACATAACCTGGTGGCTGCTCCATATAGACCTCTTCTTGCAAATCACCATGCAAGAAGGCATTCTTTACATCCATCTGATGTAAAGACTATCCCTTTGATGCAGCCATAGCAATGACTGCTCTTACGGTTGCCATCCTTGCAACCGGACTGAATGTTTCTTCATAGTCAATGCCATATGTTTGTGCATACCCCTTGACTACTAATCTTGCCTTGTATTTGTTCACAGAACCATCAGCATTGTGCTTCACCTTATAAACCCACTTACAGCCAATTGCATTCTTACCTTTAGGCAAAGGTACCAATTCCCATGTAGCATTTGCTTCCAAGGCATCCATTTCTTCATCCATGGCTTTCTCCCATTTTTCTTTTCCCATGGCTTGCTCAAAAGAAGTGGGTTCTGGTTTCTGTATCACCTTGACCATATATGCATAGTGAATGACTGTAAATCCATCATATTTCAGCCTATCCACAGGATACCTAACTCTGGTAGACCTGCGCAAAGTGGGTTCACTCTCAGGTGCTCTCAAAACATCCCTGGTCTTCCTTACTCCAGGTGTAACAATAGAAGGAATACCCAACTCATCATCAATGCTCTGTTCTGAGCCACTGGATTCACCATCCACATAAGAGTGACCTGCATTCACATCAAACATGGGCTGATCAACCTTCTCTTTTCCTTTTCGTGATACCTGCATACCACTATCTGCATTACTTTGAGAAGATTCTCCTGATCTCAATCTGCCTGTCCATGGCGAAGAATGTGAACCACTGCTAGAGGACGCTCCAGGTCCACTAATATTTTGTGACTACTGTTGTGAATTCTGTGTAGCATTACCATTTTGTGCATCTACATCATCAATCACATTTACTGGTTTATACCAGCTACTCATCTCATCAAAAACAACATCTCTGCTCACTGTAAACTTATGAGTAGAAGGGTTATAGCATCTATACCCTTTTTGCTGCAGAGAGTAACCAATAAAGATGCACTTCTCAGCTTTTGGATCCAACTTGGATCTCAACTCATCTGGCACATGTACATAGGCAATGCAACAAAAAATTTTCAAATGAGAAATATCTGGTTTCCTACCAGTATACCTCTCCTCTTGAGTCATTCCATGTATTGCTGCAGTGGGAGTCCTGTTCATTATGTAGACTGCTGTAGTAACTGCTTCAGCCCGATAAAAATATGGCAAGTCTTTTTCATTGAGCATGGCACGAGATACCTCTCCAATATGCCTGTTTTTCCTTTCTGCAATTCCATTTTGTTGTGGGGTATAACTGCATGAATATTGCTGCTTTATGCCATGCTCCTGCAAGAACTTTGCAAACTCATTTGAGAGGTACTCTCCCCCTCCATCTGACCTCAGGCATTTTATTTGCAGACCTGTTTCTTTTTCAGCCATAGCTTTAAGGGTTTTGAAATGCCCAAAAACTTCACTTTTCTTTTTCATAAAATACACCCAAACTTTTCTGCTATAGTCATCAATAAAAGTGACAAAATAATGACAGCCTCCAAGAGATGCAGCTTTAGTAGTCCACACATCAGAGTGGATTAATTCCAATGGCTTCTCACTCTCTTGAACATGTCTAGGAAATGGTTTCCTTGCCTGTTTTCCAAACTGGCAGGCTTCACATACCTTATGCATTTCTGCAACCTTGAATTTTGGCAATCCTGCAACAATATTTTGGGCCTGCATTGATTTAAGTCGCTGTACATTAACATGACCAATGCGTTTATGCCAGATATCAATATCTGCAACTACACCGGTCCCATGTGCAAACATTGCTGCACTCAATTCAGACATGTCTGCATCCAACGTAAACATTCTGCCCTTCTTCTTTCCTTTTGCTATCAAGCGACCTTTATTTTTCATATCCTCAACAAAGCATCCATGAGGATTAAATCTGACCTGCAAGCCCTGTTCAACCATTTGACCAACAGAAACCAGATTCTTGGTGATATTTGGGACATGAAATACATTGGACAGGTATTTCTTTTTCCCATCCTGCATAGACAAGGGAATTTTTCCAATCTGCACAATAAGATGTGCAGTATCATCACCAGTCTCCACAAATCCTGGTTTTTCCATTTTCCTTGCATCCTCCATCCATTCTGTATGACCTGTCATGTGGTTTGATGCACCTGAGTCAACATACCATACATCGTTGCTTTCTTCTGCACTTGTCACAGAATTGTTCATGTGCTGCACCATAAACAGATGCTCATTTCTGTCATCACCCTGTCTACTAGAGGATGCATAATTTCCTTGTTGCAGTTTTCCATTCATGATGTCATTTTGCTTTTTATAGCAGTCTTTAGCCATATGATCCATTTTACCACAATAGTAGCATTCAACATTACTGTTTGCATTTTGGCCTCTTTGCCATCCACCACGACCTCTTTGGCTCCCCCTGCCTCTAGAGTTACCACATCCTCCTCCATAGGACTGGTTTTCTTGAGTTTGCTGCATATTCTGATTTCTACCACGGCCTCCATATCGGCCTCCTCTACCTCTGCCTCTACCTCTTCCAGCATTTGAGTAGAAGACAGCTTCTTTTGAAGTTCCTCCTGAAGAAGATGCACCACCATTTCTTTGCTCCTCAGAAATTAGAAGAGCAATCAGCTCCTCAAAATCAGGAAATCTTTCACGAACTGAAATGGATGTCCGAAATTGTGCATAATCCTTTCCTAGACCATTCAAGGTTAGAGAAACTAAATCATCATCTTCCACTGGTGACCCAATGGAAGCAAGTGCATCTGCAATCTTCTTCACCTTCATGTGGTAGTCGTTGATGCTCATATTTTCTCTTTGCATATTGTGCAACTCTTGCTTGAGCTGCATTTTCCTGGCTTGTATATTTGTGCTATACATTTTTGACAAAGTATCCCATGCCTCCTTTGGCATACTTGCATCCTGAATATGCACAATCATAGAGTCTGAAATGCTGATAGACAGCCAATACATAACTTTCCTGGCTCTCTCATGCCATGCTTTAAATGCCTGCATTTGTTGTTGATTGGGAACATTAGGAAGAACTGGTTCTTCTTCATTTCCTGCAACAAATTCCCAATATCCTTTTCCCATAAGGAAATTCGTCATTCTAAACTTCCATGCTTGGAAGTTGTTCTTGTCAAGCTTTTCAGTGACAATCTGTGAAAGAGAATCAGATGCCATTACAGAAGACTGCAAAAAATTCTGTCACTGCAAAAACCACAGCTTCACCCTCACAAGGGAAAATCTGCAAAACTGGCGAAAGTGGTATTTGACCACACAGTCACTTCCTAGTGACGATTTTGCATCAACAGGCAACAGGGATGATTCTGTAACTCCCAATGTCTATGCGCACAAGCATACAATGCAATTTTTACAGTAACTATTCACCGACCTGTAGAACAGTGGCTGCACAGCATAAAACTGGGCCTTTTCCTGAGTGCGTGCAGAAAACTTCCGCCTCCAAAACAGGCCCCGAAATGGCCTCAAATAAAAAAAACAAGGTCGCCAAGGACTAAAGCCCTGTCCCGCAGCATATACTGCCCTTTTGCTTCACCGCGAAGGGCGTCTCAACCTGAGACAATGCACTCCTGCACTTTCCGGCTGTACTACCTGCAGAGATCTGCTCCCGAAACAGAAAATGAAAGCAACACTGCTCCTCTTACCAGAACACCGCGAGCTTGGCTTGCTTTCTTGAGCTCCTTACCACGAACAAGGCTCTGATACCATGTCAAGATTGTGGGAGAGAAGGAAGGAGTCTCACTTGTAGCTTTCTTGCTTGCACAATGGGGGAATACACACAAGGGTGGAGGCTGAAAACAGTTTTCCTCTTCTTAGTTGTGTAAGCCAAAAGAACTCAAGTACAAAGAAATAGAAGAACCCTAGATATGGGTCTCAAACCAAACTCAACTAACTAAGGTGGCATACTAACTAAGCCACGAACTAGAGTAGATAAGGATAGCTATCATGTAGCTATTATTCAGGGGCGGTGTACCAACCGCATCTGCAACTGACAAGTCGGTGACATAAATACACAACGGTCACCCTGGCGTATCACGAGTGGAGCTCGATATCTCAACATGGTCTAGGAAAGAATTATGCACAGTTCCGAACATCCATTTCTGTCCGCGAAAGATTTCCTGATTTTGAGGAGTTGATTGCTCTTCTAATTTCTGAGGAGCAGAGAAATGGTGGTGCATCTTCTTCAGGAGGAACTTCAAAAGAAGCTGTCTTCTACTCAAATGCTGGAAGAGGTAGAGGCAGAGGTAGAGGAGGCCGATATGGAGGCCGTGGTAGAAATCAGAATATGCAGCAAACTCAAGAAAACCAGTCCTATGGAGGAGGACGTGGTAACTCTAGAGGCAGGGGGAGCCAAAGAGGTCGTGGTGGATGACAAAGAGGCCAAAATGCAAACAGTAATGTTGAATGCTACTACTGTGGTAAAATGGGTCATATGGCTAAAGACTGCTATAAAAAGCAGAATGACATCATGAATGGAAAAATGCAACAAGGGAATTATGCATCTTCTAGTAGACAGGGTGATGACAGAAATGAGCACTTGTTTATGGTGCAGCACATGAACAATTCTGTGACAAGTGCAGAAGAAAGCAATGATGTATGGTATGTTGACTCAGGTGCATCAAACCACATGACAGGTCATGCAGAATGGATGGAGGATGCAAGGAAAATGGAAAAACCAGGATTTGTGGAGACTGGTGATGATACTGCACATCCTATTGTGCAGATTGGAAAAATTCATTTGTCTATGCAGGATGGAAAAAAGAAATATATGTCCGATGTATTTCATGTCCCGAATATCACCAAGAATCTGGTTTCTGTTGGTCAAATGGTTGAGCAGGGCTTGCAGGTCAGATTTAATCCTCATGGATGCTTTGTTGAGAATATGAAAATAAAGATCGCTTGATAGCAATAGGAAAGAAGAAGGGCAGAATGTTTATGTTGGATGCAGACATGTCTGAATTGAGTGCAGCAATGTTTGCACATGGGACCGGTGTAGTTGCAGATATTGATATCTGGCATAAACGCATTGGTCATGTTAATGTACAACGACTTAAATCAATGCAGGCCCAAAATATTGTTGCAGGTTTGCCTAAATTCAAGGTTGCAGAAATGCATAAGGTATGTGAAGCCTGTCAGTTTGGAAAACAGGCAAGGAAACCATTTCCTAGACATGTTCAAGAGAGTGAGAAGCCATTGGAATTAATCCACTCTGATGTGTGGACTACTAAAGCTGCATCTCTTGGAGGCTGTCATTATTTTGTCACTTTTATTGATGACTATAGTAGAAAAGTTTGGGTGTATTTTATGAAAAAGAAAAGTGAAGTTTTTGGGCATTTCAAAACTCTTAAAGCTATGGTTGAAAAAGAAACAGGCCTACAGATAAAATGCCTAAGGTCAGATGGAGGGGGAGAATACCTCTCAAATGAGTTTGCAAAGTTCTTGCAGGAGCATGGCATAAAGCAGCAATATTCATGCAGTCATACCCCACAACAAAATGGAATTGCAGAAAGGAAAAATAGGCATATTGGAGAGGTATCTCGTGCCATGCTCAATGAAAAAAACTTGCCAGATTTTTATTGGGCTGAAGCAGTTGCTACAACAGTCTACATAATGAACAGGACTCCCACTGCAGCAATACATGGAATGACTCCAGAGGAGATGTATACTGGTAGGAAACCAGATATTTCTCATTTGAAAATTTTTGGTTGCATTGCCTATGTACATGTGCCAGATGAGTTGAGATCCAAGTTGGATCCAAAAGCTGAGAAGTGCATCTTTATTGGTTACTCTCTGCAGCAAAAAGGGTATAGATGCTATAACCCTTCTACTCGTAAGTTTATAGTGAGCAGAGATGTTGTTTTTGATGAGATGAGTAGCTGGTATAAACCAGTAAATGTGATTGATGATGTAGATACACAAAATGGTAATGCTGCACAGAATTCACAGCAGCAGTCACAAAATATTAGTGGACCTGGAGCGTCCTCTAGCAGTGGTTCACATTCTTCGCCATGGACAGGCAGATTGAGATCAGGAGAATCTTCTCAAAGAAATGCAGATAGTGGTATGCAGGTATCAAGAAAAGGAAAAGAGAAGGTTGATCAGCCCATGTTTGATGTGAATGCAGGTCACTCTTATGTGGATGGTGAATCCAGTGGCTCAGAACAGAGCATTGATGATGAGTTGGGTATTCCTTCTATTGTTACACCTGGAGTAAGGAAGACCAGGAATGTTTTGAGAGCACCTAGGAGTGAACCTACTTTGCGCAGGTCTACGAGAGCTAGGTATCCTGTGGATAGGCTGAAATATGATGGATTTACAGCCATTCACTATGCATATATGGTCAAAGTGATACAGGAACTAGAACCCACTTCTTTTGAGCAAGCCATGGGAAAAGAAAAATGGGAGAGAAAGCCATGGATGAAGAAATGGATGCCTTGGAAGCAAATGCTACATGGGAATTGGTACCTTTGCCTAAAGGTAAAAATGCAATTGGCTGTAAGTGGGTTTATAAGGTGAAGCACAATGCAGATGGTTCTGTGAACAGATACAAGGCAAGATTAGTAGTCAAGGGGTATGCACAAACATATGGCATTGACTATGAAGAAACATTCAGTCCGGTTGCAAGGATGGCAACTGTAAGAGCAGTCATTGCTATGGCTGCATCAAAGGGATGGTCTTTACATCAGATGGATGTAAAGAATACCTTCTTGCATGGTGATTTGCAAGAAGAGGTCTATATAGAGCAGCCACCAAGTTATGTGCATGCTGTTCATCCTGAGTTTATTTGCAGGTTGAAGAAAGCCTTGTATGGCTTGAAGCAAGCACCTAGAGCATGGTCTGACAAGATAGGATAGTATCTTGTCACTATTGGCTTTCAGATTTCCAAGGCAGATTTCTCACTTTATGTGAGAAAAATAGAGAAAGGTATTATGCTACTTGTCATTTATGTTGATGATTTGATTATGACAGGTGACAGTGATGAAGATATCCTTCATGTGAAAATGCTATTGAAGCAGAAGTTTGAGATGAAGGATTTGGGAGAGCTGCGTTATTTCGTGGGCATTGAGGTGATTAGATCACCAAGTGGGATATAGCTCTTGCAGAGGCAGTATGGATTGGACATGCTGTCCAAATATGGGATGACAGGCTGTAAGCCTATTTCAGTTCCTTTGGAGCAGAATGTGAAGCTGAGCACAAATGCAGGTGAGCTTCTAGAAGACCCTACTATGTACAGACGCATAATAGGAAGTTTGATTTATATGACTATTACCAGGCCAGATTTGAGCTATGCTGTTGGATTGGTGAGTCAGTTTATGCAGGCTCCAAGGAAACCACATTTGGATGCGGCTAGACGCATACTCAGGTATGTGAAGTCCACATTGCAGTATGGACTATTTTATGAGACTAGGGTTGAGATACAATTGCATGGATACACTGATGCTGATTGGGCTGGTAGTATTTCTGATAGACGATCTACCAGTGGATATGTGTTCTCTTTTGGGAGTGCTGCAGTCACTTGGAGCAGCAAGAAACAGCCTACAGTTGCCTTGTCGAGCACAGAGGCTGAGTACAGGGGTGCAGCAATGGCTGCATGTGAGGTAGCTTGGTTGCATAAGCTACTTTATGATATGCATCAGTCTACAGATGGGCCAGTTGTCATTTATTGTGACAACATGAGTAGTATACACTTGGCAAATAATCCAGTCTATCATGCTAGAACAAAGCACATTGAGATGCATTATCACTATGTGCGAGAGAGGGTTTTACTAGGTCTTATTGATCTAGTTTATGTCAGCACAGAGGATCAGGTAGCTGACATATTCACGAAGGCATTGGGTGCAGAGAAGCTGCGCAAGTTCAGAGACATGCTTGGTGTGCAGGAATTGGGATTGAGCTCGAGGGGGAGTGTTGAGATATCGAGCTCCACTCGTGATACGCTAGGGTGACCATTGTGTATTTATGTCACCGACTTGTCAGTTGCAGATGCGGTTGGTACACCGCCCATGAATAATAGCTACATGATAGCTATCATTATCTACTCTAGTTCGTGGCTCAGTTAGTATGCCACCTTAGTTAGTTGAGTTTGGTTTGAGACCCATATATAGGGTTCTTCTATTTCTTTGTACTTGAGTTCTTTTGGCTTACACAACTAAGAAGAGGAAAACTGTTTTCAGCCTCCACCCTTGTGTGTATTCCCCCATTGTGCAAGCAAGAAAGCTTCAAGTGAGACTCCTTCCTTCTCTCCCACAATCTTTACATGCATTACTATACAAGTATCGGTGTAAAAGTTGAAGAGTACCCCTAGTCACCCAAAGCTAGTATATAAGGCCAGATTAGTTGCAAAGGGTTAAAGCAAGAAAAGGGAGTCAATTTTGATGATGGGACCTAAAATGGACCAACATTGGCTATAGCACTAGCCGAACCTCATGCATATGACAAGCAACCCCACCACACGGTCTCGTGGGCCAGGAGCGTCTAAAACTTACTTTGCACTAAATGATTATGACGATTTTGTGTTTGTATCCAATATGTAGTCCAATGTTTACCTTCCCTTCTCCTCAGAGGGAGATCCCATAACATATAGGCATAATGCCTCGTAATACACACATAGGAAAGCACCCCTCGGCTGATTGCCGCGGCTCCACTATGACTCTCCTACACCTCGGGGATTGGCCCCAAGATACGTCGCTAACACATATAACATTTGCACAAACTCCACTCTTTCATAATTCAATGTTCTAGGAGATTTTGATTTGCCTCACAAAACTTTCCCCAATGGAAGCACCCGTCTAGACCTATAGCTTGGGTTTCCTATCCTCTCAGTGTTGGTCAAAGTTTATCAAACAAGTGCAATGCATTCCAGGAGACACCATGTGGCATGCTTGATGTAAGGTGTATGACAATTGTGCACAACCATTTTATGATTAAAAAACCAGTCATGTGGGGTGCGGAAAACAACCCTTTCATGAATTTTAACTAAGCGTTACGTGCTGCACTGCTTTAGGGACTAGCACCAGAACTTTTGTACTACTAGTCACCTCTATTTAATTATGAAACGATCCCTAAATGCTATGAAAAAAGAGGAAAATCAAAATTTGTATCTTTTCAGCAATTAGATCATCGCACAAACTTCATCCCCCCCTCACCGTTTAGGTGTTGCTGCGGTGCATAGGTGCAAATGGTTGTTTTGTATCATTTTTGTATGTAAAAAGTAATAACCACATACTATAACACAAAGGAAGAGGCCAAACTGAGGCTTAACCTCATGCTTTAACCTCTCTAAACATTCATGTACATAAATCTTATTTTTCCATATTTTTTTAGTACGAAAATTCTAATTTTCTATATTTTTTTACTATTTTTCTCTATTTATTATTCATAGAAAATAGGTATTTTCAGATTTATTTGTGTTGGATTATTATTTTGACTGAAACTTAACATTTTCTTTGATTTTGTCCCATTTCCACTCCTTTTCTCCAACTCAAAATTGAAAAAAACCACTAATTTCCATTAAAAATGACACTTTTCGGGTTTTAAAGAATTAATAATGGCTCTAAATCATTATGGGCTACATTTTTATAGTTACAGCCCTCAAATATGATGCAAACCCGGTTCAAACAAAAATTCATTGCATATGAATAACATTTGGACCATGAAACAACAAAAACAAGCAAATTTTTTCATAAAATTGAAGCATACCGCATGGCTTGCGTGTTGCAAGTTTTTTAATAATTATTCTAAGTAGCCGATGGACCGACCAATAACCATTCTTCAGTGCTGAACCTCTTTCCTCAGCCTCCTCTTCATCTTGAAGCAATCCGATCATAGGCGGACAAGCATTCTTCAGCCCCTCTTCTTCTTGATTTCTTGCACACGAATTGCCTCTATGCAGGAGAGAGAGGGAGGAGAGAGAAAGATTGGTTTTTGATCTCTTCACTCAGTGCATCATTCCTCGATCCATTTGTGGTGATGGAGAGCGAAGGATAGAAGCATCCCAAGCCCAAGAGCATTCCTCTCCATTCTCATGATCAGAAAATCACGATGAGGGGGAGAAAAATGGGGCGCAAAAAACTAATGCCCCCCCCCCCCCCCCCCCCCCCTTCAACGTTTCATATCCTAGGTTTTTTTGGCCTTAAGCTCTTTGTTAAGAGCTTTTAAACTCTAATTAAGTTTTCTAGTTCATGCATTTTGCATTCACACTTCCAGCAAGTGGCTTTTTCGATTTTGAGGGGGCAAACGACATCGGATTCAAGATCTGACTGGACGGGTGGTTCCGTGGCATCGAAATCTACAAAGATAGGCCTTCTCACGCTCTTCCTAGCTTACAGATCCAGTAGCTACTTCACAACCCCGAACCTTGCAGGGATTAAATGGGGGATTAATCGACATCAGAATGGAGATCCGAGACTTGCATTGGATTCCTGACATCATTTTGCATCTAGGTAAAATCCAAGTCGGTCATTTTCCACCGTTTGATTCCATGCTCTAGGTGCTTGCTTCAAGCCATACAAGGCTTTCTTCAACCTGCAAACAAACTCAGGATGAACAGCATGCACTTAACCTGGTGGCTGCTCCATATAGGCCTCTTCTTGCAATTCACCATGCAAGAAGGCATTCTTTACATCCATCTGATGTAAAGACCATCCCTTTGATGCAGCCATAGCAATGACTGCTCTTACGGTTGCCATCCTTGCAACCAAACTGAATGTTTCTTCATAATCAATGCACTATATTTGTGCATACCCCTTGACTACTAATCTTGCCTTGTATCTGTTCACAGAACCATCTGCATTGTGCTTCACCTTCTTATAAACCCACTTACAACCAATTGCATTCTTATCTTTAGGCAAAGGTACCAATTCCCATGTAGCATTTGCTTCGAAAGCATCCATTTCTTCATCCATGGCTTTCTCCCATTTTTCTTTTCCCATGGCTTGCTCAAAAGAAGTGGGTTCTGGTTCCTGTATCACTTTGACTAGATAGGCATAGTGAATGGCTGTAAATCCATCATATTTTAGCCTATCCACAGGATACCTAGCTCTAGTAGACGTGCGCAAGTTTGAAGCTATGATGAGTAGTGGCATCCCAGAAGAATGGCTCCTTTTTTAAGTGATCAGTCAAAGGTGTTGCAATGGTGGCATAGTGCTAATGGAGCATCTATAGAATGAAGAGAGACCAAGGAAGCCATGCAAAGAAGTGGTAGTGGAAGGAGTGGGCCAGCCCCTAGCACATTGCACCTTCTTCAGGTTAGCCTATATGCCATTTTTACTCACAATGTGTCCCAAGTACTCCACATATGTCTGGATGAAGGTGCATTTTCTCTCCTTAGCAAAGAGTCGATGCTCCTCTGGGGAGATGTCACCAAAGGTCTTGTCGGCTGTTCTTTGCCACAAACCAGGTGCATTACACAACCCAAATGCCATCACATGGTACGCAAAGGTACCCAAGACTGTAATAAACATCATTTTTAGCTTGTCTTGCTCAACGATCGCCATTTGGTTATACCCTACAAAGTATTTGTCTTGGTCTATCATCTTGCTGGAGATTATTCCCTTGTGCGCGATGGTTAACTAGACCTGGTTGTTTACTCCCTTTTTGGAGAGAACTGATCTTACTCCAACAGGTAGCAACTAAGTGGCCAGACTTCCCTCAAATATCACATTTGACATTCGGGTAATTCCTAGGGAAATGTTGGCCCCCACACCACTTACAGCTGAATCTTGAGGGGCCACCCTCTTCAGGGCATCGGTTCCCTATCAAATTATGTTCATTCTTAAGGAAATTAACATCCACAGCTATTTGTCGATACTGTTCAGAGATCATATCGGTGTAGTGCTTCATCATGTCCTTAACTTCACCAAGGACATTAGAAGCACTCGACTCGTTGCCGCAATCGTCAGTCTATTGTCCCATGGGCCTAACCCCTTGATTAGAAATTAGTTGCTGACCAATTGGGACAACATTAGGATTCATTGTTTGGTTCCCACCACTATTTAGTGAGGCCACTTGACTAGCCATATGCATAGTCATGCTAGGAGGAGCTGGTAACATAGGCAGATTCGACATAATACTCCTTCTACCACTTGTATTTAACATGGGGTCCCCTTGACTCCCATTAGTCAAGGCCAAATTATTACCATTCCAATTTATCCTTGCTGCATAAGCCGCTTGCAAGCGCGACTCTACTCCTTGTGCTTGGGTAATGGCAATGTCAATATCGGCCAAAGCAACACTACTCAGCTATACCTGGATATTAAAATCCAATCCATGAAGGAAATATTGCAACTGTGCAGCCACTGGAATGGGAATATCAGCGTTAAGTTTGCGAAGAACTTGCTTTAGTTTCTTGGCATATGCTTGGACATTCTCATTTGGCTCTTGGCATGTTACATTCAGAATACGCAACCAATATTGTCCACCCTTCTCAGGGGCAAACTGCCTACGGAAAGCCGTAAAGAATTGGGCATTGCTAGTCATGGTTCCATCTTCTAGACTGTGATACCACACCGCCGCTCTTTCTTTTAACGTCATGTTGAAGAACATCATTAGGTGTCCTTCGTCTTGGATTCGATAGTTTAACATGAGCATTTGAAACTCCTTAATAATGTGGAGTTCTCCATCTTCTTTTGTAGCTAACCCATGGAAAATGGGCAACGGTGCTCCTAATGCCTGTAAATCCGGTGTACCTGCTGGAATTGCGATAGGTTGTGCCATGGCTACAACCGAATTGACAACAGGAGTTTGTGTACACAACACTACACCCCCACTTGTTGTGGGTTGATTAACTAGAAATAGGGAAGTACCAAGACTTCCACTTGCACTCGAAGAGCTACTCGTAGCACCTAGGTTACTGGAACCACTACCACTTATGCGTTTTGAGGAGAATACCGTCTTACAATCTCCAACCACCGTCTAGCCCTCTCAGTACGTTTTGCTTTTTGTATTTCGGCTTGCCTCGTAATACACACATGGGGAAGCACCTCTTGGCTGATTGCCACAGCTCCACTGTGACTCTCCTACACCTCGGGGATTAGCCCCAAGATGCGTCGCTAACACATATAACATTTGCACAAACTCAACTCTTTCATAATTCAGCGTTCCAAGAGATTTCGATTTGCCTCACAAAACTTTCCCCAATAGAAGCACCCGTCTAGACCTATAGCTTGGGTTTCCTATCCTCTCAGCGTTGGTCAAAGTTTATCAAACAAGTGAAATTCATTCTAGGAGACACCATGTGGCATGCTTGATGCAAGGTGTATGACAATTGTGCACAACCATTTTATGATTAAAAAATCAGCCATGTGGTGTGTGAAAAACAGCCCTTTCATAAATTTTAACCAAGTGTTACGTGCTACGGTGCTTTAGGGACTAGAACCGGAACTTCTGTACTACTAGTCACCTCTATTTAATTATGAAATGATCCCTAAATGCTATGCACAAAGAGGGAAATCAGAATTTATATCTTTTCAACAATTATATCGTTGCACAAACTTCATCCCCCCCTCGCCGTTTAGGTGTTGCTGCGATGCATAGGTGTAAATGGTTGTTTTGTATCATGTTTGTATGTAAAAAACAATAACCACATACTATAACACAAAGTATGAGACCAAACTAAGGCTTAATCTCATGCTTTAACCTCTCCAAACATTCATACATATAAATCTTATTTTTCCGTATTTTTTGAGTGTGAAAATCCCAATTTCTTCTATTTTTTACTATTTTTTCCTATTTATTATTCATGAAAAATAGGTATTTTCTGATTTATTTGTGTTGGCTTATTATTTTGACTGAAACTTAACATTTTCTTTGATTTTGTCCCATTTCCACCCCTTTTCTCCAACTCAAAATCGAAAAAAACCACTAATTTCCATTAAAAATGATATTTTACGTGTTTCAAAGAATTAGTAATGGCTCTAAATCATTACAAGTTCTGCATTTTTGTGATTACAGCCCTCAAACATGATGCAAACAAGGCTTAAACAAAAATTCATTGCATATGAACAACCTTTGGACCATGAAACAACAAAAACAAGTAAATTTCTTCATAATATTGAAGCATACCGCATGTCTTGCGTGTTGCGGGTTTTTTTAATAATTATTCTGAGTAGCCCACGGACCGACCAGCAACCATTCTTCAGTGCTGAACCTCTTTCCTCAACCTTCTCTTCATCTTGAAGCAATCCGATCACAGCTGGACAAGTATTCTTCAGCCCCTCTTCTTCTTGATTTCTTGCACATGAATTGCCTCTACGCAAGAGAGAGAGGGAGGAGAGAGAAATACTGGTTTTTTATCTCTTCACTCAGTGCATCATTCCTCGATCCGTTTGTGGAAATGGAGGGCGAAGGATAGAAGCATCCCAGGTCCAGGAGCATTCCTCTCCATTCTCCTGATCAGAAAATCATGATGAGGGGCGCAAAAAACTGATGCCCCGCCCCTTCAATGTTTCATATCGTGGGTTTTTTTTTGCCTTAAGCTCTTTGTTAAGAGCTTTTAAACTCTAATCAAGTTATCTATTTCATGAATTTTGCATTCACACTTCCAGCAAGTGGCTTTTTCGGTTTTGAGCGGGCAAACGACATTGGATTTGAGATCTGACTGGATGGGTGGTTCCGTGGCATCAAAGTCTACAAAGCTGGGCCCCGTCACGCTCTTCCCGGCTTCCAGATCCAGTAGGCTGATTCACAACCCCGAACCTTGCGGGGATTAAATGGGGGATCAAACGACATCGGAATGGAGATCCGAGACTTGCTTGGATTCCTGACGTCATTTTCTATCTAGGAAAACTCCAGCTCGGCCATCTGTCACCATTTGATTTCCATGAAAATTAGCACTAGCGCTTTAGGGACTTTCCGCTTAAAATCGTACTGATTGCCACTGTCGCCTTCGACAAAGTCTATTTTTTCCCTGATATTCATAAATTTTGGCTATTTTTAAGCACTTCTCGGCATCAAAAATAATCTGTCATTTGATGAGATCTTCTTTCATATGGTCAAGACGACTATCCTTGGTCTTGGCATTCATTGTTGAGTTGGATTTGGATCTTTATAAGATGGATGTTAGGATGGTTTTTCTACATGGAGACATACATGAGGACATTTATTTGCACTAGCTTATGGGCTTTGTAAAAATAAGCAATGGATACCTAGTGTACAAATTGAAGAAGACTCTTTATGGGCTTAAGCAAGCACCTAGAGAATGGTGCCATAAGTTTGATGCTTTCATGCATTCACAGGGATGTTTCCATAGTGAAATAGATCCATGTTTATACATGGTAATAGTCTTATTATCTCGGTGCTTTATGTTGCTTATTTGTTTATAGTTAGGAGTGCTCATGTTGAGCTGGATGCTTTAAAGAGTCAACTTAGGAAATCTTTGAGATGAAGAACATGGGACAGATCTCACACATACTTGGTATGTACATTATATGCAATCACTTACTAGACTTCTCTACTTGTCTCAAGAGAAGTGCATACGCAAAGTACTTAAGTGATTCCATATGCAAGATGGTAAGTCTTTTGGCTATCATTTATCTTCTCATGTGAAGGTTAGTCAAGATTATTGTCTTGAGAGAAAGCTGAGATAGACAAGGTTTTGTATACATCCATAGTGGATAGTTTGACATATGCCATGATAGCCACTCGACCTAGCATAGCATTTGCAATGATAGTTGTGGCACATTATATGGCTACACTTGGTAGGAGACATTGGGATGCCATGAAGGGTATCATGAGATATCTTAAAGGCACTACAGATATGTGCATTCACTATAGAAGCTAGGATACATGAGTCATGGGTTACATTGACTCAAATTATGCAAGACATGCAAACAGTAGAAAGTCCACCTCTGGGTATGTATTTACCTTTGTTAGAGGTTCTATCCCTTAGATGTCCAGGGTGTAGAAATGCATAGCCTTGTCTACTACTGAGGAGGCTGAGTACATTGTAGACACCCAACATTGAGGCTTGCAAGGAGGCCCTACGGTCATGATTTCTAGTTGTAGATCTTGGAATGACTATGACTTCTACATTGCATTCAAATTCAATGAGAGCCATTTAGTTGGATCGTAAACCGGTTTTCTATGTGAAGAAAAAGCACATTAAGATGCATTGTCACTTCATCAAAGAGGTGGTAGAAGACAAGTCCATTGATCTTACTAAGATTCCTATGGATATGAATCCTACAAATTTTCTCATAAAAGTCTCCTAGTGAAAGATATGCCTTCCTTAGGAGGTTGATGAACATAGGATGAAATGACATCTTTTCTCATCATGTTGGATTCTATATACATATTGTACTTTTTTATTTTTTTGTTTACTCTTCACGAAGGCACATTGGTCTTTAAGTGGGAGGTTGTTGGGGATTAAATGCTATATATGCTTAGCCGCATACATTTACTTGTATACAGACATTCAAACCTATACACTATAGGTGGCGGGTGTCCATCACTATCACTTTATTCTTTATTCTTTTAGTGACAAATAGAATAAGGGAAGGCAAGTCACATATCATAACTATTGGAGTTTTCACACACCAATCTCTCTCTTCTTGCTTGAACCTCCATAGCTCTTGCTCTCTTCTTACTTCTCCTTGTGCTTCCACTCCCATCTCCACCTTTCATGGAAAGCATCCATAGAAGCATGTAGCATTTCCAAATGTCTTGTAGACACTCAAAGGATTCAATGAATGGGCTATTATAAAAATGGGCTCAACTTAGACCAAAAAACATTCCCAATGGTTCATATATGATTCCATTATCAATACATAAGTTTATGAGATTCAATGAATCTCAAAAAATGAAGAGTATGTTGTCCACATGTAGTATACAATGATCTATTATAAATAGTGGCAAATTTATTGAGATCTCTTGCCTTAAATAGTGCTCAAGTTGAAGCCAATGAACCTTGAGAGTATGGCAAAGATTTTCCCAGGTGTCGAGAGGCAATGGCTAAGTGAGATGGCAACTACAAATGGAATGAAGGGACTTGCAAAGGATGTGCATCCTATGTGTTTGATATTGATCCATGTACTGGCTGTACTCAAGCTTGAGGCTCTTAATAGTGCTCAATGCATCCCAATGAGGTCTTGAAATAAGCTAGCAAGCCTTGAACAAGCTAAATGTCAATGCATACCTCAAGAGTGAAGGGCTAGGGTAGCCATGAAAGCTTGAACTGAAGCTTTCTTTTGTGACTGAGGAAAATGATGAAGAAGCTCCTCAAATACCCACTTTGATAACAATTGAAAGGTGGAGTGAAAGTGAAAGTAAGAGGGAAGCAGAAGCTATGGGGGTTCAAGCAAAGAAGAGAGAAACTGATGTGTGGGAACTCCAATAATCACAATGTGTGACATGTCTTCCCTTATTATATTGATAATGAAAGAATAAAAAATAAAGTGACACTGATGGGCACCGGAGTGTACAAGTGTGCATGTACAATGTAAATGTCGATGGCTAGGCACAAGTAGCCTTTAATCCCCCAATTGCATGTCCATTCTCATAAGTGTTTTAAAAGAACTACATGGCCATGACATTGAAGTGTGAAAAAAGTATTTATTTGCTGCTTTCAATATGTGCTCACTGGAGCCTAGTTCAATGCATTGGTCCCCTCTCCAACACAATGTACCAAAACAATACATATGACAAGGATACTTGCAACCTACAACATACCAAAATAAGTATTTTACGAGTACACCAGTACTACATGTGCAAGCATATTTTGAGCTTGAGGGGGAGCGTTGATAAAGCTATACTAGCTTGTGTCTATAACCATATATATGAGAGAAAAATAAAGTAGGAGTGTGTATAAGGTACTTTATAAAAAAGTCAATAAGAGGTACTATCTACTTTTTTATCTCTAATCACATATATGGTGTAGAGAAGAAAGAAGGGAACAAGGAAGATAATAAAGAATATAGAAAAAGAACAAGAAGACTCTTAAGCTCTCAATCTTGCACTTCTTTTGTTATGTTGCCTAGCTTGATATCCATTTCCATCAACTAGTGCTAGACATATACATGTGTTGGGGGTAAAGGCGCCTCCGCCTAGCTGCTCGTGTATTACTACACTAATAGTACCCGCCACTGCACACTGTAGGTGGTGGGCGCCCGTCACAGTCACTTATTATTTATTCTTTTAGTGACAGTTTGAATAAAGGAAGGCCTGGCCACACATTGTGGTTGTTGGATTTCCCACTTTGAGTTTCACTCTCTCTCTTGCTCTTGCTCTGCATCCGCCATAGCTGTCACCGCCAAGCTTCTTCCTCCTGGGTTTCACTTTCCTTTCAACTGGTATCAGAGCAAAGGCATTGGAGCTTGCCTGGCATTCTCTTCAGCTCGGATTTGAAGAGCTTCAACCTGAGCTTCAATGGTAGCCATGGCACCTTCATTTGTAGATATGTTTTGATCTCCCGCTTGCTCCCTGAGCTTCCGTACTTCCATTGCACCTCCCAGGGCTCCATCGGAGTCCCCTCGACATTGCCAAGTACTCCTGAGCACTGTTGAAGACCCCCCAACCCCCAGAAACAGCCAGCACAAAATGTGGCGTATTTTTAGGGGGCTGGGTTGACTTGCTCCTGGCATTTCTCGCTTCTTCCCTGACTTCTCGACACTCTTGGCAACCTTCCTGATCATTGTTGGACTCCTCAACATTAGTTCTTGGCTCCGGTGTGATCGATTCAAGTGCCTCCCCCCTTCAACCATTGCTGTATACATAGTCCCAAGACTGTCAAAACAGGGCAGCACTTGACATTTACTATTCGATGCTTCTTGGCATTGCCTGTTTGATGCCTATTGATGCTTGGTGATGCTCAGATGTTATGGGATGCTATGTTTATGCTTTGGGACCGATTTGGAGTAGATTTGGGCACTGATTGAGTTTCATTTATGAGTAAATATGTTGTTGTAATACAATGGGCTGAAGCTCATTTACTTGGTGTATGCATTGGTTCTTGGATTATACAGGCTGCTCACTGGAGGTTTGAATGATCATAACGATGTATTTGGAGATTATCAAATGCTTCTTTTTGGTTCCGGAATGCTTTTGAGCTTGGATTAGGCTCTGATTTGGTCGTCCTTCACTGGCATTTGGCTTCAGTTGGCATGCTTTGGACCGGTCTATGCCTATTGTCACTGCTTGACATTTAGGCTTCTTGCATTTATGCTTTGGTCAGATATGGATGCCACTTTGTATTTGAGCATTTTGGATCTACTGGGCACTACATCTGGTTGATAGTTACATGCTCTTTGAATGCTTTTCAGGGTTATGCTTTACGGGTTTGAGATAGCTTGGGATTTATGCTTCGGATGTTCCCTACTAGGATTTGGCATGTCTGATACTATATACTCCATGTATTAGAGCGTTGCTTGCTCTCTTTGCATTTGACTTTACTTCCAATGGGAGCCTCTTGATATATTTGGATGTACATAGAATCTTGCTTACACTTGAGCTTGAGTTTGTGGGACAGTTACATGCATTTGCTCTCTTGAGAGCTTTATGTCTGCAGTTAGTCAGTAGTGGGCTGATTTGATATGCCTATTGGAGCAAGTACCTATCTTTGTCACAAGTTTGTCAGTTTTATGTGCATCTTGGATGGTTATGTATTGAGCTTCTTGCTCTATCAATTGTGCTTATGCTTGGTCTCTTCTCTTACCCCGAGACCCATTACATGCATGACTTCTAGACCTATGGGATGTCTCTTGCTTGACACGTTATTGATTTGATAGTTCTTGGTACCTTCTTGCCCCTTGACACTCACTATTGGATGTATCTTGCTACCTAGCAGTTGCTGTGACATATGTATCAGTGATTGCTTCATTTTGGGACAGTTTTACATCTTGTTGTTATTTATTACAGCAAGCTAAAATCTGCAGATTTCAAGCACTTCTATGAGGGTAATGCTTACTATTTGATGTTATCTTGGTCATATTTGGTGGAAAGGTGCTTCTCTTAGTGATATCTACTCTTTTAGCCAATTTTAGCAGTGGTTTTAGTGCATTTTCTGCTCATTACAGCAACTTGCAATTTTGCTTTTTTGCTTTGATTTGGGACAATATGGCTGGTCATCTAAAAGACAAGGCTCTCTTTAACATTGCCAAGTTGGATGGTACCAACTATGGGTATTGGAAGTCCCAGATATGGCAGGTTTTGGTGCAAAATTTACAAATTAAACTCTTGCGTTTCGAGGGTGTTAAACTCGAGGATATGGATGATGATGTTTGGATGGAAGTTGATGAGCTATGCAAGTCTACCATTATCTTGTCACTCTCAGAAGAGGTCCATTATAATGTTGTTGAAGATGAAAATTAGAGTGCATGGGATTTATGGGAGAAGATTCAGGAGCTTTATGCGCAACAGAATCCTATGTCACAGATGTATTGCCCGAAGCAGTTAATGGACCTTTGCATGAAGGAGGGGACATCCCTGTCATCTCATTTCAATCAGTTTCATGCTATCATGAAGAATCTGTTGTCACAGGGTATTGAGTTCAAAGAAAACTTGCACCCGTTGTTTCTGCTTGGCACCTTGCTTGAATCATGGGATGTCTTCTGTACTGCCATATGCACGAACAAGCTTGATGGGCTGAAAATCAAAGATGTTGAGAGTGCTTTATTGACTAAGGAAATCAATAGGAGATACAATGATGCTTCCCGTTCTTCACATGCATTGAACGTTAGAGGTGGCAGACATGGCATGCATGATAATGATCATAAAGACAAGAACTCTCAGAAGTCCATGTCCAAGTCACATGGTCGCAGTAAGTCCCGTGGATGAAAGTCTGATCTTACGTGTCATTATTGTGGGAAAGGAGGACATATTAGGCCGCACAATAATGGAGGACATATTAGGCCGCAGTGCCATAAGATGCGTGATGATAAGTGCAAGGAAAAGGGAAAGGAGAAAGTGCAAGAAAAGTCTTCTAAGTGCAGTATTGTACCTGCAAAGTCGAGTGTGAAGATAGAAGAGGTTAATGTCATGTAGGCCACTGATTCAGATGACGATTACATACTTGCAGCTTCTTCATGCGATGCCTTACAAGCTTTTGAGATACATTCTATGTATGCACAGTGCTGGCTCTTGGATTTGGGTGCGTCATTTCATGTGACACCCTACAGAGATTGGTTTCATACCTATCATACCATCTCTGGTTCTGTGCCTCTTGGTGATGATAGGTCTCTTGACATTGTGGACATTGGAGATGTTAGGCTGCAGTTTCCTTATGGCAGTTCCTTTGTTTTGCATGATGTATGCCATGTATCTGCGTTGACTCGTAGCCTTATGTCACCTGGATAGCTTGATGATGCAGGGTATTTTGTGTCTTTTAGAGACTCTGCCTCTGCTAGAAGATTACTTGTGGCAGGCTTGTGCTTGCAAGAGGTGCCAAGTCTGGCATCCTCTATCCCTTACTTGTATTTGGAGCTACATTGGATCATGTTTTGTTTGTAGGTTCTATCCCCCATGTATCCCTCTGGCATGCTCGTTTGGGGCATATGTCCCTTAAAGGAATGAAAATGCTCAATGCTTTGTAGTATCTTCCGCCTTTTGACTCTTCACATTTTGATTCTTGTGATCATTGTTTGTATGGCAGGTAGACTAGAAATACGCATAAAAAGCATGGTAAGAAACGCATGGATGAGCCCTTGGCTCTTGTGCACTCAGATGTATGTGGACCCATGCCCTGTCAGTCACTCGGTGGGGCAAAGTACTTTGTTACTTTCATAGATGATTACTCACGTAAGGCTTGGGCCTATCCCATAAAGAGAAAATCTAATGTCTTAGACACATTTCAGTGTTGGCTTGCATTGGCAAAGAACCAGTCTGGGAAAAGGATAAAATGCCTAAGGTCAGATAATGGGGGTGAGTATGTATCACGTGCTCTTGAGCAATTTTGTGATGAGCGGGGTATTAAGCGTCAGTTGACCGCCCCTTACACCCCTCCCTAGAATGGTATGGTTGAACGCATGAATATGACCATTCAGGAAAGGGTCCGTAGCATGCTTAGCCAGGCTGGCTTACCGCAACACTTTTGGGCTAAGGTAGTTACTATTGCAGTGCATCTCATTAACAGGTTGCCTAGCAGTGGCATTGACTTTCAGGTTGTAGATGAGTATGGGCAGGCAAACCTCCCTCTTATAATCATTTGTGTGTCTTTGGATGTGAGGCATTCTGCCATGTGCCCAAGGACAAATGCAATGAGCTGGATCCTATAAGTGTCAAATGTATTTTCATTGGCTATGGAGATGCAGGAGAGATGGGTTATCGTCTATGGGATCCGCAAACATAGAAAGTGATCTACAGCCATGATGTCATCTTTCATGAGGAAAAAATGCATATGTAGCCTAAGAAAGTGGTTGAGGTATGCATAGTCGTCTTTCAGGAGGAGCCACCTACTCCCATTCAGCTTGCTCCACGACCAGCTAGACACCATGCAGCATCACCTGATGCTCATGGCCCAAATGTTAGACATGTCGATATTAGACACGATGTCGATCAGGTAGCAAAGCCTGGGTTGAGGCATTCTACTAGAGACAGACGACCTCCTGACTGTTTTGTGCCCTCTATGGATTATGTATTGGTTACAGATGCAGGCAAGTCTCTCACTTATGACGAGGTTATGCACAGGGGTGATTGTCACTCATGGGAGAGAGCTATGTAGTCTGAGCTTGACTCACTGCATAAGAATTAGACTTGGGATTTGGTTTCCTTATCTCTGGGTAAGAAGGTTTTGCCATGCAAGTGGGTGTACAAACTGAAAAGTACCCCTAGACACCCCAGCCCCAGCATACAAGGCTCGATTGGTTGCTAAGGGGTTTAAGCAGGAGCGTGGTGTTAACTTTGATGAAGTCTTTTCTCATGTGGTCAAGATGACCACCGTACGCTTAGTCTTGGCCTTGGTTGCACAGCTTGACCTATTCATGAAATGTATACAGTTCAGCTTTATTCAAAAAAGGACTATTCATTAGATTATTTTGAATTAGATCCTTCCTATTGACTATGCTTTATCCTTGGGTAAATGTTTGAACTTGGATGTGGACAAAGCTACGATAGAGGTCTTTTACAACATAGTGAATGCCCTTGGCTCCTCTTCTCTTTGAGATTGTCATCTATTCACTTCTCAAAAATATGGATTTGTTGTTGCTTCAAGAGCTATTAAAGCTATTCCTTTACATAATGGAGAGTCTATTGTTGGGAAAATGTTTGCAGATGACAATGCCAATGCCATCCCCATGTCATCAAATAATATCTTGATATTGCAAATGTGCTAATTGATCTTTATGATAAGTTTTCGAGATGTGCCAAAAACTAAGGTGCTTAGACTATCTTTGAAGGAGGACAATGGTATTCTTCAAGGTTGTAATTTGAAGATTATTAGCCTTGGCGATACTTAGGATGTCCAATTTGGGTACAAGTTCCTCTTAAACAAATATTTAGATGGTTTTATCATGAGCTTGTATCTAATATGTAGTTTTGTAATAAGTGTCTCTGTTGCTTCAAATGATTAACTTCAACTCAACCTTGGGAAATTTTGCTTCACTCTTAGATCTTTTTATCTTTGATAAAGGATGAGATGAGGCTTGAATTATAATGGTATGATCATCTCTTGATGGGAAGCTAAGGATTTGGGTCTTTGATATGACCCAACTAGTTGTTAATTTTCATAGAAACTTTAGGTGGTGTTGAATCTTTCGAGTGATTAGTGAGGAGGGAGGGTTTCTAAGCAAGGTTATCAATATGGTTATATAAAATAACCGTGATGACAAACTACTAGATAACATAAGCTTGAAAGTACCTATCTCAAACTACTAGAGAACACACAAAGGCACAAAGGCACCAGAAAGACAAAGCGAGGTATCTATGTCAAAAGGCATAGGGCATCTACACATAAGATTGAAAGAGTATTTTGACTTCCCATAGACCCTTAATGCTTTGAAGTGGCATGGTATCATTAAAGGGTCACCACATCTACAAAGTGGTGAAGGTGCAAATGCATGTAGTAAGAGGGCTTTTAACTATCCTCCACATGACATTCAATATTTTCATTTGAAGTGGACAAGAGATGCCTATTAAGGAAGAAAATAGAAGAGATTCCTAACGAGGTTAAGAACTACTCATAAATTACATATTAGATTGATAATAATGGGCAATTTGCAAATTAGACTACTCAAAAATTGCAGTTTGGATTGATAAATTTGCAAACTTCTCAAAAATTATAGTTTGGATTGATAGTGAGCCTAACATTAACAAAAACTTGCAAATCAAACTAGTAATGGTGCATGCTTGAAGCTTTTCAGTATGTTATTCTATCATGACCTGAGATTCATGGGCAAATCTCACCTTTGGAAGAGACACCATCACTATCCTACTAAATGGTAGGCAAAATAAGCCAAAACATTCGAAGCAAAATAGTATGCAAATTGATCGAAAACATTCAAATAAAAACCTCTATGGAAAGAAAGATCTAACAAGCTTAAAGTTCTTTGTAGTTACCTCACAACCTACCCCAAAACCTCTATGAAGTGCAAGACCTACCAAGCTTAAAAGTTTTTTGTAGTTTCCTCACAACCTACCAAATGCTATATCATACGAGTAAATAGAGGCATGCAATGCCAATGTGGTGAGACCACAAACCTTTCAGGATACACACATTACATTTGGTGGTTGAAGGGTTGCATAAATCTATCAAGCATCAAACAGGGGTTCTCAATAGAGAGTGCATTTAGTTCAGAAGAGTTCGTGGAAGAGAAGTGTCCAGGTTCTTGAAAGAGTTGTTGTTGGGGTCAAGGATGTATCAGGGTAAGGACTATGCAATCCTCCCCTATGTAGTTGGATATGTAGAAAAGAGCCGTGTCACGTGTGGTTGTGTAATAGTCTACATACCGAGAAGAGTTGTATGCTTGTGTATAATTTACAAGAGATTTGGTGAGATGTGTGAGTCCAAAGAACGGTGGTGTTTAGCTTTGTTGAGCTCCTATTTAACGGTAGTGTTTTGCTTTGTTTGACCCTAAGCCCAAGTTAGAAATCCCTAAGAAATCTAGAAATTGGTGAATGAAAGTGCGTCTGGTAGGCACTTGTGGGCTAAAGCTTTGGATCCATGAGATTTAGGATCCTAACTGCCCTTGCCAGGGAGTTGGGATGACACAAACTTTTCAGCCCACGGGCCATCATCCCTCTCATTTCATGAAAAATCAGGTATTATTAGTTAATCATGCGTTGGGTCCGTTGCATGCCTTTAGTACTGGGTCCCATAGCCACTGCACCAGAAACTTTCTTCCCCCTACACCATTCACATTGTAGCTTGCCCCTTCATCATCTCTCAAGAGAAAGCCAGGGTAGCCGCCTCCTGCACCCCTGCCATAGATACCTTCACAAATATCAGCAATCTCAGTTGGAGCTTCAGGATCAGATCCTGCAAACCAAGCGTTTATCAGGGGGTTGGAGGCCATCTCTGCAAGCTCATGACCGATTACGGTGATCATGCCATCAATACCGATGTCGTTGTTGGGAGCTTGGACAGGTTTCATGGCGCCGGCCATGTAGGAAGGCACAGAGAAAGGGTATGCGCAGGTCTCAGGGCACTGCGTCGCCGAGTTGCCGATCCAAGCATATGGAAGGGTGTATCCGGTGATGGACGGATAGGTAAAGTAATGGAAGCCGCAGGCGCCTGCACAGAAATCCTGCTGTGTCACATCTGCTGATGTCAGAAGTATGTAGACCCCCCCCTTTGGATCCACAGGTAGGGTTCCACTGTGCATCTGCAGCGCGGTCTTGATGACCTCCTGTGTGGAGATCCGGGTTAGGGTTTGGTTGCGGGAATAGAGGTCTGTGTGCTCGCCGGCGATGGAGATGGAGTCCGAAATAGGGGCTAGGGTTTGGTCTGTGTAGAGGCGGACGGTGCTCCACCAGGAGGAGAGGGAGGGTGGGGGGATGGCGGGGGCAGAGATGGATTGGAAGAAGTCGCGGATGGTGGACTGTTGGGAGGGCTGCCAGAGCCCGTACCAGATGAGGTAGACACGGATGTGGGAGGTGAGGACAGGGCCCATGTGGTATTTCATGTCGGGGGATGGGGAGGAGGAGATGAGGCGAGGGAGGCAGGCGCGGGGGAGGGTAAGGAGCAGGAGGCAGAGGAGAGAGACGGGGGTGGCCGCCATAGCTGTGTTCTCTTTCCTTCTTCTTCTTCTTCTACTTCTTCTTCTGTCTAGTGGCTACTCAGTGTTACTATCCATCCAGTCGTAGCTCGTATTATACAGACGTTTTGTTGATGGCGCGCCCTGCCGCTGTTGTAACTTGTCCCTGCCACGTGGCCTCTGAACTCCAGATACTGGACAGAGAGCATATCGCCTTTGCACGAATCCACGCGTCCGCCCCACACAAAATCCCAGCCACGGTACACAGCGCCTTCCAACGGCGGGTGCCGGCCGGTCTAGTCTGTCTTGCTCAAGCCCCTTGGTCACCGAAAAACCGCTTTTCCCAAGCAGTAAGAACTCTCGATACGGATGTCCTCTCGCGAGAACTACCTTCAAGCTGTGTATGGCCCATGGGTGCTTTTCTTATAATGCAGTTACATTTGCACCAGACACAGTAAATAATATGTACAACAAAATGCCATCAAAGGGCAAGCTTCAAGAACACCTTAAGCCTTCTTCATAGCTTTGTGAAAGACTTTGTAGACCCTATCCTTACCACCAAAAGCCTTAAGGGACGCTAAAACATCATTATGAGAGTGGGGCCACTTATCCATAGCGACTAACAAGGTAGGGTCCCCACCTAAACACCTTGTCATTCCTACACTTCCGAATTCTTAAGAATAATATAGCTCTAATTGTGTCCCATAACTTCATGCTTGCAACTTACTTCATCCTTCTTGCCTTTCTTGCCAAATAGCATCAACTTGCAATCTAGGCTTTCATCAAAACTTGCATTGCCTATCCATTCCTTTGCTTTCTTCCATACCCTCCTAGCTTCTTGACATTCAAGGTAGGCCAACTCGGCTTGAGTCCATTCAACAATTGGTATAGGAAGTGTGCTTCCCTCCCCTTCATTCAAGTCGAACTGGGCTTTCGCCATCTTCGCCTCCATCAATGCCATATGCATATGGCAACACAAGTCTTTCCACCTTAATAGCCCTTTCACCAAAATTATTCTTGTCATCCTTGGATTCTCATCCATTAGTCTAAAGGGTGGATCAAATGCACAATTGTTAGTCCAGATAATTTGCATTAGTGATGAATTGCCCCTCCTATCATTTGTGCCACCCCGTGTAGCTTCCTTGATCACCTCTTGCCATGCAATTGTAATCTTCTTGGGCAACATCAAACTACAGGATTTTGACTTTTTGCCCCAAGACAATAGGGTCCATCCAATGCATATCTGCTACTTTTACTCCCTTGAGCCTAACCAAATATAAACATCTCCTTAATAGGACCACCAACCACGGTTGGTGGGGTCCTGCTCCATCCTTTAAAAAGGCTTGAATACCAAAGCTTTGGCTTTAACTGCCAACTTGGGGACTCCCAAACCATCATCATTAATCTAGGCTATGGCTAGGCAATGGTTCACCAACCTTTCTTCCCAATGGGTGTATTCTAAAGCAAGTTAGTGAACATACTCTTTCAATGCCTTCCCATGTACCATTGCAAAAAGGGTTACTAAAAAGAGGCTAGCATCACCTTTATTATCACAAGCTTACCAAGAAAACTAGCAAGGCTACCTCTCCACTTATCAATTTTGGTCTTAATCTTCTACTCCATCCAACTCGCCCCTTGCTTCATTGTGACACCAAGACCTAGTGAACACCTTGAATAATGAAAGAGTTGGCCATGTGAATCATCTTGCAGTTGAGATTGAAAATGCACTCTTATGGTTCATCAAACCCTAGGTACATAATCTCTTATTTTGGAGCACTAATTATTGAGCCTCAAAGTTCACACAAGCCATCATAAACGTTGAGAAGAGCTTGAATCGATTGTTGCATATCCACTTGGGCTAAGTTAGAATTATTATTTACAAGAAATTACACTATGAATTGCTTATCTCCAACAATATACAAGCCCCTAATGACACCAAGTTGAATACTCAAATCCAAATTTTGTAGCAAGCATCATTAATTATGGCAAAGAGTAGGGGGGCTATAGGGTTGCCCTACGTCAACGATCTCTTCACCTCAAATAGTGTTGAGCAAATCCCATTGAATAAAACCATTGTTGAGGCATTGTTGAAGAAAATTCAAATCACCCTGACAAACACAAAGGGGTTCCTTATCCCTCAAAATCCCATTTGGCCCTCAAAATTTAGAGTATTATCTCTATTTTTAACCAAGCCCACTAACCATGTTTTGGACGGTTATTGAAAGTGTCAAAACGTTAGTCATATTAAATACATAGTCAAGCCATGTAGGTTATGTGAATAGTCATATTGATGCCATTGTGGTTATTCATTGTTGTTGCATTGGTAATCAATATCAGAATGTTTGTCTCATAGTTAATGATGATGATTGTTATGATCAAGATGCTCAAAAAGTCTATTACAATGATTTAGAGATATCTTTTTGACATATCAACTTTAAGAATGAAATATGGTCTAGTTTTTAATCCTAGTCTTTTGATCATTTAGTAATATGTGATGAAATGTCTAACTTGTTGGAATTTTGAAAATATCATCTTTATTGTGCATGGATGGTAACTTAATTCACATTGGTGATCTTGCCCCTTTGGATACCTTGATGCTAAATTCAAGGCATTACATTTAGAATTTGGAAGATGCATTAGCATCAAATGAATTCATTAGGGGAAATGTTGAGGTAAAAGCTGCCTTTTGATTAGTGCTCACAAATGGAAAGATTAGTGACTAGGCCACATGACACTACTATGTGTGTCATAAGATCTGAGATACATGCTCGACCTTTTTATATACTTAAAAGATATATAGTGAATGTTATGCTGGCGCAAAGAGAGAACAAATGAGAGAAAAGAAGGATGTAGAGAGAAAGAGAGAGATTGAGAGGTTGACAACACACTAGGGACTGGAAGATGGGTCACATTCCCTCCCCTTGTAGAGTTATATTATTGACAAGGAGCAAGCTCCTCCGTTACACATAAACCAATTCTTAACTTATAGTGGGAACAAGATCACGGTTCCTTGCATGGTATACAACCGGCTAACACTTGCATAACTTGGAAGTTTGCACCTTTTGATCCTTCTTGAGTCTCTCCTATGCAATCTGTGTAGGGATCTCCTCTTAGAGCAGCTTGATTTCAGTAGAGCTTCCACAACACTTGCACAACTCGAGGGTCAGAAAGCTTGACCTTACACAGATCCTTGCACGGTATACAATTGGCCAGCACTTGCATAACTCGGAAGTCAGCTCCTTTGATCTTCTTGATTTCTTTTCTTCTCTCCTACACAATATGTGTAGGGTTCTCCTCTTGGTGCTTGATTTCAACATAGCTTCCACAGCACTTTATGAGACTTGAACCGCCTTCTCTCCTCCTCTTGCATGTATGCAAAGTGATGCTTCCTTCACCTCCGCCACACCCAAGGAGAGCCTCCCTTTTATAGGCTCCAAGAGCTTCTCTTCTTGGAGAGACTTGAGTTCCAAGATTGGAAAGGTTGATCTTCATGTAAGATGTGGTTGTTCCAAGACCTCCTCTACATCACCAATTTTGGAATATCTCTCTATGCATTGCTCAGATGGAAAACCGTCCAACACAAAAGTTGTAGATCTCACCATTTCTTGAGCCATAGATAAGGAGAGTTCATTAGATTGCCTTGGGCCTCAACCTTAAGATTGACTTCCACACAAAAGCTTGTGTAATCTTAGACCTTAGAAAGAGAAAAGCACTTCTCTCCTCACTTCCAGAGGATCACGTCTCTCGTCTTTCTTAGTGAGAGAATTACCTCTCTTGTTTTTCTTAGTGAAAGAATTACTTCTCTCCTAAATTCATTAAGAGAGAAAAGACCGTAAACCTTGACTTGTAAGGGAGAGGATGACCCCAAATGGATGCAATACTCATTACACACAAGTAAACGTTCCCAGGAGTCCCCGAATGCACACATGAATACATATACACAATGCTAATGCAGTTCCTCTTCTTAGAATTCAATCCATCCTTATTTATGTGCAACTCCCTGGTTCTTGTGTACACTCTTACACTTGGCAGACACTTCTTTCCCCTTCATAACTTGTACTGTCTATACCAAATATCCCCATCACAGTGCTCCGATCACCCCATTAAGTGATGCACTAGGAATACTGGTCTCTAAATGGTCTCATGGCCATGCTAGATCATCATTAACACTTCAAGAAAAGTGGCTCGGTAATTTATTGACATAAATTTACTAAATAGAGAATGTATAATAAGCAATTAATTTAGTAACATCCCTCTGGCTTCTAAACAGTTGACCTCAACTATAGAGGGGATACGTAGTCCTTAAGAATATCTAGAAAGTCTTGTAGTTCTCTCTCAATCATAAACTGAGCGTCCAATGGGGGATAATTCTTAAACTTGACCAGATACTTCCGTAATACCTCACTTAGCCTTAGGGTATTGTCCTGATGGTGTAAAATTCTTTCAAGTAGCACAAGGAACTCTTTTGTTTCTTCTATGTTAGGTAAATCTTCCTTGATTGGTTTCATTGGAGGTTCTCCAATATAGGGACGTAGCAAACTTATATGAAAAGCATTATGAATGTTTCAATGACTTGGTAGATCCAAACAAAAAATCACATTGTTTATCTTATCTATGATCTTAAAAGGGCCATAATAGCGAATAGTAAGCTTAACCACTTTACCCTTTTGACATTTCTGCTTCTTCAAGCAAGCCTTCTCAAACTTAAGAAGAACATATTGTCCCAACTTGAGATCTAACTTACGAAGATGCTTATCAGCTTCACATTTATGCTTCTCTTGTGTCCTTTGGATAGCAGCTTTTACTTAAGTGAAAGCTATATCAATGTCTCTAACAAACTCATCTACTACAAAGATCTTATCCTTCATAAGAAGAATGGGTGGTAAATGAGGCTTACCATAGATTATCTCAAAGGGTGCCTTACCAGTACTAGAGTGCATCGTGTTATTATATGCAAACTCTACTAAAGGCAAATACTTTTTCCATTCTTTTTTATTATCAAAGATAGGATTTCAAAAGGTCCAAAATAGTAGAATTAGCACTTTCACTCTGCCCATCCGTTTGAGGATGATAACTTTAATAGACTCCCAAGGTTCTCAAAGAGAGCTTTCCAAAAGAGGCTAGTCATGTGGGGATCTTGATCACTTATAATGGACTTAAGCATACCATGATGCTTGAAAATATGAGCGATGAACAGCTTAGCCATATGATCAGCTTTGATTGTTTTTTGCACAAGTATAAAGTGTGCTTGCTTTAGTGAATCTATCAATGATAGTCCAAATTGCATCATTGCCTGCTTATGTGCAAGGAAGCTCCATGATAAAGTCCATGGCTATACTTTCACAAGGCTCATTGGGAATAGGTAATGGCTTCAGTAGACCAGGTGGTTTATGCATGTCATACTTTACTTTTTGGCATATCTTGCACTCATGGACATATCTTTCAATGTCAGCTCTAAGAGTGGGCCAAAAGAAATATCTTTCCAATGCTTGAGTAGTGGGTAGAATACCCCTATGTCCAGCATATGGAGATGCATGTGCTTCATCCATTACCTTGTGTTGCAATGGTAATGCTGCACAAATTTCTTGATGATGATACAAATAACCATCTCGAATAGAGTAAGCTGTAATCGACTAACCTGAGTTAAAAGATAATCCCATATGGTTGAGAAGTCAGTTGCATACATTTTGGGTAAATCCATGAGCTTGTTATGGTAAATAGTTGTGATTGCATTCACTCGAGGTCACTTTGATAGAGCATCTACTACCACATTCTTAGTTCTAGATGTGTGAAGGATTTGAAAGTGAAACATAGATAAGAAATTTGCCCAACACATCTGTTTCTCTGAGAGCTTCTTCCAAGTGAGGAAGTATCTTAGACTTTGGTGATCTGCTTTAATAACAAAATCTGCACCAAGTAAATAATGTTTACATACTTGAAGAGCATGTACCACTGCCATAAGCTCTTTCTCATATACTGGAGCATGTAGCTCTTGATCCCTGAGGCGTCGGCTCTCTAATGCTACTACATGATGCTCTTGGTTAAGCATAGCTCCAATGCAATCCCTAGAAGCATCGCACTAAAATTCAAAAGGTTTTTGAAGATCTGAAACTACGAGAACTAATTCTTGAGTCACAAGAAACTTAATTCTTTCAAAGGCTTGTAGTTGCATTGATCCCTAGCGGAAAGGCATTCGCTTCTTAGTAAGGTCATGTAGAGGAGATGCAACATACGCAAAACCTCGTATGAACCTCATGCTGTATGAACATAGGCCCAAGAAACTTCTAACTTCACGTATAGAAGTAGGTGTAGGCCATTCAACAATGGCTCAAATCTTCTTAGGATCCATTCTCACTAGATTGTGAGAAACAATATGGCCCAAGTAATGAATTTCCGAAAGGAAAAATTCACTATTCTTAGCATTGACCTATAGTCTATGCACATACGAAAAGAACCGTCTTTCTTTTGAACAAGTAAGACTAGAGAGCAATATGGAGAATAGCTAGGTTGAACTAACCCTTTTTCTAATAGTTTATTTACTTGTTTTAGGATCTCTTCTTGCTGACTTGCACTTACTCGATAAGGCGGTTGGTTAGATGGTGAACTGCATGGGATAAGATCAATTGTGTGATCTTCTGAGCACTTAGGAGGTAACTCTCATGGGCGTGAATCACCAAAAAAATATTTATATTGTTTAACAAAATCATGTCTGGCTTGATCATTAAAGAGAGGGGTTCTTTTAAAGTTTGAGATTTAGAACCATTAGTTGGTATTGTGTGTTCATTAGAGGCATCAAGTGCCCTTGAATCATTAGCTTCTTTTGACTCTCTCACAAAAATCATATACACATAAATAGCTTTCTTCATTTCTTTAGAAATGCTAACATGACTAACCATTGGCACATGCCATTCTCCAGCATCAGCAATGCATACTATGTTCCAACCCTTGAATTGGAATGCAAGGGTCTTCTTAACAAAATTAGGAAGAGGTCTACTCTTGTAATGCCAAGGCATACCTAAGCAGTTACCAATGGGTGCAAGCAGAAAAGATTCTTGGTCATGGTAATCCCCAATTCTAAGATTCAACTTCCCCTGGATAAGAGTAGAATTGGTTGTAAGTCCTTCAAATGCCGATTCTGATCCAATTGGCGTTCCCAATCGATCCAATGGAATTTGTAGCCTTTCAGCAGTATCTATTGACACAAAATTATCTGTGGACCCTGGACAAAAGAGTATCAAAACTCGTTGATTGTTGAGTGTCCCCCAACCCTTTAAGAGTTGTCTCTTCTTCTCATTTGAATGAGTGCTAGCTTGCACATTCGGAATAGAATTTGAGGATGGTGGAGGAGGGTCTTTAATCACATTTGCTTCCTTCCTTTTGTGAGGAAAATCCGGCTTCATATGCCCTAACTCACCACAAAGAAAACATCTTCCTTCCTCTTTGTACTTTTGTATCTTAGAGGGTGAGAGATACTTATGCTTCTTCTTATTACCCTTTGACTTTGAATATTGGTCATGGGTAGAGGTAGGTCTTCTTCGATTAGTCCTGTCTCTTGGTTGATCATCGAGCTGCTCTTGTTTAGCTCTATAAGAACTCATCTCCAACTTTCAAGATGTACCAGATGTATGCAAACTTTCAGCTATAATGGCAGACTCCATCATGCGAGATAAGGTTTCATGTGGATATACCTTCATGGTTCTGTGTAAATGAGGGAGTAGGCCAGCTTCAAACTTCATTTTCTTCTGTTCATTGCTAATCTTCATGAAAGGAGTAACCTTGAGAAGAGTAGACCAAAACTTGTCCACATAACTAGTGACCTTCCCATGCTCTTTCTGGCCTAGCAAATCCCACTCCTTCTTGACATCATTCTCAAAATCAGGAGGCAAGAACTGAGCATACAACTTTTTCTTGAACTTTTCCCAAGTCGTAGGTTTCTTTCCCTCCAAAATGAGAGTCAACCACCAATTGCTAGCAGTGTCTTTCAAGTGCATGCCTACATGCCTGAGCTTAGGCATGCCTACATGCCTGAACTTGGACTTTTTTTGAGAAATTACCATTAAAAAAAGCAACTTCAAATTTCCTGACAAAGGCTAACACCTTAGCAGGATCTCTCTTATCAAAGCAAAAGTCAAACTTTATGTCCTTATCCCCAGTCTCGAAAGTTTTAGTCTTCTTAATCTTGCTCCTCTTATGGTCCCTCTTTGTCTGTTTGCGGATTGCATGAGACTGAGAACCAAGAGAGTAGGAACTAGAAGATGAGGAGGAGGAGGAGAAACTAGAGTAATCAGGGGAGTAGCTGGTTGTTGAGGGAGATGACTTCCTCCTTATCTACCTCACTAGAGGTGAGGTCTTTTTATTCTTCTTGACACGAAGGTCCTTCTTCCTTCTAGGAAGCTTCTCAACAATTGGATGCTTTGCACCTTCACCATCAATTGGTGCAATGGTGTTTCCTCCAACATCACCATCTTTTGGAGGATCCGATCCTTAATAAGTAGCTTCTTCCCTTGCCCTTAAACTGTCAATCAATTGATGTACTTCAGGAATCTCCAATAAGCTATGATACTCTGTCAATTGAGCCTGTAATTGTTCACTTGTAGGCACTTCATCAATTGCCATCTTTACCTTCTTCTTGCAATGATCGCCTTTACTTTGAGAAAAGCAAAGAGACCTGCTCTAATACCATTGCCATAAGATCTGAGACACACGCTCGACCTTCTTATATACTTAAAAGATATATGGTGAATATTATGCTGGCGCACAGAGAGAACAAATGAGAGAAAAGAAAGATATAGAGAGAAAGAGAGAGAGATTGAGAGATTGATAACACACTAGGGACTGGAAGATGGGCTAGTCTCCCCCCTTGTGGAGTTAAATATTGACAAGGAGAAAGCTCCTTCGTTACACATAAACCAGTTCTTAACTTATAGATCTTGGGAACAAGATCATGGTTCCTTGCATAGTATACAATCGGCTAACACTTGCATAACTTGGAAGTTTGCACCTTTTGATCCTTCTTGAGTGTCTCCTTCTCTCCTACACAATATGTGTAGGAATATCCTCTTGGAGCTTGATTTCAGTAGAGCTTTTGCAGCACTTGCACAACTCGAGGGTTAGCAAGCTTGAACTTCCACAGATCCTTGCACGGTATACAATGGGCGAGCACTTGCACAACTCGGAAGTTGGTTCCTTTGATCTTCTTGATTTATCTTCTTATCTCCTACAGAATATGTAAAGGGTTCTCTTCTTGGTGCTTGATTTTAGCAAAGCTTCCATAGCACTTTCTGAGACTCCAACCGCCTTCTCTCCTCCTCTTGCATGTATCCAAAGTGGTGCTTCCTTCACCTCCTCCACACCCAAGGAGAGCCTCCCTTTTATAGGCTCCAAGAGCTTCTCTTCTTGGAGAGAGACTTGAGTGCTAAGATTGGAAAGGTTAATCTTCATGCAAGGTGTGGCTTTTCCAGGACCTACTCTGCAACACCAATTTTGGAATATCTCTCTGTGTGTTGCTTGAATGGAAAAACGTCCAACATAAAGTTGTAGATCTCACCATTTCTTGAGCTATAGATAAGGAGAGTTCATTAGATTGCCTTGGGCCTCAACCTTAAGATTGACTTCCACACAAAAGCTTGTGTAATCTTAGACCTTAGCAAGAGAAAATCACTTCTCTCCTCACTTCGAGAAGAGGATCACGTCTCTCGTCTTTCTTAGTGAGAGAATTACCTCTCTCGTTTTTCTTAATGAAAGAATTCCTGCTCTCCTTAATTCATTAAGAGAGAAAATACATTAAACCTTGACTTGTATGGGAGAGGATGACCCCAAATGAATGCAATGCTCATTACACACAAGTAAATGTTCCCAGGCGTCCCCGGATGCACACATAAATACGTATACACAATGCTAATGCACTTCCTCTTCTTAGAACTCAATCCATCTTCATTTATGTGTAACTCCTTGGTTCTTGTGTACACTCTTACACTTGGCAGACACTTCCTTCCCCCTTCATAACTTGTACTGCCTGTACCAAATATCCCCGTCACAGTGCTCTGATCACCCCATTAAGTGATGCACTAGGAATACTAGTTTCTAAATGGTCTCATGGCCATGCTAGATCATCATCAACACTTAAAGAAAAGTGAGTCATTAATTTATTGACATAAATTTACTAAATAGAGAATGCATAATAAGCAATTAATTTAGTAACAATGTGTGGTCGAATGTAACATTTGGCTTTCTTCTAATTCTATCGGACCTCATCTATCTCTAGTAAAATGTTAAAAAGAAGCATCTAAACTTATTTTCTAACCAAAAGGTCTAACATTGATAATGCTATTCTCGACCATATTTTCCTGTTTTCAATATCATGATGTGACTTCTTAAAATGTTGGGTATTTAAAATTACCACAAAATAAAAAGTCCAATGTCTATTATCTTGATTGAAGATATATTTCAAAATTTTTTGTAGTTTGCACACTTCTTGTCTACATTCCTCTCATAGCTCTCATTGTTGATAGGATATGTGGAAGGAAGTCGAAGCAAAAGTGTTAGATTTATTTTTTGGCAGATTATTGTTTTGGGAGCTTCAGTGAATTATGTGGGCACTTGTAGTACTTCATGGACATATTAATATCATGGCAGTAGTATTTTATGAGACCTTGGCTCACTCTTGTGCACATTATATTATCAACCATAATTGTAATCATCTCACCTGCAAGTGTTGTGCTGGTTACACACATGAATTGGTATTTAGAACATCACAAACTAGGTCTAATCAGGCTAAAGCACAAGTATATATCAAGCAGTGATTGGCCTAGAGTCCATAAAGTGGATAGGATGCCCAAAAAGAGGGTGTAAACCCTAATTCATAGTTATAAAATTCTGAAAATGTAAAGGGGTGCAAATCCTTAAATGCAAACTAAGCACCACCCTAGAGAAGGGGCCTAAACCCAACCCTAATTTTAGTCTATATAAGGGTGAAAGGTCTCATTTATATTTACTATTGTGGAAGCTCTATTAGTACAACTATTAAGCATTCATTTTTTTCTTTTATTTTTTCATATTTTCTCCATTGTTGAGAGAGAGAGAGAGAGAGAGAGAGAGAGAGAGAGAGAGAGAGAGAGAGAGAGAGAGAAGTGTTGAGTGAGGGCCTAAGAGAAAGTGAAGCTCTACATCTTCTTGTTAATTTTCTTCTTCTTCCCATCCATAGTAAGAGGGTTGGGTTTGAAGTTGCACGTGAGGTTGTGAGATTGCAAGAGACTGAGGAATCCGGCAAGGTGAAGCTCTTCTCTCCATTTTTTTTCTCCCCTTCTTTTTCTTCTATACCTTCTTCTCTCGTTGTGGGCATACTTGGTGATGGATGCAAAGGAGGGACAACATTGGATTTCTTTGCTTGGGTTGTGGAACCATCTTTTAACCTTCAAGCTTTTACACTATCATGTTAGAAGATAAGTTTGTAAGTTCACTATATCTCAAGGCTAGTTTCATGTTCTTGCTTTCTTGAGGTTAGAAAAAGGAGGATCCACGATTAGTTAGAGTGGAGTGTCGAGAAGACAAGGTAATATATTCTCACCAAATGGAGTTGCAACTTTTGAAAGAATAGAAATTCATCCAATATCCTTATCACTATGTGTTTAGACCAATATTTTGGTTCCGTTATTATCAGGACATAGGATAGCGAAACTGCTAAGGCTCTCACACTCCTACCATGTGATAAACCAGGAGGAGGCTTGGTGTCAAGCATGATTGGATCCATTGATGGAATCAATCAATTGCATTCAAATCTCATGCACTCTGAAACATGCATGTCTAGGCAAGAAGGTTGCAAAGGTGATAAGGAGAAAGATAAGAGAACTTGAATGGAGAAGAAAGGAAAGAACAAAATGATTAGGATTAAGAAAAAAAATACAAAGAAACTCAAACAACCATACAAAAACTCAACAAAAACACATAAATATGAAATGTAAAATCTGAAACTCAAAACTTTTTTTCGTAACATTATTCAAGAATGGAGATCTAACATGGTTGTCACATTGTTAGTGTGGCAAAGAATGAAAGTTTGTAAAATATAGAAACACAAGAAGAAACATATGTGATTTGCATTGCATGCAAGACATTCTTGAGCATCTAATAGCTACATAATAGGCTTGTGTTATTATTGGTTGCATGTTGTGGAAAGGCAAGAAGAGGGTAAAGAGAATGAAGGTGTGGAGATAAGTGGATAAGCAGAATCCTATGTTGTGGGTTCTTTTTTTTCTTTCACATAGAGGTGAGAAGTTGACCATCAAAGGTGAAAGAACTTTAGAAAAGGTGAAAGGACGCATGTGAAGGGTGAGAGGAAGAGGGTAAATAGGTGAAAAGAGTCAAACAAATAGAAAATTTTATTGCAAATTGAGCATATAGCCATGGCTACCTTTGGTTGTAGTTGATGATTGCTATTTCCCTACATGTGCTTCATTGCTACCTTAGACATGATTGTATTGGCCTAGTTATATACTAGTAGCTATCATTTGTACTTGTGGCTAGAGTTTTGTGCAAGTAGCATCCTTACGTGGTGTTGGTAGCTAACATGCTTATTAGTTAGCACAACTAGCTGATATTTACACTTGACATTGGTGGAATTGATGTTGGCATTTGGTAGTTGAAGCGTGTCCTAGTTGACATTGGCATTTGGCAATAGGACATGACATTTGAGTTTCTCAATTTGTCACTAATCATATGTGCTTTGGGTTTTAATTAAGTTCGTGCTTCCTTACACACCATTCACACACTATCATACACACCATAGGCACACACTAACTTACCCACATACGCACCTAACAAATATGCTAAGGAGGGTCAAAGACAATGAGAGCCATATACTTGAGAAGATATAAGAATATAGCATTACTTCCATTAGTTGTTGCCTCTTTAATAGGCAATATTTATAGTCCAGTACATTGTATGTGGCCTTTCTTAATGCCAACTCATCTATCCACTTGTCCACCCAATCAATTATCCTTATCCATCCACTCTTCTAAGTTTAGTTCTCATGCTCATGCATCAAATACACTAACAAACCCTGCCTTGATGCATGGTTGGTCATTACCAATTGCCACTTGCATCAAGGACATGCTTACAGAGTAAGATTGCTCCTCATGAGTCCCCTATCATATCATAAGTATATGGTGTGACTAGGATATAAGCAAATGGCATAGGAATGTTGTCCCCTTGGCTACATGATCGGTGCCACATTACAATTGTGGGGTTTAGAACATGTGTCCATTAGATGGAGATAGATCATCTGATTCATTTGATTTAGATACATCATGATTTTGAAGTGCCTTGTTTTGCATAGTTTTCTTCGTTGGAGTAGCACTCCCTTTCAAAATGACCAAGCGTCTACAAATTGTGCATTGATGTTTACCTTTATTTATGCAATTATTTTCTTCATGATTAGTTAATCCACAGTGATTGCATTTAAGGTTGGGGTATCTTGTAGTGATGAAGGCATTGTCATGAGTAGTTGAAGTGTTCCCATTGGGTTTAAATATTCTCTCTCTCTAGTAAGGGTGCCTCAATGCCATGCAACTCCAAATCATCCATATTAGCTAGTCTTTCAACTAAATTTTGATAACCATTTACATCACATCTTACTAATAAAATAGCTTTAGCTTCATTTCATCAAGTGTGCATTTAAGAATATCCAATTGTTGTCTAATACCCCTATATTTGTTCAAGTGACTTGTAAGGTCTTCTTTTGGGTTGAACTTCAGGTTATAGAGTTGCATTAGTAATTTCACCTTAGAGTGCTTGGATTTGATGCCAAATACTTTGTTGAGTTCCTCCCATGCAGTTGTCTTTACACTTAGAATACCATCAATATGATGTATACATTCATCACCCAATCCTACTACTATGTATTCCAATGCTTTCTCATTACTTTCTTCATAGTCTTCTCCCAAGCTTATTGTTGTATCTCATCCAAATATGATGCCCCATAGACTCTTGTGCATGAGGAGATACATAATCTTGGATTGCCATGTGTGGAATCCAAATCCTATGAATTTATCAATGACCTCTTGAGTTGACATGATGCACAACAAATGAGAATAACTCTACAAAAATAAGAAGGATTACAATTTGATTTTGGCATGAGAATACAATCTTTTTTCAAACTGGTTTAGGATAATGTGTGAACATACTTTTGGTACTGATAGTGTGAACGGGGCTAAACAAGCTGGTTAGAATTACAACAATGTGAAAATGGCTTAGTATTATTAAGGTTTGATAACCTTAATTGAATGGATTATGAAGCTTATCCTATTTGTAATATGCACTTGACATTGCTACTGTTAGGAGTGTCAGTTCACTAGTGCTAACAATTTCAGCTTCCCCTGCTTATCATCATGCTCCCACCATTGTCCTTGACCCCACATTGCATGATCACCTTTTGTGTCTCCTTCTTGTAGTCATCCTTGATGTCAACCAAGAACATGGGTCTTGGGAGGGTGCATGTGGTGGCCCCTATTAGCAATATGATGGTCAATCCCTTGCTATTACTATTACTGATGATGGTGGAACTAGAGGCTAGCCAAGTGCCTACTATTGCTATTGCCAATGATGGTGGAACCAAAGACTTCACACATGGCTAGTGTAGGAGGTGATGGTTGGGTTGGGTGTTACAAGTAGTGAGATGCCAATGCCTTGTAGGGCTTGAATGTAGTCGTCTTCCAAGCTATTGATAGTGAAGGCAACTATGGTAGATGGGAAGTGAAAGTTTAAAGTCAAATAGGAGTGGAAGAGAAAGAATAATATTGGATAGGGTGTAGGATCATGCTGCTCTGATACCACATGAAGAATATGCCAAGGAGGGTCAAAGACAATGAGAGCCATAAGCTTAAGAAGATATAATAATAGAGTATTAATTCCATTAGTTGGTGCCTCTTTAAATAGGAAATATTTACAATCTAGTGCATTGCATGTGGCCTTTCTTAGTGCCAACTCATCTATCCACTTGTCCACCCGATCGATTATCCTTATCCATCCACTCTTATAAGTCTAGTTCTCATGCTCATGCATCAAATATGCTAATAGCACCTACTTCACACAACCATGCACACTCCCTAGTCACATACTCACTTACCCTCACACCCCATTTAATCACTTTCACATACCAGTTACACACACCCACTTACCCCCAACCCATGTGCACTCCCTATGTGCCCATACACACCTTCATCCTCCTCACACATGCACTCTTTTTTTACTCTCTAACTCCCTATAGATATTCATACACCACATCCATTCACTCACACATCGCCAAGCATAGGACACACACTTACTATGCATATAACACTCTTCACATACTTATCCTTTACACCCATTATGCACCCATCATACACACTCACCCTTATGGACGTACACATGTGTACACTGCTATCCCACTAACTTGTGTGAACACACTCATGTATACCTTCATGCACACTTGTGTTTCACCTACTTATGAACACACCTCACTTAGTAACTAGCTACCTTGACACTCACTTCTACACACATAATTCCTACCTCCCATTACATGCACACCTAGTCCCACTAGTTTGCTCTCACATACTCACCTACTCACTTCCATTCACATTTACCCTTACATGCATCCACTTCCATACATAATTTCCAATTTCCTACTTTCACCTACTTACTTCGACATGCACCTTACGCTTCCATATACTTCCCCCATACACCCCCACACACCACCATTCCCACATGCTCACCATACCCCCATACCCACAACCTCTCATGCACACACCCGTAACCCCACACTAGTTTATTCATGCACTAGTGCACTCACACTCACACTTGTTCACTCATCCACTCATCCATTAGTTCACTCATCCACTCATTCACTCATGCATTATCTTGTCAAGAATCACGTGGTGGGGGGACTTGCTTGAGCTACTGTGCCAAACACACACTGTATACACAAGAGGAAGCTCACTCAAGAACACAAGAAGAGAGATGGAGGCCAAAACATTTTCTTGTTGATTTATTCTTCTTCTTCCACACACTATACAATGTACACAAAGTATAGATAAGATACAACATAAAGGAAAGTGGCCTACTAAGTCAAATAGTGCATAACAAACTACACTATTCAACTGGCACTATAACTTTGCCAGCTATAAGTAGGTGTAACAAACTAAATATAATAAGTGATAAGTCAGTGACCATGTGAGTATCATAATGATGACCATTATGCTAAGTGTAGATGTGTGGACCCATCTAGCCAAGTGGTCCATCATCAATGTCCGCACGTGCTGAGCTTGCCATCTCAACACTCCCCCTCAAGCTTAACTCTATCTCTGCAACTCCAAGTAAGCTTCGGAACTTTCGAAGCTTCTCTGCACTCAATGCCTTTGTGAAAATGTCACCTATCTAATCCTGTGTGCTGACATATACCAAGTCAATCTCTCCTGCAAGTACCTTCTCTCTCACAAAGTGGTAGTGCACCTCAATGTGTTTTGTCCTAGGATGAAACATTGGATTCCTAGCTAGTTGTATGTTGTTCATATTGTCACAATGAATGACAACTAGACTATCACTCTGCATATCCAAATCACCTAATAACTTTTGTAGCCATACCACCTCACATGCTGCCATAACAGCACCTCTATACTCAGCCTCTGTACTCGATAAAGAAACTCTAGGTTGCTTTTTGTTGCTCCATGTAATTGGTGCACTACCAAGGGAAAACATGAATCCACTAGTAGATCTTCTGTCTGACATGCTACCAATGACATGCTACCAGCCTAATCCGCATCTGTGTATCTAAAGACATGTACATCCTTACCTACCTCATAAAAGAGTCCATAATGTAAAGTGGACTTCACATATCTCAATATACATCTAACTGCATCCAAATGAGGCTTTCTAGGCATCTGCATAAACTGACTGACAAGACCAACAACATAGCTCAAGTCTAGCCTTGTGATAGTCATGTAAATCAAACTCTCTACTATCCTCCTAAACATAGTAGGGTCTTCTATCTCATCCCCAACGTCAACACTCAACTTCACATTTTTCTCCAATGGTACTGAAAGAGACTTACATGCTATCATACCATACTTGGATAACATATCCAAGCCATACTGCCTTTGGGATAGCCATATACCATCATCATATCTAATCATCTCAGTACCAAGAAATTATCTGAGCTCACCCAAAACTTTCATCTCAAACTTCTTCTTCAAGAAATCCTTAACTTTAGCAATCTCATTGTCACTATCACCTGTAATAATCAAGTCATCTACATAAATGACTATGATGACCAAACCTGCATCTCCCTTTCTCACATAAAGTGAGTGATTAGCATCGAAAATAAAAAATCTAATATTCACAAGATACTCTCCAATTTTGTTAAACCATGCTCTAGGTGCTTGCTTTAGCCCATAGAGCGCCTTCTTTAACCTACACACATATGTGGAATGCTCTAAATCCTCATAACCTGCTTGCTGCTCCATATACACTTCTTCTTGCAATTCACCATGCAAGAAGGCATTCTTAACATCCATTTGTTGCAAACTCCAACCTTTGGTTGTTTCCAAGGCAATCACTCATCTAACACTTGCCATCTTAGCAACTGGACTAAATGTCTCTTCATAATCTATGCTATATATTTGAGTATAGCCTTTTACAACCAACCTAGCCTTATACCTGGTAACGGAATCATCTGCATTATGCTTGACTTTGTAAACCCACTTATAGCCAATAGCTTTCTTACCCTTAGGCAAGGGTACTAAATCCCAAGTCTTATTGGCTTCTAATGCAACCATCTCCTCATCTATTGCTACATACCAATGAGCATGACCAATAGCATACTCAAAACAAGTGGGCTCAACATCCTCAACTAGTTTCACCATATAAGCATAATGGTGAGTTGCATAACCTTCAAAACCAAATCTTTTAACAGGGTATTTGACCTTGCTAGACTTGCATACCACTAGATCACTCAATGGAGCCTTTACATTACTATGAGCTCTCTGTACATCTAGTGTCCTGATTGAGGAAATACCAAGCTCATTATCCAAACTCTCTGAACCACTAGAATCTCCATCAAATCCCAAATGACTAGTAGATGCATCATTACCATCCAGCACTTTCTTCTTTCCTTTGTCTTTGCTCGCAACACTTATAGATCCACCTGAAGATGTGGGGCTATGCCTTAGTCTCCCAGACCAAGGGCTCACTAATGGTGTAGTAGTAGATGATGTTTCTGGTCCACTAAGACTTCGTGATTGTTTCTTTTCTTTCTACACATAGCTATCATGATCATTATCATCATGTAATACATCACCAATAGGTGCATATCAACTGCTCATCTCATAAAAAATAACATCCTTGCTCACTCTGAACTCACCTACGACAAGGTTATAACAACAATACCCTTTTTGCTCTAAAGAGTATCCAATAAAAATATATTTTTCAACCTTTGGATCAAGCTTCTTCCGTAGCCCATCTGGCACATGAACATATGCCACACAACCAAATACCTTCAAGTATGATACATTGGGCTTCTTGCCACCAGTAAAGCATTCTTTAAGAGTCATCCCATAAACTGCAGATGTGGGAGTTCTGTTCATAATGTAGACAATAGTATGGACAGCTTCAGACCAAAAATATTTTGGCATATTTTTTTCAGCCATTAATGCCTGTGCAACTTCTACAATATGCCGATTTTTTCTTTTTGCAACCCCATTTTGCTGTGGGATATACCTGCAAGTAAATTGTCTCTTTATCCCATGAGCCCTCAAGAAGCGACTTAACTCATTAGAGAGGTACTCTCCTCCTCCATCTGATCTCAAGCACTTCACTTTCAAGCTTGTTTCTATTTCGATAGCTGCCTTGAAAGATTTGAAGTACTCAAGTACATCACTCTTTTTCTTCATGAAATATACCCATAGCTTCCTTGAACAGTCACATCAATAAATGTGACAAAGTATTTGCTATTACCAAGAGATATACTCGATGTAGGCCCCCAAACATCTATATAAACTACATCAAGTATTTTTCTACTCACTTCTCTATCATGCGAGAAGGGTTGTCTTGCTTGCTTACCAAAATGTCATGCTTCACATACTTTATGAAATTCTACAACTCTAAAGGAAGGCAACCTTGTAACCAATCCTCTGGACCGCATTAATTTCAATCTTTGTATATTTGCATGTCCAATATGTTTATGCCATATTTCAATGTCTGCAAGCACTCCTTTTCCTTTATCATACATAGAAGCATCCATTGTAGGAATTCCATAATCTAAAGTGAACATGTGGCCAACTCTACTTCCTTTTATGATCAACTTACACTTATCATTAAAGTGTTCTACAAAACAACCTTTTGCATTGAATCGGACGTGCAACCCTTGCTCTACCATTTGGCCAATAGACACTAGATTCTTTGTGATTGAAGATGTCAAACTCTTTGTTTGGCCATCATACAAGGACAAGGGAACCTTTCCAATATGTGAAATTGGGTATAAATCATCACCCCTCTGCACATAACCTAGATTTTGTAAGTCCTAGATCTCTCCAAACCATTCAACGTGACTAGTCATATGATTAGATGCACTTGAATCCACATATCATACATCATCAGGTGTCCCATTTCTTGTGACTGCATTCATCATAGGTTACATAACAAACAAACACGCATTTTTTCTTTATTTTATTGTGAAGATGATGCATAGTTTCCTTGCTGCAATTTACCACTATGATTATCATCCTTCTTAGCATAACAATGGGCTGTAATATGACTTGTTTTGCAACAATAATGGCAAATAATAGCAAAATTTTCGGAACCTATGTTCTGCCATCCACCTCTTTCTCTAAAGCTCCCCCTGCCTCTAAAGTTTTCTCGACCTTCTAAAACTTGCATTTCACCAAATTGCTGATTGAACCTATTTTGGTGGTTATCGCTAGTGCGTCCCATACCACGGCCTTTCGAAGAGGATCTACCATGTCCCCTTCTTGAACTTGAGTAGAATACTTGGACATGTTCACCATTTCTTTTAGACGTCACTCTACATATTGATAATCATGAGAGAGACCAGCTCATCAAAATCTGGAAATGGCTTTTGTACATATACTGAAGTAACAAATGATTTCCATGCCTTCTCATTATTAAGGCCACTCAAAGTGGATGAAACTAAATCATCATCATCAGGCATTGCATTAATCACTGCCAAAGCATCTGCAATGCTCCTCACTTTCAAAACATACTCATTGATAGACATTTTTCCTTTCTTCAAGGTATTCAACTCTTGCTTGAGTTGAATCTTTCGTGCCTTTGTATTTACTGAAAACATATTCTCAAAAATTGTCCAAGCATGCATGTGAAGTTTCTACATTCCTGATATGTCCCAATATAGCATTATCAATGACTGCATATAGCCAATACATTACCTTTTTTTCTTTTGCATTCCATTCTTTCCATGCCTAATTCATCTACAGTCGGGAGGGATCCCCAATTCTGGCTCCTTTTCTTCACTTGAAATAAACTCATAAAGGCCCTTTCCAATGAGGAAGTTCGTCACATGGAACTTCCATGAAGGGTAGTTGTTCTTGTTGAGCTTCTCAATAAACGGATTTTCACTATTCTCTACCATTATCACAAAAAAAGATACAACACAACAAGCTAGTCTTCTACAGCCTTTCACAACAATTGCACAGCAATACACTAAGCACCTTTTTCACTGATTGCTCAATAATACATGTAATTTGCAACCTGTTTGTAGATAAACCTTGTGTTTGCTTCCTAGAAAACACCTAAAAAATTATAGATTCGAAATTTGTAACCTGTGCACCCTTATTTCGTTATAGCCAAAATCACAGTGTACCCTGAAATTACTGTCCACAACCTTGCGGCTCTAAAATAGGGCATGAAATGGCCTCAGATACCCAAAAAAACTACGAGAATATCCGTAAGGGCTCATCTTAGAATATACAGTGTTTTGCTCACACACCAGATCTCACAGCAATCTGAGATTTTCACTCTACCCTGCTTCCGGTGCCTCCACAGGCACTATCCAAGAGAAAGAGTGGAAGAATGGAAGAGCTTCTTACCCGTTGCATGCTTGCTCAAACCTTTCTTCTTTTCCTTCACTGTAGCCTTCAAAATTAGCCTCCCTCAGTGGCACGGCTTTGATACCATATCGAGAATCGCGTGGTGGGGGGACTTGCTTGAGTTGCTGTGCCAAACACACACTGTATACATAAGAGGAAGCTCACTCAAAAACACAAGAAGAGTTTTTCTTATTGCTTTTTTCTTCTTCTTCCACACATTATACAATGTACACAAAGTATAGATAAGATACAACATAAAGGAAAGTGGCCTACTAAGTCAAACATTGCATAACAGACTACACTAATCGACTGGCCCAATGTCTTTGCCAACTGTAGGTAGGTGTAATAAACTAAATATAAAAAGTGATAAGTCAATGGCCATGTATCATAATAACCACCAATGTGCTAAGTGTAAACGTGCGAACCCATCTAGCCAGGCGGTCCATTATCAATTTCTGCATGTGTTGAGCTTGCCATCTCAACATATCTTGCTCATCCACTCATTTCATGCTTCACCAGCTTGCTCATCCACTCTTTTCGTGCTTCACCAGCTTGCTCATCCACTAGCTCACTCGTCCACTCATTCACTAGCTCATTTATCCACTAGTTCATTCATTCACTCATCCACTCATCATCTAGCTTACTCATCCACTTGATACTCTTTCACTTGTTTACTCCCACACTAATACCCACTCTTACATACATTCTGTTAACCCCAACACGACGAGAGCGAAAGAAAGCAGAGAAGACGCAGGGCAAAGGCGAAAAGAAGGTAGCCCGACGGGAGGAAAAGAAGGAGAAAAGCCCAAAAGCGCAAGGACAACCGTTAAAGACCAAGGCAACCATAAAAAGGGGAAGGCGCATAAAAAGCGCACTCTAAAATCTTGTAAAAGAGTGTCGGGCTCTCACCCGTGCTATTTGTAAAAGATAGAAGGGTAGTGAAAAGAAAGCAAGGAAGAGAAAAGAACAATGGAAAACAGGGCCTCAGCCATGTAAAAAAGGGAAAAAGGGAATGACCGCCCAAAAGGGAAGTAGGGTTTTGTATATAAAGTTGAAAAGTGAATGAAGAGCTCATTCTTTGGTGTGGCAAAACTAGTCTTCTTCTTCCTCTCTTCTTCTCTCCTTCTTCTTGCTTGTGTGTGCTCTTGAGAGAGGGAGTGGAAGAGTGTGAGGGAGTGAGCACGTGAGAGAGTGAGGAATCAAGAGGGTGAAGCTCTCCACCATCTCCTCCCCCCTTCTCCTCTTCTCCTTTCTTCTCTTCTCTCTCGCACGCGGCTATGGAGGATGAGGCTTGGAGATGGAGGAGGCTTGAGGATGCTTGAGCTAGCATCAAGAATCGTGGAGCTACCGAAGTGTGAGAGAGAGGAGGGCACTCGATCAAGCATCAAGGTAAGTTCACTGCATTCTTAGGATCGACGGCGCGTCGGCTAGGTGAGAGATAGCCATGAGAGCTCGCTTGGAACGCTTGAACAATAAGTGGTCCGTGGGTCTTGGCAGTTGAGCGAAAGCTCCCACACATTCCTACACTACCATTAAATTTCATGCACTTCTACTCCATCCTTTCCTCATGCATATGCACACCTTCCTTGCACACTAAAACCTACTTCTACCCACACTTTCCCACTCATGCATCTACCACACTATCCAAATCACCACATGACACACACTTAAATCTTCACATACTAGCCACATCATAAGGCACTTTCATCAATGCATGCATTGCACATTTTGAGTTTCAATCTTCAAACTTAAGAGGGTTCATCAAAGTGCTCCTTCTTTCACATCGAAAGACCTACAATCTAGGAAGCATCCATACTTGCATTTTAGTAGCCTAGTCCTTGCATCAAATTAGGTCTAGCTTGACACATTAACCACTCAATGGCTAAGGTACTTTGTGGATTTACTTTCACACATGCAGATTGATGTTGGAAAGGGAGAAAGTCTAATTTTGCACATAACAATCTTTTATGTTTGGAATTAAAGGGTTGAAAGAAACATTAAAGTGCATTGAGAACTCAACAAGAAGATTGTAAAAACCAAGATCAAGAGACCTAAGACACATTTTGTCATGTCGTCATAGAGACCCAAACCATAGAAAAATCTAGAACTTCAAGGCCTAGGCTAAAATATCAAGATTGATCAGGTTGTATGCACTTGCGAAATGGCAAGGTGATCCCTACTCCTAAGGAGTGGAGGCCTAACCCCAAACCAATCGCTACAATATCAACTCTTGAATCCATTCTAGTCACAAGCTTAAGGAACTAATTGGCCAACTAATTGCTCTAGTCAACCAAGAAACATCAAATCACAAGTCTAATAGCACAATGGATAATGAAACATTTCTAGTCTCTCTCTTGAGAGATGTCAGAGAGTCCTTAGAGAGCTACCAAAGAGCCATGATCATGCAGAATTCTTAGATGAGGAGCTAAAAACAAAGCTCCTAGCTCTTAAGGGCTATGGGACTAGTATCTTCGGCAAGATCCTTGAACACACAAGGGACACACAACAAGTATTTCTTGGTGACCAAATAACTTTATAAGTATCACATTAGACATGATCCATACAACTTCATAGAGAAATTTGAACAATTTTGTCAAGATAATAAGTTAATAACCTTATAAGAGATACCAAACAAGCTCAAACCTTCGGGATGTACATGGGTGAGAAGGGTTGCAATTGGTTTACTAGCCTCAATACCACCTACAAGGCTTCCTTTGCAGCCCTTAAGACTCTTCATATCAAGAGATTTGTAGACATAGGCTATAGGGACAATCTAATTGTCCAACTAATGAACATCAAGAAACAAGATAAAGAGAGAATGTGACACTATGTGTCCAAAGTGAGAGGGCTATATAAGAGGGCATCTTGATGAAAAGTCCTATGAGGCACTAGCTAGCAACTTTGTCCTTGATCGCACAAATCTCAATAGTGTCTTGGATGAAACAATTAGAATGATCTACACAAGGAGAGAAGTTGAGATAAGAAAAGAAAAGGCCTAAAGTATGAATCTCGATCTAGTAAAGGTAAACTTGAGATAGGAAACACTCAAACTTGGAAGCTCATGGTGGATGTAAGGACACAACAACACGAGCTTTTGAAAATTAAAGAAAACCTAATCATGCTTGTAAATTGTGCAATGCATACATTGCAACAGTGATCACTTGTTGTCCAAATGCTACCAAGAGATTGTGACCTAAAATTGTGGGTAGTTTGGATCAGAGGCATCCACTTATAAAGCCCTTAGGCGACTCTTATACTTTGAACTATATCCGAGTCAAGGGCTTACATATCCAAGACCACAACAAATAGCTTTATTTTCTCTCCTAGATAAGAGATCAACATCTCCCTGAGATGGTACTAAACCATTCAATATCCCAAAATCTCTAGGCCTGGGTGATCATAACTCATCCACCTAGTGATGCCCTAGTTTACTATGTTGAAGAACCCACTAATGAAGAGGATTATACAAGCCCCTATGTCTCTTATGACAAGGAAGGAAACGTGGTGCTCATAGATTATTGACAAGTATTGATCATGATGTTATGAAGAGATTGAGGGAAAGGCATGATGCAAGCTCGTGAGGCTATTGCTTGTTCAACTCAAGCACATCTTCAATCGATGCCCTTAGAAACAAGATCATCTTAAAGGAAATCAAGTTGACCAAAGGCCTTTTGAATGTAGAATCACCCCCATGTACCTAGACTGCTCAAAGAGGAAAGCTAGCACATGCAAGGCCATAGAACCCACTATACCCTTGAGCCTATTCACAGTAGAAATGCTAAAAGATTATGATGTCCATTCTAATCGATGCCATTACCAAAGTAGAAGCTAAGCAAGGTAGAGTTAGTATCACTAGACCATCTCTCACAATTGGGGCCTTTTCACAGTAGAAATGCTAAAAGATTATGATCTCCATTCTAATTAGTGCCATTACCAAAGTAGAAGCTAAGTAAGGAAGAGTTAGTATCCCTAGACCAACTCTCACAATTGGCTCTATCATTGGAAAGAAGAATGCAAAAGAGTGAGCTACACAAGTTGTTCTCAAGCTAAAGAGTGAAGGAGCAACCTTAACTCCTATAGTTGCCTCAAGTATTAAACAAGCTACTATACTACACACACCAAAATATCAACTAAGGCTGATTAGCAAAGTCAAGAACTAGATGGAAGATACACAAGTCAAAACTAGGGCTAAAGAGGCCAATGATAATTTGAAGCCATGTGTTCATGCTAGCATAGCTTCCTTGTCCTTGCCAATTTCCTCTCACACTTTTGGAAGACCATGTACTAAACTTAAAGCATAAGTGTATCCTCAGGTACAACCAATGAAGTTTCAGTATTAGGAAGTATGCTCAAGACTTTTAGTTGCATTGGCCTCCACAAGTGTTTGAATATATTTGGGTATGCTATTCAAAGGCAATCCTACCATTTGAATAACATTCAAGACCTAGATTGGTGGAAGTGACAAGACCCAAAATATCAAGGAAAATTCACATTTTGGGAGCTTGACTAATAACATGTATTTCAGCTTGTGGAAGCCCTTGTTGACTCTATGAGGAGAAGTATTATAGATACTAGAGCTAGTATCAATATTGTGAATCAAGAGGTGGTTAAGACATCGGGAAACCCTCCAATTGTGCATGTACATTTCAATCTCCCCATCACTCATGGTTCTAAGATACATCCCTTGGGAGTACTAAAGTGCTAGCTGATGAAGTTTGAAATTTGACACATTCGTGATCTTGAAGGGAATTGATGCCATTGCTAGATACACAATGCATGACTCGTTGAAGGGACAATGCTCTAGTCTTTTTGAGGAACCAAACCAAGCTATGCACATTGAACTAAATAGCTAGAAGAATACTATGGTTGATTTGGATGCTATTTCTAGCTTGTTGTAAGGAGATGCAACTATGCTATGCCCCAAGGATGAGCAGGATTGGATTCATATTGTTGCCACCATGGAGCTATCGTTCACAAAGGAAGGAGAGTACAAAGAAGCTAGTTGATGCCTAAGTCAATAAGGGCATAAAGGAAGCCCGAGTCCATATGCTTGACACCTAGAAGAACTTTCTTTTGTGCTATTATTGATTATGATGGTATGTTGGAAAAATCTAAGCAAAAAGGCTTCCCTACATCCATTGATATTCTTGAAATCCATAAACTCCTCTCATCATGGGGATCGTCCTTCAAGAACTTGAGCAAGGCTAACCTAATCATCTTTGAAGAGCTCTTAAGTAGTCACATATGGCATAGGACAAAATTACATCAAGTCTTATTCAATTATCACAATGACCTATTTTTCTCCATGTTGCCACTTAAAGAATTCAACAATGACCTATTTGTCTCCATATTGCCACTTCAATAATTCAACAATTATAAGGACAATGAATTCAAAGATGAACTAACATAGTACAAAAGTGATACTAATTCTAATGAGGACACAGTTGACCAAGAAACATGGCTCATTACTCATCATCGATCTAGGCCTTGTTTATGTCAAGTCAAAGTTAGAATGGAAGGAGTATCGAAAAGCCATGGATTATGAGTCCTACCCTTCGATGCTCCTTCGATCTCAAAGGAGTTAGATACTAGCACTAACTTGAATCATGAAACACCTCAGCCTACCCTAGCTCGACTCTCAAAGATAAATTTTCCAATTTATTTGAGAAGGAAGCATCTTAAGAAAGCTCAAAAGAATCGTGACTCTAATGGCGGCTCTCAATGTAATCCTCCAGATCTCCCTAAATTCTTTATCGAGTTCAAGGCAAGAGATCGGATTATCATCATGCTTAATGCCAAATGACAAGGTGCAACTAGCAAACCCATTGAAGGTCCATCTAAAGTAAAGAAAGTTGATCTTATTGACGAGGGAAAGAGACCTAGACCCATGTGTGTTGCTTAGGATCTAAGCAAGGAAGATGAGGAGGCACTCATCTGAAAACTCAAGGAGTTCTACCATGTGTTTGCTTGGAATTATACAAACTCAAAGGAGTGCCACCTCAAGTACTCGCTCATAGTATCCATCTCTGAATAGAAACCTATCAAGTAGAGGCCATGTCCCATGGATCCTTGCTATGCTCATCATGTGAAGGAGGAGCTCCAAAAATTTCAAAGAGTAGGATTCATTTATGAAATTAAGCATACTAACTAGGTATCATCCATTGTTGTAGTACTCAAGAAAAATGGCAAATTCTAAGTATATGTCAACTACAAGAATGTTATTGTAATAATCAAATGAGATCATTATTCTTCTTGAATGGATTCTCTGAATACAATTAGGTTCAAGTTCACATGGATGATAGGCATAAGACTACTCTTGCCATTGAGCAAGGCAGCTTTGCTTACATTGTCATGGCGTTTAGGTATACTAATGCACCCATCATCTTTCAATAACTTATGTGCACCACTTTTGAGAACATCTTGCATAAGTGGCTAGAAGCTTGGGTTGACTAGTGCACCATTTTCATCTTTCAATGATTGATGTGCACCATCTTTGCTTACATTGTCATGTGCCTATCACCTTTCAATGATTGATGTACACCATTTTCAAGGACATGCTACACAAGTGTTGAAAGCTTTTATGTTTATACTAGTTGAAGAGCATTTAGACAATCTTTGTCTCATCTTTGAAAGATGTCAATATTTTTAGTTATCCCTAAATTATCTTAAGTTTCAATTCTTGGTAAAGCATGTTATTATCCTCGAAAAGTTGTATCTAAGAATGATTTTATAATTGATATAGCCAAGATTAAGATCGTTATGGATTTTTTACCTCCCACCAATCCAAAGGGTATTTAATATTTTCTTGGGAAATTTGGCTATGATCATCACTCATTTTGAATTATGTTTCTATTACAATGCCACTTTATAAGCTTTTGATTGTGTGGGAGCGGATCAATCAATATTAGGAAGCCTATGAGGCTCTAAAGAAGCCTCTTGTTTCTGCACCCATTTTATGAGCCCTAGATCAGAAAATTACATTCCATGTTTATATTAAAACCACCAAAAGTTCCATTGGACTGGTGATGGACTTTCCAATGAGCTTTGTGAGTAAGGAACCTAGTGAGAACAAGATGAAATACTCAACTACTAAATAGGATGGTTTAGGAATGGTTGATGCACTTAACAAGTTTAGACATTGTTTGCTTGCCACTCCCTTTACTTTCTTTGTTGACCATCAAGCTCTGCTTTATCTTGTGAACAAGCCATTCACCATAGGAAAAATTGCCATATGGCTATTACTTTGGCTTGAGTTTGATTTTTATGTACCAGTTGTGTGCAAAGGAAAGCAGCATTACATGGTCAATCACATGTCCAAATTAACAAGCGGAGGAAAAGAAATTGGTACATATGATATTTTACATAATGCCCACTTATTTAGACTTCACCAAGATCCCCAAGTGTTTAAGGCTAATCTCAACCCTCATTGGGCCAATGATATTGTTGCTATTTTAGAGAATGGACTACCCATTACAATCATGGCATATGATATGTGGTGGAGTAGGTCTAATTATCACAAATCTAGCTTACTTGAGGGGGTTACCATGCCAAATGAAATGAATCTTGAATTATAGCTACCAGCAAATTGATGCCTTAATGATGGAAGCAATACTCTCTCTCTCTCTCTCTCTCTCTCTCTCTCTCTCTCTCTCTCTCTCTCTCTCTCTCTCTCTCTCTCTCTCTCTCTCTCTCTCTCTCTCTCTCTCTCTCTCTCTCTCTCTCTCTCTCTAAAGAGGCCAATATGTGTGGACTCATTTTAAATCTATCTTTGGAAGCAAGCCATCATCATAAATATTTTGATAATCCCAAATCTCATACTTCTTAAGGTTGCATGTTGACTTGAAATTTCATATCTAATAATGTAGCTACACAATGAGATAAACACCCTTTAGATGCACTTTGGATAGAACCCTACACCCCATAGAGAATTTTATCAAAGGCATTCCAAAATGTATAGTATGCTTGCTCAATACACCTAACTTAATTTTCATTTATTATATATGTTGCATGTGTTACATTAGTTAAAGCATTAAGTGTCGAATTGCTTGATTGATATGTACAACAATATATTTATTTGACAATTTGATAGTCTTGACTTAGAAGTACACAAATGGACCTTCATTTTGTATTCAAACATGCAATCACTACAAGGTTATTATTTGAATATATATTATGGTCATAGGTGTTGCCCTTATTAATTGCCTTTCCTTATACAATGTTGGCATGTACACCTGATGTAAATTTGACATCCACACATAATGATCCTCCTAGGTGAAGACATGGACATCACAACGGTTGAGCTCATCCTTGACACTATTCCCAAGCATAATTGCCACAACCTCATTTCCAATAGGCACTACATACTGACTCAATGTGGAATGACTCTTTATAATTATCATCCTTAGCACACACCATCATTGTGCTAATGGATAGCTCCCACAAAGCAAAATGCTTGAATATAAATATTGTAATTCTACATCATCACCTAAAGCTCTCACAATAATTCTAGTACCAAGCTAGGCATCACTTCCAATCAATTGGCCAATTCATGCTTTATATTACACATATACAATTGTGCAAATTGAGGTCTTGATTCACACCCAATGTTAGGCAACATTAAGTGTTGAATTGCTTGATTGATTTGTACAACAATATATTTATTTGACAATTTGATAGACTTGACTTAGAAGTACACAAATGGACCTTCATTTTTTATTCAAACATGCAATCACTACAATGTAATTATTTTAATATATATTATGGTTATAGGCGTTGTCCTTATTAATTGCCTTTCCTTATACAATGTTGGCATGTACACCTGATGTAAATTTGACATCCACACATAATGATCCTCCTAGGTGAAGACATGGACATCACAATAGTTGAGTTCATCCTTGACATTATTCCCAAGCATAATTTCCACAACCTCATTTCCAATAGGCACTACATACTGACTCAATGTGGAATGACTCTCTATAATTATCATCCTTAGCACACACCATCATTGTGCTAATGGATAGCTCCCACAAAGCGAAATGCTTGAATATAAATGCTTGAATATAAATATTGTAATTCTACATCATCACCTAAAGCTCTTGCAATAATTCTAGTATCTATCAAGCTAGGCATCACTTCCAATCAATTGGCCAATTCATTCTTTATATTACTCATATACAATTGTGCAAATTGAGGTCTTGATTCACACCCAATGTTAGGCAACATCAGACCAATGCGATGATACATTGAACCATGTACACGAAAAGTATACCCATTTCTAGCAGTACCTCTAAGCTCATTCACACATGCCCCATCGAAAAAAATGAGAGGGCTCTATTATATCCTTGAACTTTATTTTTTAACTCACAATTCTATTTATGATGACCTTCCAACAAACTTTGCAAAAGCTAAGGTGGCTCTTGTAAGGATGATAGTTTGACTTTGCCATTCTTGTAATAATGTTTGCCATGTGTGCAAGAATGCACAATTCTTGTCTCCACACTCCATATCACTATAGAGCAATGTGTGCACTACATCTCAAGGACCCCAATGAAAAGAATTTCAGGATCTCTAAACACCAATACACTCATCAAGGGATGGCTGTTCAACTCAGGGAGCTTATGCAAAATAGAGCACAATCCTCCATTTGTGGAAAGAACGAGGGATTATGCTACACTATCTCTTCCAAGGTATGCATATGCTTTTCCACAAACACTTGATCTTCATGAACCACGTTTTGGTCCAACAAAGGACATCCCACATCCGGTACTTTCACTTCGTCCTCCATGACTTGAGAATGGTCTCCATGAGTCTGTTGTTCACACATGTGAGCAAGGGATGTCATTTTCACATCCTCACTTTGCATAGCATTGGCCTCCTTGGCTACAAAAGTAGCTCCCTAATCTCTATATGTTGGACTTTCTATAATCACATCATTATGCATTCTCACATTCCCCAAAATATTGTGACTTGCACTGGGAATTGCATAACCATCCAATGCATGAATGCTTTGCCCGTCAATATTTTGTGGCTATTGTCCTATTTGTGATGCATGCAAACCAACATACAAAGAATTGTTTGGGGCTAAACCATTAGAAAAGAATTTCTAGCAAAAAGGCAATGGCATTAAAAAATCACGTATTCCAAAAACACAAATATGTGCAAAAGAGAATGATGGTCCCAAATGGCCATGACTCAAAACTCCCCTTCGAATGTTCTACAAATATGTGCTTACTCTAGCATGGAGTCTACCTTGTCACATGTTTTAGTGTGACAACTCAATTTATTCTACATAATTCAAAAACTTCACCTTAATGAAGTGAAGTTGGCACAAGCTAGCATGCAAATGGTGCTCTATGTTTTCATACATAAGAAGGTTGTTGATGTTAACTATTCTATGCAATCGGTGCTTAAGGGATCCATTATTCTATGTTTTCATGCATAAGCAAGTTGTGAAATTGGGTATGCTTGTCAATGGATAGGAAAGCCTACTAAATCTAGTACTATGCCACTACAACCTATCCTTCCCTTAAAGTCATTCAAGAAGTGGAGCATCGATTTTGTTGGCCCCATTGATCCTTCAACTAGAAGGAAGCAGAACCAATACATCTTGGCATGTACGGACTATATGACAAAGTGATGTGAAGTCAAGCCTCTCAAACGAGATGATGGCAACAATGTGGACCTGTTTTTGTGCGACAATATCATCACTCTCTTTTGTAGTCCCTTAGATCTAGTCAATGACAGAGGCATTCACTTCTAGAATAAGATTATAGAAAAGTTGACAAAGCTTTATAAGATCTACCATCGTAAGTCCACACCCTACTACCCCATATCTAATGGTCAAGTCAAAGTTACCACCTGCATCTTTTACTCTATCCTAACAAGGACAATTGATGTATATTGTCTTAAAAGGGATGATCCACTTATAGAGGCCCTCTAGGTGTACAAAATCTCTTATAAGGCTACTATAGGATAAACACATTTCTAGCTAGTATATGTCACAATAGGTTTCTTCCTTTATCGAGTTAGAGCTACTCTCTTTGCGAGTGGATATTCACCGAGCACTTGAGAGATGTTGAGTCACTATAGCACTGCCTCCTATACTTGGAATGTTTGGACAAAATACAATGGATGGTCTTATAGTGTATGGAAGCCACATAGGCTTGACAACAGAAGACTTACCATGACAGATTCATCAAGCATAAGGAATTCAAGGAATATGACTTAGTCCTCGCCTATGATTTGCACTTTGGCAAGTTCCCAAGAAAGCTCCAATAGCACTAGATGGGGCCCTACAAGGTACTTACAGTCAACCCGAATGACTTTGGTCCAAGTGCAGACCGTGGATGCCTCTGATGATCCCTTCCTCATCAATGGCTATCGCCTAAAGAAGTACTTCCCCCCTAGGGATCCTAACAATCGTAGATGGCACTCACTCTCCCACTAGGGCATCACTCTCACTCTTTCCTCTGATACTACTGACAGTCTTCATTCTGATACTGTTGAGGTCGGTGGTGATGCCATCTATCCCTTCAGTTCCACCTCTAGCCCCCTACTCTGGTATCTTCTCGTCTAATCTTGCAGAGATGGTGTGGATGGTTCTAATAAGTAATGTTTTAGCTCTTTTAAAAAAAAGAAAACAAACATTGGTTATGGAAAAAAAGGTCGTCGGTCCTTGCATGGCACTATAAGGCTCCCTAGCCTTCCTTCTTGTGCATATGCCAACACAGAACATGATGCACTATTGTTATCTGAATCCAATGTTGGTAGCCACTGTGAAATATGCACTAACGCCTCTGACACCAGTCAACCTTCACCTATGCTACCTTTTGACCGAGCTCATTGTCGCACAAAGCCTTTCAAGTTTTTCATGAAGTGCTCCAAGAAGAACATCCATCATGTATGGATGGGTCCCGCAATCTCCAGTTCATCTATATAAGATGCACCAAGAGGTGAATTTGTATCGTGAGCATGCGGTGGGCAGGTACTTCTCAAAGAGATAGACCATCTCCACCGCTCCCTGCCTTGCAAATTCAATAGAGGATGTCTCAATCTCTTTATGTGAGATCCATTGCCCTAAATTTGACAACCTGTAAATCACCTTGTGTATTTCTAGAGTAAGGCATCCTGCAATCACGATTAGTAGTACAAACTGCCACAAATGAATAAGCATTACGAACACCGACTAGACACTAAAAAGCAAAATACACAGGCTACTTGCAACCAAGGTCAAGACAAACCTGACATATCTTATGCCAATCATGGGATTTTAGCCCTGATAAGCTGGTTGTCTTTAGAGAAAGCAGACCTTGAGGGAACGCATCATACCCATCGTGGTGCAGATAGACCTAATAATTTGATTCATAATACGCTCTTCTTTAGTGGACAATATCCAAAGAGCACGAGATAGTTGCAAGCGACCATCAGTGCAAGCACCTCTATCTTACCTATCTCCTTCAAATCCACAGTGTCTCACTTTCCTGTGATGTGGTCCCATAATAAGTTATTCACATTCTTGAAAATATACATGGGATCCAACAAATGGTTGATCTGTAAGTGGGTCCAATATGGCAACTCATAGAAAACAGATAACCATCACATTTCGTTTGGATGTGACTTTTTGTGGACTATTTTCAACTCGTACCAACTTTGGGTGTTCATTTGTGTTGGAGATCTTGATGCTAGGAAGCATATTCCACAGTGGATTCCATGAGGAACTATTTATTTGTCAGGGCTTGTACATAAGGAGGATTCCTTGTGCGAGAAGTTGACGGGGATGCATATTCTTTTCGGGTGTTAGATTAATTCAATGTGCACGTGGGTGATTCTGTAAAATACACTTTAAATTAATGGACATTTATGAGTTTCGAGTGCGCACTCAAAGTAAATTAAGGTTAGGACAAATTTTCAACCTACTTAATTATTTTGTAGCTGAAGATTGCTAGGTATTCACTTTTGTTGGGTTTTATTTAATTATTTTCTAACAATTGTGAATGCTTCAGTTGATGTGTAGAGTAGGCATAATGATGGCGTTGGGTAGCACTAGGCGATGGTGTGAATCCAGATGCCTAAAATAATTACTATTTTTTATGGGCATGCATCTTATCACTAAAGGTGTGGCACCAATATTTATTTAAGCATGCTTATTTATTAAAGTGCTTGATAAAACATTTATTATCTTGTATGCACATAGGCGCTCGATTAAATATTTTATTATTTGATATTTGTATTTGGAATATTTGGGCAAAAGCAAGCACAAAAGCAAAAGCATGCTATTTGTAAAATGGACTATTTTTGGATTTGAAGATAAATAAATCTATGAATACATGTCTTGTGAAGCACTCACACAATGCATGGGGGGAGATTCCACCCATTTTGTATTTTTGTATCATGTCATGCAAATTCCCTTTTGCTTTGTTCTTGAAATTATGAAGGTTTGTAGAGTTCTTTGTTCTTGGGGACCTTTCGACATTCAGGCACGCATACAACATCCGATCTACGCACCAGTGGTATCAAAGCGAAGCTAAGATCAAGAGATTCCAATCGCGAAGGTGAAGCTCCTAGAAAAAACAGGCTCTACAGGCTGTCTTGCAATGAACTGACAATACAGGCATGTTCCTGGAGGTGAAGAACCCCCTAATGTACCCTCTGATCGCGAAGAACCTCTCACAATAGACAGAGGACCACTCGAGAAGCCCCTTTGTCAAGCTGTTTTTCTCACAAAGAAAGCAATTGATGTCATGGAAATTGTTAAGCTTAATGCTTAAGCTTAGAGAGCTTAAGCTCTAAACTCTTTAAACAAGTAATTCGGCATGTACTCATAGGCAGCGATTCCAACAAACCTATACTGTCGTCCTGCACCAAATTTGTCAAATTCATTAAGCTTTTAAAAAGCTTTAATCTATTAAGCTTAATCTAAAACTTAAAGTTTAATTATCAATTGTTTACATAGCAGGTGTTCATACTATGGTACTCCCAAACCAGTTTTGAAGCTCTAGCAAGCCCCTATTCCCACCTACAACTTGGCTGAACAGATTTACATCAAGTAGGCTGTCACGCGCAATCTATGCGGAATACTATTTTTCTTGGAAGACTACTATTTTCTATTGTCGTACTTGAGAAAAGAAAGATCGTAAAAGCAAAGGCATGCCAATAAACAAAGCAAGTTCGTGGTGATCTTATTCACACATGACTAGAGGATGAGCAACGGATCTTCAATCAAAACCAGGATGTCAGATCATAACATGGATGATTTTATTGGCGAAGGCGACTTGGCAGAGCTAACTATGGAACAAAAATTGGAATAATCATGATGCAGCTTCAAGAAGAGCAAAGAGCACATCAAAACTTGTAAGCACAATTGGCTACACTTCAATAGTCCATTGTTGAGTAAGATGGAGCGCAACCTGGAGATGTCATTCGATGTACTATTGATGCGATGCTCGATGCACAGGCTCTTAGGAAAGAGGCCAAGATAAGTAAAAGAAATTTTAAATTTCGCACTTTTAATGGGCAATGTGATGGCAAATTTTCTCTTGCTTTCATTAGTCAATTTGACGACTATTTTCATGAAGAGCAATATGCTGAAAAATATAAACATAAATGCATCACTCACCATCTAGCAGACATAACATCATTATGGTGGACTGTTGTTCGCAAGAGTATTGATTGTCCCTCTACTTGGGAAGCCTTTCAAAAGAAATTTTTGCAAAATTTCATTCTGCCTCAATTCTATGAGACAGCTATCAAATAGTGGGATCTCTTGCAACAAAGAGATCATGAATCCATCCCGCAATACACTGAGCATTTCTGGAGTGCCTTACTTTAACTTCCAATGCTTGAAGATGTTCCTGAGGCGACCCATAAGTGCAAGTATATGTCAAGTTTGATTGGTCACTTCTATGCAGAAGTGAATATGTTCAAGCGGGTGCATAACAAGGTGAAGGGAAGGGTCAAAATGAACACGTATGTAAAACCACGTGTGAATCCTCTTTAAACCCTAATACTAGGTTTCATATAAATAAGGCTATTTTAGTTTATTTCCTATTCCATACCTCTATTGTTGTCTTCTCTTCTAATTCACCTCACAGCCTGCACCAAGCAAATCCATTACCAAGCCAAGACTCGAGGATAAGTTTTCACTTCTCCACCAGCAAGGCAAGGAGATCCCCAATTTCAGTTGACGAGATGACTCCAATAATAGCATGACCTCGTCATCTCCATGCCCCCCCCCCCCTTCCCAAGTCCATCCAAAGGCTCGAAGACCCTCCTCCCTCAATCAACATTGGAGACTTTGAAAAGAGCTCACAAGTAAGAAGATTCTTCTAAAGAGGAAGAAGCCAAAGAACAATGAGGGTGATACCTCTACGAATGAGGAAGGTGGAAAGAATGATGATGAGGGTAATAATGATGATAATATCAATAGGCCCCAAGTCAAGGTAAAATGGCCAAAGGCTAGTGGAGATGCAACAAAGGGGCACTCAACAAGTAGTAAAGGGCCCATGTGATGCCCCAACCTAAAAACAAAGTGAGCTAGACAGCTTTCTCCTCCTCCTAGTACTTCTCCTTCCTGCTCTAGGACCAACCAACTCGCACCCGAGCTCCACCCCACCAATGTCATGTGTATTCACTTTGGAAAATGAGCCAATCTCTTTCTCAAGAGGTTCAGATATTAATAGCCCTAGTTTGTTATTACCCATTGCCATGTGGAGACACAACTATATGGATGGTGACTTGCACAATGTGGACCTTGTAAATTAATTAAGATAAGATCAAAATAATAAATTAAAAGTTTAAAAATAACTAATAGGCTATTTATCTGAATAGCCCATGGCTGTGGTGGGATACTAAATATTGGCACGTGTCACAACATGGCAATATTCAATACCCCACCACTCACTTTACTTAAGTTATAATTCCTTTTTCTCCGACTTTTAAAACTGCTACTTATCTCACCTGTTGTGTTGATGTCTTACTACAGGCTCTATCGATTGCTAGAGGTTGTGATCTCTTTGTTGGTTTGTGAGCACATGATTCCTCTCTCTCTCTCTCTCTCTCTCTCTCTCTCTCTCTCTCTCTCTCTCTCTCTCTCTCTCTCTCTCTCTCTTTGTGTGTGCATGCATGCGTGCATGTGTGCGTGCGTGTGTGTGTGCGTGTGCGCGCGCGCGCGCGCGCGTGTGTGTGTGTGTGTGTGTGTGTGTGTGTGTGTGTGTGTGTGTGTGTGTGTGTGTGTGTGTGTGTGTGTGTGTGTGTGTGTGTGTGTGTGTGTGTGTGTGTGTGTGTGTGTGTGTGTGTGTGTGTGTGTGTGTGTGTGTGTGTGTGTGTGTGTGTGTGTGTGTGTGTGTGTGTGCAGTGCACATAGGTAGTCTTGCACTCCAATGGCAACTCTTTGCACTCTTCTTTAAGCATAGGATCCCACAGGACTGCCAGTTGGTCTCCAAGAAGCCCTCACAAACTATTTTGCAAGAAATCCACAAATCTCTCTCTCGCTTGCATGCACATTAGTAGTCCACTCCAATGGCAATTATCCATGCTCTTCTTTAAACGCGAGATCCCCCACGACTACCCGCTCATTTCCAGGAAGCCCTCACTCTCACACTCCTTTCAACAATCCCAATCCTCTCCCTGATATAGTTCTGGACCTCTAGTATTGCCAGCCTTGACCGCTCCTCTCCTAATACTATAAACATGGACTCCGTTGTGGCTCCTCCAATGGCCAATCCTGAGGAATGAGGCCACTACTAGTATCAAAGAGATAATGCTACCACATGTATGCATTAACTATTCCTCTAACTATGTTTCAAAGCCTTGGACTATGTCTAAGAGAGACACATTCAAACAGTAGAGCACCCTCTAACAGAGACAGTGTTTGTGGACACATGCATGCCCCACTAGCACAGCCAAAGAGAGAAAAATAGGTTTGTAGTATAGATTTGGTTTATTGCATGAGTTTGCTGAACTCCTTGGATAGAATGCTAAGCTTATGTTGAATTATTTTGGCAGGAATAGAAGAAAACCAACCTTCTAAAGTAGCCAACCCTGGAGGCGAACAATGACAAGTTGCACATTCTCCAACCTTTTGTTGCTATAGGCATCCCAACAAACAAATTAGAGATAAAGGAAAGCACACACATACACAATCATCAGTGAGACAATGAAAAGCAAACAAAGAAAGGAACACTAAGCCTTCTAAAAGATCGTTGCATGCAAGACCTAAATCTACAACTAAGGGCATGTTTTATAACACCCTTGAGTTATAACATGGAGGCTAAAAGTCATGTTGCTAGACTTAATTGCATCTCTTTCAGGTTTTTAGGTTTCTAGCGATAGTATAGCTCCCTCACCAAGCCACCTTGTAATTCTTTTATTGGCTCACTCATCAATTGCATTGCTTTCATGGCATCAATTAGATTTAGAGGGCATGTATGTATCCTATCTTTGCCATCCCGCTTTGTAAAAGGCATTTTCTAATAATAAAGTGTTTTTTTTAATTCTTTGCCCAACTTGCTTTGCAACTCTTTAAAATAATAAGTCTCAAAAAATAAAACTCCCCCACCTTGGAAAGGTTGTTTTAAATAATAAGTCTAACAAAATAAAAATGCCATTAGAAGCCATGTTTTTTTAATCCATTGGATAGGTTAGATCGAATCTCGCGTCTAGTGGATCTTTCAATGAGAGATAGTATAAATGGTTCAAATAAAATAAAATTTCATTTAAAAATAACAAGGAATACATTTATGCATAATTAAAAATTGAACTCGTTCATTCATGGATATGATTCAATCATATAACAAGATGCCATACATGCGATTATTGGAAAGGGTTTCACGTCAACCTAGCTAGGAGGGTGATTGTTCTAAAACACACCCTTATTGCATTTGTTTCCTTTCCTATTAGAGACCCTCAAAATCTTCTCTTAAAGAACTAGAATCCATATGCAATAATTTCCTATTAGGGATCATCAGAGAACTCAAAGAAAATCCCTAATGTGGCATGGACTACTTGCATTTTACCCAAGGACAAAGGGGGTCTCGACCTCACAGACTTAGGACTCGTAGATAAGATAGCATCCAAATGGATCATTCGCAATATCCAATACCTTGATGAAGATTGGGCCATACTTTTGCATAGAGATGTTGTGAAGTTCTCTACCCAAGGATGCCCTAGATGGAAACACCTCTTAGTTCTTTTGGTTGCCTTTACCAAGACACCCATCATTGTTACTAAGGCTTTCCCAAACGCTAGCTAAATACATTTGGTCTGCCTGGCTTCATTTTAAAGCCAAAACAACAATTAACTCTAATAGCAATAGCACCTTACCCTTGGCTACTTTTGACTCAGTGTGGTTTAGTTTGTTTTGTGATTCTATACCCAATGAGCAGACGAAAGCAAGATGGTTGATGCATAAGAAAGGCTTGCAATTTTTGGAAGTTTTATGGGACTACAATAGACATCAACGATAAGACATGGACTCCTTAAAGAATAAATTTAGACTCAAAGGAGAAGATCTAGGTATTCTGGCCCAAAGCGTGGAACAATGGTCTCATTGGCTTGACAAAGCCATCCAAATCAAATGAGCGTTCAACATTGGAGCAATAAGTTTGGGACAATGGAAATGCCCTTCTTCCAATCCCCAACCAATTGGCCCCTTCCTCTAAATCAATTAATAAGCTCAATGATAAATGGCACATTAAATGGGACTAATCCCAATGGGAGTTTAGATTCTTGAATATCTAGTCCAATACAATTCCCATTTAAAAATCTACCCTTCTTTGGATCATTTTATATCAGAGTCTTTGGATAAGAGAGAACACGATCAAACTTAAAATTGGTGAAGGAAAGTGACCACGTTGCAAAGTTGAAATTAAAACACTAATCAATCTATTTATGGATTGCAAGACCAATAAATAAGCTTTCAGATTATGGGTGATCAAACCCTTTCACTCAATAGTACTAAATTGGAAGGAAGTAATGCTAGGAGAGGCCAATGGCCTTCCCACGCTAGTATGGACATTCATTAGGGCCTATTTCTTATGGTCCATTTGGACACAAAGAAACGATGCCTTGCTCAAATGGAAATTCAATGTTTATATGAATAATCTAAAATTTGACTTTTTGTTTCACATTTCACAAGCTTTCAAAGGAATCATGATTGATTCTACAATACAATTTGCCACAACAAAAAAGAAGGAGTTTCAGGATTTACATGTTGTGGCTACTAAAAGAATCCCAGACCATCACCAACCCAAAAGAGTTAGACTCCATCTTGATTTTCAAGTCACATGTGTCCTTGATGCCATATACAAATGTCCTTCGCCTAGTATACATTTTGTAACTATCTAGTATACATCCTACAAGTAATATGCTATTGGAAAAAGCCTATATGCCCATCTTGCCCACTCGATATGCTTCTATGAATTTGTATGCCCTATGGCATACAACCCCTTTCATGTCCAACTACTACTTCTGGCTACTCCTCAAAGCCAGCTTTTGGGTAGTTCAACGGACGTAAATAATGTATTTATCTTAATATAGCTTTACAACATTTTCTTGAAAAAACCAAAACATGACACACGTGTTGCATTTTAAACTTTTTCATCTTTTAATTTTATCAAACTTTACAAATAAGACTATATAGTAAGGGAATGCTAAACAGAGGAAAATACTTGGTAGTTAGGAGTCGGGAGTCATGACCCACTATAAAGTATTCCAAGTGGCAAAGCACATTTTGTGTCACCAATTTCCAAACCATATGGATCCCCTCCACTTAAGTTGAGAAAAGAAAAATGGGGGCTCCATATGTAGACCTATCTTGAGCCTTTGCATATCACCACCATGAACAAGATTGCATAACTCTTTGAGTAATGGGCCCCAACCCTGATATAATATGCCATGAGCATCGTATTTACTGCATTGTAAAGCCACCATATCGTATACTATTTTATATTGGACCAACTAGCACGATACTCTTCATCTGTTGGGGCAAAATAGCTTTTTAGCTCTAAACAACATATCTCAACCAACAATAGGCTTGCAATGCCTGCAGAGTGATGGGCTATGGCTACCACCCTTAATAATTCACTAGATGGCACCCACTACCGCACTTCGCACGGTGTGAATCATTGTAGAGCTTGTGAGGTTATGCCTCGCTCACTTCGTAATTTGCCAAGCCAAAGTATTTTCTCAAAATAATTACTTTTCAAACATGTTTATTCTCCCAATATCTTTCCTCCTTTATCCTCTTTGCCTCTCTATCACTCTCTTTTTCCTCCTCTCTATCTATCTCTAAACACCTTCATTGTTAACTAAACCCCAAATTTTATCCCCTTTACGAGGGTAGAATGGGAAGTGGAATAGTTTCTAAATTTTCAAGTTTGTGTCCACGAAGTGTCAAGACTTGGATGTGTGGTATATGTCTTTAAGGGCATCTTCCTATAGCCATAAAACCTCTCTCTTTCTCTCTCTAAATTGTATATTCTAATGAATAGTGTGAAATCCCACATTGTAAAATGTGTCAAAGAAGCATATTTACAACAATTTTATAGTCATCTTGGAGTTCTACAGTAGTTTGTGAGTTGTACTTGCAACTAAATAGTAAAAGTGGTTTCACTCTTCAGTATGTATATTTAAATAAAAATCATTTTGCTAGATATGATTGGATAATCTTTCATCTCATGCTCTCTCAAATAAGCATCTTAAAGACATCATGTTTTTGGAGATTTGGATAACTTTTTTCATGAGAAGTTGGCTCTTTCCTCAAGTTCATCCTGTATCAAAATTAATAATGTTGTAGAACGAGTATCATAGCAGCCAAGGTATGCATACAACAAACCATTGCAATGTTGTTCAATGATTTGTATTGCAAGGAATGACAAGAAGCAAGTTTTTTGAGTGAGTTTTTTTTTTGGCAACCCCTCTATTCTTATTCTGCATAGTTCACTTATTCTAGCCTTAGATCTATCCATCTCCACTTCCGCTTCCACCACCACCACCATTGTTGCCACCGCCACTGTCGACCATTCACTGCTAGCTCTACCACCACCGCCGCCATCATAACCTTCACCACCACCTTCACGCACACACACACACACACACACTCTCTCTCTCTCTCTCTCTCTCTCTCTCTCTCTCTCTCTCTCAAATTATGCTACCTATCTCACCATCACCACACCTCTCTCTCTCTCTCTCTCTCTCTCTCTCTCTCTCTCTCTCTCTCTCTCTCATGTTTGCAATATGGAAACATTTGTACAAGCACTCTAAATCGATAGAACTAGCAATCCGGATCTAGATTTATATTACATTGATCTCTAGCAAGTGTACTATTGTTCCACAAATTGATAGACAACGATAGTAAAAGATTATCATAAATTTAATCATAGCCAACAAAGCGAGATATGTGAATATTTTCTCAACAAAATAAAATGCATTTGCTCTAAGAATTAGCAGAGTCTTTGCTTTGCTAGTCACATTATGGGAGACGTAATTTTTTTTTACTATTTTAAATATGAGATGTAAGCTCTCTTCTGTAAGCATGGATTAGTGTATAAACATGTCTATACTTGCATCCATTCCAAATACTCACTTAACATTTTTCTTTATACATGGCTCTAGCAACATCATTAAACATTGATTAAAAATATAAAATTATTATTAAAGCTTGCACATTTGTGGATTATTTATTATGGTGGCAAGAAGGAATATTGATTGGTGAAAATAAGTATAAATTTGATGCTCAATCAATATGCTTAATGAGAGAGAGAGTGTGTGTGAGTGAGTGAGAGAGAGAGTGTGTGTGTGTGTGTGTATGTGTCATTTTGATCTCTCATTGTGCATGTCTTTGTTAACTTGATATCATATTGTTGTAATATTAATATTCATAGGCTATAAAATATAGTTATACTTCTTTGAACTAATCATATGCGTGCACATGTGTGTGTGCATATTAGGAATTCCAACACACACACACACATGTATGTATGTATGTATGTATGTATGTATGTAAGAGAGAAGGAGAGAAAGAGAGATTTTTTGTGATAATAGTTTTTGAATAAGAGAGATATATGGAAACAAGTTCTTAATGAGAGACACACACACATGCATGCATGCACACACACATACACATAGAGAGACAAATCAAGGTATTTGAATAAGAGAGAGATATAGAAATAAGTTCTTAATGAAACATACACATGCGTACATGCATGGACACACACATACACACAGAGAGACAAATCAAGGTAGGTTTGTCTATTGTATATTACAGAACTAAAGACATAGCTTTAAACATATTACTCTTACAAACTCTAATCCACCTTGACTAAGTAATTCATCAATGGTTTGTCTAGTCTTTAAAATCAAAAATACATTCTAGATACTTTGAATGTAAGAAATTTCAATTGGAAGGGTATTAGGACTCAATGGAGAAGAGAGGGAGGAGAAATAGATAAAAATGACTTCTGGATTTTATATATATATATATATACAATTATTGATGAGAAACAAGAAAAATATGTCTTTTTAAAAATCATTAATAAGATAGAAAAAAAAGAAATGTGAAAAGTAGTTTGGATAGAGAGCTACATTTTTCAACTTAATGTAAGAGAGGCACAAAAGTCGTATTGTAGTATTATGTAAGAGAGGCCCAAAAGAATGTCATGCTAGAGCATGTTTCAACAAATGCAATGTGGGATAATTTTCTGACGAAGCCATTAGCACATCTGACAAGCATGAAAAATGCTACAAGGAGATTGGCATGATCAAATGTAATAATAGTCGATTAGTGACACCTTGTTTATCATCATCATCATGAGCGCATGTATCAACGAGGATTGACTGCGCAGCTCCAAACTGCTAATACAGGATGTGGGATTATCATCATGAGCTCTAGCTAGTCATCATCATCATCATCATGAGCGCATGTATCAACGAGGATTGACTGCGCAGCTCCAAACTGCTAATACAGGATGTGGGATTATCATCATGAGCTCTAGCTAGTCATCATCATCATCATCATGAGCGCATGTATCAACGAGGATTGACTGCGCAGCTCCAAACTGCTAATACAGGATGTGGGATTATTGTTATTGCTCGTAGTACCTAGTACCTACACTGGAAGATCAGCAAGCACATCCAGGATCCATGCCCTGCCTACGAGCGACATTAAAGAGGATGCTGAGGGGGCTATTCACGTGTGACGCTAGTATGTAGCTCAATAACGAAATATTGAGAGACGGGGCAGGAAAGAGAGATAAATGAGAGACAGTCCTCAATCCTATGCCAAACATAGACCTGCAAATTGCAATGCCTCTCCAAAGCGTTGAAGACGGCCAAATATAGACCTGCCACTGCGAGCTGCAATAATATATGCCTCCGAAATTCGAATTGTAAGATCTCCCAAACCTCATGCCAAACCTGACACATGCTGATGTGGCACACATCCGAAAGGTCTTCAGAGAGAAAAATATTCCAAAGGTCATCGAAGAAAAAAATACGGTTTGATTTGGAAAAGAGAGGCAACTTGCTTCTCTCCTACTTTTTTCGTGCACCATATCTCTCTTCTCTCCCTTTGCAATGCCCACCATTAATCACCGCATGCAATGCATCTCTCTCTCTCTCTCTCTCTCTACATATATATTTATATTTATATATATCAACCTGTACTAATGAAGCAGTGACCTTTAAACAACTTAGCACGCGATGCCTATCAGTTTGGTCATGATCCTGTTGCACAAGACTCTGGAGGCCGCCACCACCCCATTGGTGATACTGATTATGCTGATCAAAAAGACCATGGAGAAGACAGGTGAGGAAGAGGCTGAAGCGGGGGTGTGCTGTTCACCGGTGGCAGCGATGACCTTCCTGTTGTACGGGCTGTTCTGCATACCCTTCATGGTGGTGTTGCAAAGCAGGGGACCGACACAGACTTACGGCCTGATAAGTTAGCTTTGTGTCCGGAGGAGGGAGGAGCAGTCAATCCGCTATCATGATGGCGTTCTCTCAGAAGTCCAATCCGCCTGAGAGGCTAAGCGCCTGACACTGTGCTCGCACTGGAGCGGATACTGCCCTTTGCTCTCTCTCTCTCTCTCTCTCTCTCTCTCTCTCTCTCTCTCTCTCTCTGTGTATATATATTTATATATATATATATATACTTCTATGGACCAGGCCATAGCCGTAGCTTCGCCTAGACTTCAATGTGGCTAATAACTGACAGGCCATGGGACCTCGTGGAGAGCAAAGATATACCTGCCTATCGACTATCGCCACCATTATAGTTTTTGTGGATGCCAGCTAATTAGGAAATCTCTCCCCTCCATCCAAGCAGAGTGTGATAGTGTGATCACTATGATGAAGTAAAAAGATTTTGATTCAACCAAGACTCTCTCTCTCTCTCTCTCTCTGTCATGTTATATCATTAGATTACATAGCACAGCAAAAGCACAAAGCACTTGAGTAGATTCAACCTGTAGAATGATCATGATATACCTAGAGCTTGGATGTTTCTAGCTGAAGCTCAGCTTGCTATGGTGAACCCCAAAAGCTTGATTCAATCTTTGGGAGTGCTTGTGTGAGTCCAAAAAGCTTGAAGGTTCCCGAGTGAATATGGTTCAAAGCACTTGAGTTGAATGGAGCTCAACCATGGAAGCTTGAAAGTTTTGTATTTTTGAAGATAATGATTTAAGTTTAAACTTTAGAACTTAAAGAACTAACTTCTAGAAGAGTTGGAGCTTGGAGGTTGGAGCCTTGAATGTTACAACTTACATATTAAATTCTCTTAAAATTTTCAAAGTTTCATGTCACATGTATATTAATAGGTATATTAAGTCCTGACTCCTTTTTATGACTCTTGACTCTTGACAAATATACATATTCAAATTTTAAAAGACTCTTTCTTATGCATGCCTTGAAAATCAAGGTTTAATGATAATTGAATCTTTAAAAAAATAATAGATTTTTATATATCCCTTCATGTAAAGACTAGTTATCAAAATTTATGCTTTAGATAAAAGGACCAATGAAAATCCAATTCCTTTTTTTCTCATTTTAACCTTGACAAAATACACTAAAGGACGGTTTTTCGAGAACATTGCGTCCATCATTGTAGTGCTCACTCACACATTTTCTAACGGAGTAAGCAGAGAAATGGCAAGCATGTTTGTAAATTGTGTTGGCTATGTTACTTGACATTTTGGATGTAATGAGATGTAGGACAGGTGGCCATTTCTTTGGCACCATGGGTCTCCTCTATAGACTTGTATATGGCCTTGGCCATGTCTTCATTCTCCTTTCTTCTCAGCTCCTTAGCCTCTTCTTCTGCTCTTCTTTTTCTCTCCTTCTCAGCTTTGTATGATTCTTCTCTCGCCTTCTTCATTTCTTCCTCCTCTTTTCTCCTTCGTTCTTCTTCTGTCCTTTTAGATTCTTTTTGGGCTCTTTTTGATTCAGTCCGTTCTTCTTTCATCATCTCCTTCCTTCTCTGTTGCTGGGGTTTTATCAGTCCGTTCTTCTTTCATCATCTCCTTCCTTCTCTGTTGCTGGGGTTTTATGGCCTTCTTCTTCTCTTGTGTCTTGGCCTCCTTTTAGGTCGTCTGCACCTCCTGCTCTTCCCAGTCACGAATGTTTGCTCGCTTGATTGCTCTATGTTAAGGTGAGGTGACTGATAGGGTGTCTCTCACTTCTTCCTCAACTCCTTTTACCTCCCTCACTACTTCCTAAATGATTGTTGTCAAGACCCCACCAAATCTGATTGAGGAGGCTTTGGAGGCAGGCTTCTTGCGTGTTGACCTAGTTGTTAAGACTAGGGACTCCCCTCCTATTGGTGCTGCGCTTGTGGCTAGGACGGCGGTCGAGTTCTTGATGGTTTTCAAGACAAACACATGACAATCTTCTTACTTCTGGATTTCGGATGTCTGTCACCAGACTTATCCCATCCACCTTGTGCACATCATGCTTGTCACTCCCAGCATGGCATATATATCTCTCCGAGGGCATCTTTATTTATTAATGACCAAGCCTAGAGCCTTCTCCACCATTGCAGCACTTAGGGATATCTCCACTTGACGTTCTTCTTCCCATGTCTTGACTGTTACTGTGCCACAGTTCCTTGCATCATCAAAGCTCCTCAAGAATTATGTGCACATTCCATAGTCTATCGCTTGCCCTACTTTCTCCACCACATACTTTCAGAGGGCACACTTGTCCACCAATTGCTTTATAGCTGGCTCTTTTAGTATAGCTTCGTCCAAGTTCAGCGTGTGCTTGAAGGTGAATTGGTTGAAGCCCCTTGTCTCAACACTCAGGCCATATATAGTTTGCTATTCTTCCATGAAAGGGAGCTTGCTACCTTTATCTTGGCCTGCCATTGTGGATACCTATCATTTACCATAGTCCAACACTAGTATTCCTCATATGGATTTTCGATAAGCAGGAAATTGATTTTGCTTTCATGAAGAGAATAAACAAGTTGAATTAGAGACATGAAATTTTCTAACAGCACCCTATACATTCCAAAACATTTTTGACATTTTCTTTCCAACCCTTTTTTTATTCTTTCCTACTTTTAACTTTGATTAAGGCTTTTTGTTTCCTTCTTGCCTATGTTTTCTTAATCACTTTACCCCCTCCCCCCTCGAAAAATAATGAGAATCCTTCCTAGGATTGGACATGGGAGAGGCAAGGGAATTTGAGCACAGTATGGTGCTATCTACTTTGGCATAAGCCAATTGTAGAATTCAAGATTGTATTCCAAGTGGGCATGATGATTGAGATTACAAGGGCTAACACATACTTGGGTAATGTAAGTTAGGACATCAGTTAGAAAATCACCTCAGTTAATGTGGCTAGCTACATGTAGCTCCTCTTCCATAAGTATGCGATCAATGTAAGGGTGGGACAAGACCTGGTCGTCTAGGTGTTTGTTTCAAGTGATGGCCAAGACCCTGAAAGAGGTTGGTGCTATGTAAGTTGGGTCATACTCGATTGTTTTAATCGCACATCGTTGCTCAGCATTAGTCGTTACTTGGCAATCCCGTTTCTCTCATTGGAGGTGTAGGTTACACCATTTTTGTGAGAACAATGAGTTAGAGTCAGTGAGGTGATTGAGTTCCTCAAGGTCAACAGGTGATACAAGCCTTTGGGGCTTGTGATATGATGTTATTAGCCGTCTGATGAGTGCATGCTCTTTCAAAATTTCACCATTATTGAATAACTCCTTTACAACCTTGGGGAATTTTACGGTCATGAACTCATATTCTTCCCAAGTACAGGATAAGGAATGAATATCAGAGGTAAGGGGTTCATTAAGCAAGCTGAGGTCAAGTCGTTCATAGCTCCTAGTGAATGTGGTAAAGGTGTTATCCAAGATCTTGATGCAAGTCACCAAGTCCTTGGCGAGGATTGATAGAAATGAATGTCACTAGTAGGAAGGCTTAAGGCCTACTAGTAGTTGGGGTGGAATTGAGCTAGACAGTGATGGTTCGAGGGGTAGCGGACTAGATAATGGTGTATCTAAAGGTAACTCTGTAGTCTGATATGTGTGTCTAGTGCCACTTTGGGATATTGAGGGTGGCTCCAAGAGCATAGATGGTGCGTTGCCTTCCTCTTGCATAGCCATTGGGGTGCCAAGCTCTCTGGACTTAGATGATTCTAGGGTATTAGGCTGTTGTGTTGGTCAATAGATGATCGCAATCGTCATGGGTTCTGTAGGCTTTGGAGCTTGGGTTTCCTTGGTGTTCACTGCCTTAGCAAGAGTTGGGCTTATTGGAGATGGGGTGGCAAGCGATGGTCATGGTTAGGCTATGCTCTTAGGATTTCCCTTCTTGGACACCCATATCCATGTGTTGCCTTCGTAGTATCCTTGGGCTCGCAACAGATCTTTGGGGATCCATCGCAGCTTGATTGTGCGCCTATGTTGATAGCGTCCCGTTGGTCTCTTAGGTTTTGAATGATAGTTGTTAGCCTTACGGAGCTGTGTTTGCTTGCTACGAGTAGGTCACTTTTGGTGCCTTGGCACACCCATTTAAGCACGGGCTCTGTGGCTTTCGGGATGGCCTTAGTTGGCGGTGGTTTTGTAGTCTGGGTGGGTTGTGATGACTCACGACCCCCCTCCTTAGGCTTAGTCCTAGGTAGCTCTATCGGTGGCATAGCAGGGTTTGGTGGAGCCTTGCTGCCCTTACTAAAAGTTATCACAATTTGAACATTGCCAATGGCAAGGTGAATACGCTACAAATCATAATCTATGTTGCAATGCAATGTGCTTGCTTCTTGAAAGTATATCCTAACAATGATTCTTGACCTGTACCCTTCGTATTTGGCAATACATAGAAGATGACCGGTACGCTCTCAAACTCGATAGAGACTACAGTCTTGCACCTCCCTAGGAGTGAATATGACTTGGATTGAGTTTAGTGTTAGTGGGTTGCAAATGTGGTTGACCAATGAGGGTCCAATGAGCGTGAGTCAAGACATTGAAGTTAGCTCCCTCATCAATCAAGGTATCAAATGTGTGTGTGCATCGGGCAGTGGCCATAATGTGCAGGTATGTTGGTGCTACTACCTCCTCATCCTCATCCTTTGATTCGATGATGGTGGCTACCCGAACATTTTCAGGGGCTTCTAGCTTAGCTGGCTCATGCATTGGATGTGTGGGAGGGTAGTACTTCTTCATGTGATTGCCACTAAAGAAGCCTATGCCCTCACCTTCAAGGGTTTCAAGTTCAATCCAAGATTCCTTCCCTTCCCATCTCTCATGTACTGCTATCCTCAAGCTAGGGACAAAGAATTCTAATGGCAAGATTGCCTCAGTCCTGTAGGTCAGTCTAAAGGGCGTCTATCCCACAACTCTTTTATAGGCTGTTTTATAGGCCCACAATGGTGCCATAAGTTTGTCGTCCCAATCACTGCGTGAGGTGGAAACTACCCTCGTAAGGACATTGACTAAGATCTTATTCGTGGATTTTACTTGGCCATTAGCTTGAGGGTAGTAGGGTGATGATTTTCTATGGATGATTAAGAAGGTTGAGAGCAGGTAGGCAATCACCTCATTGATAAAGTGAGTGCCTTGGTTGCTTACTAATTCAGCAGGGCAACCAAATTGTGAGATAACCTGCTCCCACAAGAACTTTATTGTGGTTCTAGCATCATTCTTTCTAATGGCGTGTGCCTCGGCCCATTTCGTAAGATAGTCAGTTTGCTACGATGATGTATCTAGCCTTTGAGTATTGCGTTGTGAGACTAATGGGTCCAATGAAGTTGATTCCCCATTTCTCAAAGGGTTGGTGTGCAATGATAGGGGTCAACTCCATCTTATCCTTTCATGTAGGAACTTTAGTCCTTTGGCACACTCATCGCAATGCTTTACGAACTTAGCAACATCGTGAAATAGGGTGGGCCACCATAGCTGAGATTGCAGCACCTTACCGGCTTTTGTATCCCTGCTGAAGTGCCCTCTAGGCTCCAGCAATCCCACCATGCACTTCACTCAACATGTCGTGCATCTCATGCTCGCACATGCGTTGTCGTAGCAACCCGTCTTGCCCTAACCTATAAAGTTAGCTGGCTATCAATTGGTAAGGTTGGATTTTCAGGATGAGGTGTCTAAGCTTGGCCTTCTTGATAGGTCTCTCGAGTAGACCGTGCTCTAGTACTTGGACTATATCATCCGCCTAGTACGAATTTAGATCTTCGGATTTAAACAAATCTTTCTCACTAGATAGGCCAAAGAGGTGAGCATCTGGCAAATCATGAGCGATGCCTTGTCCAACGGCTTCTCCTCTGGGTATTCGAGACATGTGATCAACTATGTAGAGCTACTTGCCCTTATGTACCACCACAGAGAAGTCAATTTATAGAAGAAGAAGGAACCATAGTGATGCATCCAGTAGTGCAAGGTTTATTTACAAGATATAGCAAGGCTTGATGGTCTAAAAAAAAGGTGAAAGGAGTGGTCATGAGAGGTAGCGTCGAAACTTCTTTACAACAAATACCATGGCCAACCCCTCCCTTTCTGTGGTGGAGTAATTCATCTCCGTGTCAGTAAGCTGCCTAGCAAAACTCACGTGGTAATCCAAGTTATGTTTACCAAGTTGGCACAAGATAGCTCCAATAGCAAATTTAGACGTGTCTATATGCACATGGAAGGTGATGTTCCAATCTGGGGCTCATAAGATTGGTGCAGTTATAAGAACCTTCTTCAACTCCTCATATGCTCGTTGGCACTCATCAATCCACTCAAACATTATCAGCAGCTTATACAATGGTCTTGCAATCAATGTGTAATTCAACACAAAGCGCAGAGATAGTATATCCGGTGTGACCTAAGAAATATTGAACTCCCTTATAATCCTTGGGTGGTGGCAAGACAACGATGAACCTCACTTTTGAAAAGTTAATGGCTATGCCGTTCTTAGATACCACATGCCCTAGGATGCATCCATGCTTGACCCAAAACTGGCACTTCAAGGGGTTCAATGACATGTTGTAAAGCATGTACCATTCAAATACTGCTTGCAAATTCTCCAAGTGTTCTCCAAAGGGCATTACGATATAAGCCAAGACACCCTACTCAGTGGCAAACACAGTCTTGTGTCTATCATCGGGATGTACTTGCATCTAGTTGTATCTTGAGAAGCCGTCCAAAAAGCTCTAGGCATCTTTACCTGCTACCCTTTTGAGCATGTGCTCCATGTATGGTAATGGGTAATTATCCCTTTTTGTCGCAACATTAATCTTATTATAGTTCACACACACTCTGATCTTTCCATTCTTCTTCATGACTATCACGATCAATGATACCCATTTCGTGTGCTCTATTTCATAGATGAATCCTGTCCTCATTAGCTTATGGATTTCCTCCTTCATGGTTTGGGAAATGTTCAGATTCATAGGATACTGTCATTATTTTATAGGCCCCATATCAGGGGTCATTGGTATGTTATGTGCCACCACTCTAGGATCCATTCCTTTGAGCTCATCTAAGGACCAGGTGAATACGTCGACATACTCTTGCAAGAGCGCAATGAGACTGGCCTCTTCCCCCAAGGTTAGGCCATTAGCTATAAACACGGGTCGAGGCTTCTTGCTTTCCCCTGCCAAGTTGACTTCCTTGACCTTGATGGGTCCCTCAATCGACCCACTTGTCTGTCCTTTTCTTTTTTCCTCCAACAAGATCACTACCTTGTCACCTTTCTTAAACTTCGTGAAATGTTTTGGTAGGTCCTACGGTTTCTTCTGTTGTTCTGCCTCCAATCCCTTCATCAGTCCTCTCCTTTCTTCCTTCAATAGTTTATGCCTCAGGTGGATTGGCAGGTCCCCCTTGGCGTGTTTGGTCCTAGGAGGTCAGGGTATCTCTGGGTCACTCTCTATGTAGTATTGATCTCCAATTCAGAATTAAAATTGCAATTCTCACTAAAGGAGGGAGTCTCGCCTGGTGGTCGTATCTCGATGGGTGCATCCGTCCTAAGCAAGGGCGCTGCCGGTGGTTGGGTTGTCCTTGCATGTTCATAATCTATTTCTCTCATGTGCTCCAACCAGGAGCGATTGCACTCCATCCGCATGACTCCTCTCTCGAACTTGTAAGCACTCCCTTTCTGAGGCTTGGAGTCCGATCCTATCTGCTCTATCACCCTTCCTTCAGTGTCATATTCTACGGTGTATATTTCTTCCTCGCTTTCCTCACTAATGGAGTGGCAGTCCTTGTACTCATCATCAGAATCAGCTCCTCTTGACCGCTTGCCATCCCCTAGACTCTCGTCTCTAGCCTATCCTTCGTTGGTGACTATGGCCCAATTGTATAGTAAGTTCAGATCATGCACCTTAGTCCATTTCCACTTAGGCTTGTCCAACAGATCTCTGAGGGGCTTGAGATTAGCAGTTGGGTTGTTGGCCAATCTTCCTGTTAGGTATTCTAGGATCTTGTGAAGTTCTAACCTATAGCTAGGATATAGAAAGAGATAGGCCTTGGTTAGCTGATTGAGCTCCTGGCCATCATGCAAGTGGCACTGTGGGCTCCTTCTTTGGCATGCTCACAGTTTCTGTAGCATGTTTGTATGTTTCCTTTTCATCCGAGAATGGGAGATTGATGGTCGCTAGGACGTGCATCCAATCTTGCTCATCCTCAAGACAAGGGATGTATTTGGTCAAAGGTCTGTAAGGTCTTCTTACTGGTGCATCTCCCCTGAGCATGGCAGAGATGGCATCTAGGTCGACAGGGGTCATCTTCCAAGTGTCCACATCTTGACCCACACTGCTTCCGTTCGGTTTCCTAAGAAGGTCATACCATTGCCACACCATTCTTCAACAACTCGAGTGTTCCTCATCCAGGGTTGGCCTAGCAAAATGTCGTAGTCCACTCCCTTCATGATGATGAAGTTCAGATTAGAGAATTGGACACCTGCAATCTTCATTGGCCAATTCTTCAAGACTCCAAATGGCCTAACTTTCAATCCGTTAGCTAGAGTAACATTGAACCTAGCGGTTTTGACAGGCGGGTTTCCCTAAGCTTGGAGCACATTATGGCTCAACACACTCACTTTTGCCCGAGTATCTATGATTCCCTTCCATGTTACATCTCCTAGGACTAGGATAGGCAAGACTACATGCATCTCATTACCTTCCCAAAAGGCGTTGACGTGTAGTGACTTTGGCACTGAGTGCAGTGTCAAGCTGGGTATTTGCATGATTGCATCATGATCCTGCAATCAGCAGCAGCATACTCCATTGGTTCTTTACCCAGTGTTTCAACTCCGACCATAGCGTGGGGTGTTGGCCTGAGCAAGTCTCCTAAACTCAGAGTCATTAGGGTGGTCCCTAACATCACCAGGAGGTTGTTGTGGTTGCTTGCCTCTCTCCTAGATTTGTGCTTCTTGGCCATTAGTCTTGACTAACTGTGATGCCAGAAGGCATATTCCATGGTGGATTCCGTGAGGTTTTGCGGTGGATTTCGTAAAATTTTATTACCGGGGCTCATACACAAAGTGGATTCTTTGTGCGAGAACTCGATGGGGACGCCTATCCTTTTCGGGCGTTTTGTTAATTTTATGTGTACATGGGTGATTCCATAGCAGGTGATTCCACAAAATACATATTTAAATTAATAAATGTGTATGAGTTTAGAGTGCGCACTTGTAATAAATTAAGATTAGAATTGATTTCTAACCAATTTATTTATGTAGCTGAAGACTGCTAGGTATTCACTTTTGTCGGTTTAATTGTATTATTTTTCTAACAATTGTGAATGCTTTAGTTGATGTGTAGAGCAAGCAGCTATGGCATTGGGAAGCATTGGAGGATAGCATGTATTCAAATTATTGTCAAAATTTGATGGGCACGTATCTTAGGCATGGTGCCTATATTTTGTCATGCTTATTTATAACAGCACTTGATATTTATTTATTATTTTTGTATGCGCATGGGTGCACGATTTAAATATTTGTATTGGATATTGTATTTGGGTACTACCTGACTTCTTAGGCATTCATTAGCTTTAATTATTTATTGGCACAAAAGCAAACTCAAAAGCTAAAGCGTGTTATTTTGTAATTTGGGGCTATTATTTGAGCTTGAAGATGAATAATATATGAAATACATGCTTTGTGGAGCGCTCACACAAGGCATGGGGGGAGATTGCACCCAATTGGTCTCTTGTTCATGTTGTGCAAGCTTTCTTTATTGATTTGTGTGCAAAAAGTAGAGTTCTTTTGTTCTTAGGAACCTTCTAACGCTCACTACGCGCGCATATACGGCAACCAATTTGTGCACCAGTGGTATCAGAGCGAAGCTGAGATCGAGAGCTTCCAATTGCTTACCATCTCGCGCGAAGGTGGAGCTCTTGGAATGATCGAGATCTACAGTTAGTTTCGTCACGAACGGTCGATACCAGCGTGTTCCTAGCAGTCAAGAATCCCCTTCTGCACCCTCTGATCATGAGAGACCAGCCTCTCTCCTTCTTCAAGTCGTCTTCATACAGATAAGAAACACTAAACTCCATAGCCAAAATCTTTAAAGCTTTAACAAAAAGCTTAATAAGCTTAATAATAAGATTATTAAAAAGCTTATAACCATGAAATTTTTCGTCTGTGGCGTCAGTATCTTCTAGCCGCCGCCAAATCCATTGAAGACGTCCTGAAGTCCACGAAAATTAGCTTGGCTACCTAAGGTTTAAAATTCCAAGTTCTCTTAATCGTCCAAGTCACCAAAGTCACTAAGGACTTCCTCAACAACTACCTTAGCAGCAGTTCATACGCAAAAGTACACGAATCAGTCTATTGCTCTTTGGTAGATCCTGTTCACACTTGCAGACTTGCTGAACCAGTTTCAACAAGAACAGAAGTTCATACGCAGGTCATACGTAGATTATATGCAGTTTCTACGCAACACTATTCTCTTGGAAGACGGTTGTGACAACGAATACCACAATCGCAAAGGAGAGATACCATAAAAGCCAAACAAAAAAATATACAAGCCTTGTATACCCGCCTTTGAGCTACGCTCATCCCGCTAATGAGATTTCGAGAGTGTGAGGTCTTTTGGATTTTGCAGGATGACTGAACAAAACATGGACAATCTTATGGCTGAAGGTGATCTACCCGAACCAACGACGGAGCAAAAGTTGGATTTGATTATGATGCAGCATGAAGAAGAACGAAGAGCTCAACAAGCTTTGCAAGTTCAATTGGCCAATCTGGAATGATCTATCACTGACCAAGATGGATCGCAACCCGAAGATCTTATACGACGTACCATCGATGCGACACTTAAAGCCCAATCCATTCGTAAAGAAACAAAGATAAGTAAAAGAAACTTCAAATTTCGTACATTCAATGGATCACGCGATGGAAAGACTGTACTTGCTTTTATTAGTCAATTTGATGATTACTTCCATGAAGAAACATATGCTGAGAAAGACAAAATTAAATGTGTCACTAACCATTTAGTTAATCAAGCATCCTTATGGGGTGGACTGTGGTCCGCAAGGGCATTGATTGTCCCACTACCTGGGAGACTTTCCAAAAGAAATTTTTGCACAATTTCATTCCTTCTCAATTCCATGAAAAAGCCATCAAGCAATGGGATCTTCTACAACAAAGGGATCACGAACCTATTTCACAATACACTGAACATTTCCAAAATGCCCTACAACAACTCTGAATGCTCGAAGATGTACTTGAAGCAACTCATAAACTTAAGTTTATGTCTAGCCTACTTGGACATTTCTATGCAGAAGTCAATATGTTCAAGCCAACAACCCTTGAAGATGCAATTTCCTTGGCTCATGACACTGAAGACAAGATTCGAGGATGAGACAAGTGACCACAACAATTTCCAACTAATGGTAACTATGGTTCCAAACAATTCAATTCAAATTTTCAAAGATTCAATCAAAGTCGTTTTCTTCCATCTTCATTCTGTAAATCTTGGACACGACCACCTGCCTTGCCATCAAACACCAATCCAAACCGTAAGCCATCCTCACAGTCAAATCCCAACATTCCTAAACTTACTACCATTACCAATAATGTATCTAAAGCCAAACCCATAGTTTATTATGAATGCCATCAACTTGGACATCTAGTAGCTAATTGCCAAACCAAAAAGCCACCTGTCCATATCAATTATCTGGGAGCAATCGAAGAAGAAGAACGTGAGGAAATGCCGGACTTTACGAAAGATGATGATGACATTGGTACTACTTCGGATACGTTGCCAGGTATGCCAACTCCCCATTCTTTGTTAACAATGAAATGTTTTATGCATGGTAAAGAAAATACTATTTTACATTATGATTTTTGCAAAGTTAGTCAAAGAATTGAATTTACAAACTGTTTCTACAAATTATCGCATCAAGGCTGCATTCCTAGGTACAAGATATAATGGAGCACAAGAGGTGCATAATTTAGAAATTAAAATTGGTGAATATACTGAACGAAGAAATTTCCTAGTTGTACCTTTGCAGTCTAGTGACATTATCTTAGGAATGCCTTGGCGTCATCAATACAATCCTGACATACATTATTCTATGCATTTAATTAAAATTTATTTTCAAGGAAAACAAATCACTCTACTGGTATGCACTCTTCCAATAACTTTCCACCGCTTACTCATACTCAGGCTAAACGTGCATTACGTAAAAGTAGCAAATCTTATTTAATATGGGTGAATGAAATTCAAGCTAAAGAAAAACATATGCATCCTAGGCATACACAATTTCTTGCCCAATTTCAAGATTGTTTTGCTACTGATTTACCAACTAGATTACCACCTTCACGTCCTAAAGATCATAAGATAGATTTAATTCCTAGAACACAACCACCATGTAAAGCACCATATAGACATAATCAAATTGAACAAAAAGAAATTCAAAATCAAATAGAAGAATTACTTAAGAGAGGATTAATTAGACCTAGTAGTTCTCCATTTGGTGCACCTGTGTTATTAGTGAAGAAGAAAAATAATACTTATCGCATGTGCATTGATTATCGTACCCTAAATAAAATTACTGTTAAGAATAGATATCCGATCCCTAGGATAGATGATCTTATGGATAAACTACAAGGATCTTCCATATTCAGTAAGATAGATCTTAAATATGGCTATCATAAGTAAGATTGGACAAATTTGATATATTCAAAACTGCATTTAGAACACAATTTGGACACTATGAATTTCTAGTTATGTCTTTTGGTTCAACTAATGCACCAGCCACATTTAGTTGTATGATGAATCGCATATTTTTGAAACATCAGCATTGTGTCATAGTTTTCTTTGACGACATATTAGTATTTAGTAAAAATGAAAATGAACATTATGAACATTTGTCTTTAGTTTTCAAGCTGTTAAAAGACAATCAATTATATGCTAACCTAGAAAAGAGTGAATTCTTCCAAACAAAAATCGAATATCTAGGACATATTATTTCATTGGAAGGTATTAAAGTCGACCCTAAAAAGATAGAAGCAATTTTAAATTGGCCCATGTCCAAAAATGTGCATGAATTACGTTCTTTTCTAGGTCTTGCTAGTTTTTATAGAAAGTTTGTGAGAAATTTCTCATTACTTGCATTACCTTTGACAAAACTTTTAAAGAAGGGTATTGTGTATAACCGGTCTGACAATTAACAAAAATCCTTTGATTTATTGAAACATGCTTTAACTCATGCTCATGTATTACAACTACCTAACTTCAGTAGACCATTCTTCTTAGTAGTTACTGATGCCAGTGGATCTGGAATAGGAGCTGTCCTTATGCAAGATAATCATCCCATAGCCTACTCTACCTGTAAACTCAAACCATCTAAACTTAAATATTCTACCTATGATAAAGAATTGCTAGCTGTAGTACAAGCCTTACGTCAATGGAAACATTATTTAATGGGATCTGAATTTATGATCAAAACTAACCAACAAAGCATTAGACATCTCCTTAGTCAACCACAAATATCTGACCGACACATTAAATGGGCCGCTTTTATTCAAAGTTTTCATCCCCTTATACAATGTCAACCAAAAAAGGAGAATGTTGTAGTTGATGCTTTGAGTAGAAGACCGACAATTCATAATATTTCTATAATATCATTTAAATCCCTTATCCCTATGAAAGATACTTATCATCAGGATCTTACTTTTCAAGATGATTGGAATAAACTAGTTGCAAATAATTGGATTCCTATTGATTCACTGTCTTACAATAATGGATTCATGTTTTATGAAAAAAGATTATGTGTGACAATTCCATTTAGATCATTTGTTTTGCATGAAATTCATTATCCTCCATATCAAGGTCATAGAGAAATTATATCTACTTTGCGTACATTGACTGAAGATTTTTATTGGCCACATATGGACACTGATGTATCTAACTTTGTATCTGAATGTTTAGTTTGTCAACGAGTTAAAAGACACCACGGTAAACAATATGGTTTACTAATGCCATTATCTATTCCATCACGACCATGGGAACATATTTCAATGGATTTTATCACTGGTTTACCTAACACTAAAGCTAACCATGATATGATTTGGACTGTTGTAGACAAGTTTAGCAAACAAGCATATTTTATTCCATGCAAGAAAACTCTAATTGCATCTCAAGCTACTCAAATATTTTTGAAAACATTTTTTACTAATCATGGTTTACCAATCTGTAATAATTTTTGGATTACTTTGTTTGCTAACTTAGGAACAAAGATTTTTCATCTGCATTTCATCTTGAAACAAACGATCAAACAGAAGCTACTAACAGTACTATTTTAGATCTTTTGTGTGCTTACACCATTTCAAAACCACACACATGGGATACACATTTACATTTGCTTCAGTTTGCATACAATAATACACCACATACAGCTACAAAGAAAGCACCATTTGAAGCTATTTATGGATATCGATTGCCTACACCTGTTGCATCATTATCAAACAAAATTCAAAACTGCTGATGATATTGCTAACATGCATGCCACTATTTTTGATGAAGTTAAAGATATGATTACCAAAGCCCAGCAATCATATACAAAACAAGCAAATAAGAAAAGACGGGCTATGAATTTTAAAGTTGATGATTATGTTTGGTTATGCATAGAAAAACGAAGATTACAAAGTGTAGATGAACACCCAGTTGTGAAATTAGCACCTAGATTTTATGGACCATTCAAGATCATACACAAAATCAATGACAATGCATTTAAACTAGAACTATCACAACATTGGAAAATCCACAACACCTTCCATATCAATTTATTACGACCTTTTAGAGGCCATTTACCTGTACACCCTGTCTATGAAAACCCTCCTTTGCTAGATGATGAAACTGAAATCCTTGTGCCTGAAACTATTATAGGTACTAACTTTATGACCACTAGAACTGGTCGTAGATATTCTAGATATTTGGTCAAGTTTAAAAACTATCATGTTGAAGAGGCCCAATGGATGCACGCTAGAGACTTAAATACTTTCCCCACTCTCTTAGCTCCAAATTGAGCTAATAGCAATTGAGGACAATTGCTATCCCACCCCGGGGTTATGATGCCAAGAGGCATATTCCACGGTGGATTCCGTAAGGTTTTGCGGTGGATTCCATAAAATTTTATTACCGTGGCTCATACACAAAGTGGATTCTTTGTGTGAGAAGTCGATGGGGACGCCTATCCTTTTCAAGCGTTTTGTTAATTTTATGTGTACATGGGTAATTCCATAGCGGGTGATTCTACAAAATACATATTTAAATTAATAAACGTTTATGAGTTTAGAGTACGCACTCGTAATAAATTAAGGTTAGGATTGATTTCTAACCAATTTATTTATGTAACTGAAGACTGCTAGGTATTCACTTTTGTCGGTTTAATTGTATTATTTTTCTAACAATTGTGAATGCTTTAGTTGATGTGTAGAGCAAGCAACGGTGGCATTGGGAAGCATTGGAGGATAGCGTGTATTCAAATTATCGTCAAATTTTGATGGGCACCTATCTTAGGCATGGCGCCTATATTTTGTTGCGCTTATTTATCAAAGTGCTTGATATTTATTTATTATTTTTGTATGCGCATGGGCGCACGATTTAAATATTTGTATTGGACATTGTATTTGGGTAGCACCTGACTTCTTGGGCACCCATTAGCTTTAATTTTTTATTGGCACAAAAGCAAACTCAAAAGCTAAAGCGTGCTATTTTGTAATTTGGGGCTATTATTTGAGCTTGAAGATGAATAATATATGAAATACATGCTTTGTGGAGCGCTCACACACAAGGCATGGGGGGAGATTGCACCCAATTGGTCTCTTGTTCATGTCGTGCAAGCTTTATTTATTGATTTTTGTGCAAAAAGTAGAGTTCTTTTATTCTTGGGGACCTTCTGACACTCACTACACGCGCATACGGCGACCGATCTGTGCACCAAATTGGCTTGCCCGTAGCATCTAAACTTGGCCTAGCTGGTACCGTTTGTGGCATGGGTGTGTCTCTCGACCTTGGTCGTGCAGGTGAGATTGGTGTGCTCACGCTAGAGAGATCCTCGATCTCGTCCTCTAAGATAGTCTTGGTGTCCTTGAGTTGTTCCTAGGCTTCCTTTACCCACTCCTTGACTTTGGTTATTGCCTCGAGTTGGCGCCTACTAGGGTGAGGATACTCCCCTACCTTGGTACACCCTTTCTCTTTCGTATTTGGGGCGGTGGTCTCTACCTTTGCATCCATGACCTTCTTGCTAGTCACTAGCATTGTCGCATCCTCAGTCTTAAGTGTGACCTTTGCGTCAGTTTTTTTCTTCCTTCTTCTTCAGCTCTTCTTTCCTATTGAGGCTGCGTCTAAGTTGGTAGGCCCATGCAATGATATGCATCCCTAGTTCGCTTTAGTCATGACATGCAATGGGATGCGTGCGTCCTCGCTGTCGAATGTCTCGACTTCGAATAGCCCCAAATGCACTGATGGCACATTTGTTGAGCTAGAGGATGGGTTATTTCTAGGGCAATCGGCGAAGAGATGAGTAATGCCACATTCAACACATCTAAGGTCGGATTTTTTCCTATTCGCTTGTTTTCTCTCTGGACAGCGTGATGAGATATGGCCTGGGTGACCACAAGTCCAACACCAAATTGGATTGTGGATCGGCCCTACGAATCCTCTGCCCCTACCTCTACCTAACTCCATCACCGATACTAGTCCATAATCCATCAGGTTGGATTGTCCTCTTCGTCATACGAGAAGTAAGGGTTCACGTAGGCTTCGTCTTCGTTAGACTCCTCCATGTAATGGACTGGAGCATCACTCGATGGATGGGTTACATAGGTCCTAGTGGCCTGGGTATACTTGTCGGGTTAGTCTCCATCCTAGGGATGGCTAGTTTCACATCGTTAGGTGCTAGGAGCGCCAGTTGGGCTCCTCTTCCAAAGAAATTTGGCGGCCTGCTCTCTATAAGGTGGATTGTACTACTAGACATAAGGGAATCTCCTAGGCAACCTACAATGCATGGAATCATGGCCGAACCTACCATAATTCGCACAAGGTCTAGGTCTAAGATCTTGGCACTTAGCCGAAAGATGGTTGTTAACTGTCAGATGAACAAGGTGAAAAATTTAGAAAATCTAAAGCAGAAGACAAAGGCCAAGGCAAAAGTGAAACAGAAGACGAAGGTGCGCCAAGAAAAATATGGAAGCACAAGAAGTGCAGAAAAGTCCTAAATAAAGGACTCAGCCGAAAGGTGGTTGTTAACCGCAAGGTCTAGGTCTAAGATCTTGGCACTCAGCCGAAAGGTGGTTGTTAACCGTCAGACGAACAAGTTGGAAATTTTAGAAAATCTAAAGCAGAAGACAAAGGCCAAGGCAAAAGTGAAACGGAAGACGAAGGTGCACCAAGAAAAATATGGAAGCACAAGAAGTGCAGAAAAGTCCTAAATAAAGGAAAAAGGCGCACAAGAAAAAGATCAAGTCAATACTTTTGTAAAAGAGTGCAAGTGCATCATGGTTTAATTTAAAGAGCGTTGGGCTCTCACCCGTGAAATTTGTGAAGGTAGATGGGCAGTAGGAAAAGGACAATGGGAAAAAGGGCCTAGGCCATGGCCAACCATGTAAAAAATGGGATAAGGAGATGACCACCCAAAAGGGATTCAGGGGTTTTGTATATAAAGTTGAAAAGTGAATGAGAAGCTCATTCTTGTGTGTGGCCAAAAGTGGTTCTCCTCTTCTTCTTCTTCTTCTTCTTGCTTGCTTGAGCTTGTGCTTGAGAGAGGGACTATGAGAGTGTGAGGGAGTGAGTGTGTGAGGGTGAGGGACCAAAGAGGAGAAGCTCTCCATCTTTCCCTCTTCTCTTCTCTTCTCTTCTCTTCTCTTCTCTTGCTCATGGCTATGAAGCTTGGAGCATGGAGCTTGAGGATGGAGCTTGCTTGAAGCTTGCACTTGGATCGTGGAGCTACCGGAGTGCGCGAAAGAGGAGGTAACTCATTTCGACATCAAGGTAAGCTCACTACACTCGTAGGATTGACGGATCGTTGGCAGGTGAGAGATAGCCATTAGAGCTCGCTTGAAACAATAAGCGATCCGTGGGTCTTGGCGGTTGAGCGTGAGCTCCCTCTACATTTTGGTTCCGTTATGGAGACCAACAGATTCAAGCTTGAGCACTTGCGCACCTCATATCGAGCATCGAAGTAAGGGGTTCATCCCCGAACCGAAGCTTGAGATAGGTAGGAAGTTAGGTTTTTTTATCTTCAAAGAAAGTAAGTATTTTGGGTTATTTTGTTTGTTTGATGATTGGAAAACATGGAGAAATCATTTCAGTTTTTTTATTTCGATTCTTGTTGCATTTAGCGTAGGTTAGGATTAGGAAATCAAATCGGAAAAGGGTAGGGTTTACCATTGTAAAATAGGGCAAAACACGGCACAAATCATGCAAAAAATGGCAAAAGGATTGCTTAGGATGCTTAATGTCGGTAAGTGAGTGATTGGGAGTGTACAAACCTTACCCGTGAAGGGTTTTAACAGCCAAGAGGCCAAGGAAGAGCTCATTTGCAACCCTTGTAGTGAGAGAGAGAGAGAGAGAGAGCCCATGGAGAATCAATTCGATCTGGTTGTAGGAGAGCCTACCGATTGCTTCAGGTATATGAATGACTTCCCTTGCACCCTAGTTGTGATCTGGAAGGTTGTGTGTGAAATGATTAGCTAAATCTTTAGTTTCGATCAAAATCGCCTCGGCGCTGCCTCGTTGCGCACAACTTAGCCCGTCTAAGTGGCCGGTTTCTGGGCCGAGTCCCAGAATCGGCCCTCCACCCTTTGTCTTTCGGTCGACTTGGCCCAAAACCCTACTCAGCCCATCCGAGTGACATCACTTGGCCCCACTTACAAACTTGGCCCTTGGCCAACCATCTCGCTCGGTGCACGGCCCGTCCAAGTGACACAATTCGGCCCTCAACCCGCGCAAAATTAGGCCCTTGGACAAACCTGATTCGACCCTCGGCCCGTGTGCCTCGGCCTGTCCGAGTAGACGCCCTCGGCCCATCCAATTGACCCCGTCCGAGTAGACCCCTTCGGCCCATCCGAGTCAGCACCTCGGCCCATCTGAGTCCACCCGTGTCCGAGTCATTTGTTTGGCCCTCGACCCGTCCGAGTCACCCACTCGGCCCCTACAATTCGGACAAGTTGGACTGAGTGTGGACTTTTCCAAATTTTCCAGAAATTTGACCAGACCCAGCTAGAGCTCAACCGCACAACCTGTCGCGAGTCCTCCTGACGCTCAAAATTTGATTCTAGTGCAAGGAATATGCAAAATCGTAAGGCACAGCCGCTTAACACCTTGCGTAGGCTGTCGCGAGACCTACAGTCCTAGAGACAACCCACTGAGCCATAAACCCCCTGGACCCCCGCAAAGGGGGCTCAGTCCTCTCCGCACCTCCCCCAAGTAGGATGTAGAGAAAACGCGCACCGTGACAGGTCCTCGAAATTAGACCCTAGTATAGTAATGGCTCTACACGAGCATGGATTCTCACTTGCAAAAGAGCAACCAAAAGCCCATACCCGAATAAAGACAAACAGAGACCCTAGAACCTCAATGGCTCAATCTAGCCAACAAGGGCAAAAGACCGCACTGCAAAAACACGTACGTATTACATTCGGACTGCATCTACCATTGGAGATCCAAGGGCATTTGTCAGAAGGCTTAAATTTATGAGCCAAGACCCGGAAGGTGAAGACATAGCACCGCCTGCTTATCTTAAGGTCAAACTCATCGCGAAAAAAGAGCACACTATCGATGCTATGATTGATGAAGGAGCAGATTTTAATATCTTGACCTATGAAGCATGGACCCTACTAGGCCAACCAGAGCTCACACTAACTAATGCAACTCTTAGCCCTTACGGGGAACACCCACAGGCACTCATAGGGAAGTGCAAAATCCCTGCGACAATTGAAACTAAAAGCTTGCCTATCCTATTTCATGTTCCTCCAAATAGTGCTAATTGCGGGAAGGAAACCCTCCCAGGAAGACCCTTCAAAAGGGCGACCAAGTGTAAGGCCGACTATGTAGCACAAAGGATACACCTGACACTACCGCGTGTGAGGATAGTCACAACCTTTAGCAAGGGTGACCTCATCGAACCTCGAGGGAAAGGCAAGAAAGGTGCTGACATAACAGTCAAGCTTGCTAACGAGAGTAAGGACTTGTTGGAAGAGTTGATACAAGCACAAGTTGAACAATGAGAACCAGTGAGTGAGGCCATGCTTGAAACAAGAAGGTTAGGAGACAATGCCAAGGATGGGCTTGGGACTTACGAATCTCGTAGAAGACCCCAAAAGAAGCCCAAGCCTCATAGACGAAGGCATCAATGGAGAGCCAGCACAACACCGAGATGGATATCCAGAGCTTTGTTACGTGCTCAAGGGTATTACGCAAGTAACCGATGGATTTGGATACCAAAACCCCCTGCTAAACCTCCTCTATCAGTTGAAGGCCACATCGTATCAAGAGCAAAGAAGCGTAGGAGGAAATCTAAACAAAAAACCAAGTCTCGAGTCAAAGACATGGGAGTGACTGAGCCCCTCACGGTCGAAATCAAGAAACCAAACGTGACTAATCGAAGGGTAGATCCTCAGCCTAGTGTGCTTGACAAGCAGATATCAGATGTAATCATTGAGGATACGCAAAAGTCACCAGTGCCCAAGGAGCCTTTGATTTCTCAAGAGGATAACATGCATCATAGGCACAACATTGCTCATGGCAAGACTAAATGCTCAACAAAACAAATGGTAAAATCGTCTAATAGCCACGAGCAAATCTTCCAGCTAGTGTCGGAGCCATTTAGGAGTCTCAAGTCTCCTACACCCTCTTTCCTTAAATGAACATAGGAAGCACAACAGCAGTCATCAAGTGCAGCTGCTCAATCCCAATCTCTATCTCCATCTAAGCTTCCAAATGTCCAAGAGGTGGGACATGACGCCATCCGTAGCTCTCGGCCCAAGGATATGCCTGTGCAACCTAATGTGACTAGATCAACTCATACTCGATCTATACAAGTGAATGCTCAAAGGAAACAAAAGACACAACCATTTTTTATTTCCCTAGGGACTTGATTCCGCAATCCACCAAGAATAGCCAGCCCATTGGACTAGCCGCTACTACTTCCAATCAGGGATCACAACAGTCATAGCCCTTGGCCATGACAACGACCCTTGCAGAACGTGTCCTTAGCAGTTCACCTATGGAGGAGGTGCTGCAACCAGCATTCTTGACAACTCCAGCACTTCCAAAGCACCTAAAGCCTAGGCTTGAGGAGAAACCTCTCAAAGATGTGGCCAAGGAGATGGCGCATCCGACCAATTAACCTAGCAAGGCTGTCCAGTAGGTCGCAGCTACGTCCCATGAGGACACACCGGAGAAGGGGAAAGTTGAGGCCCAACCAAGCACATCAACGGTTGACCTAGTTCAAGGTCCTGAGTCGTTAAGTTATGCACCTTCACTGACCAAGAGAAAGAGGAGAAAATAGCAAAAACAATAGCAGTTACAGGTGGTTGTGGACCCCAAGAACATTGAGACTAAGAGCGCTAGAGAGCTTAGGAATAAAGCATCGATTCCATCCACCAAGGAACCCATTGATGTCTCTCCTAATAGCGGTGAAACCTTAGACACATTCGTATGTCCTGAAAAATCAAAGCAACCATTACCATCAGCGATTACTTGCAATACTCAATCCACCGACAACAGAACTCACATTGACCAATCAAGAGTGGATACAACAATGTCACAACAGGGTGACAAATCTATACCAGTCACATCTGAGGATAACCATGACACAATAGTAGCAAAACCTCAGGAAAAACACACAAACCCTGAGAGCATAAGCAATCCTAGCGTTGACCAATCTTTCTCATCTAGGCATGAGCCCCCAGCTATGCTAAAGCCTAGGGAAACTCCTAGAACCTTGCATGAGATAGCAACCGAGCAAGCCCTCAATGAACATAAAAGTATCGCAGAATGCTTAACTGAGTGGATGCTAAACTCAAAGTATTCACACGTGTCTATGTCCTTGCGGACATGGGTGAATTCCCTAAGGAGCAACTTGAAGAATACTTGCCATTTTTCCTATCCTGGGAAGAGCAAGAACATCTTGACGAGCACTATGACAGGCTCCTGCATGAACACATGCGGCTCACCTCTGACAAGGAAGCTGACAAACTACGCTTAACTGTGACATTCAATGGTGTGCTCTGCCAACCAAATCTCTTAAGATAGAGCAACTAAAGCGACAATCAGAGGGTTGAAGTCAATTTGAAAAATGTTGGTTTGAAAACCGTGTTGCAATGGCCAAACTAGGAGCCCAAATTATGATAGTCTCAGAGGGGCGATTGGCCAAATGGCGATCTCAAAGAGACCCAACCTATGTGGCACCAACTTCCTTTCGAGTGCTGACTTCCATTCGAGGTACGGACTTCGCTGGAACCAGCCAAGAGAACTCTTTGGCTGATAAGGTTCTCATTGAGGAGGAGTTACATGTTGCCAGTAGACTCCAACAAGGTGCCATACTACTCGATGTTGCAAAATATCTATCGTTATTGAGTAAGTTGCCACAAGTACTAGATGCATGTGCCACACTCCAGTACAATCCAGAGTTCTACAATTGGTTTTTATCCTCGTGAAGTGACATGGATTTGTAAATATGTACATAAATAAATAATAAATTTTGTGACCGTGTATAGATAATATCGACACACACAAGCAATGATAGTCAAGTGCAAGGAGAAGAGTTGGGTTTGACAGGCTGAGCTCCTCAGTTCTTCCTCTCACCACACATTTAGAAGTTGTGTGACCATTTCTGCCTCCAGGTGGAGAGCATGCAACCCTCATTACCGCCATAGGAAGCCATGACCAACATCTCTGATGGTGTAGACGGGGCACCATCCCTTTCTATACACCTTTCCCCTTTCAGGTCTATCCTTTCGGGGATGAGCCTTGCCCCACTCCATGACAACCAATCCATGAAACTTAGTATAAGCCAAGATCTTCTAATGGCTGGAGCAAAAACGAACATCATCACAGGGGCCGTCACTTTACAACAAATACGGCATGCCTCACCTCACCCCTCCTTGTCATATGCGCTGGATAACCCACTGTATAATCCCTTCCATGCGAATAGTTTTATCCTACCTCAAGGCCTAATCCTTGGTTCGCATTTTGCATGTATCTCCCCATCTCAACAATTGCTTCTCCAACAAACGAGGCTAAGACACAATCATCGCTGTAATATCCATTTCCTGAGCCTTCAAAGCTTGACATTTCCTAACCCATTGAAAGGCTGGTAGCCTCAACATATTGCAATGGTTGTACTCAAGCAAGTCCAAAAAAAAAAGAACTAAAAGATAAGAAGCACCCACGATCACAGCACAGCACCTAGGGGTCCTCAAATTAGGTACGTCTAGTGACCTTGGTTGGCTGGCTTCATCCCTAGTCCCCTAGCCCTTTAGCATCACCCACACTTGTTCAAGGCATATCAAGGGTAGGACATACCTAGGGAGCTTGTCTCGCCTATGGTTAAACCTGTCACCCTGACCCATTCTCACAATTCCCTCTTGCACTCTGCCTTAATACCATTGCAATCAATCGTGGTAAGCACCGCATGACAAATGGCCATGAAAAGTACACCATCCTCATCACTCACGTCCAATAGCTACGAGCTATCGAAAGTGCGGTGCCCCTATGTTCAATTATGCTACGTCATGCAGTCACAACGCAAAGAATGTCTCATACACCTTCACATGTACTTCTTCTCAACATGGACAACTTTGCTTCACCCACATGTTGTTACGAGAAACTAGCCCGCGGTCTTCTAACTACATAATATCTAAGTATGCACAAGCACTCACATAACATCTGCACCGAAATATATACACAGTTTGGGTCCTCAAGTGTAGGACAATACTCTCAGCTTGCTTGGAGTTCGACGTGTCTCCCAAACTAATTGAACTACATCTTGTGCACGATAAAGAAGACTAGCACTACCCCTAGGGAGAGACCATATGAGAGGTTTTCAATTGCAGGTATTGAAAACTCCAACGAAAGTGTCGTTCGCTCTTCATCGACACTCACCTCTGAATTCTTATCCTTTATCATCCTGCAAGCCCACCAAGATTCGTCATGTGTCAAATCCCCAACAAACCAACACTTGTATTGGCCATCAATGAAATTCCCAACAAAGAACAGCCCTATCACCAGCTGCAACAACCCTACCACCAGCCACCTAGGCCACCAACGTGCCCCCAATGACCTTCCTCCACAGCACCACCAACACTCCTCCACGGCAACCATCGATGTCTCTTCCACCCACGTCTTCAGTGCATGCCAAAGCCTGCTACCTATGACGGTGAGTGCCATGGGACTGGCACTCATCTAGGAGGGGGGTAATGTTAACCGTCAGACGAACAAGGTGGAAAATCTAGAAAATCTAAAGTAGAAGACAAAGGCCAAGGCAAAAGTGAAACGGAAGATGAAGGCGCGCCAATAAAAATATGGAAGCACAAGAAGTGCAGAAAAGTCCTAAATAAAGGAAAAAGGCCCACAAGAAAAAGCGCAAGTCAATACTTTTGTAAAAGAGCGCAAGGGCATCATGGTTTAATTTAAAGAGTACCGGGCTCTCACCCGTGCAATTTGTGAAGGTAGATGAGCGGTAGGAAGGAAGCTAGGAAGATATAAGGACAATGGGAAAAAGGGTCTAGGCCACAGCCGGCCATGTAAAAAAGGGGATAAGGGGATGACCACCCAAAAGGGATTTAGGATTTTGTATATAAAGTTGAAAAGTGAATAAGAAGCTCATTCTTGTGTGTGGCCAAAAGTGGTTCTCCTCTTCTTCTTCTTCTTCTTCTTGTTTGCTTGAGCTTGTGCTTGAGAGAGAGACTGTGAGAGTGTGAGGGAGTGAGTGCGTGAGGGTGAGGGACCGAAGAGGAGAAGCTCTCCATCTTTCCCTCTTCTCTTCTCTTCTCTTCTCTTCTCTTGCTCATGGCTATGGAGCTTGGAGCTTGCTTGAATCTTGCACTTGGATCGTGGAGCTATTGGAGTGCGCAAGAGAGGAGGTAACTCATTTCGGCATCAAAGTAAGCTCACTATACTCATAGGATCGACGACGCATCGGCTAGGTGAGAAATAGCCATTAGAGATTGCTTGAAACGCTTGAAACAATAAGCGGTCCGTGGGTCTTGGCGGTTGAACGTGAGCTCCCTCTACAATGGTTGCTGCCAAAATGCACACATTGGACATGTGGTCACACTGGTTTCCTCACCAATTCTTGCAATTGTGCTAGCTCCATTCTCACCTCGGCTAGCTCTTGGTCTTGATCAATACTCTTTCCCTTGTCCTGCGTGCTAGTGGCTAATCTCTCACTAGAGGTTGTGGTCCTCTCCGAGGTTCTCTAACTAGAGTTATCACAATTATCGCGGTTTGAGCTTTGAGAGCTCCTCTCTCTCAACTGGTCATCCACCCTAATTGCTTCGTCAAAGACCCTAGCTAGCACGTCTCACTGCTACAAGCTGGAGTTGCTTGCTAAGGCTTTGTACAATTCCTCACTATGGATTCCATTTATGAATACGGTGGAGACAGTCCTCTCATTGGGTCTCTCGTTCGCAAGGATTCTCTTGAAGAGGCTGCACACATGAGTGACGTAGATGGATGAGGCGGAACCGTTCCCAATTCAAAGACTTTCTTATTTATAATATGTTGCTCGAGAGTTACCAATATCTCCTCAATCCATTCTGGTTCGATGGAACTTCGTTGGATCGAACGGCAAAAGAATTCTCAAATGAAAGTTCAGTATGAAAAGAAAAAAATTATTACATATTTCTTATTCATCCTAGATCTCTAGCTATATAGAACCGTCAGTAGGTTGAATCGGTAACGGTAGGGGGAAGAGATATCCCCCCTTACCGTTAACTAATGTTCATCAATCTGACTATGAGGTTTTCAAAGTATCATGCTTCCGAGAATCTCTTAATGAAGAGACCTTTTAGTTGTCACTTGCTCTGCCGCGTCTAACCTGGTGTACCACGTCCTACCTTTATCACCTAAGCAGAGCCTAAAAACCTGGGAGCATTGAGCAAGGTTCGTGAGACTGTTGGCCTTGCAAACTTGCTTGAACTGCTCCACAAAGCTGTACGAGTCGCTATAAGGCTGGTACTTGTCCAGCTACTTAGCCACTATAGGGATTTTTTATTGGCTCTTTGCCCCTTGAGCAATTCCTAGGCTTGAGAGTAGTGAGGTCGCTAGCACTATTGCACTTTGTTCAACAGCCATATTGTCCATGAGCCGCTAGGTCACAAGCTCACTCAACGTGAGGTCTACCTCGAGTGCCCTCTCCCTCTCAGCATTTGGTCCTACCTTGCTTCTACCAGCTAATGCTAGCACGCGTCGAGCTTCGTGCACATCTATGTCCAAATGAATCTTCCTAGCTCTCTACTTGCGGTTGCAGGTGGCTATGCCTTGCAACTCTTTCCTAATTACTTTCGTTGCTTCCTCTAGGCTTTCCACTACCTCCTCTACTGGCCTACAGTGGATTACCATCCTAGTTTAGCAAGTCGTACTCATGGACCATGCCCCGGACCGCAATTGGGAATTCACCCAAGTCCAGCTAGTCATCTCCCGGGTTTGTGTTCACTCCTAACATCATCTCTGCCTCCCACTCCCCAAGGTTATCAATCAGTCTGAGTAGCTTTGGTAGCGCCTTGCTCTCAATCTTGTTGTCCTTTCTGACCTGCCACCATCTCCAAAGGTCCTATCAATGGGGATCTAAGGCACCCGACTATGTTTTGGGGTCTCCTCCTATTGGTGGGTTCCTTCGAGTTATTACATTTAAGTGTGTTCCTTGTTATCAAAAACAATCCTCAACTTATGTACACTCCGTGTTGGATGCTCTGTTGTGCACAGTGCAAAATCAGGCTTTCCATTTGTTTGGTGCACTTGTGTAAAAGAAATCATTGTGGGGTGCGCAAACAAAACAAAACAATCATACAAGTATGGCTACCCCCTTAGCTTGTCTACGACCTGGTATGGTTCTAAGTGTGGCAGTTCTAAGGATTTCCCGAGGTCTATGCTGCTCCCTCTACACTCTATCAAGACTAGGTTACAGTCTAGAGGCCAACTTTGGGCTACAAGTCTAGTTGGCAGGCTGCTAGAGGTTGCCTCTAGGCCGTTCAGTTGCAATTTTTGCTAGTTTCTAGCTTTGGCATTCTAGAGTGGGCTTCTATGGGTGTTTTGGGATCTAAGCTAACTGGATGTAAGTTGTGGATGTTTTCTTGGCTCGGTGTTTTTTGCTCTACTCTGTTGGTCTGATTCCTAGAATCGCACTATCCGATCCAACTTTCAGAGCCGATTGCAGTGGTCCAACTCCCAAAAGTGGTCCGATCGAACAGGATATTCTAATCGCTACTGGGTCCGATTGTTATGTCTGGTCTGGTCCTTGCATGTCCGACTAGAATGATAGGGTCCGATTGAGCCCGCATCCGATTGGACAAATGGGGTGTCTGACTGGACGGGCGGTCCAATTGGATCGTGGATGTCCGATCGGATGGTTGGTCTGATCGGATCAAAGGGGCATGGTCCGATTTTCAAAGTCAGATGGTTCGACTCTCCCAAGTAGATGGTCCGACTACCTGACTCTAGGAGTCCGACCTAGACACAATGTTCCGTCGACTGCGAAGCGACGAGGTGCAACACAAGATTTTAATTGTTTTCTTCAAGCACATCTCACGGCCTCGTGTAGGGCTTTCCAGATAGCAACAATGACATACAAGGGAGGGTTTTTCATACCTGGATCATAGGAATAGCTCCAAAATCGAGTGCCCCAATCTCTTCTGCTCAACACATCTCTCTCTTTCTCTCTCTCTCTCTCTCAAGCTCTCCTCAATCTCTCAAATGCAAAATGAGATCTCCCTTGCCACTCCTGGCCTTTCATTGCCCTGCCCAGGTCTGCATTCACCTTAATCTTGCTCCTCTTACCAGCATTTAACCCAAGATTTCATTTTTTACCCTTCTTTTCCCCTGTTTCAGCCTATTATACAGCAGCAGCAAAAACCCTACTGTTGTGTGCTCACACTGTTTTGATCCTATCCTACCCAATGCAAATAAAAATCACAAGATAATGTTCATGCTTCTTTAGCCTACTCATCTACACATCCAAACCCAAAAATACCTACTTGTTTTCGATGATTAACACTCCTAAATCTCCTATCTACCTCAAGCATTGGTTCAAGGATGAAACCCTCCTTCCATGCTTGATTCGAAGCGCATAGCACTCAAGGCTCGAATCCGTCGATCCCAGCAACAGAACCAAAATGAAGGATGCTCTCTCACTCAACCCCCAAGACCTATGGAATGCTTATTGGTCAAGCGTTTCAAGCCAAGCAGCCTTGGCTACCTCTCACATAACCGACGCACTCTCCCTACCTATGGGGTGTAGTGAGCTTACCTTGATGCCTGATCCAGTACCCTCCTCTCCCATGCACACCGATAGCTCCACAATCCTCAATACAAACTCGAGCAACCTCAATCCCTCTCCATCAAGCTCCATCCTTCATAGTTGCACGAGACAATAGAAGAGAAGAGAAGAGAAGAAGATGAAGAGAGGAGATGGGGAGCTTCTTCTCCTCAATCCCTCACTTTCACACACTCACTCCCTCACTCTCTCATGTTGAGAAATAACAAATCATATATGCTCTAGGAAGAGATGTCTTGAATCCCATATGCACAATGAGGATAGTGGAGAAGCTAGAAAGCTATAAAGACATGTACTTGGTTCACTTTTCAATGCAATGCTATTGTACTTTGTACTAAGAGTCTGTGACTCTATCCACTCAAGATTGTATTTATGTCTAAGCTAATCTATCTTGGAACCTAATTTTCTTCAAGCTTTAACTTGACTAGGCTACCTATGAGCTAGTCTCACGGGCCATGTTATCATGTAGGGGGAGAAAAAGCCAGCAAGTGTAGGGACTCATCATTTGAGGAGGGTGTTGAGAAATAACAAATGATGTATGCTCCAGGAAGAGATGTCAAGAATCCCATATGCACAATGAGGATAGTGGAGAAGCTGGAAAGCTATAAAGACATGTACTTGGTTCACTTTTCAATGCAATGTTATTGTACTTTGTACTAAGAGTCTATAACTCTATGCACTCAAGATTGTGTTTATGAGTCTAAACTAATCTATCTTGGAACCTAATTCACTTGAGTGAAAGTTTGTGTCTAGTCATTAGTCTTCATGTCTCTTGCTTATGAGTTCAAGCCTCCATATCTAAACTGTGTTCAAGTTCCATGTTTCTCAACATCTCACACTCCCTCACTCAAGCACATACAAGAAGGCAAGAAGAAAAGAAGAAGAAGAAAAAGCTTTTTGACACACACTAAGAATGAGAGTTTCCATTAACTTTTTGGCTTATATACATGCCCTCTTTCCCTTGGGCACTCATCCCCTTTTTACATGGCCGATGGCCCTTTTTCCCTTTCCCCTAACTTCCTAGCTTATTCCTACCATCCATCCATGGTTACAAATTGCACAGGATGGAGCCTGGCACTCTTTTACAAAGATTTTGGCTACGCCTTTATATTTAGAGGTGCGCCTTCTCGCTTTTGGCTCTTTTGCAGCTTCCATGGTTGCGCCTTGGACTCCTGCTGGTTGTTCCCATGCTTTTGGATTTTTTCCGGGTCCGTTCCCTTGCAATGTGCCTTTTCCTTTTTTTTGCCTTGCACTTTATCTCTTAATGCCTCTTTTTTCACTTTCTCTACTCTGTAGTAAACAGCAAGGTGATACTTCAAGAGGAGCCTCTTGTTACTGTATAGCCAGCTAGATAGCTTACTGTAGTAGTTGATGCCCTATTGGCCTAGGTCCCCAGGTCCCACATCCTATTTTGAGGCAGTCTACTAGAGAGAGACAACAACCTGCGTAGTTTTTTGAGCCCTCTATGGATCATGTTATGGTGAAAGATGCTGGTGAGCCTTTTACTTGTGATGAGACCATGAGCAGAGGTGATAGTCACTCTTTGGAGAGGGCCATGCAGTCAGAGTATGACTCACTATAGAAAAATCATACATGGGATTTGGTTTCTTTAGCCTAGTGGTAAATGTGATTTGCCATGCAAGGGTGTGTATAAGATGAAAAGTACCCCTGAATGCCCCAAGCTGAGATACAAGGCTAGATTGGTTGCTAAGGGATTCAAGCATGAACACGGTGTGGACTTTGATAAAGTCTTTTCTCCTATTGTGAAGATGACTATCCTATGCTTGGTATTGGCTTTGGTTGCTTAGCTTGACTTGGATCTTTATCAGATGGATATTAAGATGGATTTTCTTCATGGAGACATGTAGGATGAGATTTACATGGAGTAGCCTATGGGCTTTGTAGAACCTAGCAACAAGGACCACCTAGTGTGCACATTGAGGAAGAGCCTTTATGACCTTAAGTAGGCACCTAGAAAATGGTACCACAACTTTCATGCCTTTATGCATTTACAGGGATATTTTCGCAGTGATATGGATTCGTTTTTATACACGAAGAAGGCTCGTGATGGCAACCTTATAATTTTGATCCTCTATGTGGATGATTTGTTGATTGTTGGGAGTACTCATGATGAGTTGAATGCCTTGAAAGGTTAGCTCAAGAAGAGCTTTGAGACGAAGAATATCGGATAGGCCTCACATATTCTTGGCATGCACATTACGAAGGATCTCTCTAAGGGGATCCTCTACTTGTCACACACAAAAGGAGTACATCCAAAAGGTCCTTGAGTAGTTTAATCTACATGATATTAAGCCTATTGGCTATCCTTTATTGTCTCACATGAAGGTTAGTTAGACCGATTTTCCACAATCTGATGAGCAGACGATTGAGATGGCCAAGATCCCTTGTGCATTCACAATGGGAAATTTGATGTATGCCATGATAGCCACTTGTCTTGACATAGCATTTGCAGTGGGAGTTGTGACACATTATATGGCTACATCTGGTAGACGTCATTGGGATGCCATCAAGGGTATCATGAGGTACTTGAAGGGCACAAGAGTTGTGTGCATCTATTATGGTGGCCAAGATACATGAGTTGTGGAATACACTAACTCTAACTATGCAAGACATGCACATAGTAGGAAGTCTACCTTTAGCTATGGCTTCATCTTTGTTGAAGGTGTTGTTTCCTAGATGTCCAAGGTGTTGAAATGCATGGCTCTATCTACTATAGAGGTAGAGGATGTTGCAACCATTGAGGCTTGCAAGGAGACACTCTCATTAGGTCGTCTACCTGGCAGACCTTGGCATTACTAATGTGGTCTCTTCACTACATTCGATTTCTATGAGTGCTATTTAGTTGGCCAAGAATTTGGTATTCCATGTGAAGACGAAGCACATTGAGGTGCATTACTACTTTATACGAGAGGTCATTGCCATTGAGCTTGTTAAGATCTCAATTGACCAAAATCTTGCAGATATACTCATTAAAAGCCTCTCAACACAAAGTGTTTTGACTTCCTTAGGAAGTTGATGGGTGTTGGATGAGATGTCATCTTTCCACATCCTTTTGTACTTATGTACATTTGTACTTTGTCACTTTTTTTCTCATTCTCTCCTCATTAGGGGCACATTCGCCTTTAAGTGGGAGGTTTGGAGGGGGGAGGGGGGGATAAAGGCACCTATGCCTAGCTACCCATGTGTTACTTACATTAACAGTACCTACACAACTGTACATTCCAGGTGGCAGGCGCCCATCATTGTCACTTTATTTTTTATTCTTTCAATGACATTTGAATAAAGGGAAGGCCTGTCACACATTGTGACTATTGGGGTTTCCATATCTTGTATGTCTCTCTCTCTTGCTCATGCTCCTTCCACCATAGCTCTTGCTTTCACTCCGTGCTTCCACTTCTTTAGGGCTCACCTCCCTTCAAAATCCCTCTTATAGCTCTATTATTTTAGGCCTCTATTCCATGTACTCCTCCATGTATAGTGATATTTAAGAGTACCTTATGCAAGCCTATGCAACACGCTCTTTTAATCTTACTTTCACACTACCTCCTTATTGTTCTATGCTCTCAAGAGCAAGCTATCCATCACTTGGTTCTAACTTGGCCCTACTGTAATTGTATTCTCTACTACAATGGGGAGTCTTTCATCCTTTGCTTTCTTAGCACATGGATCACAACAAGGTAACAAAGGCATGTTTGAGTGACAAGGATGACAACACATATCAACACAACACAAGAAACCCATATAAATAATATGAAGTTGTCGCTTAAGATTTATAACACTTGTAGACACATATTCTCTTTCTAGCACACAAGTGTATAGTGTGTATACCTTTAATCGTATGCACATGTATATATTTGGACCCCCATCCTTATACATATGCCACTCTCTAAATCTTTCTCTTTAGCAACCATCTATCGTGATCATGGATGAGACTTCAAGCAATGATATAAACAAGACTATACGTGTACCATGACCCTAAATTGTAATGCCAACCTACTTATTCCTACTTACCATCTTCCTTATAATTAAGTCTAAGAATAGTGAGATTGTGTCTGTGTCTAGAAATAAAGGTATATCAATGTTAGGTAGGGGCCATAACTTGTGTTAGGGCAAGGTATATTGTATATAATGCAAGGGTTTATTTATGTTTTCTTTTTGTAAGGATAATACACAACACATAGCTAATAAGCTCATAAGCTCAGTAGCATTGTACCATGTGGCTCATGACTATAGTAAATACCATTATCTAAATAGATATATGCAAGATTGGCAATATTGCTTAGTATACAACTATTTAGCTATATTGAATGGATTTAACGACAACTAATCTGTGCATTCAAGAACCCCAATGTTGCCATGGACTATATTTCAAAAAAAAATTTAAGTAAAGGGAGATGCTTAGCAAAACCATGCCAAGCTTAATCTAGATTGAAAAGTAGTTGCAGTTAGAGCTTTCATTTCATGCATAGATGGTAGGCAAACTAGGACATTTCTCATTATGAGGAGTAGGATTAGCATGTCAAAGCTAAAGGGAAATAGCAATAGAATCGCTAGCCATCATTACACCAGGAAGAGATGTTTAGTTGTGGAGAGGGTGTGGGATTGCATCACCCATTTCACATATGCCTCACAAAAAGATACTCAAGTGAGAGTGTAAGCTTTATAAAGGCTAAAGACATGTCAATGTAATGTGTGTGTTTTATGCAAATATGTACAATCCATATATGTGTACTTAAGTAGAAGGAATCAAAGATAATTAAAAGCACATTGTTTGTGTGTGTGTGTGTGTGTGTGTGTGTGTGTGTGTGTGTGTGTGTGTGTGTGTGTGTGTGTGTGTGTGTGTGTGCACGCGCACGCGTGGTCCAAGGAATAGTATGTGTGTGTGTGTACTTGTGTGCTTGCATGTGTGCATGCACACATGCATGTGAGCTTGTGCAAGCATGTGTATATACCACATAAGAACAAAAAATAATAATAAACAATCATAGTGGTGGGTTGGTGGATGGGGGTGGGGGTGTGTGAGGACGGAAAGGGAGAGAATGATTTAGATGACAAATGTAGACCATAAAGTGATGAGAGAAAATTGCACTATTAAAAATCATAGAGATTACAAGTGCATAATGTCATTGTTATTACAAGTGCTTTGAGCATGCAACAAATATTTTTAACTATGCTCATTTGTTTAAATGCCTCGACAAAATCAAAATAAACACCCACATACTGAACATAAAGGCCTTTTCCTTTTGCAAACCAAAAGACAATCAACCAATGAGAGGCAAGCTTATGGTGTGAGCATGTGCTTTTGGTCTCACACCACACAATATTACTCATCTTGCAATGGATAAAGTTAAGTTATACTAGCCCTCTTTGCTTGAGTTGTTAGATATTTGTTTTCCAAAATTTATCCCCATAGTTTCTCTTCTCCTTGTACCTTTTCACTTTTGTGCCTTTCATGATGTAAGTTTAGCTAATGAGAGAAAAAGAGTTTTCATCCTGTTAGAACAAACCCAAGGTGCCTTAAGACACATCTCATAATTTCAATTATTGGACCCTTCAAACTTGAAAATCAAAAGCATTCACAGTAGCCATTCCAACACTATAAAGGCAATTGAATAGTAATGCAAGGTTGTCTTTCTACTTAGACAACATATCTTCTCTTATTTATCTTTTGTGGAGGCAGTTATGTGGATGAGAGAGAGAGAGAGAGAGAGAGAGAGAGAGAGAGGCGCACCATTAGGTTTCTTCAAACATATGATAAAGTTGGAACAATACAAATAAGATTAGCATTGCCCCTATGCAAGGATGACACGCATGAATCAAGAAGTGACCCAGAATCTTAGAGAAGCAACATCTCCTACCTTGCTTCCAGGTGCCCACTACTTTCTTTTTCTCTCCATGACACATGGAGATGGTTAAGGTCAAAACACGTGAGAGCTCAATGGTAAAAAGGACCATCAAGAGATCCTTCCTTGCGAGAAGGTGAGTAAGCTCCCTATGTTATTGTTGCATTGGAGCAAATTATCGATACCCCAAGAATGGTAAAAGTATTGTGTCAATGAAAACAACCCTATGCATACTCTCATGCAAATATGCACCTCATTAACACATATAAGACACACCTATGTGTTCCCCCATTTGAGTTTCTTTTGTGTCCTTCATCCCTTGCTAGTAAGCAAGCTTCCTTTGCCTTTTTAGTTTGAAGAAGAAACAATGAGAAAGAAATTAAGATAAGAACCACAAAAGGGGGTGGGAGAAGAAAAAAGAATGGAAAGAGGAAAGGAAGAAGCAAAGAAAACAAAACCGAGAGGATGGTAGGAGGAGAGGAAGAGGAGAATAAAGAAGAAAAAGGCAGTTCAAAGGGGAGAATGAAGACAAGGGAGAAGAGGATGACAAGGAAGATATACAATGTAGTAGAGGAGAACAAGTACAAAAGGAAAAGGGATGATGCTGTTAGCAGATATTAGTCAACTCATGGTGTGAGTCTGTGTGCAGAGGCTGGGCATTTTATGTAGCATTTTATGCACTATTTTATGGCACATTTTTGTGCCCATTTATGATGTACTTTTAGCATTTATTGCTGGCCGACCAGCATTAAATGCTGGCCGATCTGCATTTTATGCTCCCCACTTTTGTGGCTATTTATAGGGCTCCTCCTCCACAGTCTTTGGTGCTTCAGCCATCAGTGGAGATCCTTCTGGGAGAGAGGAGCCGGTGCTGAGGAGCCCACACAGCCAGTGACTCACCATTGTATGCTGCTGTCTCGTGTTCGATATGGATTCCATTTCCCGAGCATACATCTGAGTTCTCATCTGTCTACTGTGTTCATTCTTTCTTTTGTCTTATGTTTCAGCATTTATTTCAGCATATTCTTTACGATTCCATTGCTGCACCACTTCTGACATGGTATCAGAGCTCAGGCTGCAACCTATTTGTGCTGTGTTTTCTTGCTGATTTCAGGATTTACACTCTTCTTGCTGATCAGCCAGCTGTCCTTCCTGCCGGCGACTGCTGATTTGCTGCTGGCGACAGTGTTTCAGCATTTGCGTTTTGCGTTTTGCGTTTTTCTGGACAGATTTGCGTTTACTGCTGTTCCACTCTTTGCTGCCCGTGTTTCCTTCATCAAACTGCTGGCAACAGTCTTTAGCCCCTGTTTATTCAGTTTGCAGCCTGCGTTTTGCTGTTTATAGCATTATTTTTGCCTGTTTTTCTGATTATTCAAGCCGTTTTTGCTGTTTTTAGCAATTTTTGACTTATTTTTTCACTTTGTGCAGCAGCTTTTGGCTTATTCTGGTCAGCCTTTGGGTTATATTGCATGTGAACTCACTATTTTGGTGTTTTTGGTTGCGTTTTGGCTGTGCTCACTCTCCAAACGACCTTCTTTTCTTCTACTTCTCTTTTCTACCTCCTCCAGATGGCCCCTCCGTGCACCTCAAGTGAAGATAAGCTACAGGGACGGCTTCCGTCACAGTATGGAGGGTCAGGTGAGGCTCTTGGAGCTTCAGAGAGGGGTTCGAAGAAGAAAAAGTCGCAGCCACATTGTTACCATTGTGGGAAGACAGGTCATCTACGGAAGGATTGTATAAAGTTAGCGGCGTCCAAGAAGCAGGAGAAGACGTCGAAGCGAGATGCGGACTCCTCCGATGAGTCATCATCTGCCTTTGATTCTGACTCCGATCCTCCGACCAAGGAGAAGTCCAAGGCACGGAAGGGATCCTCTTCTTCGGATCGCGGGAAGGGCTTGATGGCCCCTTCCTCGGCTGCTTTCTAGTGGTGGTGATGAGGTCATCCCTCACGACTCTCTTATGCCAGAGAGGGAGTGTGAGCGGGTGTTGGTGGGGCTGCAGTGCCTCATCTATATTTTGATATAGATGCACAAGATCCACAGAGGGATGTCCCTGACGCATCGACGATATCTAGCAGTGAAATCCTAGAGACTGAAGTTGATTTCTGGGTTCATGATGAGCTGTTCTTCTTGACAGAGAGCGAGAGGCTTTCGTCTGGAGCTCACATGAGGGGACACTTTGGTGGTTTGGCCAAAGGCGGGAACTCCATGGTCACATGTTCAGAGACATGTTTGGCAGATTGGCTTTGTATGTCCTGAGTGACATAGGTGACATTACACAGAGAGCTGCTATGAGTCTTCTCTATTTTCAGGTGTTGTTGGTACGATCGACATCGACATCAGATACTCTCCGAGGCATCTTGGTGGTGGGCTGGCCACTCACCGCTTGGATATCCATGGTCCTTCTGGTGTTTCTTTGTTGTGTAGTTTATGATTCTCCATCATTGTACTATTTTATTGTATCAGATCACACATGATCTGAGAGAGGGTGTTAGCAGATATTAGTCAGCTCATGGTGTGAGTCTGTGTGCAGAGGCTGGGCATTTTATGTAGCATTTTATGCACTATTTTATGGCACATTTTTGTGCCCATTTATGATGTACTTTTAGCATTTATTGCTGGCCGACCAGCATTAAATGCTGGCTGACCTGCATTTTATGCTCCCCACTTTTGTGGCTATTTATAGGGCTCCTCCTCCACAGTCTTTGGTGCTTCAGCCATCAGTGGAGATCCTTCTGGGAGAGAGGAGCCGGTGCTGAGGAGCCCACACAGCCAGTGACTCACCATTGTATGCTGCTGTCTCGTGTTCGATATGGATTCCATTTCCCGAGCATACATCTGAGTTCTCATCTGTCTACTGTGTTCATTCTTTCTTTTGTCTTGTGTTTCAGCATTTATTTCAGCATATTCTTTACGATTCCATTGCTGCACCACTTCTGACAGATGCAACCCATGAGAAAGGTTTTTCTGAAGCCAACCTTGTGAGTACCAAAAAGGACTTCAAATAAAATAGAACTGTCCATTTACACATCATGAATAGTTTCACAATCATCACATAGATGTAGGAACACTGATATGAATGATATTAGCACGTCCGAAAAGATCCATCCCTTCCAACTTCCTCGGATCTATACACAATATTGTGCAGCAAGGGAGACCCATTCAATGAATCGAGCCTTATATTACAATTAATCCATTGAGTAACAGCTCAAATAAAAATGCCATGAAAAAGGAATAATTTGATGTGCACATTAGAAGAATGCCATGAATGCTTCCAGGGCAGATTATTTACAATTTTGGGCATTCATGTTAGAAGCATTGTTAATGCAACATGACCTCTAAAGCACATGGGCCTCATTCTTCAGCTTGTCCACAAGCTCATCAACTGAAGATACCATTACACCTGCCTTTCTCTTTGGAGGCTCTGTAACCTCAAAATTTTCCAAGTCTTGTGAAAGCTCTACTGAGAGTTCCTCTGGTGTGATTTTGCTTATCGGTTTCTTTTTGGCCTTCATAATGTTGGGCAGTGTTGCATACCTCGGCTGATTCAACCTTAAATCCGTCCTGTAAAAAAACAAAAAATGAACAAAGGAATGATCAGAAAACTAAAAACATCAATACAAGATAAATGAACTTGATATTTAAACACACTCCTTAAGAAGTATGCAAACTCTCATAGCAAAGAATTAGAAGAACAAACTTTGATACTAAAACACGGTCCTCAAATTTTGTCTCAAGTGGTTCTTTGGAAAGTTCTTTGGCAAACTTTGTTGAAAGACCACCAACTAACATCCTATGGCTTTTCACCTTTTCAATATTATACCACTCTGCAAAACTAGTGATAAGGTGAGGACTTAGCATACAAATTACCTTAATTAGACAGTTGGGTGGTTTTTTTTTACTGGCAAACTGGTACGCATCCCCAAAATGATGCTTGCTATGCTTCAAGTCCTCTAATCATGCTTCAAACACAAAGGCAAGCTCGTAACTAGGAAGAAGACCATTGTACTACTTCAAAGGTAAAGGTTTTCCACACATCCACTCTTCCATGGAGGTTTGCTAATTCTCATTAGATCCATATACAAAGAAATACTAGGCTACTCTGTGTTAAAATCCTGTACCCAACAAGAACTGAAGGTATGTTCACTATCAATATAAGACAGAACTATGGTGGCCAAAAAACGGATGGCTGATATACAACCAGTTCTGTTTATAGTTTTGAAAAGAACACAGAACAGTAGTACTCAAGTTTGAATTTCCCACCTGTCTTGGTGGATACTGCAAGTAAGCTTGGAAGTATATGAAGCAGGTCTGACACAAATGTCTATGATGGGCTAGCAACATGGCAGCCATCATCTATGCGTGCAAAACAAAATATAATGCACACGCCTCACCGCACAGAGCACCCCAATGACTCCATCAATCTGGCTGCATAACATCTGCTCTCCTTGAACAAAAGTGTGTCTTTATGAATCTTACCAGCAGTTGAATAAACTTTCAAACATGATGTGAGACTTCTATACTGCCCGAGAACTTAGAAATCAACATGTAACTTTGACTAGAGGCTCCACATGGGTCACATAAACGTCTTTAATCAATGCAAAACACCTTCACACATGCACTATAGCAGTGGACACTCTGTAAGACAACTATATGTACTGTCTACCACCATGGTCGCCTTTAAAACAGCTAGGAATAGCAGCACCAGAAAAACATTGAAAGGCAAGTGATTGTCATGACAAGAAGGTTGTCACCATTGTATGGTGCACAACTAGAGAAGCATCGTAGACTATACCAATATTCAGGACTAGATTATATGGTCAAAATGACTGGTTTCTCACAAACTTGTAAATACCAGAGATTTTGGTATCCTGTTCCTCAGCAACTGGTTAACCAAATATATGACATATATGACACAGATGTTAAGCCATGGAAGCCTACATTCATCCCTCCTAGTACAAAAGAACTATTGAATGCCCTCTATAAAGCAAAGTTTCTCAGGGTTTGTCCAATCTTGTGTAGATGCAAAGTCCCCCCCCCCCGGCCCGGTGCCTCCCCATGAGAACCCCCCCCCCTTTCAAAAGTTTTTTTTTTTTTTTTGAAATTTTTTTTCTTTACTCTCCCTCTCTTTCCCCCTGCCATGGCGGGGAGAGAGAAAAAGGGAGTAATGTGTGATGGGGTGGCATGCAGCCCCCCAAATGGCGGGAGGCACCCTCCTCCCCCCCCCCCCCATAAAGGGGAGTCTTCACCCCCCTCCCTCGACTACAGAGCGGTCCCCCCTCCTGGCATCAGACGGCAGTTCCTCCCCCTCCCCCCTCGTGTTCGTCATCTTCCCCTCCGTGCAGCAACAGCGATCCCCCCCCCCCCCCTTCCGTGCGGCGCAGCCCCTCCGTCAGAATACTCCCCCCTTCTCGTTCGTCTGGTGGCAATAGTCCCCCCTCCTAGGCTCCGACAGAGAAACCTCGCCCCCTTTTCCGCCAGGCAAGCTGCGCCCCCGTGAAACCCCCCCTTTTTCGCCAGGCAAGCTGCGCCCCCGTGATCAGAGTGAGAGGGAGAAAAAGAGAGAGAGAGAGGAGAAAAAGAAGAAGGAGAAGAAGAAGAGGGAGAGAGAGGAGAAGAAGAAGAAGGAGAAGAAGAAGAGAAGAAGAAGAAGAAGGGGAAGAAGAAGAGAGAGAGGGAAGGAGAAGAAGAGAGAGAGAGAGAGAAGAGAAGAAGGGAGAGAAAGAAGGAGAAGAAGAGAGAGAGAGAGAAGAAGGAAGAGAGGGAAGGAAAAGAAGAGAGGAAGAGAAGAAGAGAAGAAGGGAGAGAAAGAAGGAGAAGAAAAGAAGAAGAAGAAGAAGAAGAAGAAGGAGAAGAAGAGAGAGGGAGAGAAAGAAGGAGAAGAAGAGGGAGAGAGTAGGAGAAGGAGAGAGAATGAGAGAGAAAGAGAAGGTTCTAGAACCTTCTAAGGTCCCCCCCCCCCCCTCTTGAAGCCTTGTTCCTACTCATCCTTCCCCCTCACTTAAACCGCGGGATCATTGCCACTATTCCCTTCAAATTGAGGGCTGCCGAATTCCTAGCAAAGCTATGGAGTTCCTTGCAAGGTTTGCTCTTTGAGGAAGGAGGACGAGAGCTCGTTCGACACAATCGAAGTACGAAAGTGGGAGCTGCAAAAGGGGAAAAGAAGCCGACCGAATCAAGTGAAACTGTTAATGTCTCAACTCTTGCAGATCAAAATCAGGTTTCTCTAAGACCCGGGATTTATGGTAAATTATAAGTTCAAAAAGATAGTGCATTAGAACTTGGGACGGAAAAATTCTCATGTTCTTCCAGGAAGGGGAGACTTACATACTAGGGCAAGGACGTCCTAGTGGACTCAATGCACAACACCACTTAGGAGTTAGACAGGTAAACTATCTAGGGGAAATTTCCTATGAAGACCTGGTCGATACTAAGGTCGTTGGAAAGGGTGGAGCACCAATCCATAACTCAAAAAGCACGAGTTGAATTGACATTCGACTATGTAGATTCTTGTTCCTTACAAGCAAAGACGAACTTAGGGAAAACCCTAATTCCTAAGGTATCGGATCTTGCAGGTTGCAATCAACCTAAGGAAGAATGCTGAGGGTATTCAGGAAAGGAACTTCACCTTAACAGGAATGTTGTACAAACCACCAAACTTGTCTATGTTTGAAACAATAGGACAATTTTAGCCTTGATCAAATCAGGATCAAGGGGAATACCACTTAGATCATTTAAAGGATCTAGAAGGAATTTGTTAAATTGACCTTGCGAAGCCCTAACCCAAGGAGGAGAGCGGACTTTATGGTAATTAATTTATGCTAAGCATGTTGCTTGGAACTGTTGAAATGGTTTTAACGAAGGTTGATCTTGTTAAAGATGGATTGTTGACCCAAGTTATGCTTGGTTGTTTGAAAAGGGTATCTCCAAGGGAATGTCAACTGGTTGTGTTGGTAAGAGGAGAGAATCTTACTAAGGATAGGTGGATCATAAGCAAGGTGATTACTTGATGTGGTTTTGGATGCTAATCCAAGTTGTTTGTGATTGATGATTGCATGGCCGGGTCTGAGATGGCCGATTGCCATGGAAACAAAAGAAATGTTTTCCCTAGTAAATGTTATTAAGCTAGTTGCTTCAGCTTGGTTGATTTCCTAAAGGGATAATTAAGGAAGGATGGCGCTAGCTACCCCCCACGAACCGCCAAACCCTAACGAAGGGGGTTATGGATTCGTGCCCGGAATGTGGACCAAATTCGTCGCAAGAGGTCTCTCCGTGGAAATTACTTGGCGTAGGAGGACGCTTGGGTGCCAGTGGGGGCTCTGGCCATAAATCCCAATGCCTCCGAACCCTACACAAGTATTCTACGTGACTCCAGATGGAATCTCGAGGCCTTGATACTAGTTGCAAGGCGGAACCTTGGTAGGATAAACCTTCGGCTTTTATTGCCGGGAGACGGAAAGATTTTTCTGCGGAGGCAAAAAGGAACACTTAATTCTCCTGTATGGGCAGGAGACAAACATTAATCTAAAGATAAGGAAGTGTTTTATCTTGTCTTCGTGTCTGTGCTCTAAATTACGTAAAGGAACCTGTGATTAATGGGTTAATTAAGGAAGCTGCTTTTATATGTCAAACATAATGTGATAGGTAATTAGATAACTAAAACAACCCCCGAGGGAAGCGTGGTGGATGTGACCAATGGGTCTATCCTACAGAAGGGTGGTCTCGGTTAGCCGAGAGCTTTCCTCAAAGGAAATGTTAACGAGAAATGTTAGGAAAAGTCGGACGATGACCTTAGACAATACTAGTAAGAACCTTGATTCATACCGTTTTAGGGGACCGAAATGGGACTATGCCCTACAGGTAGAGAGGTCGAGCGATGCATCCCTCTCGTTTCCCATTCTCTTTGAACCAAGTGCGGTATGAGTCTGCTTTGGCCCAGTTGTGTCTGCACAAAGTGAAGCAGTTGTAGACCGATACCAGAAGGCTGTTAGAAAGACCCAATTACAAGGAACCCGGACTTCAGGTTGATCCTAGTGGGAACGGCCAGATAAGTTCCGTTGCAGGGCGGACTCAAGAGACCCTAGTTGGCAAACCCCGTGTCATTCCTTGGGAGTGTCGGACGGCGTCTTCTAGATATATCTCTCGATGGACTGCTAAGACGTGTCTCGCGATTTAAGGAGCAAGCACGTTGTCAAGCGTTTTTTTGAAACTGAAAACCCCTAGTCTAACTATAGTTAGGATTGATTTTTGCTAGCTTAGTTATTTGCGTGACAATTTATTTTGTTATTTCATAGTTGGATTTCTTGTGTTTGTCTAGCTTAGGATTTGTTTCTGTCATTTTGTTTAATTTGTTGAGTATGAAACTTGATAGCCTTGGTCGAGCTTGGTATTGTTTTGAACAAGATGAAGCTTGTGTTTGCCAATAGCTACAGAACATTGAGGAGCTAAGTATGTTATCTTGTCAAGACTCTTGCACATCACAAGGAATAATGAGTTCACGAGCACTTCAGATTGAGTGTGTAAGGTGGTTGGGTAAGTTCGAGGGCCGTGAAGGACACCATCAATTGTGAGAAGGGTTGTTCATATTTGGTCAACATCTTGAGGACCATCATTTTCTAGAGTGATTGTGAGATTTTTGGATGGGAGGAGCGGAATATATCATATCTTTTTTAAGAGAGTTGAGAGGTGAGGATAAGGGTTTTTTAATTAATTAAGGAAAAAGAGAATATGTGTGGTGAAAGTGTGTACAATTACAATAACAATAGGTCAAGGAATGGAATAAGTCGTCCAAGATAAAAGATGGAGAAAAATGATGTAATTTACGAATATCGGTATTTTTACCTATTTTTTATGGATTTTTGTAATTATGCTCGCGTTGACTTGTCGATCAGATGCGTTCTGATCATTTTGAGTATCCAAACAACTATATTCGGAATTCAAATGACAAAGTTATGATCCAAACAAGTTACAAACAGGCATAGGACAAAAAAAAACGAAAATAGTGAAAAGCAGTAGAAAAGCAAAAGCCAAAAGCTGAAAGCAAAAGGCCTAATGTGTGTGAGTGTGGATAGAAAACTATATAAGAAGATGAGAATGGAGTGTTAAGGGCCTTCCCCCTTGATTATAATTGTATTTTGTGAGAGAAAATAGTGGAGGGTCACATGTTAGAGTGAGCTCTTGTCATGCTAATTTGAAAGTCGGAGCCTTTGGATGTCAAAGCGTTGAGCATCGGATCATGGTTGTTAAGGTACGAGAATATTTTTCACTTGGTTTGTTTTCAAATTGTTGGATTTTTTTTGTTGTGTTGTGGTTGTGTGATGCTCTACCCGCATACGGGTTTTAATTTTTTTTTGAGCTATAAGAGGCTTTGTTTTGTTTTTGTGTGGCTTGTGATATATGATCGAATAATTGAATTTTTTTAAGTTGTGTTGTGCATCCAACAAAGTCAATTATCCCAACCGGTACTCTTTAACATCTCGTTATCGGGTTGTGAGTGAGACTTGCTCTCGATCACCACTCGTGTAAAAACGTTACAGTAGAAAACATATGAATTTAAAGGACTTATCTCATGTGCAGGCTACAGCTCTTAGTTTGCTGCATAGTCACATGGAATGGGAAATGGGAACCAGGAACAGGAACCAAGAGGGCCATGGATTGCCATTCCATGTGACTATATAGTCACAATCAAAAGGCATGAAACGGGAACTGGGAATGGGGACGAGGGACCCAAAACTAGCCACTCCATGTGACCATGGTTTGATGAGTTTTCTGCTCCAATTTAATAATCCACCTTGCAGGCCAATGACCACCATAATGCAGTTCATACCATACACATCATAACTATTTAGCCTATCTAGCAAAACTCTCAAATTTTAATCATCAATGCTGTGAAATGACAGGTATGCATGATGGAAGAGGATACTTACGTTATAACTGCAGGAAGGCGTAAATTCACTGTTTCAAGTCCTCCATCCACCTCCCGTTCAACCAGCACAGACTCTTTGTTTTTGTCAACCACTACCTACAACCACAAGCAAGTCAGCATGGATGATAATCCAAGTTGCAGATAATGCATGTCTAATTTCTTGACAAATTGGAGGACAGAACCTTGCAGTGAATTCTAGCCAAAAAGTTTATAGAAAGATAATGTGTGACATCTATAAAGAGATCAAACCTTTGATGCAAAAGTCCCTTGTGGCCAACGTAAGAGCCCTGCCACCATTTGTCCTGTCTGGTTACAGTCGTCATCTATAGCCTGCCAAGAAGAAGAAGGTGACTAGCTTTAACAATCTCTTGGGTTCAGGTAAATCTCAAGTATTTTGCACACAGCAGTTCTGCTGTAATGCTTTGTAAGAGTGAAGAAAATACCTGTTTTCCCAGCAGCAGAAGGCCAGGTTTCTCTGAAATAGCAAGGGCTTGAAGCAGTTTAGCAACAGATAAAGGATAAAGAGTAGTGTCAGTTGCAACATGAATCCCTCGATCAGCACCCATGGCTAGGCCTGTCCGTATAGTCTCTGTACATTTCTCACTACCCATGCTGACCACAACCACTTCAGAAGCTAATCCAGCTTCCCTCATGCGTAATGCCTCTTCCAAAGCAATTTCACAAAATGGGTTCATGGACATCTTCACATTGTTCATATCCACACCAGTCTGCATAAATTGCATCAAATTAGCACAAATAGTAAGATGTTGCTTGGTGCATGTTTTGACATTAGATTTCTATTGTTAAGATGGCAGATCTACACCAGATAACAGAGGTACGCACAAAGCATAAGATAAAATGCTACAGCGATTGAAATGGTGATGAAACGACAACACTCTCAGAGAATAGTTGTCTTGTGACATGTTAGATTGCAGATTTTCCACTGTCTGATAAAGAAAATATAGAAGACATAGTACCTATGTTGGATGTATTAAAATGGCCAATAGTTCAAAAGTAAGACGTTTGGAGTTAATTGAAAATCTAGAAAACATGCGCAAAGCAATGGATGATATGCCATCTAGGCAGTGATTAAATAAACTAGTGGACCATATTCTCATCGAATTATTGCCTTGCAAAATGCCAGATTTTCTTTAAGACCCAATGGAAGCACAAAGGTTCTTCACCTACAAGGAAATTTGGCAGTTTCAACTTACAGCTATTGTGAAACCTATGCAAAGATAACCTTGAAAATTGTGTTTGAGGGCTCACAGACCTTCCAAATCGGAATTCCAGGCCACTGAAATGTTATATGAAAATGTTTCTGGAGACTTAGCAAATCAGATGACCCTAGCACATGCTTTCAATTGTCTGAATTCCAGATGAATGATGCGGATGGAAGGTAACCCACAACTATGTCATGTGTCTTGGCTTCATACACAGTAAGCTTTTGACATTTAACGTGGAAAAGGGGCTGGTTCTCCTTGGTTTTCCCTATATTGTTCAGTATCATCTGGAGGCATTGCACCCCGGGCCAGTAGCCCCCTGCCCCCAACCATAACTAGCTAGGTGTGCAGGCCCTCTGTAGCAGAAGCTCATGAAGTTGTCATAATTCACGATGTGGGTATTATAGTGGGGATTTGTCTAAAACTTCTTGCGATAATGGACGTAATCTTCTGGGAATTATAGTGGGAATTTGTCTAAAACTTCTTTTGACAATGGACGTAATGAAGATTAACATGAACTTGCACAGACAGACATGATTGAATGGATCAAAGCCTTCGAACAGAGAGGATTGATAAGAAAGTACCTTGTCTGGCTTGACTCTGATTTTGACAGCGTAGTCGATCACTCGCTTGGCCGCAACTAAGATCTTCATCGCTGGGAAGATTGAATTGCTGGCTGTGAGCCTGCGATAATTCTTGTTTCAAGTGAAAATCTCTATTCTTTTTGCTCTGGGCGAAAATCTCTGCGAGGGAGTGTGTTGTGTGTCAGGCTATGCACCCTTGTATCTCTCTCAAATTCGCTCAAATCTTGTGAGTTATGAATCTTTTTGAAAGCCTGGAATTTTAACACAGGCCGACCGCTCGGGTGCTTTGCTCTCTTCTCTCTTCTTTGCTTTTCTTTTTTCTTCCAACACCAAATCCTAGCCTAGATGGATGGCACGTGGTAGAAATGAATCACGTATCAAAACTTTGTAAGCCTTACCTAGTTTAATAAATACTAGCGTTCTTTGCGTGTGAAGAATGCTTCGCTGCAAAGCGGGGCAATGGGGAAGCAAATCTGCCATGCGCTTTGTTTCCCTATTGCATAGTAACTTTGCCATCCTTGAGTGTAAAAACACCATATAATTCACTTCCATTGCACAACTATAGCATCTATATAGTTGTAACATCTGTACAATTGCCCAACCATAGCATGAACACATGTTCTTCTTTTGTGTCCTTGAGCATAAGAGGTCACATGCGTGCTCACTATTTTCTCTCTTTTTTGAATCTATCTCACTATTTATTGCCAATCTCTCTCTCTCCCTACCCTTTTCACACCTCTCCTCTTTGTGAATTTTCTCACATATCTGTTACCTCTCTCTCTCTGACCTTCTCCCCTCTCTCTCCCTCTCCCTTTTTTATCTCTCTCCTCTCTCTGCAATACCCATCACTTTCTCTCTCCCCTCCTTTCCACCTCTCCCTTCCTCCCCTTGTTTATCCCTCTCCTCTATTTGCAACCCCTCACACCACTTTTGCATCTCTCCCCTCGGTTTTTACTCTCTCTCTCTCTCTCTCTCTCTCTCTCTCGTATGCATTCACAAAAGGATAGACATATACTTGCATTTAGATGTATAGAGACTCATATATGTATACAACACCTCTTCTTATGCACTAGACCTGTAAACTTTACCCATACTTGATTTGCATGTTACAGTTAGAAATAACATTGCACCTGACCACAAACAAAAGACATACGAAATGCATATTTTATATTCTCTCTATCTTGAATCTCTCTTACTATTTTTTTGGCTCTCTCCCTCTCTCTCTCTCTACCACTTTTCACCCCCCATTCTCTCTCTGTGACTCCTCTCATATATTTGTTCTCTCTCTCTCTCTCTCTCTCTCTCTCTCTCTCTCTCTCTCTCTCTCTCTCTCTCTTGCATATCTCCTCCTCATTCCCTCCCTCCTCCCTTTTCATCTCTCTTCTCCCTCTACAACCTATATGTCTTCCTTTCGCCCCCTTTTTCACCTCTCCCCCTCCCTCCCCTTTCTTACCTCTCTCCTTTACCCCCAACCCCTCCATCTCTCACTCTTTTTACATCTCTCCCTCCCCTTTCACACACACATGCACTCTCTCTCTCCCTCTCTCTCGTATATGCATATATAAAAGGCTAAAAATACATTTGTACGTAGGTATACAGACACTCATATATACGTGCAATGACCATGCACCAAACTTGTAAACTTGTATCCATGCTTGCTTTGTGCAATAGTTAGAAGTACCTCTATATTATCCTTGGATGTCACAATTACAAAGTCTAAGTGTATCCAAGCATTACAAAAAAACCCTCAGTATTAATAATACACATAGATGAAGTAGAGTCTAAAACCAAAGTTTGTTCTAGAGATTGCACCAATGCGAACAAAAAAACTAAAAATTTCATAGGGAGCTTAACCAAAATAGAGCTTTCTTTTCTTTGAGAAAACACAGGAAAATTTTCCACGCTCCAACACAACATGGTTAGGTAAAGCAAGTCCCATTGCCACTCCTCGCCTTGGCAATGCTATAGGGGACATGACAGTCTTTCCTCTCTTTCTTGCACCTAAAATTTTAGAAAGTCACAATGTAAACGTAAACACATCTAATAATTGATAAAGATTACTTAACTTTAGAATAACAATACCTGGCCTAACACTTGCAAACCACTCAACAGGTATTGTCATAGCTTGATGTAGCATCACAAAGCAATTGAGGTCTTTAAATTCATGCGTCGGCCACCCCCTTGGTATTTTATCAATGTGAGATCGTCGAAACCTCTTATCATGTTCAACTTCACCCATATGCACTCGAAAACACTGAGTATATCCACAATGCACCACCTCAATAAAAACTGAAAGTAAAATCTCTATATTGACATCATCATATAAATGCTCAATGACCCTTGCAAGTGTTCTTATTATAATATCATGCGTTGTTACTGCACACAAGATACATTGTAGTTCCTTCTGATACTCAGAAGCTGGATAATAGGCCCAACATGGAGTAGGCATATGTTAAAGTGGAGTAAACATTTAAACATAGTGCATGAAATAATTAGTTACTATAGAGTATATACCAACCGAACGTGGCATAAAGGCCATTTCACATATGAGCCAAGCAATGACTACGAAGCTATCAAATTTCAATGGATACATCCTGCAAAAAAGCAAGCATACCATTGCACCCTCCAAAAAAGCACATATTTGTATGCATCCTTGCAAGAAAGCAATACACCTTATTGCATCTTCTGAAGCACATCCTTGTATACAATGTTCATTGTGACATTCATAATGCTCACATTTTCATCTAGCAAGACTCTCACACCACATGAGGATTTCACCCTTGAAAATGCAACATACAACTGTCCATGTGTAAATATCGGTGTCTTCAAATAAAGACCAACAATAGACAAAGTCTGGCCCTACAACTTATTGATGGTCATAGCAAACGCCAATCGAATAGGAAACTGCCTCAACCTCATACTAAATGGAAATTGCAAAGTGCTAAGAATAAAACAGATCCTATGAATGAAAACTCATTCCCCTACATTTGTTCCTGTTATTATCTCAATACCTATCACCTTTCTATTGAATGCCTTACATATCAATCGTGTACCATTATATAAACCTTTTTCCGGATTTAAGTTCCTAAGCAGAATAATAGGTGCATTCATCTTTAGCAGCAATAGATGGGGACGAAACCCACCTCCAAGATCTAGGGTATTTAAATACTCTACAGAGTACAAAAATGGGCTACCATCTGTCTCTACAATTGAATCCGCACTATAGTACTATATAACCTCTCAATGCATCAATTGCAATGCATGATGCTTCAAAGAGGCCACCTTCGTATTCTGTGCTGCAAGTATAGCACGCTCGCTGAAATATGCTCCAAAGTTATCACTGTGGATACTTCACTGTACACACTATAACCAAGGTTTCAATAAAGTGACCTTTTAATACCATGCCAGATGGAATATGTAACTTATCACAATTCTCTGTAATACCACTCCATCCCCTATCCCTTGAATCCAACCAATAAACCCATTATCAATTACATCACCAACGGTTGACATCCGCATATTCCCAGACAACCTTAGCACCTTAACACAGTGCCATAAATGAGAGTAACATAGTGTTGCATTAACAATATCTTCACGGGAGCCCTTCATCACGACAGGAAGGATTTGTCTAAAATCACCTCCAAGTAAAGTGACCTTTCCACCAAATGGTTTATCACAACTCATAATATCCCTTAAAGTTCTATCAACTGCCTCAAATGCATACCTATGCATCATTGGAGTCTCATTCCACAAAATAAGACTCGACCATCTCAATAGTTGAGCAAGATCGCTCTGAACATGAATATTACAGGTGGATCGATTACTTAGATCTAATGAAATTTTAAACCTCGAGTGAGTAGTACTACAACCCTATAGAAGCAAAGCAGCAATGCCAGATGATGTCGTTGCCAATGCTATATGATAATCACTGCGTAGCCTAGCAAGCAAACACTTATAAAGAAATGTCTTCCCGGACCCACCGGGACCATTAAAAAAAAAACATCCCTAGAGTTTGCACCAATAGCATCCATAACTGGAGTATATGCAACTCTCTGTCCGTCATTCAACATTGCCTCCAAAACTCTATATTGCTCTAGTATATCGTATGCATATTTATCTTCTAAAAGAGGGTTAGCACACAACTGAGAATCCGTTCGATGAGGCTCTGGCAACCCATCAAAGTCAGACAATCTTCCCCCATGCTGTCGCAAAATGTCCTGAAGATGCAATAAAGCCTTGTTTGATGCCTCTTGGTGAAGATTTGCATAATATACATGTGTATGCTCCAAGTGCAATTTATACAAAATATCCTCTACCATTGGTGCCATAAACCTATCCCAAAGTTGATCAGGTTGAGCAGGCTCACAAAAGACCAAAATTGCAGCAAACAAAGCATGTAATTGAGCACCAATCTGTACAAAGGCAGCTTCTCCCAAGCACATTGTACACTCATCATTACCCTCTAACACGCCCTTTACAATGCAAGCTTCCTTAAAAGTATTTGGTGCACAGATTGGATGCTGTATGCATGCGTAGTGAGTGTTGGAAGGTCCCCAAGAACAAAAGAACTCTACTTTTGCACAAAGAACAAGGAAGAAAGTTTGCACGACATGAAGCAAGAGACTAATTGGGTACAATTTCCTCCCATGCCTTGTGTGAGCACTCCACAAAGCAAGTATTTGATATATTATTCATCTCCAAGCTCAAAAAATAGCCCAATTTACAATTAGCACGCTTTAGCTTTTGTATTTGCTTTTGTCCCACTAAAGAATTAAAGCTATTGGGTGCCCAAGGAGTTGGGAGGTACCCAAATACAATGTCCAATACAAATATTTAAATCGTGCGTCCATGCGTATACAAAAATAATAAATAAATGTCAAGTACTACAATAAATAAGCGTATCAAAATAAATATTGGCGCTATGTCTAAGATGCACGCCCATCAAAAATGATAATAATTTGAATACATGTTATCCTCTTGTGCTTCCCAATGCCACCGTTGTCTGCTCTACACATCAACAGAAACATTCACAATTGTTAGAAAATAATAAAATTAAACCGACAAAAGTAAATACCTAGCAGTCTTCAGCTACAAAATAGAAAAATTAATTAGAACTCAATCATAACCTTAATTTATTACGAGTGCGCACTCTAAACTCATAAACATCTATTAATTTAAATATGTATTTTACAGAATCACCCGCTATGGAATCACCCACTTGCACATTAAATTAACAAGACCCTCAAAAAGGACAGGCATCCCCATCAACTTTTCACACAAGGAATCCACCTTGTCTATGAGCCCAAGCAATAAATAAAATTTTACGGAATCCACCGCAAAACCTCACGGAATCCATTGTGGAATATGCCTCCTGGCATCATACCCCCAGGGTGGAATAGCAATTGTCCTCAATTGCTATTAGCTCAATGTGGAGCCAATAGTGCAGGGTAAGCACTTAGGTCTTAAGCATGCATCCATTAGGTCTCTTCAATAGGATGATTTTTAAACCTAACCAAATATCTAGAATATCTATGGCCAGTTCTAGTGGTCATAAAGTCAATATCTAGAATAGTTTCAGGCTCAAGGATTTCAGTTTCTTCTTCTAGCCAACGAGGGTTTTCATATACAGGGTGTACAGGTAATTGTCCTCTAAAAGGTTGTAATAAACTGATATGAAAAGTGTTGCGGATTTTTCAATATTGTGGTAATTCTAGTTTAAATGCATTGTCATTGATTTTGTGAATGATCTTGAAAAGTCCATAAAATCTAGGGACTAACTTTACAACAGGATGTTTGTTAACACTTTGTAATCTTCGCTTTTCAATTCGTAACCAAACATAATCATCAACTTTGAAACTCATAGCTTTTCTTTTCTTGTTGGCTTGTTTTGTATATGATTGCTGGGCTTTAGCAATCATATCTTTAACTTCATCAAAAATAGTAGCATGCATGTTAGCAATATTATCAGCAGCTTGAACTTTGTTTAACAATGATGTAATAGGTGCAAGCAATCTATATCCATAAATAATTTCAAATTGTACTTTTTGCCTAGCCGTATGTGGTGTGTTATTGTATGTAAACTGAAGTAAATGTAAATGTGTATCCTATGTTTGTGGTTTTAAAATTGTGTATGCACGCAAAAGATCTAAAATGGTACTGTTAGTAGCTTCTGTTTGGCCATTTGTTTCAGGATGAAATGCAGATGAAAAATCAATCTTTGTTCCTAAGCTAACAAACAAAGTAATCCAAAAATTGTTGTAGAATCTAGAATCACGATCAGAAATAATAACTTTTGGCAAACCATGACTAGTGAAAACAGTTTTCAAAAACAATTGAGCAGCTTGAGATGCAGTTAATGTTTTCTTGCATGGAATAAAATATGCTTGTTTGCTAAACCTATCAACAATAGTCCAAATCATGTCATGATTAGCTTTAGTGTTAGGCAAACCAGTGATAAAATCCATTAAAATCTATTCCCATGGTTGTTTTGGAATTGGTAAAGGCATTAATAAACCATATTGTTTACCATGGTGTCTTTTAACTCTTTGAAAATTTAAGCATTCAGATACAAAGTTAGATACATCAGTTTCTATGTGTGGCCAATAAAAATCTTCAATCAGTGTACGCAAAGTAGAAATAATTCCTCTATGGCCTTGATATGGGGGGCAATGAATTTCATGCAAAACAAATGATCGAAATGGAACAGTCACACATAATCTTTTTTCATAAAACATAAATCCATTAGTGTAAGACAATGAATCAATGGGAATTCAATTATTTGCAACTAGTTTATTCCAATCAGCTTAAAAAGTAGGATCTTGGTCATAAGTGTCTTTCATAGGGAGAAAAGAGTCAAAATATATCATAGAAATATTATGAATAGTCGGTCTTCTACTTAAAGCATCGGCAACAACATTCTCTTTTCCGGGTTGATATTGTATGAGTGGATGAAAACTTTGAATAAAAGCATTCCTTTTAATGTGTCGGTTAGATCTTTTTGGTTGACTAAGGAGATGTCTAATGCTTTGTTGGTCAGTTTTGATCATGAATTCAAATCCCATTAAATAATGTTTCCATTGACGCAAAGCTTGTACTACAACTAGCAATTCCTTATCATAGGTAGAATACTTAAGTTCAAAGGGTTTAAGTTTGCAGCTAGAGTAGGCTATGGGATGAGAATCTTGCATAGGGACTGCTCCTATTCCAGATCCACTAGCATCAGTTACTACTAGGAAAAATGGTCTATTGAAGTCAAGTAATTTCAATACAAGAGCATGAGTTAAAGCATGTTTCAATAAATCAAAAGACTTTTGTTGATTGTCAGACCAAGGATACACAATGCCTTTCTTTAATAGTTTTGTCAAAGGTAATGCAAGAAATGAAAATTTTCTCACAAATTTTTTGTAAAATCTAGCAAGACCTAAGAAAGAAAGTAATTCATGTACATTTTTGAGTATCGGCCAATTCAAAATTGATTCTATCTTTTTAGGGTCAACTTTAATACCTTCAGATGAAACAATATGTCCTAGATATTCAATTTGTGTTTGAAAAAATTCACTCTTTTCTGGATTGGCATATAATTGATTCTCTTTTAATAATTTAAAAACCAAAGATAAATGTTCATAATGCTCATTCTCATTCTTACTAAAAACTAATATGTTATCAAAGAGAACAATGACACAATGTTGATGCTTCAAAAATATGCGATTCATCATACGACTGAATGTGACTGGTGCATTAGTTAAACCAAAAGGCATAACCAGGAATTCATAGTGTCCGAATTGTGTTCTAAATGCAGTTTTGAATATATCAAATGTGTCCAATCTTACTTGATGGTATCCAGATTTAAGATCTATCTTGCTGAATATTACGGATCCTTGTAACTTGTCCATAATATCATCCACCCTAAGGATCGGATATCTATTCTTAACATTGATTTTATTTAGGGCGCGATAATCAATGCACATGCGATAGGTATTTTTTTTCTTCTTCACTAATAAGACAGGTGCACCAAATGGAGAACTACTATGTCTAATAAGTCCTCGGGTTAACAAATCTTCAATTTGGGTTTGAATTTCTTTCTGTTCAATTTGGTTATGTCTATATGGTGCTTTACATAGTGGTTGTGATCCAAGAATTAGGTCTATCTTGTGATCTTCAGGACGTACAGGTGGTAATCCATGTGGTAAGTTAGCAATAAAATAATCTTGAAATTGTGAAAGAAATTGTGCCTGCCTAGGATGCATCTGATTTTCTTTAGCTTTGATTTCATTCACCCATATTAAATAGGATTTGCTACTTTTTCGTAATTCACGTTTAGCCTAAGTATGACTAAGCAATGGGAAATTATCGAAAGTGTGCATACCATGCAATGTGATTTGTTTCCCATTAGAATGCGTTGAATAATCTATATCAAGATTGTATTGATGTCACCAAGGCATTCCTAAGATAATGTCACTAGACTGCAAAGGCACAACTAAGAAATTTCTACATTCAATATAATCACCAATTTTAATTTCTAAGTCATGCACCTCTTGTGTTCCATTGTATCTAGTGCCTAAGAATGTAGCCTTGATGCGATAATGTGTACAAATAATATGTAAATTCAATTCTTAACCAATTTTACATAAACAAAGTCGTGTGTGCTCCCATCATCATGTAAACTAGTCTTTTTTTTACCATACACAAGACATTTCATTGTTAATAAAGAATGGGGATTTGGCATACCTGGTAAAGTATCTGAAGTAGTACCAATGTCGTCATTGTCTTCTGTGAAATACAGCATTTCTTCACGTTCTTCATCTTCTGTTGCTCCCAAATAATTGATATGAACAGTTGGCTTTTTGGATTGACAATTGGCCGCTAAATGTCCAGGTTGATGACATTTGTAACAGACTATGGGTTTGGCTTTAGATACATTATTGGTAATAGCAGGAAGTTTAGGAATGTTGGAATTTGGCTGGAGAGATTGCTTAGGGTTTGGATTTGTGTTTGATGGTAAAGCAGGTGGTTGTGTCCAAGATTTATGGAATGAAGATGGAAGGAAACAACTTTGATTAAATCTTCGAAAATTTGAAATGAATTGTTTTGAACCAAAGTTACCATTAGTTTGAAATTGTTGTGGTCGCTTCTCTCATCCTCGAATTTTGTCTTCAGTGTCATGGGCCAAGGAAATTGCATCTTCGAGAGTCGTTGGCTTGAATATGTTGACCTCCGCATAAAAATGTCCAAGTAAACTAGACATAAACTTGCATTTATGGGTTGCCTCAGGTACATCTTCAAGCATTCATAGTTGCAATAAAGCGTTCCAAAAATACTCGGTATATTGTGAAATAGGCTCACGATCCCTTGCTGTAGAAGATCCCATTGTTTGATTGCTTTTTCGTGGAATTGGGGTGGAAGAAAATTATGCAAAAATTTCTTTTGGAAAGTCTCCCAAGTAGTAGGACAATGAATGCTTTTGCGGACAATAGTCCACCATAGGGATGCTTGGTCAACTAGATGATTAGTAACACACTTAATTTTGTCTTTCTCAGCATACTATTCTTCATGGAAATAATCATTAAATTGATTTATAAAAGCAAGTACAGTCTTTCCATTGCGTGACCCATTGAAAGTACGAAATTTGAAATTTCTTTTACTTATCTTTGTTTCTTTCCGAATAGATTGCGCTTCAAGTGTTGCATCGTACGTCGTATAAGATCTTCAGATTGCAGTCCATCTTGGTCGGTGGTAGATTGTTGCAGATTGGCCAATTGAGCTTGCAAGGTTTGGCGTGCTCTTTGTTCCTCTTGAAGCTGCATCATAATCAAATCCAGTTTTTGCTCCACCGTTGGTTCGGGCAGGTCACCTTCAGCCATAAAATCTTCCATGGTTTGATCGGACATCCTGCAAAATTCCAAAAGACCTCACATACTAGAAATCTTGTTAGCGAGATGAGCGTAGATCAAAATCGGATTTACAAGCCTTATTATTATTATTTTTTAAATGGCTTTTTGTAGTATTTCTCATTTGCAGATGCAGAATTTGATATCACGGTTGTCTTCCAAGAAAATAATATTGTGTGTATACTGCGTGTTGCAAACTGTTCGTTGGAATCTGGTTCTGTCAGTCCACAGGTGTGAACATGGGCTTCCAAAGAGTTATAAAACCAGTTCGGGTGTACTTCTGTATGAACGTAGGCTATGGAAGAGATTAAGGATTGGATTTTAAGCCTTAGTAAGACCTAAGAGAGACTTAAGATTTAATAAATAAAGTTTAACTAATCGTTTTGTCAATGACCAGGACGGCGGCAACTTTTTGTGGACAGCGGCAGTATCAAGTACATACTCACGCAGCAAGTCGTCAAATTTCTAATAGCTTAAGCTTTGTTAAGCTTAAAGCTATTATTAATGAAGATTTTGCTTACTGTATCTCTGAAAAAAAAAACATCTTGTTGGAGAAGCTTCCCACGTGGTCCTCTGCTTGCAGAAACCGGTCCTTCACGATCTGAGTGTGTAGCAAGGGGTTCTTAACTGCCAAGAACCTGCTAGTATTGACGGATTGCCACGAGACTGACTGTAGAGCTCGATCGTTCCAGGAGCTCCGCCTTCGTGCGAGACGGTAAGTGATTGGAAGCTCTCAATCTCAGCTTCGCTCTGATACCACTGGTGTACAAGATCGGATACTGTATGCACGTGTAGTGAGCGCTCGAAGGTCCCCAAGAACAAAAGAACTCTACTTTTGCATAAAGAACAAGGAAGAAATTTTGCACGACATGAAGCAAGAGACTAATTGGGTACAATTTTTTCCCATGCCTTGTGTGAGCACTCCACAAAGCATGTATTTGATATATTATTCATCTCCAAGCTCAAAAAATAACCCAATTTACAATTAGCACGCTTTAGCTTTTGTGTTTGCTTTTGTCCCACTAAAGAATTAAAGCTATTGGGCGCCCAAGGAGTTGGGCGGTACCCAAATAGAGTGTCTAACACAAATGTTTAAATCATGCGTCCATGCGCATACAAAAATAATAAATAAATATCAAGCACTACAATAAATAAGCGTGTCAAAATAAATATTGGCGCCATGTCAAAGATGCACGCCCATAAAAAATGATAATAATTTGAATATACGCTATCCTCCAGTGCTTCCCAACGCTACCGCTGCTTGCTCTACACCAACTAAAGCATTCACAATTGTTAGAAAATAATAAAATTAAACCGACAAAAGTGAATACCTAGTAATCTTCAGCTACAAAATAAATAAATTTGTTAGAACATACGAGTGCGCACTCTAAACTCATAAATATCTATTAATTTAAATAAGTATTTTGCGAAATCACCCGCTATGGAATCACACACTTGTACATTAAATTAACAAGACGCCCGAAAATGGTGCACAGATTGGACACTGTATGCGCGCGTAGTGAGCACCGAAAGGTCTCCAAGAACAAAAGAACTTTACTTTTGCACAAAGAATAAGGAAGAAAGCTTGCACGACATGAAACAAGAGACTAATTGGGTACAATTTTTTCCCATGCCTTGTGTGAGTGCTCCACGAAGCATGTATTTGATATATTATTCATCTCCAAGCTCAAAAAATAGCCTAATTTACAATTAGCACGCTTTAGCTTTTGTGTTTTCTTTTGTCTCACTAAAGAAGTAAAGCTATTGGGGGTGCCCAAGGAGTCAGATGGTCCCCAAATACAATGTCCAATACAAATATTTAAATTGTGCATCCATGCGCACACAAAAAATAGTAAATAAATGTCAAGTGCTCCAATAAATAAGTGCATCAAAATATTATCGCCATGCCTAAGATGCGCGCCCATAAAAAATAATAATAATTTGAATACACGCTATCCTCCAATGCTTCCCAACGCCACTGCTGCCTGCTCTACACATCAACTGAAGCATTCACAATTGTTAGAAAATAATAAAATTAAACCGATAAAAGTGAATACCTAGCATTCTTCAGCTACAAAATAAATAAATTGGTTAGAACTCAATCCTAACCTTAATTTATTACAAGTGCACACTCTAAACTCATAAATATGTATTTTGCGGAATCACATGCTATGGAATCACCCACTTGCACATTAAATTAACAAGACGCCCGAAAAGGACAAGCATCCCCATCGACTTTTCGCACAAGGAATCCACCTTGTGTATGAGCCCCAGAAATAAAATTTTACAGAATCCACCGCAAAACCTCACGGAATCCACCGTGGAATATGCCTCTTGGCATTATGCCCTCGGAGTGGGATAGCAATTGTCCTCAATTGCTATTAGCTCAATGTGGAGCCAGCAGTGTGGGGAAAGCACTTAGGTCTTGAGCGTGCATCAATTGGGCCTCTTCAATAGTAACCAAATATCTAGAATATATACGGCCAATTCTAGTGGTCATAAAGTCAGTATCTAGAATAGTTTCATGCTCAAGGATTTCAGTTTCTTCTTCTAGCAAAGGAGGGTATTCATATACAGGGTGTACAGGTAATTGTCCTCTAAAAGATCGTAATAAACTGATATGAAAGGTGTTGTGGATTTTCCAGTGTTATGGTAATTCTAGTTTAAATGCATTGTCATTGATTTTGTGAATGATCTTGAAAGGTCCATAAAATCTAGGGGCTAATTTTACAATAGGGTGTTTGTCAACACTTTGTAATCTTCGCTTTTCAATTCGTAACCAAACATAATCATCAACTTTGAAACTCATAGCTTTTCTTTTCTTGTTGGCTTGTTTTGTATATGATTGCTAGGCTTTGGCAATCATATCCTTAACTTTATAAAAAATAGTAGCATGCATGTTAGTAATATCATTAGCAACTTGAACTTTGTTTGACAACGATGTAATAGGTGTAGGCAATCTATATCCATAAATAATTTCAAATGGTGCTTTCTGTGTAGCTGTATGCAGTGTGTTATTGTATGCAAACTGAAGTAAATGTAAATATGTATCCCATGTTTGTGGTTTTGAAATTGTGTATGTACTCAAAAGATCTAAAATGGTACTATTAGTAGCTTCTGTTTGGCCATTTGTTTCAAGATGAAATGCAGATGAAAAATCAATCTTTGTTCCTAAGCTAACAAACAAAGTAATCCAAAAATTATTGCAGAATCTAGAATCACGATCAGAAATAATAACTTTTGGCAAACCATGGCTAGTGAAAATAGTTTTCAAGAACAATTGAGCAGCTTGAGATGCAGTTAATATTTTCTTGCATGGAATGAAATATGCCTAATTACTAAACCTATCAACAATAGTCCAAATCATGTCATGATTAGCTTTAGTATTAGGTAAACCACTGATAAATTCCATTGAAATCTATTCCCATGGTCGTTCTGGATTTGGTAAAGGCATTAATAAACCATATTGTTTACCATGGTGTCTTTTAACTCTTTGACAAATTAGGCATTCAGATACAAATTTAGATACATCAGTTTCCATGTGTGGCCAATAAAAATCTTCAATCAGTGTACGCAAAGTAGATATAATTCCTCTATGACCTTGGTATGGGGGACAATGAATTTCATGCAAAACAAATGATCGAAATGGAACAGTCACACATACTCTTTTTCATAAAACATAAATCCATCAATGTAAGACAATGAATCAATAGGAATCCAATTATTTGCAACTAGTTTATTCCAATCAGTTTGAAAAGTAGGGTCTTGGTCATAAGTATCTTTCATAGGGAGAAGAGAGTCAAAAGATATCAGAGAAATATGATGAATAGTCGGTCTTCTACTTAAAGCATCGGCAACAACATTCTCTTTTCCAGGTTGATATTGTACGAGTGGATGAAAACTTTGAATAGAAGCAGCCCATTTTATGTGTCGGTCAGATATTTTTGGTTGACTAAGGAGATGTCTAATGCTTTGTTGGTCAGTTTTGATCATGAATTTATATCCCATTAAATAATGTTTCCATTGACGTAAAGCTTGTACTACAGCTAGCAAATCCTATCATAGGTAGATTACGTAAGTTCAGAGGGTTTACATTTGCAGCTAGAGTAGGCTATGGGATGAGAATCTTGCATAAGGACTGCTCCTATCCAGATCCACTAGCATCAGTTACTACTAAGAAAAGTGGTCTATTGAAGTCAGGTAATTGCAATACAGGAGCATGAGTTAAAGCATGTTTCAGTAAATCAAAGGACTTTTGTTGATTGTGGGACCAATGATACACAATGCCTTTCTTTAATAGTTTTGTCAAAGGTAATGCAAGGAATGAAAAATTCCTCACAAATTTTTTGTAAAAGCTAGCAAGACCTAAGAAAGAATGTAATTCGTGCACATTTTTAGGTATCGGCCACTTCAAATTTGCTTCTATCTTTTTAGGGTCAACTTTAATACCTTCAAATGAAACAATATATCCTAGATATTCAATTTTTGTTTGGAAAAAATCACTCTTTTCTGGATTGGCATATAATTGATTCTCTTTTAATAATTTGAAAACCAAAGATAAATGTTCATAATGCTCGTTCTCATTCTTACTGAAAATCAATATGTCATCAAAGAAAACAATGACACAATGTTGATGCTTCAAAAATATGCGATTAATCATACGACTGAATGTGGTTGGTGCATTAGTTAAACCAAAAGGCATAACCAGGAATTCATAGTGTCCAAATTGTGTTCTAAATGCAGTTTTGAATATATCAGATGTATCCAATCTTACTTGATGATATCCAGATTTAAGATCTATCTTGCTGAATATGGCAGATCCTTGTAGCTTGTCCATAAGATCATCTACCCTAGGAATTGGTATCTATTCTTAACAGTAATTTTAGTTAGGACATGATAATCAATGCATACACGATAGGCATTGTTTTTCTTCTTCACTAATAAGACAGGTGCACCAAATTGAGAATTACTAGGTCTAATAAGTCCTTAGGTTAACAATTCTTCAATTTGGGCTTGAATTTCTTTCTATTCAATTTGGTTATGTCTATATGGTGCTTTACATGGGGATTGTGATCCAGGAATTAGGTCTATCTTGTGATCTTCAAGACGTACATGTGGTAATCCAGGTGGTAAATCAGCAGCAAAATAATCTTGAAATTGGGAAATAAATTGTGTATGCCTAGGATGCATCTGATTTTCTTTAGCTTTGATTTCATTCACCCATATTAAATAGGATTTGCTACTTTTTCGTAATGCACGTTTAGCCTGAGTATGAGTAAGCAATGGAAAATTATTGAAAGTGTGCATACCATGCAATGTGATTTGTTTTCCTTAAGAATGAATTTTTCATTGAATGCGTAGAATAATCTATATCAAGATTGTACCGATGTCACTAAGGCATTCCTAAGATAATGTCACTAGACTGCAAAGGCACAACTAAAAAGTTTCTTCGTTCAACATAATCACCAATTTTAATTTCTAAGTCATGCACCTCTTGTGTTCCATTGTATCTAGTGCCTAGGAATGTAGCCTTGATGCGATAATGTGTAGAAACAGTATGTAAATTCAATTCTTTGATCAATTTTGCAAAAATAAAGTCATGTGTGCTCCCATCATCATGTAAACCAATCTTTTCTTTACCATACACAAGATATTTCATTGTTAATAAGGAATGGAGATTTGGCATACCTGGTAAAGTATCTGATGTAGTACCAATGTCATCATCGTCTTCCGTGAAATCCGACATCTCTTCGTGTTCTTCACTCCCAAATAATTGATATGAACAGTTGGCTTTTTGAATTGACAATTGGCCACTAGATGCCCAGGTTGATGACATTTATAACAGACTATGGGTTTGGCTTTGGATACATTATTAGTAATAGCAGAAAGTTTAGGAATGTTGGGATTTGACTGGAGAGATAGCTTAGGATTTGAATTTGTGTTTGATGGCAAAGTAGGTGGTCATGTCCAAGATTTACGGAATGAAGATGGAAGGAAACAACTTTGATTGAATCTTCGAAAATTTGAATTGAATTGTTTTGAACCGAAGTTACCATTAGTTTGAAAGTGTTGTGGTCGCTTCTCTCATCCTCGAATTTTGTCTTCAGTGTCATGGGCCAAGGAAATTGCATCTTCGAGAGTGGTTGGCTTGAACATGTTGACCTCCACATAAAAGTGTCCAAGTAAGCCAAACATAAACTTACGTTTATGGGTTGCCTCAGGTACATCTTCAAGCATTCGTAGTTGTAATAAAGCGTTCCAAAAACGCTCGGTATATTGTGAAAAAGGCTCATGATCCCTTTGTTGTAGAAGATCCCATTGTTTGATTGCTTTTTCGTGGAATTGGGGTGGAAGAAAATTCTGCAAAAAATTCTTTTGGAAAGTCTCCCAAGTAGTGGGACAATCAATGCTTTTATGGACAACAGTCCACCATAGGGATGCTCGGTCAACTAGATGGTTAGTGACACACTTAATTTTGTCTTTCTCAGCATATTGTTCTTCATGGAAATAGTCATCAAATTGACTGATAAAAGCAAGTACAGTCTTTCCATCGCTTGACCCATTGAAAGTACGAAATTTGAAGTTTCTTTTAGTTATCTTTGTTTCTTTCCGAATAGATTGCGCTTCAAGTGTTGCATCAATCGTATGTCGTATAAGATCTTCAGGTTGCGGTCCATCTTGGTCAGTGGTAGATCGTTGTAGATTGGCCAATTGAGCTTGCAAGGTTTGACGTGCTCTTCGTTCCTCTTAAAGTTGCATCATAATCAAATCCAGTTTTTGCTCTATCATTGGTTCGGGTAGGTCACCTTCAGCCATAAAACCTTCCATGGTTTGATCTAACATCCTACAAAATTCCAAAAGACCTCACACACTCGAAATCTTTTTAGCGGGATGAGTGTAGCTCAAAGTCGGGTTTACAAGGCTTATTTCTTTTTTTTTTGGCTTTTTGTAGTATCTCTCCTTTGCGGTTGCAAAATTTGATATCACGATCATCTTCCAAGAAGATAATCTTGCGTATAGATTGCATGTTGCAAACTGTTCGCGCTGGAATCCGGTTCTGTCAGTCCACAGGTGTGAACATGGGCTTCTAGAGAGTTGAAGACAACTTCTGTGTAACCGGAAAGGAACTGCCGCTATGGTTAAGAATTGGAGTTGAAACTTGAAGCTTTAGAAGCTTTGAATTTCTAAAGCTTTAGTTTTTAATAATTTCGTAATTTTTTGGTGGGGACAAGAGGACATTCTAAACCGTTTCGGTAACGTGCAATACATACTGCCGTTGTCAACGGAAAAATTTCTGGGCTCTAAGCTTTTTAAAAGCTTCTTCTAAAGCTTATCAAGCTTATAAACCAAACTTTAATGGAAATTGCTTATTTAAGCAAAGGAAAAAAAATGACTTGTTGTAGAAGCTTCCCGCGTGGTCCTCCGCTTGCAAAGGCCAGTCCTTCGCGATCTGAGTGTGTAGCAGGGGGTTCTTGACTACCAGGAACACGCTGGTATGAGCTGTTTGCCACGAGACTCTGACTGTAGAGCTCGATTGTTCCAGGAGCTTTGCCTTCGCGCGAGATGGTAAGCGATTGGAAGCTCTCGATCTCAGCTTCGCTTTGATACCACTGGTGCACAGATCGGACGTTGTATGGGTGCGTAGTGAGCACCGAAAGGTCCCCAAGAACAGAAGAACTCTACTTTCGCACAAAGAACAAGGAAAAAAGCTTGCACAACATGAAACAAGAGACTAATTGGGTACAATTTTCCCCCATGCCTTGTGTGAGTGCTCCACAAAGCATGTATTTGATATATTATTAATCTCCAAGCTCAAAAAAATAGCCCAATTTACAATTAGCACGCTTTAGCTTTTGTGTTTGCTTTTGTCCCACTAAAGAATTAAAGCTATTGGGCGCCCAAGGAGTCGGGCGATACCCAAATACAATGTCCAATACAAATATTCAAGTGCTTCAATAAATAAGCGCGTCAAAATATTGGCACCATGCCTAAGATGCGCGCCCATCAAAAATGATAATAATTTGAATATATGCTATCCTCCAATGCTTTCCAATGCCACCATTGCCTGCTCTACACATCAACTGAAGCATTCACAATTGTTAGAAAATAATAAAATTAAACCGACAAAAGTGAATACATAGCAGTCTTCAGCTACAAAATAAATAAATTGGTTAGAGCTCAATCCTAACCTTAATTTATTACCGGTGCGCACTCTAAACTCATAAACGCTTATTAATTTAAATATGTATTTTGCGGAATCACCCACTTGCACATTAAATTAAGAAGACGCCCGAAAAAGACAGGCGTCCCCATCGACTTTTCGCACAAGGAATCCGCCTTGTGTATGAGCCTCGGTAATAAAATTTTACGGAATCCACCGCAAACCCTCACGAAATCCACCATGGAATATGCCTCCTGGCATCAGAAAAGGACAGGTGTCCCCATCAAATTTTCGCACAAGGAATCCACCTTGTGTATGAGCACCGGCAATAGATAAAATTTTACGGAATCCACCGCAAAACCTCACGAAATCCACCGTGGAATATGCCTCCTGGCATTAGTATTTTACATCACATTGCCAATAGTATGCAAATCCTCAAAATACGTATATTCGCGAGACACTGTTAAGAGCATTCACAAGTAATAACTCTCACCACATGTAGACAGCACAAAGTATATTCGACCACATGTATTTCCACACTTTCTCTTTGTCCACACCTTTCGCTATGCATTCCACATCCAGTACACCGGGAAGTCTTGATAGTGAATAGCTCGAGCCTCTAGATGAACACGATTCCATGCAAACCACTCTGTAAAAGTGGTTTTCTTAACATCTTCATTTTGCATAACATCTGATATATTGTATGTATCTCGAAACACCACACAATTCTCACCAGGTAAGTATACCTGCAACTGTTGTATATCATGCTTCTCATTGTGCAATGCATAGTCATATATTCTCCAACACGCTTCTGAAGCAAAAACATACCATGCATCCAAATAACTCTCGATCTCATCCACTTCATGGATGCTTGTACCATTCAACCTTGAGCTTCCAATAGAAAACTTAATGGTTGCACAATCATGTCCCTTGTATATATGCTTTTTCAAATACTTAACAACTACCACTGTTGAGCATACCTCAACATTTATATGTGCATTAGATTTCTTACTCAAGTAAGGATTGTATGGAACAATCCATCGATTATCAATAGTATTACCCTTTATTGTGACTGTGTTTCCATCATCTCGTCTTCTATAAATAGGATAGCCAGAGCTATCAATAGTTTTCACATTCACAAACCTTCGAGGAAAAATTTTAGTGCATCAACCATCACACATGCAAGGGCTCTTGGGATTCAACACACCGCAAGGACCATGGACATCGCACTAATGGCATACTTCAGAGGTTTAAAAGGGTGCTCCAAAATCAACAAAGTATGAGAATGTGACAACCCTCGCTTTTGAAACTAAATCACACTAACATAGACTGCAACATTTTCAAACAAATTCCTTTTCAACAATGTATGCATCATATCAGCATGTTTTTTATGAGATACCCAAGCAGTCAAATCAAGACAATCATAAGCAGTCTATCCAAGCAATTGCTATAAAGAGATCTAGTTTTCCCTTACTCCACACTATAGCGATAGCATCTTGATACAACTGATACATGTGGCTTGGCCAACCAGTAAAAGAAGATGGCAAAACCACCCTCTAACCAACAGAGGCACCAATAACCTATACTGGCCCATTATCCATCAATCCCATCATATTTGCCAAGCCTTTATAAACTTTTGAGTGTAAAACTAATTGATTCTGATGACATAAGCAAATCTACATTACTCTAAACTACAATAAGCATAAACAATAAATTGTTGCAACAATCGACCACCACGCAACATGCAAACCTTAGTACCTTCACGCACTTGTAGTCGAAATGCATAAAATTGCATTTGAGTAACACAATCCTTATTAGACAATCCATGTGCATTAACTTGAATATTAACATTACTATAAGGCACCTTTACATGCCAACCATCATCACCCATAGGAAAAAGAAGAACATATAGCATTGGCATATATGCCCTGTGCAAGTTCGAAATAGCAATACATCATCCATCTCGACTATAAACATGTATATCTTGATGATCGAGACTATTCTCATCACCTTGTCCTGGCATGATAGCCGCAACTTCAGTTGCCACTGGAGCTGAGTATTGCCTATTAGCTTGCTGAATGCCAAAAATAGCCATTCTTAAATCATGCAAGGAATTGTTTTGCAATTGCATACCCACTAATCTAAAAGCTTGCATATATACATTGTATTGATGCATCATAAACTGAAGCTCTCCAAGTAAATTTGGCAATAAATTAGGCATAACACCCAATCGATTAGATAACTCATGCTCAATATCATAAACATAAAGTTGTGCAAATCTTGGCCATTCCTGTCGTTGCACATTAGGAAGCAGAGAGCCTATACGATGATAAATGGAGCCATGCACTCTAAAGGTATAATAATTCCCCGCAACAAATAAAAACTTATCAACATTGGCACCAAGTGGCACAAAGGCAAGAGCACTATTATATGCCCGTATATTATTCTTAAATACTCTACTTTGAGGATGTATACCATGTAACCAATCATGCAATGGCTACGGTGGACGTTGCAACGGTGGCAACATTACTTTTCCATTCCGACAACAATGTTTACCAAACAAAACCGATCCTTGCACTTGAGTCTCACATCTCCACAATTTAGCCGAACATCACTCACACATCTCACAAAGACTTCCCATGGAATGTACAATTGGGTCTTGAAATAGCAATATTGTAGTTGCAGGATGAATATCCATTGTAGGCAAAGCATGCAAAATGGAGCAAAAACATCCATTTTGAGGGCTAAAGGTTGGACCATTATTGACACGTGACTCGTTAATCACAAGATTTCCTAGATTCTGACTATTTTCAATATTGCAATTATAATTCATAGAAAAAGCAAATTGTTGCTCAATCAATTCACCATTCCTATCTAGAACCCCCATGCGAGAAGGCATATTTTGCATACTATGCAAGGTACTTTGAACTCCCTCATGGATCACACTATCATGATCTAGAGCTTCTCTCTGTGAAATGTTTTGGCACCCAACCATAGCAAAATACATCTCTTTGTGCCCCCTTTGACCATGTTTTGTTCGTATAACTGAATCATTTGAGTCCTAAGCCTAGCAACTTGTCATCGTCTATGGCGCGTAGAGTCAAGTCTATGCTTATGAATATGTAATACATAATCTCTGCTAGTTAACCGATGTGAAAATCCCATATTGATTGGATTCTCACAAAGCCTGACGCCAAGAGAGACCATGCATTCTTTCAAAAAAAGACTTGATTGGTGTGACATGCAAGGAACGCTAGTACTCAAAATAAACTTTATATATATTTATATTCCATATATCATTAGATATCTTATCCAAAGAGAGATAAAGAAAATGTCTATCTAACCAGCAAGTGATCCCCAAAGTTTTCTCTCTAGATTGCAGGACAATAAGTTTTCCCTATAAACCTTAAGAGAGAGGGAGAAGGAGACAGAGGGAAGGAGGGAGGGAGGGAGGGAGAGACATGAACATTCAAATTTAATCAAATATTATAATTAGATCAAACACCAAAATCAAATATTACTCTCATACGCATCACATTGCAATGCCAGTTCTTAGTAGAGACTTGATGAAGATTCAAGAACTACCTTTGCCATGACAAGAATAGCAGCAGAGTTATCTCTTCACAAATTGCAAGAGGTTTCACAAAAATGAAGCATATATCACCATAAGAGAGAGGAAGGGAGGGAGGGAGACATGAACAATTAAATGTAAAAATCAATTAAGTTTTCTCTCTAGATTGCAAGACAATAAGTTTTCCCTATAAACCTTAAGAGAGAGAGAGAAGGAGAGAGAGAGAGGGAGGTAGAGAGGGAGAGACATGAACATTCACATTTAATCAAATATTATAATTAGACCAAACACCAAGATAAAATATTACTCTCATACACATCACATTGCAAAAATCAACAAAGTTCTATCTACATTGCAAGAGATAATGCCTCTTCCTACAAACGAAACCTCAAGAAAGAAGTATCACATCACATTGCAGGCACCCAATACATTTTACTTAGTTTAGCTTTGCTACATCAAAACCAATGTAGGCGCCACAAAAAGGAACCAAACATCACTACAAAAAAGGGGTGGCCCAAGCACTATAAAACAATATGGAACCAATGATAAGCTTGATCCTAAGCAAGTCCTCCCCCTTAGTTGTGACCATTCATTTGACGACTCAATTGTTGCAGTAAGGCATTAAACCTATTAACATTCATTTGAAACTGCAAGCATGGTAGTCGACAACCTCTCTGACAAATCACAAGCTCGTGGTTATCTCCAAGCCCCCAAAACTATGCCCACATATCATTCACCAATAAATTTATCAACTTGCTTGTCGTAGAAACAATTGTTGAAAGTTCCCTTACTTCAGCACCCAGACCACTCGAGACTTGTTCTGGGTGTGCTTTGTCTCACACACAACACTATATAAACCCTTAGCCTGTTCATGTAGCTCTGCGAAGTAAATAGCAAGTGCATGATCAACATGTGTGCATAAACTCATCTGCAATTCCATCAACTCATTCATCTTTGCCTCAAGATGTTTAAAGTCTAAAGAACTTGAAGCAGCCTATGTGTTCCTTCGAACCCTTACTGTTCTTGCAGATTTAGCAACACACATTCCTTGTTGCCTTGCCACTTCTTTCATTTTTCGCACACTATCTTTACTAACTCTATTAGACTCCACCTTTTGGCTGCAACAACATATATAAATATACAAATGATTATCTCCAAAAAAAGGATACAACACCTAGTCATAAATACAATTAGAGCTATATTCCATACCCATGCAAACGGCTCCAAGCAGGCAAGCATCGAAGAGACGATGTTGTGGCCGTTTCTTTAATTCCATTGAATTAAATGCATTCAATGGCATCGAATGTACTATGTCTGGAACATCGTCCATGGCATTGCTTTGTTCCATGATGGCTACACGAAACTTTCAAGAGATTATAAGAGTTCCAATAGAGAAATCTCAAAGCTACTCAAGATACAATCAATAAACACATTTGCAATTAAGAACCCTAAATTCAAGGTGACCCAGACTCAAAGATAAAAGAACACACACATGCATGAGCACATGTGTAAGTGGGTCCATACATGAGCACATGCATACATGATGCTCACCAAAGGCCAACTAATAACCCCTGCCTCTAATGGATGTCCATGCATCCACATTTGCACACGACTCTCACATCATAGAAGGCCTAGCAAGCACCACTCAAACTTGAAAGCAAAAGAATAAACATGCATTAGACCCAACATGCATAAGCAAATGTGTATATGCCCATGGTGAGCACATGTGTACATAGTGCTCAATAAAGGCCAGCCAAGCATTGTCTAATCTTCTCCCTCTTCTCTCTCTCTCTCTCTCTCTCTCTCTCTCTCTCTCTCTCTCTCTCTCTCTCTCTCTCTCTCTCTCTCTCTCTCTCTCTAAGCCTTGCCAATGGATGTTCATTTGTCTACATCCCTACATAGGGCTTGCCAGTGGGTTGAAGGTGTTGTAGATCCAAAGTGTTCGAGGCTCCAACTGAAAGAATACCAAGGTGAAAGACAGAAAAAGAAACCATTAAAATGGCTCTAAAAAAGGTTTGTAATCTAAAAGAGAAATAACATATTTCAAAATGTAGACTTCCATCAATCTAATAAGGCAAATAAGAAGTCTCGTAGAGGTTATACATACACCAAGCAAACTATAGAACTGAGGATGTACTTATGTGGTGATTCTTTCAAGTTAACATTGCCAAAAACCTATCAAGATAAACTTTGAATGAAGCAAGTTACGCATCAAGGGCAATGTTCTCCAGTGTAAGGGGATGAGCCTATACGGGGAATCATCTAGGTCAACATCACCGAGAACCTATTAAGACTTACTTTCAAAGAAGTAAGTTGCATATCAAGGGCAATGTTTCCAGGTGTGACCAAGCTCTCATTCTTGCGAGTAATTAACTCACATACTCCATCCTCTATACGACCTGCAATGTCAATAAGATCTTTCATCTTCTCATCACGATCATCCAAGGGTCTAGCATGTGGCCAATATTTTCAAATATGGTCATATATCTCCCCTATATAGCCCTTGATTTCTTCCAACTCATCCTGTATCCTCACTCCATCACCAAGGTTCCCTTCATATTTCTCTCCTAGCATTCTCTCAATCCTCTCCAGACGGCTACCAATGTTCTCACTAAGAGAAATCGAAGCTCTTTGATGTCAAAATAATGTCTTCACTTGCTTCTCAATCCTGTCCAAACGACGAATGATTCTCAAGAACCCAATAGAACTATCATATCTTCCAACATGCTTGAGTGCACGACGAATTGCCTTCCTCCTTGTAATGTCTTTCACCTTGCGCACACCCATTTGTTCACTAGGAATGCATTGTATGACATTTGATGCAGACACGTTCTTGTTTGCTATAAAAGCCTCCATGTTGCCCAAAACACATGCATTAACCTTAAGGTGCATATTAACTATCCTTAAAATTTAGAAACAGTGAAAATCCTAAATGGCATTAGATTAGCCTTCCAATACATTAAATTTGAAACATATGTGATTCACGCCATGTGATCGATCACGATAAGATTTACTACAGCAAGCATCACTTGGAGTGAGGTTCCAATCTGTTTATCCCACACGTAGGACTCAAGTGGATCCTTCACTAACTCACATACAGCTAATCCAAGCGAATTCACATGGCTTCCCAGTAGGCTAGAGATTAGAGTTATTGTCACAATGGATGTATTCATTTGAATATCCCTATGAATGCATCCCTCATGATGCACCCCTCTCTTAGTCTCTTGTCTTTGTTCACAACCCATGGACAAATTCAAAGTTCTCTATAATTATACCCACCTCACAAATTGTAGTGAGCAAAGTCGAGGATGGATCTTTTAATGTACATAATGTTACAACAACCAATGAGTTGGTCTTTTAATTAGAATGCGGTTTTTTCCCCAGACAAAGAGGATCGATCACGATAAGATTTACTAGAGCAAGCATCACTTGGAGCGAGGTTCCAATCTGTTTATCCCACACTCAAGACTCAAGTGGATCATGCACTAACTCACATACACGTATTTCAAGTGAATTCACATGGCAAAGTAAATGATTGATCCATCTCTCAATAATGAAAGTCATAAATAAACAATATTATCACTTAGCCCTTAGTGCATTGAATGCTATAAGATGGACCCCTATAGTCCAAGGGTGCGCACTACACAGTATCCTTCCCTAGAAAATCACTACTTAATAATCCATGAAGAACATAAGTATAGAAATTTGTAGTCCCTACATTAGAGTTCAAGAGATATGGCTCCATCTTGGTACCTACATGGGTTGATAATATAACACATATCTTAAAATTAATATAGAAGATAATAAAATAAATTTAAATCCCCATATTGTTGATATCTTGCACTCCATGTCTTAAAATGCATATCTTAATCTTAAAATGATTATTCTAACATAATGTACATTCTCATATTTTAAAGTGTGTGAGCAGGTGTTCTCTATATAAATCCAACATTGAAAACTCCACTATTTCAAAAGCCAAGAGATATACACACACACACACATACAAACACAATGTTTACCTATAAAACCAAATTATTACACAAACTCAAATCAAAATACGAAAAAATTTGCATCCTACATGAGACCCACAGAGAGAGAGAGAGAGAGAGAGAGAGAGAGAGAGAGAGAGAGAGAGAGAGAGAGAGAGAGAATTGAATCTTCCACTCCATGTACTAAAATCAGTGAAGATAATGAAATAAACATAGTTTTAAATCCCCATATTGTTGACATCTTGCACTCCATGTCTTAAAATGATTATTCCAATATAATATAGATCCTTATATTTTAAAGTGTGTGGGTACAATGTGCCTATAAAACCAAATTATTACACAAACTCAAATCAAAATACGAAAAAATTTGCATCCTACATGAGACCCTGAGAGAGAGAGAGAGTATTGAATCTTCCACTCCATGTACTAAAATCACTGATATAATAAAATAAACATAGATTTAAATCCCCATATTGTTGACATCTTGCACTCCATGTCTTAAAATGATTATTCCAACATAATATAGATCCTCATATTTTAAAGTGTGTGGGCAGGTGTTTTCTATAAAAGTCCAACATTGAAAACTCCTCTATTTCAAAAGCCGAGACAGAGAAACACACACACACACACACACACAAACACAATTTTTGCCTATAAAACCAAATTATTGCACAAACTCAAATGAAAATATGAAAACTTTGCATCCTACATGAGACTCAGAGAGAGAGAGAGAGAGAGAGAGAGAGAGAGAGAGAGAGAGAGAGAGAGAGAGAGAGAGAGAGAGAGAGAGAGAGAGAGAGAGAGAGAGAGAGAGAGAGAGAGAGCTAAATCTTCCACTCCATGTACTAAAAATCAGTGTAGAAGATAATAAAATAAACTTAGATTTAAATCCGTATTGTTGATATCTTAAGATCTCTTAAAATGCATAAGTTAAAATGTTTATTCTAATCAATAGTAGTCTCTCTCTCTCTCTCTCTCTCTCTCTCTCTCTCTCTCTGAAAAAAAAACTCAATAAAACTAATAATTAACCAATAATTAACAATCTTTCACACACACACACACACACAAAACTAAAAAGTTAATTAATATATGCAATTGTTATAAATATAGATAGATATTTATAACAATAACAATTACAAATATTAACTTAATAACTAACAATAACAACAATAAACATACAACTATAATAACAAAATAACTAATCAAAATAAAAAAATAGCAATAACAATACAATTAATATTGACATTAGCATTAACAATTATAATTAACCAATAATAATAATCAATAATAATAATAACAATAAATATAAACTTAATAACTAACAATAACAACAACAATAATAACAACAAACACAATATAATAATAATAAAATAATAAAATCTCATCACAATGATAACTAATAACTAACATTTATTAATAAACCAATTAATTAACTAATTATTATTATTATTATATATCTATAACTATACTTAACAAAATAACTATTCAAAATCAATAATTAGCAATAATAATAACAATTAACATTGACACTAACATTAGTAATTAGAATTAATCAACAATAATAATTAAAAATATTAACTTAATAACTAACAATAACAACAACAACAATAATAACAACAAACACAATATAATAATAATAAAATAATAATAACTCATCACAATGATAGCAATAACAACAATAATATAATAATAACTCTAACTAACTGACAAATATATACAATATAATAAAACTATACAAAAACAACTAATAATTTAATTAATCACCATCAACTAATAATTATCACTTAAATTAACTATACTCTACTTTTAACCACAACAATAAATATAATATAAAATAATAAAATAATATTAATAAATAATTATAATAATAATAATATTAATAAAAGTAAAAAAAACCTAGATAATGTAATACAATATAACAACATGATAATAACTATAACTAAGAAATACATACAATATAATAACTATATAAAAATAACTAGTAACTTAACTAATAATAACACTTATATTATATCTATACTCTTTCATATTTTGGCTCTTTCTTATTATAATATAAAGTATAAATCAATCTATAAATAGGATCTATATTGTATAATATATATCTATAACAACAATAACATCAACACTAACACTAACATTAACTATGATATAATACATTAACATTAACATTAATATCATATCATATAATATCTTAATATAATATAATATAATATAATTATATTTACATTTATAATTGTTATTATTATTATTATAAAATAATAACAACAATAGATACAATATATAATAATAATGATAAAAAACTAATAATAATAATAATAATAATAATAATAATAATAATAATAATAATGATGATAATATATAAACCACCATCAACTAAACTATTAATTAACATTAACATTAACAATAACGATAACATTAACATTAATGTTAATACTAACATTAACATCAATCAATACTCACATTAATATCAACACTAACATTAATATTAATATTAATATTAATACTAACATTAACTTCAAATATCGATACTAACATTAATACTATTATTAACATTAACATTAATACTAACATTAACATTAATGCTAACATTAATACTAATACTAACATTAATACTAATGTCACAGAGACACACACACACACATAGAGAGAGAGAGAGAGAGAGAGAGAGAGAGAGAGAGAGAGAGAGAGAGAGAGAGAGAGAGAGAGAGAGAGAGAGAGAGAGAGAGAGAGAGAGAGAGAGAGAGAGAGAGAGAGAGAGAGAGAGAGAGAGAGAGAGAGAGAGCTGCACCTTCTCAAGCTCATGCGTGACGAAAGCTCCTCAACCTCCTTCTCCAAGCAAAATGCATGAAGCCTCAACCTCCTTCTCCAAGCCAAATGCATGAAGTTCCTTCTCCACCTGCATGCACATGCCCCAAGCTCCTCTCGATCAAATATATGATGAGATGAAAAAATAGATTAAGAATCTAATCATCATGAGAGAGAGAGGACGTGAGGACGTGGGGCATTAAAGCCACCTCAACCCCTCAACCATGCATGCATGCAATTTGAATTCAAAATGGAGGTCTGGGAAGAACAATAGGCTTGGGGGAAAAAATGGAGGTTCGGGAGATAACCGAACCTCCAGCCAAAATAAGAAAGAAAGAATAGAAGACTAGCTCGCTTGGTTTTGGCCTAGCCCCATGGTTGGAAAGCTCACAAGGCAGCATCTCACTCGCTTCGCATATTTTATGGTTGCTTCCTTTTGCTTACAAAAAGTAATACAAATATTTGTACATCCGATCGATCAACAATCGAGCATTGTGCATGTGAGACTGTGTGTATTAAATATGAGAATGTGAAATAGTATAGATGCGAGTAAGCCTAATGTGAATGCATACATAATTGGAAATTAATATTTAACCTAAGTGAATGTTGTGATTGAACATATTAAGTCTAGTTAAGAGTTAAATACTCTACCTCCCCTTATAAGCCCTCCTAGTTGCAAGCACTATGTCCATCTTCCTTCTGTCTATATGCTAGTGCCTCTCTCTCTATCTCTACATAACCACTTTTTCTCAAGCATTCAATCTTTTACTATCAAGCTATTACAACACATGCCTTTGTCAAGTATATGTCCATTGTAGCCATAAACAAATTAAAGTTGGCGTCCACCCATTCAAGAGATAAGTAGATTAAAGAAAGCACAACGTATGAGATATGGCTAGTTTGTCTTGTCAAGTATTACAACACATGTCTTTGTCAAGTATATGTCCATTGTAGCCGTAAACAAATTAAAGTTGGCATCCACCCATTCAAGAGATAAGTAGATTAAAGAAAGCACAACTTATGAGATATGGCTAGTTTGTCTTGTCGGGCATCCAAAAAATGCCATGAATATGGAGAAACAATGATGTCTCCCATTGAGCAAGCACATTGGAATGGAGGCCCATCAAATCATTGCTTATTGTTCCACCTACTCACAATCCATTGGCTTAAAAGTCCACCTACACCTCACCTACACACATGCACAAACATAATAACAAACACGTAGAGGAGGAGGAGAACTGTTCGAAGTGTAGGTGCCTTTCAATTGAGAGAGAGAGAGAGAGAGAGAGAGAGAGAGAGAGAGAGAGAGAGAGAGAGAGAGAGAGAGAGAGAGAGAGAGAGATCTAATGTAACGATGTATGAATATTAGATAATAATAATAAAGACCATGCTTAATTATTTGGGTAAGACCAAGGTGCTTAAAAATTCAATCTAATATTAAATCACTTTGCTATAACCTAGTTCAGAATTGATGGAATCTGTAACATGTCTAAAGAATCATATATGCAATTGAGTGCAAAACTTGAATATCCCCTCATTAACTTTATTGAACATGTATAGAACCAAGAAGACCTTTGACACTTCCATTGGTTTGCTAAAAAAAGGATCTTGAATTTCACCTTTGCCATACATAAAATACATCAAAATCATAATTTATATGTGCTAAACAAAAAACATGTTTGTCCTTCCTACTCCCAACTTCGTCACTACCATAGTTTCTAGGCTTTCTTTATCTTTCTCTATACCTTCAGCAACCAAATAGTAATGGTATGGTTTTCGAGTGTAATAAGTGCTCTCTCTCTCTCTCTCTCTCTCTCTCTCTCTCTCTCTCTCTCTCTCTCTCTCTCTTATACATACACATGCACACACACATGCCCCTTGCACTTAAGTGATGCTGATCATCAGGAGTGAGCAAGGTGCTTAACGAATGTTATAGGCAAGCGAGTTGGGGCACCAGGTCACAAGCATGTAAGGTGGTTGCATGTAGGCTAGAGAGAGAGAGAGAGGGAAAGAGAGTCATTTGGACTAGCGGAAGGTGCAAGAGGCAGCAGGAGCCTTGTTGCATGTATACTATATATATATATATAACATGCAAGTATACATGCAACAAGGCTCCTGTTGAGCCATGAGGCTACATAGTGTGAGCTGGCATGGGAATGGAAGCCAAGGGTGGGCAGAAGAAGCACATGCAGCAAAAACAATGGAAATAGTGAGAAATGGCGGCAATGGTGATTGCTAGGAGTGGTGACAGTGTTGACAAGGATAGAAGCTGTAGTGGTGGTGGCACAAATACAAGCATTGTGGGGTCACGATGGCAAGTATAGAGAGAGAGAGAGAGAGAGAGAGAGAGAGAGAGAGAGAGAGAGAGAGAGAGAGAGAGAGAGAGAGAGAGAGAGAGAGAGAGAGAGAGAGAGAGAGAGAGAGAGAGAGAGAGAGATTTGGGGGGAGAGATTTAACCATAGTTTAAAACTCTATTAACTATGGTCAAATTACACACAAATTTTGGGGAAGAGAGATAGAGATAGAGATTGATTTTTTAATTTTTAGAATAAAATTTAAGAGACAAAGAGAGAGTTGAGAAGAGGGAGAAAAGAGATAGAGACATAGGTGAGAAAATAAAAAAAGTAAAGAGAGAGTTGTGAGGAGAGAGAAAAATTTGGAGAGAGAGGAAAGAAAAAATTTAGAGAGAGAGGAGGGGAGAAACAGTATGAGGGACCTATGAGAAGAGTGTGAGAAAATAAATTAGAGAGAGAGAGAGACTTACTTAAAGAGGAAAATTTTTTGAAGAGAGAGATAGAGAGAAGTTTAAAGAGCAATTGGAGAGAGAGAGAGATAGGTGAAAAGACAAATAATTGGAGAGAGAGAGAGAGAGGGGTGAGAAGAGAGAGCAAGAGAAGAGAGAGAGGGGGAGGGAGGGAGAGAATAAATCTATACTATATTTATTTTGTTGTAGGAACCCTACAACAAACCTCCTTGGTTTTCCCCAAACATTCCCAAGGACCCAACCTAAAAATTTGAATTTTAACTGCCTCTCTTCTCACTCTTTTGGAAAGCTTGACGCAAGTTGCATGTGGGCAAGGTGTGGCAGCAGGCGAAGGGCAAGGTGATCACACATAGATCAAGAGAGAGAGAGAGAGAGAGAGAGAGAGAGAGAGAGAGAGAGAGAGAGAGAGATTTTGATTGATTCATACCTCCCACTAGCTTGAATCAATCTCTCTCTCTCTCTCTCTCTCTCTCTCTCTCTCTCTCTCTCTCTCTCTCTCTCTCTCTCTCTCATGAGTTAGGAGGTGCCGGTGGCATGAGCTTGCATAGGAATGAAAGGCAGGTGTAGGCAGAAAAAGCATGTGTCGTAGCAACAGTGGCGATAGTGAGTAGTGGTGGCAATGGTGATAGCGAGTAGTTGCAGTAGTGGCAGTGGTGTAAATGCTAGCATGGTAAGGTCACAACGCAGAGAGAGAGAGAGAGAGAGAGAGAGAGAGAGAGAAAGAGTAGGGGGGAAATCCTCAAGAAAGTTACTACATGTATATCCTCTACATCATGTGCGTTCAAGGCCTATTTATAAATAACCTTATTTGTGAATTTTTCTTGAATAAAACACAATCCTTTTCTATTCAATTTCTAAATAACCCCTTTATATTATGCCCTTCTATATGTAACAAATATATAAAAATGATATTTTAAAATACATTATTTTGAACCCACGTGATGCACACATATATTCATGAGTGACTTACCTGAGGAGAAATCGTGAGAGGGACATGTAAGAAGAGAGAGAAAATAAATGAGAGAGAGAGAGAGGTAAGAAGAGAGAGCAAGAGAAAAAGAGAGAGAGGGAGAGGGAGAGGGAGGGAGAGAGGGAGAAAATGAAAGAGAGAGAAAGCAAGAGAAACACAGAGACAAAGGAGAGAGAGAGAATGGGGGAGAGTTGAGAAGAGAGAGAAAAGAGAGAGAGATGAGAAGAGACATATAAAAATGAGAGAGAGAGAGAGAGAGAGAGAGAGAGAGAGAGACTCTAGGAAGCTACTATATATATATCCTCTACATCACGTGCATTCAAGGCCCATTTATAAATATCCTTATCGATGGATTTTTAAAAATAAAACATAACCCTTTTCTATTCAATCTATAAATAATCCCTTTATATCACACCCTTTTGCATGTGAAAAATGCATAAAAATGGTATTTTCAAAATACCTTATTTTGAACTCACGCGATGCACATATATATTCATAAGTAACTTCCTTGAGGAGAGAGAGAATTGAGAGGCGAGAAGAGAGAAGAGAGATGAGAGAGAAAATAATGAGAGAGAGAATTGTGAGAAAAAAGGGCGAGAGAGGCACAAAGAGAGAGAGAGGAAAGAAAAGAGAGAGACAAGGGGAAAACATCATGAGAGAGAGAGAGGTAATACAAAATTAAGAGAGGTGAAGACACAAAAAATTAAAAAAATGAAGGGAGAGAGAGAGATGTAAGAAAGAAAAAATTAAGAGAGGTGGAGATAAAAAATTAAAGAAATGAAGGGGGGGGGGAGAGAGAGAGAGTGTGTGTGTGTTTTAAGAAAGAAAAAATTGTAAAGAGAAAAGAATAAACCGAAGAAAGGGGGATACACACACACGCGCGCACACACACACACATGAAAAATTTAGGGAGAGGGAGAGAGAGTGTGTGTGAGAGGGAAAAAATAGAGAGAGAAAAAGTCGGAAAGAGAGAGGGCAAGAGAAAATAAAGTTGAGAGAGAGAGAGAGCAATAGTGCGAAGCTACCACAAAGTGACCTAACATTCCTTACATGCAAAGTAGGTGGCAATGGCCATACTAATATGAGAGAGAGAGAGAGAGAGAGAGAGAGAGAGAGAGAGAGAGGGGGGGGAAGCGAAGTTGTCATGTGAAGTTGAGGAAACTAAAATACAATGTGTGGGGGAAGAAGTGATCGGAGAATATTAGAAAAGTAAAATATAGGATGTGAGGAAGAAGTGAGGAAAGTGAAGTTGCCATGTGATAGGGAAACCAAGTTCACATGGCAACTTTGCTTCCCTTGCAACACCCCTTCATGGCATAGCATTCCATGTGCATGAAGTGCACAAGGAACTTTGGTTGAATTTATAAGGGAAAGGAGGAGCTAATCAAATTCCTTCTTCAACTTATTGATGACCTATCCTCCATCCTTCTTCTCAACCATGGTAGCACCCCATGAAATGGAACATCATCTTGAAGAATTCCCCTTAGCTCATAAGTGATTACAAAAAAGCTACTCTACTTTCATCCCTCATTCTTGGGAGAAAACACAAGTGGTGGCCACATAAACCACAAAGGCCAATAGAATAAACTTGGTCACTCTTAGCATCCCATTAAAAGATGTGGCTTTGCTTGTAAGCATGCCTTTTGACTTTCTTCTCAAGCCTATGTGGTACAACCAATCAAACTTCTAATTTGTTGTGATTTCCAAATCCAAGTGGGCAATCTAAATACCAACACATAGTTCTCTGCTTCATGATCTTAAATCCTAGCTTATGGAGCTAGGACAATTTATCACCAAATCTAAGACAAATGACTTTAAACTTTCTCTAGCTAACCTTGGAACTTGATAAGAATGAAACTTCAACATTTATATCAAGAGACTTTCATATAAGCATCTCTTCTACCTTGATAATATTTGCATTGTCATCAGTGAGTATTTCAAGTAGAATTGGTTAACATTAGGAAGAAATTACCCTTTAATTTCTCCTTCTTAGACCTTCTTTTACACCCTTTGTGGTAGTTTGTAAGCTACCACTACGAAGAAGAGAGGTGTCAATGAGAATCCTTGTTATATGAAATGCATTAGGTTGAAGGGTTCTAAGCACTGCCCATCCACATAGACACTTACTCTAGCTTTGAAAATAGGGTGTGGATCATTCTTAATTGCATCCAAACGGCATGAAACCAAGTGTGGCAAGGATCAAATTACAACTTACCTTGTCATACAGTTTATCAAAATCCATGTTGATAAGCACAAAATATTTGTTCAAGCTCAAATGATGATTGATGATAGTGCTTAATTTAAAATAACATCATGTATTTTTGTCTATTGTGAAAAAAACTATACTTGCCCAAGTGAAGTACTTAGGGAATCATGAACTTGGGTGGTTGTGTGTGCTTTTCTTGCACACACACACACACACACACACACACACACACACACACACACACACACACACACACACACACACACACACACACACACACACACACACACACACACACACACACACACACACACACACACACACACACACACACACACACACACACACACACACACACACACACACACACACACACACACACACACACACACACACACACACACACACACACACACACACACACACACACACACACACACACACACACACACACACACACACACACACGGGAGTAATAAGGAGAGGGAAATATGGAGGGAGAGAGAATGAGGGAGTATGTGACAAAAAAGGTGAAACTTAGTTGGTTAAGTTGAAATCATGGTGACCAAAAGATCTTGGGTTCAAGTCCTACATTCCATACTATCATTTAGGATAGGTATACAAGGGACTTTAGACAGTGAACTAGATGGTAAATAGACTTGTATATCGTAAATGTAGAAATTTTTCTAGTTGATAACTAGGGTTTTTAAAATTGGAACTATGTTTTTAATTTTACTAGATAAATGTGAAGCTATACCTAGTAAAATAAGTCTCTATATGGTAAAGTGAGATGAATTTGTATATAGTGCCTATTATAGCTATGTTTACTCGAAAAATTTATGAAGCTATAAATAGTATAATGTGTATGCACATTATTTCATTTTTTTTGTATATAATATCTAACGTATTCATGCTAAGTAATACACACCACAATCGATAGGCTTAACCATCAACCATGTAGACAATCTCCAATAAGACAATGTGGATACACACTTGTGATGGATATGTTTGTATGTATCCAAAATATACATGTGCTCTAAGATACACTCATGCATTTTGATAACTTTTAATTCCCACACAAATAGCACAAATAGTTTACATTTCAACAAATAAAATTAAAAAATATAATTTTCTTAACAATATAAATATTTCATTGTCACATTAAAACAAAGAAGAGTCTCATTGAATTCAACTCAATTGGCATGGCTCTAAATCTTGAAATTACCCTAAAATTCCCCCCCAAGTGTGGAATATACCTAGCATTAATACAAGCACAAACAGTTATCAAAAGTTATTTGAGCCCCTTATAAACTAGAAGCACACCCATCCATTAACAAAATAGAAACTCTTGAAATTGTAATAGCTTTTTCCTTAAATGAATGGAATTGAACCTCTACAATAGATGATTCATGTAGTTTGCAAGGGTGAGTAAGCCAGGTATGCGTGGGTCAGGGTATGGGGTGAGAAGACACTCTTTACACCACCATGTGTTATTCTCCCCCTTTGACATTTTGATATACCCACCCAAGGGGAAATCACCATATGCGGCTTTGGATGAGGATATTTGGGAGTTCTTGCTAAGGAACTTTAACCCTAGGATAGGCTCCTACCATGTGTCATTCTTTGATGCATTTGAGGGCATGGAAGTATTTGAATAATTCAGGAGACGACCCCTGAGTGTAGTGCATCAAACAAGTGCATCGTGAACCCATAGTCCTCGTGATGTGCAAGAGTCTCAACAAGAAATCAAACATGTTCCACATTATTCGGTAGCTTTTGGCAAACTCCAGCTTCAACATGTCCACAAAAATACCAAGCTCGACCAAGGCTATCAAGTTTCACACTCAACAAATCTAACAAAATGACAAAAAAAAATCCTAAGCTAGACTAACACAAGAAATCCAATTACGAAATGACAAAATAAATAGTCACTCAAACAACTAAGCTAGCAAAAATCAAACCTAACTATAATTTGACTAGGGGTTTTCAATTTTCAGAAAAATGCTTGACAGTGTCACCTTAAAAATCTTATAGCCCACTACTTTTCAAGAGGTGCAAGCATTGATCAATGGCAAAGCCTAAAAGCACTATGTCAAAGTTGCCATGATATATCACAACCAAGAGAAACCCTGCCATTTTCAATAAACCGCCTTCCCTTTGATCTTGCAAGTAGTGCAATCTCCCATAGCTCCATGGCATAAATCTACGCTACTGGTTGTATGCTTCAGGCCCTGTAGTCCTATCCACCACAAGACAATTGAATAATGAAATGATATTTAAATTATTTACTAATGAAACCATATTGTATCATACTTACTGATGGGGATAAATGTAATGCCCATCCAAATCAACGCATACTCTTATGGGAATATGTAATGCTATCTAGACCATCAAGTAGTAAGATTTACAAACACATATGCTAGTGTTGAGTTTGCCCCCACAAGATAGAAATCAATGGATTCATCAAGAACTACCTAAACCAAACCACATTTGACCTCATGGGAGTGAGCCCGATCCAGAATTGTCACATCCACACTCTGATGGGGTTTTGAACTCATTGAAGGAGAAGAGTGTCCAGCGGAATGCTGAACCTTTGACTTCACCCAGTCAAGCATAGGACAAAGCTCCAAAAAATACAATCTTGTCCCATACTTCATTGGCTCCACCATTACAAGGGTCCAACATTTGAATTTCTCAATGCATGGGAGAGTGGCCAATAATATCAATGATGAATAGTCCATGCTTAAAAGTCTTGTTGGGCTACTAAATTCAAATAACAAAACCAGCATAGTTTCAGAACATCTAGGATGAAGCACTTTTCACACCATCGTTGAGTACTTGCACGGCATGAGGCCTGTTGCAGATATATGCAGTAAATCCTAGTTGCATGCGCACTTGAGAGAGCACCTGCCATTGAGCACGCACATTTCTTGCACTCACAATGTTTGGGATATTCCTCACAAAGTTAGAAACCTCTGGTTTAGTGGGTAAGGTGGTTGGGAGAGTTCTTATCTAGTCAACATCTTGAAGGCCATCTTTTCTAGAGTGTTTGTGAGATTTTGGATGGGTGGAGTGGAGAATGACATTTCTTTTTTATGAGAGTTGAGAGGTGACACTAAGGATTACGATAATCAAATAACCTTTTTTGCATTATGCATGACGCATGAGTACATTTAGATAGACTAGGCACAATTTCTTCAAAGCATTCATAATTTTTCGTGTAAACATTGATTGATTGATTGCATATCATGGTTCTAGCATTGCATATTTCTCAAATCATGTATGGATGGGCACTAAGTTCTATTTCAAAGCATTGTCTTTAGGGTCACATTGCATAGCAGGAAGAAAATTGGTGATTATTATGGAAAGAGACAGCTGCTATGAAGAAAAAAAGTTCAAGGAAGCATCAATGACAAGCTAGTAGAGGGTTTCACAATTATTTATACTAGTTGAAGAAGCATGGTGGACTCGGGAAACCCTAGGGACAAAACCCGTGACATTCCATGGGAGTGCCAAGCGGCAACGCTTAGATTTGTTTGTCGATGGATTGCCAAAACGTGCTTGGAGAGTCAATAGACAACACATCACAAGCTTTAAGGATGTAAGCCATGATGTAAAGATGTAAAGTCTTAAGGTATAAGCCTATAGGAAATAGTTTAATGAGGGATGGAATGGCTTATAAGTGTAATACTATATGTTACAAATGCGAGCTTCCAGAAGGGTTCATATCCTACTTCATCACTAGCACCCTCTCATAGTTTTGGTGAGGCTCTCACATGCCCTTCTATAATGGGTGTTTTCTACGAGACTTAAAAATGCAATTTGTGCTTCAATTTGATCTTCCACAAAGACTACATTGTGAGTGCTTAGATTTCTTTATCATAATCCCTATGTTGAAGCACACATATAATCTAAACATTTGGTAAGGAAACATAAATTCCTAGCAGATTTTGAGGGTCGTCAGTAGTAGTAGCTACCACATTATTGGCCCTCTTACCCTAAAGCAAAATTTTTAGAGAGAGAGAGAGAGAGCGGGAACTAGATGCAAAACTTGGTAATGGGAAAGCGTCCCGTTACGTATCATTCTTCTCCCACCATAGCATGCCTTTGTCACAACTATAGAGGGGCTCGTATGCATCTCAAAATGAAAATTGATCTTTTGCATGCATCAAAGTAGCCTAGGAAAAAGAAGTAACCTGCGGGGATTGAAATGTGTGTCTGCAAGTCATTATATTAAATACGGACACTTAATTGACTTAATTTTTGAATTTCCGAAGTTAGCATTTTGAGTTTGAAATCCTTCACAACAATATATCAAGCAAATGTTGTTAGGGGAAACTATAAGGGTTAATCACAAGATTAAAGTAGTCAAGCAAATGTTGTCAGGGGAAAATGCAAGGACTAAGCATATAACTAAAGTAGTAGTAATCATACTTCCAAATTGGACATAAAAGACAAATGTTGTTTTGTGAAAGCGCAAGGACTAAGCATATATGGTTGTGACTTGTGAGAAGCAATATCATCAGAAATAAATAGAATGGCTTGTACTTCCAAGTTAAGTATAAAAGGAATAAATAAGATGGTTCATAGTTCCAAGGTAGAATCCGAGAAAGGACATCATGTGACATTTTTCAATGAATGGCTAGAGAGATTAAGAAGAGGAAGGCAAATGCGAAGGCTGGAGATGTTAAGAAATCGATAGGAAAATGGCTAGATTTCTTTCGGGGATTCTCTTAACCTCTCATGAAGCACGTGTTGGTGGGAGAGGGCGTAGGCGCAGCTGGCAAGGTCTCGTCGGGCCCAACGCAAGTGGCTGGAAGTGCCACATCAGCCCCATCACCATGTAGGGCCACGCAATGGGGCTTGAAATTTATCGGGAGCCCCAATCGTGCGAGTTGTACTTTCTCCTTAGAACAGTACAGTACAATATATATATCAACTCTGATGACTAAAACGGACGTGGACTTGTGGCACTATCAAAGCTCCGAGTGGTCTATGCGTTTTCAAAAGACAAGCGGGTCTGTAATTATCTACTACACCGCTAAAAAATCACAGGATGATGCAAAAGAGGATTCAATTGTTGATGGCATTATGACAGAATGGCATAAAACGGCATGTTTCGCAGGACAGGATCGCGAGCAAAAAAGCTTTAAAGCTTAAGTTAGCTTTTGACAAGATGAAGCTATACAAGTAGAAGCGTAAGCTTTTAAGATTAGTCTTAACGTTCTAAAAGCTAAAAGCCAAAATCATAAGGAACGTTGAGTGTAAAATCATAAGGAACGTGAGTGTGGAGGATAAGAAACTATATAAGGAGGTAAGAGTGAAAAGTTAAGGGCCTTCCATCTTGAGTTCAATTGTATTTTGTGAGAGACGAGAGTGGAGGGTCACATGCTAGAGTGAGCTTTTATCATGCCAATTTGAAAGTTGGAGCTTTTGGAGGTCGAAGCACCATGCATTGGCTCAAGGCCGTCGAGGTACGACAATATAATTCACTAGGTTTTGTCTTTGAATTGTTGGTGTTTCTGAAATTTGTGTTGGAGTGATGCTTTACTCGGATTTGGGTTTTAAGTTGTTTGAGCTACAAGAGGCATATTTGTGTGTTGTTTTGTTTTGTGTGCGGCTTGTGGTGTTTGTCGAATATTTAAAGTTTTTTTGAGTTGTGATGTGCATCCGACAAAGTCATTTTCTTCCAACCGGCACTCCTTATCGTCTCATTATCGGGTTGTGAGTGAGGCTTGCTCTCGATCACCACTCGCATAACAACGCATCCTTTGAAATGATCTCTCTCCGAAAGACACATCAATACGAGCAATCCATAAATGTCTAATGATGTTGGATGCACATCCTAGTGTGTAGAAAATGCAGATTTTGTTGGGTGGATGATGATATCAACTCTCCAAGATGGTGCAAGAGCAGGGCATTCTCCATGATGAGAGGTCCCAAATGTTTGAATTTCTTTTTAAGGATACAAACACTTTTTAATTATACATCACGAAAAATTCATATACTAATGTACATGTTGATGGCCATAAGTTGTAGAGAAGCATCTTACTTGCACTTATCATGTTGTTGTAGGACTCAGTCAAACCCGTGAAGTTGTAGAGAAGCGTCTTACTTGTATTTGACATATTGTGGTAGAACTAAGTCAAAGTTGCTATGGGTTTCTGCTATTGTTTGACCATTACAACATAAATAATGCTTCAAGAGTGCTTGCTCATGGAAGAGAGCTTTGATGCATCATTTGAAGAGATGTCTCTCCCATAGCACAATATTCTCTTGGATTGCTGATGATGTTTTTGGACGTATTTGAATTTCTGCATGCAACATAGGATTTCTAATGATGTTTTGTTAACATTTTTTGAACTGGATCCATAGGTTTTTTTTCTAGAAGAGGATGAAGAACATCATGAAGCGCTCGAAGATACTCATTCCAAGTCTTGGTGTGAATCAATATACCATCAAGCCAAATGAGTAAGAGTTTTTTTGTATTAAATGATGAAAAATTGTGTTGCCCGTGGAAAGTGTTTGAAGTATTGAAAAAACTAAATAGCATCACTAAAAATTTATACAACCCTTAAGGTGTGTAGATGTCTTGTGAGCATTAGTGGGCTTTAAAAGTATTTGTTGATTGCTAGAAGCCAAGCCAATGGATGCCAAAACTATTGATTGTCCAAATTGCTCCAATTGGGTCTATTGGTTGTGTCTAGATCTCATGAAATATTAAAATGCTAACCACCACTATATTGCAATGTGGATTTGGTAACATGTTTTAACTTAGTGAGAGCAGTTGACAGATGTCATCCATCCTTATCAAAGCCACTATCTAATATGCGAGTTGTAATTGAGAGTGTATGACATCAGTAAAGCATGCTGTATGACATCAACAAAACATGCTCTAGCTTTGTCAATAGAATGGGAGGTAAATAAGGTAGTTGGAATACCTTCAATTCAAAATTAAGAGAGGAGTGTAGAAACCAATAACAATGAAGCGTGACTGAGAAAGCTAGTTTGATAAAAGGTATATTGAATGTTAAATGTCTGAAGAGTGATACACTTTTTCATAATCCCAAAAAGAATAGAAATAAGTATTGTTGCTTGTGTTGGAAACTGTAATTGTTGAGCAAGGGTTGCCCTCATGAGTGAGGAGGGCCTAGGGTTAAGGAGGTTTCTAAATTGTGATTCTAGATTGTTAATTATATGATTGTTGCTAATCTATTTTCCATTTGAGAGGAAGCTTGAGAGTACAGGTGATGTGCTTTTACCAACCACTTGTCTATAGGTTTCTCGACAATTCTCCAAGTGTGGCTTCTTTTGCTTTACAAATTGCAATATTCTAAATGACCCTAATGTGACTTGAATTTTGTGGACTATTTTTTGACTTGATCAGAATTATTTTAATAAAAACATTTTGGGTAACCTTGTCTATCTTTGATTGGTAGTGCTTGCCTATCTATGAGTTGGATGTTTTTTCCCATGTATGAGTAAAATTACCATTTTTATTCTACTAATTAACTTGTATTATAGTTTTGTTCAAATTGTCAATTCTATACAAGAATATTTTGTTGTATAAATGGTTCAGACTAGTTTTCTTATATAGGAAATTTTACTATATCTATGATTCCAACTAGTTTTCTCATCTAGCTTAGGAATAATTTACAACATCATCAACTAGAATTTTAAAAATTTTCTATATAGAAATCTTTTACTATATCACTCGCAAAGCGTTCCACTTTTACTAGTTGAGACTTTTTCTAGATATTTTGAGAAGTATCTAGAAAATTTCTCTTTTTTTACTATATGGGATAGTGTTCAAAGTTCCTTGTGATAGTTCGACAGCAGACAAAAGGAAGGTTGAACGTGCATAGTGAAAAGATGGGGATGTGGGCAGAGGCTCTGACCATCTGCAATAGGGTGGACAATCACGTCAAGGATGGGTGGGGCATGAAGAGCAAGTCATTGTCCATTAGGTAGTGTGGAGGAGCTAGAAGTGACAAGGAGCAGCAAAGGTGTGAGTAGAAACCACTTCGTGGTCACCAGTAAAGCTCTAATGGATTCCAATTTCCACCCCCTCAAAAGATGAAAGCACAAAGATGTGAAGGGAGAGAGAAGATGCCAAGATGAAGAAGAAGATGGTTGATTGTTCATTATTGCAAATGATTACATAATATATACAAAAGAATTTATGACCCTCAAAATCCCCACATGATGCATTCATGTATGATGTGACCTTTGGTATCTCTCAACCATGATCCCTAAAACAAGTTGATAACCATTTATACATCACCCCTATTAACAATGCTAGTACACATTTAATGTTATTCCATGTGGTGGAAAAGAGGGAGAAGGAAACTCTTGCCATGTGATAAGGCATCTCAACTGTATGCATGCAGCTGTAAGTTGGGAAACAATCCTCAGAGAAGGATTCCTTTGAGGGGATCAATAGCAAGCCGTAGGAGGTAGGGGAGCAAATGGTTTTGGACCATTGCCAGGTTACTACAAGTACTAGGGAAGGTTATGCACCTTTAGAGAAAGAGCTCCACAAGGAGCTTGCACTCCACATTGCTATTAAGCATGCCTATGTCATAGAACACCAAATCATCATCAAGGTGCTTGTTACCTTCTTGTTATCCCACCTTCAATGGAAATACATCAACTTCTCTAAATTTAGGCTCTACTTCTATTGATGGGGAAGCCCCTATCAAAAAATTGGGTTCCAATGGTGGCTTTTGTAAGACATATCAAACAAGAAATATGCTTCAACAATTTAATTTTATTTAATAAAGGTTTTTGCTAGGCTCTAGTTAGTTCCCCACATGAACAAGAATGGATTTTGGGGTGTGCTACGTATACAAGGGGAGAGTTAGTCTATGTTATATCTTGAGTGTTCCAAGTCCTTGATAGAGAAGGCCCTCATGCATGGTTGCCCATCTAGATATCATATTTTGAGCTATTGGACTAGCTTGATAGCAAGGTCAAGGTCCTCACGAAAGCCTTGGGGAAAATCCTTAGTATATATGGGTTGTAGCATATATATTAGGTATTCTACATGGAGAGTACTACAAAGCAAAGCACATGGTGACTAAAAGACTTAAAGATACAAAAACATTATAAAACATAAAAGACATTACATAAGTTAACATATCAATAAAGAATAGAGAGAAAACACACGATAGGGCCCAACCTCCCCCATCATGAAAGTCACGGTTTTCCATTATTCTACCTCATGTCTAGATACAAAATGAATACAAATATATTGATCCGTAATGTTTTCATATAGTAATTCTTGCATCCAGCGGCATATCAAAACCTCCAAATCAATTTGAAAGCTTTGAATTTTAATTTTAGATGAGTAAGATACAGAAATTCTATATTTTCTTGTATTTGAGAGTTTGGCATGTGATCATATTACTTTTATGATCAAAACAATAATATATATTCTCTTTGGACTTTTGCTTTTCTTACATAAACAATTTGCTTTTATCTACTAAATTCTAGAATCTATCTAATTGTTTCTAACACATCTAACCTTACAAAAATAATTTTCTTGAACTAAGAAAAAATAAAAAGATTACAACAATTAAAAATTTCATGCATAGGTAGATAGAAAATTCCATACTACAGTAGTATCCAAAATAATAATAATTTCTCATAGCAAAATGCCCTCCATTGATATATATGATAATTACATTGTGACCAGTGTTACATGTAGTGGCACTCGTAAGATGTGTCTATTATAATGCAAAAAGGCATATGAAAATAGAAAAATAAATAGAAAAAATATTTTTTCATATCAATAAAATATATAAATTATCATGCACTATATGGGGATTAAAGAGATAGTTCTCAATTGATGGAAAACAAACAGCATGGGTGATCAATCACATGTTACTCTACTATTATCTCATTTGGTGAATCTACACTAAAATCAACAATGAGGTAATCCATAATGCAGTATATACTACCTCATATAGTGAATCTGTGGATTCTCTATGAAAATAAAGTAGCTACAAAATTTTAAACATTGTCTCATGGAGTGAATATATGTCCTTTCAAACTTAATGTGCTTGCTAATGGTATGTAGATATTAGATAGTCATAGGTCAAAGTATGCAATGACTTCTAAATCCATTAGGATTCTTCAACAGAATGATGTTTAACTTAACCAAGTACCTATGATGCAAAGTACTTGTCTGAGTAGTGGTATAGTCATGGTCAAGGACAACTTTGGGGGCCCAATTGTCAATATCCTTGTCTACTAATGAAGGATCATCTATAATTGGTATCACATGTGGTGTGCACTTTAAAAGGTTTTAATAAGCTAATATGGAATGAAATGTAGATTTTCTAATGAGGTGGAATGCCCAAAAGAATGTAGCATCATTAGCTCAAAATGATTGTATGAACAAAACTAAATCAAATTTTATTTTGTAGTGTCTAATATGCATAATGCTAAACTTTAGGATAGACATTAGCCCTAAAATTTCTAAAAGGAGATTATAAGTTAAACAAAGTTGCAACTAATTAAAATCCAAAGCTATTTTAGTGAAAAAATCTTAATAAGTATGTTAATTACAATATATACTTTAAGGTTATAATTTCTTTGCCTGATAAGGATAATAAGACTAACTAAGTATCTAATTATTTAGTATCCTTGATTTGACTTTTTTGTATTAAATTCATAAGCTTTAAACTAGTTACTCATGTATTAGGTATTTCTTGATATCTAATACCTTAGAGCTAAGTGGTGAAAGAGGCTAATTACAATATTGTTGCATCACCTCAGGCAGAGGAACTTAGAGGGGCTCTTATTCCTCAATGCATAAGGATATAGAACTTCTTTATGATCCCCATCTCTTAGATAGGGATGGATGACCTCAAATATTAGTCAAGTAGTGGAAGAATCTTGGGGGGCATGGCTTTGTGAAGTTGGGATCCTTGCGAGAGATCATAATAACGGAATTGAACCCTAATTAAAAAGTGTTAAAAAAGAGAGCAAATGATGATGCCTAGTAGAGGCTCTTGTATCCCACGTGCATAGTGAGGAGAGTGGAGAAAGGTTAGAGACTATATAATGATGTACTTGGTTCACTTTTCAATGCAATGTCATAGTACTTTTGTCCTTCGATCAATTGTCTGTGTCATTGTCTTACACACAAGATTGTGTTTAAAAGTCCAAGTCTCAATCTTGGAACCTATTTCACTCGTGTGACAGTTGGTCTTGTCTATGTCTATGTCTATATGAGTCTTGTCTACATCTTCCATCCTCCATAGCTCATGCCATGCTCTAGATCCGCATCTTTTGACATGGTATCGAGCTTAGTTGAGCATAGCCAAGCTTAATCTAGCTCCCCCCTATGCTCTCACAACCTTCCTTAACTTCAATCCAGCTCAATGCTAGCTTATGACCTCATTTTCACCTCTACCTTCACTCTAGCCTTCATGGCTACCATAGCTAGAATAGTATCTACCCTACTTTGAGCAATTAGATCTTCTAAACAAAGCCATATCTTTTCAAACTTTCTTCTGGGCACATCTTCCTTAGCTCAGGGGCTAACCCCCTATCACTTCGAATGCCAACATTGAGCTCCAGCTGCTTCGACATTACACAAATTCAAGCTCGCTGATAGATCTGTGCCCTATTCTGGTCATATCATCCAGCCTCTCGATATGCATCATGATTCTTCCTGAAGTATGGGCCAAAGGAAGGCTACCATATGGACTATCTTCACTTCGAGTCTCATGCAAAATGGTTTAGTGTATGAGCTACACGAGCTTAGAAATCAGTCGCATGTCTGCAACCCAAACTGTGGAAGCCATAGCCAATTTCACTCAAGTTTATCCCCACTTCATTTTCCCACTCCTCTTAGCTCATTAACCCACTGCCACTCTTATTTGAGCTTGAACTCAGTTCCCAGCAAGAGCAACACTTCAAATCAACAAACAAGAAGCAGATCAAGCACCAACATCCAACACTAAGATCAAAGAATAGTATCCATTGATACTCAACTAGTGTTAGTTTGACACTGATCTTCTTGTGTCACTTGACACATTGAACTACAACTCTTTTGCTGGTTATCTGAAGCCGATCAACATGGCTGAGCTTGAGCAAATAACCAAGTTCAATGGAGAAGGCTTTCATGCCTGGAAGGAGAAGACCATGTACCACCTTATGTGGAAGGACTTCTGGGACTTGTTTGAGGAAGAGGAGGAAGAAGAAGAAAGTGAAGATGGAAAAATCATTGGAAGGGTCCAACCAAAGCCTGAAGAACCGAAGTCAAAAGAAGCTTTGGTTGGAAGGGTCCAACCAAAGCGTGAAGGACCAAATTCCAAAGAGTGGAAAAAGATGAATAATAAAGCTCTAGGAATTATTGCATGGGGATTGTTTGACGGTGTATTGCACCATATCTCTAGCATCACAAATGCTAAAAAGGCTTGGGATGAGCTTGACAGGATCTTTGGAAGTCAAGCCAAAAACTCTAAGATCAAGTTGTTAATGTAGTTCTATAAGCTTTACATAAAAGTAAACACTTCAATGACTATGCATATTAACAAATGCAAGAGTCTAAAAACTCAACTTGTCACTTTGAAGAAAACAATAGATGAAGATGAAGCCATTGCTATACTCCTTGCTAGTGTAAACCAGGATCCTTACAAAAATCTTGTCTCTGCTCTCAGCAATGTACCTAATTTCTCACGGAAAGATATTGAGCACTCTCTTCTTGATGAAGAGAATAAAGAAAAGAACAAGAATGCAAAAGATGGTGTCCCATCATCTAGGGAAAACATCTTATACACCAAAGAAACTGTTGGACCTAAAGGAAGAGGTCGAGGATTCATCAACAACAACAACTAGGATTGGATTATATGTCACTATTGTGGTAAGACTGGCCATGCAGCTAGTGAATGTTTTCACAAGAAAAGATGTTCTTTGTATTTTCCCATAGTGGATGTTATCTTGTAAGAGCCTACCAAGAATGTAAAGTTTCAAGCTTGACATGACTAGGTTGCCTAAGAGCAAGTCTCCCAGGCCATGTCTACATGTAGGGGGGGCAAATGCAGTAGGTGCTCATCATTTGAGGGGGGGTGTTGAAAAAGAGAGCAAATGATGATGCCCAACAGAGGCTCTTGTATCCCACATGCATATTGAGGAGAGTGGAGAAAGGCCAGAGACTATATAATGATGTACTTGGTTCACTTTTCAATGCAATGTCATAGTACTTTTGCCCTTCAACCAAGTGTGTGTCATAGTCTTACACACAAGATTGTGTTTATGAGTCCAAGTCTCAATCTTGGAACCTAATTCACTTGTGTGACAGTTGTCTTGTCTATGTCTATGTCTACATGAGTCTTGTCTACATCTTACGTCCTCCATAGCTCATGCCATGCTCTAGATCCACGTCTTTTGGCAAAAAGAACCATTTTTTCATGTTTGATTTTTTATGTCTTGTGCCAAAATTATGTATAATGAACTTTGTGTAATTGAATAATAAAATAAAGTCACTTTTATATGTTCTCACAATGTAGTAGCATGCCTTGCTAATTAGCTAGCTAAAACAACCCATTAAGTAGATAGAGTTGATAGAATGTGACCTCCATTTGCTTGGATATGCAGCATAATACTATGTTAGGGATTGGAGGTACTAGTGCTAATGGTCATGGAAGTTTAAAAGATTGCTTCACTCTCTTGGAACCAAGTCTAGTGTTAGTCTAGTCTTACCTTTTGTTGGCTACAAAGTGATCCTTCTTAGGTAGGTGTTAGACTACCCATGTATGATTAAATGCTTAGGAACCCTTAGCTCAATTCTTCAAGTTGAGGCCTTGATGTTTCATAATGAGCTACCCTCAGAGACCACCTAACTAGGTAATTCCATGTATCTTATGGGGTCTAAATGGTATTTCTCATGGAGAGGTGTCCCAACAACTACTCTATATCAAACTGGGTTGCCCAACACTTCTATTTCTCAAACAACATCCTTTGCCTTGTTAACTCTATGTATGCCATTAGCAACTAGCTCCCCATCTCCTCTCTCCACTTCCTGTCTTTGACATTAATTGCTTTCTATTTACCACAGCACAGAGGATCAGAAAAGGGAGCAGAAGTGCGAGGAAAATGGAAGAAGGAGATAACCGAAAAGGTACAGGACAAAGGAAGGAAAAGGCATCCCAGATGGAGGTCAAACCTTGAAAATTTGAATGAAAACCTCTCCAGAAGGCTCCAATGTCGCTCGAGAAAAGAAAAGAGTAAAAGCACGCCATTAAATATGAAGGCCCTCCCGAATCCTTGTAAAAAGAGTGTTGGGCTCACTCTTATGCAAATTGTATGCATTAGTGGGAATCGGATAAGTTAGAACGGTGGGAAATAGGAAAAGAGGGCTAGGCTAATGGTCGGCCATGTAAAAAGTGGGGAGGACCGCCCAAAAAGTAGGGCATGTATATAAAGTTCAAAAGTGAATGAGAAGCTCATTCTTGTGTGTGGCCAAAGCTTCTTCTTCTTCTTCTCTTGTTTCTTGCCTTCTTGCTTATGCTTGAGTGAGGGACTGAGGGAGTGTGAGCGATGTGAGGGAGTGAGTGTGTGAGAGTGAGGGATCGTGGAGAAGAAGCTCCCCATCTTCTCTCTTCATCTTCTCATCTTCTCTTCTCTTCTCTTTTCTCGCTCGGTTATGGAGGATGGAGCTTGACGGAGGGGTCCCAAATCGGACCAGCCGTCCGATTGTTATAATCGGATTCGGTGTCAAAGCCGGACCACGTGTCCTAGTCTCGGACTTGGACCACTCGACCCATTGCAGTAGCCGGACCTCCCTTGTCCGACTAGGAAAATCAAACCAAAGTAGAATTTGACCACCATTCCTAGTGTGAAACTCGGACCAGCCCATCTGATTCCCAGGATTGGACCAACTTGTCAGATTTCCAGAATCAGACCAGTTCACCAGAAGTCTAACTAGAAGGTTTTTAAGCCTGCCCCACATCCCTGGCCACTTTGGTCACATCCCTGATCCCCCAGGGGACCCAGTTTGGCCCTTGGAACCCAGTGGCCAGGCGGGATAACCGAGGATTCACCCCAAACAGCTAGACACTGAGCAGACTAAATCTAGAAATTGACTTAACATTCAGCGACCAGCCAACCAACCAACCCTGAAGCAGAATAGAGAATGAAGCAAGGACTTTCAATAGAACTTTAGATTAGCCAAAACATGTGCTTAGAGCCACATCAGGCTACGAACGTGAGGCGAAGAGTGGAGTTTGCATTGAGCATTTCGTGCATCTGCACCTCACTTTTTGATTTCATCACCTAAGGTGCACTACAAGAAAAGGAAAAGCATGTTTTCGCACTGAGCACTAGAAAGCACGAAGCACAACTTATGAATAAGATTGACGACTGCTTCCAATAACAAGGAGGTCATCAGGATACATAATAACATCAAGAAACCCACTACTAGGAGAAGATTCCAAAACATAGTTGGCTACCTGAGAGCCCCATCAGTAGGACCCTAAGAGGACATGAAGATCCGAAAGGCAACAACATAGAGGATCGGATGCTGCTGGAGCTACTCAAATTGATCGACGACCTTGTGGAGCTGGAAGTGGGAGCAATGTTAGGATCACGAGGCCGACAAGGAGAGGACCGACTGGACTTGGGAGAATTCCCAGTCATAGTGCAGGAGTTAATCAATGAGTATGACTTGTTGACTAGGACGGTAGTTCAGGGCAGGCCAGTAGAGGAAGTGGTAGCAAACCTAGAAGAGGAAAGAAAGGTGATCAGAAAGGCGCTAGAGAGCATAATTTCCTATAACCACGAGCAAAAGGCTAGGAAACTCCAACAAGATGTAGACATGTACGAGGCCCGGCATGTGCTAGCCCTGGCTGATGCAACCAAAGCAGGGCCAAATGCAGAGAGAGAGCGAGCAGTAGAGGCTGACTTATCATTGAGTGAACTTGTAGCCAGGCGGCTCATGGACAACACATCCACTGAGCAGAGCGCAACTTAGCCACAGCATTACTCTCGAGATTAGGGGTCACGCAAGGGGCAAGGGGGTAATCTAGGATCCCTGTTGTAGCAAAGCAGCTAGACAAGTATGAACCTAGCAATGACCCATATAGCTTTGTGGAGCAGTTCGAACAAGTTTGCAAAGCAAATGGTCTCACGGACCTTGCACAACGCTCTCAAGCTTTTGAGTTGTGTTTAGGTGATAAGGGGAGAATTTGATACACTAGTCTAGATGTAGCCAAGTGCACGAACTTTTCCCGTCTTAAATACCATTTTATCAAGAGATTCTCTGAGGCAAGGTACTCTGACAATCTCATCATCCGGTTGATGAATGTCAGTCAGAGAGAAAAGGAAGACGTAAGTGACGCTACGTCACTCATGTGCGTAGCCTTTTCAAGAGGATCCCGGCCAATGAGTGACCGGCTATGTCTACTGTGTTTATAAATGGAATTCAAAACGAGGAGCTCTACAAGGCCTTGGCTAGTAACTCCACCCTACACAGAGACGTGTTAGCTAGAGTTTTTGAAGAGGCAATAAGGGTGGACGATCAGCATAGAGAGCAAAGCATGAGGAACTCCAGTCGGGACAGTACAAGCCAAAGAGCTCCAAAACGGACAACAGCTTTGGGAGAGAGAGAGAACTCTAGCATATGGGATAAGGGAAAAGGTGTTGACCAAGGCCAGGAGCTAAGGTAAGAATGGAGCTTGCACGATTGCAAGAACAGATGAGGAAGCTTGTGCGACCTCATGTGTAGTGTATACACTGTGGTGGAAACCACCTCCCAGCCGAGTGTCAAGATCCTAGATTTAGGCCGTGCTCAAACTACGATAGGTTTGGTCATGATGCATTGCATTGCAAATTGCCAAGGAGATTCCCATATGCGCAGCAATACAACCCTCCATACTTAGGCAACTTGCCACCTAACCTCTTTGGCAGGGGAGCCCAGCTAGCGCTTCCAGCACCAAATGACATAAGATCGTCCATTCCTAGGCTTTAGATGAACCCAACAGGCATACCCAGACCACTAGGGCCCTATGTAACCCAATCACCGAGTGATGCTCCTGTTCACTACGTGGAGGAACCTAGTGGAGAGGAAACCTATGTGAACCCATACATCTCCTATGATGAGGAAGGCAATCCAGTCCTGATGAAGTATCGACGAGTGTCGATAATGGCACAAGGTAGAGGAAGTGCAGAGGCTTTGGATGACTAAGCCAAGATCCAATCTCATGCTAGACTTGCGGTCATCCAGGCCATATTTCATCACGCTGCCCGAAAAGGGAACATGCAAACAAGGACAAAGCTGACCTTCGATGCACCGAGTGTGGAATCACACACCTATTTCCTCACTGTCCTAGACAGAAGCCATCAACTAGTTCTACCAATGTGCTCTCCATACCCTTGGGGCTATTCTGTGTGGAGACCTTTGGCAGTGAGGATATGCCCATCCCACTGCATATCATGATGCGAGCACAGAAAAAATGAACAGGCATCTCATTGCCTGAGCCAAGTAACCTGGATGCAGCCTCGTTGAGAAAGAAAAGCTAGAGGAGAAGGAGAAAGAGAATAGACGCAAAGATTACCCTTAAGACTGAGGAAGCCACAACTTTAGTGGCGGGAAAGGGGGTCACTGATGCAGAGGCAGAGACCTCAGCTCCTAAGATAGCAGAACTAGGGATTGCCAAGGTAGGGGAATACTCCCACTCCAAACAGCAACTCGAGGCTATAGCCAAAGTTAAGGAGTGGGTCAAGGACACCCAGGAACACCTTGAAGATGTAGAACCCATACTGGAAGACCGAATGGAAGACCTCTCTAGTGGGAGTACACCTATTTCACCATCGCGACCTCAATCGAGAAACGCACCCACACCACGAGAGATGCCATAGAGGCAAGACCAAGAAAAAGCTTGTCAACAAGCTAACCAAGACATATGGCCAAAGAATGCTAACCAAGGAGGAAGTCAACCACCCAACAACCTCCTCACCACTTTAGTGACCACCCCAATAACCGTGAGCCTAGGAGATTTGCTTCGACAGCACCCTCCCTTATGGCAAGAATTAAGGCACTGGGTGGAGGGGAAAAGGGAGCATACTGCCGCTGACTTGCAAGAGCAGGACGCAGTCACGCAGATTCCAAGCCTAACGCTACACTCAACCCCAAGGTCACTGCATGTCAACACTTCTAGGAAGGCACGAAGATGCATGCAATCTTACCTATCTTAGCCTTGGGGGATGCAACACGAAAAGGAATCGTAGACACAGGTGCCGAGGTTAGTGTCTTGAGCCATGCAGTTTTACAGGCCTGAGGAAACCCACCTATGGAAGTGGCTAGGTTCAATGTTACATTGGCCAATGGAATGAAGGTCAGACCATTCAGGGTCCTAAAGAACTGGCCAGTGAAGGTTGCAGGAGTGCAGTTTTCTGTGAACTTCATTGTCATGAAGAGAGTGGACTAGGACATACTGCTAGGCCAACCCTGGATGAGGAATGCGCGAGTTATTGAGGATTGGGGGAACAATCTCATCTTCTTGGGGAATAGGACAGAATCGGTGAGGGTTGAGATGGACACCTAGAAGACTACCCCAGTCGACCTCGATGCTATCTCAACCATGCTAAAAGGCGATGCACAAGCAAGCAAACCCTATGGCTCATTGACCAAGTACATCCCTTGCCCTGAGGACGAGCGGGATTGGATGCATGTCTTAGCAACTGTTGACCTATAGCTCTCAAATGAAGAAGAGTTGTATAGGCAAGCTGCTAAATCACCAAGCATGCCAGCAAAGGAGCCCACCGTGCCACTCTACATGATGGCAGGAAGCTCACATGACCCAGAGAAACTAGTCTCATTCCATATCCCCACCAACAAGCTTAAGCTTTAGGAAATCATAGAGTGCCTCACCGATAAACTAAAGGGCAACATGGCTGCTAATCTAAAACCCCTAAGCGATCTCTTGGCTAGGCCTGAGTGGAAATGGACCAAAATTCACGATCTTAACATGTTATACAATTGGGCTTTAGTCACTGACGAAGAGGAGATTGGAGAGGAAAACCTGGGGGATGACGAGCGGTCAGAGGGGCAAGATTTCGATGATGAGGGGAACGAGGACTGTCGCTCTGTTGGGACGAGAGTGAAGAAGAGTTAGACACGATAGAATATGACACTGAAGGGAGAGCAATCGAACAGATCAAGGCAAAATCTGGGCCTAGAAGGGAAAGGGCAGGCTGGAATGAAAAAGGAGTCGTGCTGATGGAGTGCGATAGGTCCTGGTTGGAGCACGTGGGAGCCATGGATTACGAGCAGGCAGGGGTGGTGTAGCCACCACTAGTAGTTCCAATACTGAAGACAGATTCACCTACTGAATTACGACCCCCCTGGCGAAACTTCCTCAAGCGAGGGATGTGAGTTTAACTTGGAGTTTGAAGTCAGTACAGAGAGTGATCCCAAAATACCCCAACCCTCCGAGGTCAGACGCACCAAAGGGGACTTGCCAATCCACCTAAGGCGTGGATGGCTAAGGGAAGAGGCCAGGAAGCAAACTAAAGACTCAGAAACAGAGAGGCGAAAGAAGCTGCAGGATCTCCCCAAACGCTTCACGAAGTTTAAGAAGGGTGATAGAGTGGTGATTTTGTTAGGAGCAAAGAGACAAGGGCAAGCCAGTGAGCCAATTGAGGGACCCACCAAGGTCAAGGAAGTCGACCTAGCAGGGGAAGGCGAGAAGCCTCAACCTGCCTTTATCGTTGACAACTTGACCAAGGATGAGGAGGCTAGACTTGTTGCTCTCCTACGAGAGTATGCCGATGTGTTTGCCTGGTCCTTGGAGGAACTTAGAGGAGTCGATCCTAGGGTTGTGACCCATAATATTCCAATGGTTCCAGATGCGGTGCCAACAAAGCAGCGACCTTACCCTATGAATCCCAAACATGCCCATGCAGTGAAGGAAGAAATCGATAAGCTCATGAAGGCGGGATTTATATATGAGATTGAGCACACAGATTGGGTATCACCCATAGTGATCATTATGAAAAATAATGGTAAAATTCAAGTGTGTGTGAATTACAAGAAAGTTAATGCCACTACGAAGAGGGATAACTACCCCTTACCATATACCGAGCACATGCTGGAGAGGGTGACAGGCAAAGAAACCTACAGCTTCCTGGATGGCTTCTCTGGCTATAATCAAGTGCAAGTGCACCCTGACGACAAGCACAAGATTTCATTTGCCACAGAGTGGGGTGTATTCACCTACATCATTATGCCCTTTGGGCTAATGAATGCGCCTGCAACCTTCCAATGATTAATGTGCACCATCTTCAAGGATATGCAGAGACGTGAGTTAGAGATGTTCGTAGACGACTTATGCATACACTCTAGTTGAGCCAAACACTTAGAAAGTTTGAGAGTTGTCTTTGAACGGTGTCAGTTATACAACCTCTCATTGAACCTCTTAAAGTGCCAGTTCCGGGTGAAGCACGGATGTATCCTAGCGCACGTAGTGTCAAGGAATGGCATTGCCACCGACTTCTCAAAAGTCAAGGTCATTGTCGACCTACCACCACCCATTAACTACAAGGGTGTTCAGTGTTTCTTAGGCTACCATACGGGATACTACGAACGCTTTGTACTAAATTACGTGCTAATTGCTAGACCATTGTATAAGCTTCTGATCGTATTCAAGTGGATTGAGGAATGCCAGTGTGCGTATGAACGGTTGATGAAGGATCTCACCACTGCATCAATCTTACGAGCCCTAGACTGGAGTGTAACATTCCATGTACACATAGATGCCTCTAAGTTTGCTATTGGAGTTGTTCTATGCCAGCCTGTTGAACATAACCTTGATTACCCCGTGATTTTTGCCAGCAGGCAGCTCACCGAAACAGAGATGAACTATTCCACTACAGAAAGGGAAGGGTTAGCCATGGTGTTTGCTGTAAAGAAATTTAGGCATTATCTGTTGGCCACACCCTTCATCTTTTTCGTTGACCCCATCAAGCCTTGTTGTATCTTGTGAACAAGCTGTGTGCTACATGTCTCATAGCAAGATGGTTACTTCTCTTATTGGAGTTTGATTTCTATGGGTTGTACGTAAGGGAAAGCAGCACTACATGGCGGATCACATGTCCCGCATACCCACTACCCACAGGAGAAGTTGTTGGACAAGGCATATCTGTCGACTTACCGGACGCTCATCTCTTTGGCCTGTCTAGCGAAGGAGACTTGTTTAGGGCTGATTTGATGCCATATTGGGCCGATGATGTAGTTCAAGTGCTAGAGAACGGTCTACTTGAGAGACCTATTGAGAAAGCCAGGCTAAGGAGACTTATCTTAAAAATCCAGCCATACCAAATTGATTGCTGGCCAACTCTATAGGTTGGGACAAGATGGTTTGTTGCATAAATGTGTGTGCGAGCACGAGATGCACGATGTATTGAGAGAAGCGCATGGCGGGATAGCTGGCGGACACTTTAGTGGGGATACGACCACCCGTAAGGTGTTACAATTCCAACTATGGTGGCCCACCCTATTTCATGGTGCTGCTAAGTTTGTCAAACACTGCGTTGAGTGCCAGAGGACTAAGGTGCCCATGCGCAAGGATAAGATGGAGTTGACCCCCATAATATCTCGACAGCCCTTCGAAAAATGGGGCATTGACTTCATTGGACCTATCAGTCCTACGGCACACTACTCCTAGGCACGCTGCATCATTATGGCAACTGATTACCTGACGAAGTGGGAGGAGGGAAGAGCCACTAGAAATAACGATGCTAGAACCACTGCGAAGTTCCTGTGGGAGCAAGTATTTTCACAATTTGGTTGTCCAATCGAACTAGTGAGTGATTAGGGCACGCACTTTATTAATGAAGTGATATCCCACCTGCTCTCAACCTTCCTAATCATTCATAGAAGGTCCTCGCCCTACTACCCTCAAGAGAATGACCAAGCAGAGTCTACGAATAAAATCCTAGTCAACGTGCTTACTAGGATAGTATCCACATCACGAAGAGACTGGGATAATAAATTGATGGCGGCCTTGTGGGCCTATCGTATAGCTTATAAGACGGCTGTCGAATAGACGCCCTTTAGGCTGACTTATGGAACGGAGGCCATTCTACCCTTAGAGTTCTTTATCCCTAGCTTAAGGATAGCAGCTCAGGAGCATTGGGGGGGAAGAGAAGCTTGGACCGACCACTTAGTGGAGTTAGAGCATCTCACGAAGACTCGACTTTTAGCCACCCATGCTCTGATTTGTGAGAAGGCACGACGAAAGATGTGGTTTGACAAGCATGTCAACCAGTGCAACTTTGATTAAGGAGACCTTGTCCTACTATACTTGGTGAAAGGTCATAAACAGAAAATGAAATTTCGAGGACTGGGACCTTTTCGGGTCCGTGCAATTAGTAGAACGGGCAATGTCGAGTTGGAGATGCTCGAAGGGGAAGGAATAGGCTTCTTCAATGGCCATCACATGAAAAAGCACTATCCTCCTTCCCATCCATTGCATGAGCCATCTATGCATAAAGCCCCTGTCAACATCTGCATGGCCACAATTACCGAACTAATAGATCAAGGTGAAGAAGCAGTAGCACCCACCTACCTACGAATCACGGTCACTACAGAACGGATGTATTCTTTTGATGCCCTAATTGACGAAGGTGCCAACTGTACTATCTTGGTGCATGACCATTGGACACGCACCGATTAGCCTAAATTACAGCCCACAAATGCTAAACTCAACCCATTTGGGGGCAACACTTACTCACTCTTAGGAAAATGCGAAGTGGCTGTCTCCATCGAGTCTAAAAGTGTCCCAATCGTCTTTTATGTGTTACCAAACACTAAAGGGACCGGTGATAAATCACTACTAGGCCGCACTTTCAAAAAGCAGATGAACCGCAATGTGGACTACAACCTAGATCGCATCCATCTTGCTGTAGGCAATGTGCGCATATTAACTACTTTTAGCAAGGGTCCTCTTAAGCCTCCTACAACTGCAGAGCCACCGATAGAGACCCCCACGACCAAGCCTAAGGAGAAGGGCAGGGATATCTCACCCCACGCTCCAACTCCTAGAATCAAGCCCACCCAAGCCATTCACATGGCCAAAGAGCCCACGCTCATATGGGTGCCAAAACGGCGAAGGCCATCTCCTTGTAAACCACAAAAATATTCTTCTAAATGCAAAAACTATCAGTTGTTGCAGCCTAAGAGGCAGATCAGATGCTATTGACATAGGTGCAGTACCACGCCATGATGGATCTCCAAAGATCTCTTGCGAGCACAAGGATACTATGAGGGAAACCCCTAGATATGGGTGCCTAAGTGTGGACATTCAACAAGCTCAACTCTGAGCAACCCCACTCCAGCTAGACAAGCTAGCACATACAAAGCACAAACCGCAAAGAACGTTGAACGAGCACCAGTGATGATGAATGATTCCCAACACATTCATCGTCCCAAGCTGGATGCCCCAGCATCATCCAGGTCAGAGGAGTTGTGCACCCCCATGCCGGCTCGAATAGAATGCAGCATGCCTCCTATGCCACTGAAGCCCACTACAGCATCTCGAAGTGCTCCAGAATGCAAAGTCCCATCTATGACGCCAGCAATGGAGTCACCACTGTCCAGCCCAATTGCACCATCACCACCAACAGGTCTTAAGCCTTCGTACGAAAGATGATCTTTCCTTTCAGTGGCCAAGGATCTTGCTAAGACCTCGCGGAATGACGTAGTGACATGCATCAAGGAGTTGGATAACACCTTCAGCACATTCGCTAGGAGCTATGAGAGGCTTGACCTAGGACTTCTTGACAAACTCCTTGCTTCTAATGTTCATGCGTTGCCATGCACTTGGGAAGACTACAAGTTTATGACCATCAAATTTTCCAAAATTGCCACCGAATTAATCTCTATAATGGAGAAATCTCAAAGAAGCAAGCTGTTCTCAGAAAACTAATCACCTCTTACCACAAGCCTGCTTGCTCTACACCTGAACAAGAACTGGAGGAGCTCACGCAGCTTGCCAGCTCTGCTTCTTTGTTCTTACAACCGTGGTATACCTTGTGACTCCAATGGGAGAAAAAAGGCTACTGTATCATGACCAATGCTGAGCAAAGGAGGACAATCAAAACAATTGAACACGATCCTACTTATGTGGCACCTCTTTCATTTAGAGTTTTGGCCATTACAAGCAACATACACTTAAATGATCATGTATTGGCCCACCCTTACATTGACCAGTTCCTCACGGAAGAGGAGTTGCACGTTGCTAGTCGCCTCAACTCCGCGGACATCTTTCATGATGTCTTGACCTACATCACTCAAGCTTCCATACGACCATGAGAACTTGATCGTCAGGCCCAGCTTGAATATAATCCTAACATCTATACTTGGCTGTTGGCCAAGTAGCTCACCCCAAACAGTCCATACGAGCCTTCCTCCTCCCCTTGCTAATCCTAGGAAGGATTCCCTTAACATTTGAGGAAAGGGGGGAGAGCAAATGAGAGCCAAGTGATATAGCAAGATGTATAAAGGATGAAAATGATCAACTGAATTCAAATAGGAAAGAATACAAGGAGGAAATAGATGTTGGTTGTGAATTATTTCCAAGTTTTGTTTCTCTGAATCAGCACGGAAAACTGTCACACCCATTCTTTCTTGGGTTTTGCTAGTAATGAATCAAGTTATAATGCTAATGTTGACTTGGTGTGATAACAGGCACCTACCATGGCAAGACAAGGTAAACTCCCATTCACGGAAGCAGAGCTGACAAAGTATGGAATCAGCGTCGAGACGCATGGATTTAGCCAATTCACATTCAAGCATACCATGAATCTAGATGAAGCCATCCTGTAAGAGCTAGCCGTGAGGGAGCTGGTGGACAAATGTAACCTCCAAAAGTACGTGGAGAAGGTCGGACAGGCTATAGACTACAGTATGTGCGCGGATTTCTTAAGGAGCTTCGATGAAGGAAGGAGCTGTGGCACGGTCACAGTAAGGGCGGGTGACTAGGAAAGAAGGGTGCAAGTGCCCCTTAACGCAGACATTGTCGAGAAAGCCCTGGGGCCTGTGCCCAAGAAAGAGAGGCACCCAAAAAGAGATGTGTATGCCATGATGGGAGTCAGAAAAGAGGACGTGCACACGGTTGATGGAATCAGTTTGGCTGACATTCCAGACCCTGCGACGAGGATGCAAGCTAAGATGATCCATGCCCTTTTCTCGGGCCACAGATACAACGCACTAATAAATAGAATCGGGGTGCCACTGCTGGAAAGCATTGCAGCAAGAGTTCCAAAGGAGGTGGATTGGAACGGCTTTGTCCAGAAAACTATCAAGAGTTCAACCGCCCTTCTAGCTCTAGTCGCAACACCAGCTAGTGGGGAATCTCCGACCTCTACTGCACGATCCATAAGAAAAAAACCTGTCACAAAAGCCTCTACAATCAGGTACGAAGGTGTCCTCACGACAATCATCGATGAGGCTATCAAGCATTTTGGCATAGAGGAAGAGCAAGCTAGGCACCAAAGCTCACCTCACCGCGAGGAAGAAGGCTCAAGTGAAAAGACGGCAAGCAACGAAGAAGAGCCAAAAATACCACCCACTCAAACGGCCAAGCCATAGAAGCAAATAAAGACCGACAAGAGCCAGAAAAAGACGGAGGAGAGACTGAGCAAAGAGGAGTGGGCCGAGGTGAAGAGGGCTCAGAAAGAGTCGAGGAGGGTGGAGGAGCAACGAAGGAAGAAGGAAGAGGAAGAACTCGAAAGAGTTAGACAAGAGTCAAAAAGGCAAAAGAAGAGAGGCAAAGAAGGGCGGAGGAGGAAGCCAACGAGCTAAGGATGAAAGAACTAGCTGAGTTGGCAGAGGCCACTCGCAGATCTGTTGAAGAAACCCATGGAAGAGGAGAGATCAACCCCTTGAGTCCCCACCATGAGGCTGAAGCAAGTGGCAGTGCGAAAGTAACCCCAGTGATTGTAGGCAAGGGCAAGTCACTGTTGCACCCCCTACCTTCCTCCTTCGTGCTGGTGCCAACCAACACCACAACCGACCCGCAACCCATGCCCTCTCTGGACACGACCCAGTTGATGAGCATGATGTAGATGCTTGTCGGTAAACTGGCTGAGATTGTACCGAAGACCGGAGCGAAAAGGCCCGCCGCTGCAGATGCTAAGTCCAGGAAAGATCCGAAATGACAAAAGCTAGAGGCGTCAACCACCACAGTCCCTACTCCCATGCCACCTGGTGTGGACTACGATGCTTATGTGGCTGAGCTCCTGGCACAATTGGATAAAGCAAAGGAAGAAAAGAAGGTGGCCCTGGTGGAGCTGGAGAAGGAAAGGGAAACTTCAGCAGCCTTGAGGCTCAAAGTTTCGAGGCAAGGAGCCAACCGAAAAAGGGAGGTGAAAGTGTTGCAAGATCATCTGGAGGCAAAAACGAAAGAAGCCTAGGACAACGAGAGCCGCCTGAGACAAAGGCTGGAGGACGAAGAGCAAAACTTGGTGGCAGAGTAGCAAAGCTTAAAGTTGCTAGTGCAGCAAAATGTTGACCTGGAATAGAGACCAGCTAGACTAGAAGGGTATGGACAGTTAGCAGCTCAAGAAGGCGAGCCGAGCGAGTGGCAGGAGGATACCATAGCAAAGCTATGGTATGAACTCAAGGAACAAAACAGGCTGGAGAGAGAGATAGTATTCCTAGCACATGAAAGGCAAGAAATCCTCACAGCAAAAGCACAAGAGCGGCAACAGGAGGCACAACGACTGCAAGGTGTGTTGGAGGTTGCTAAGGAAGACACAGAGGCCCTCATGGCCATGGCCTTCACACAACGAAGATTTCACCTTGCGGAGATCCAGAGCCACGAGCAGCTAGCGCAAGAAAAGTCAGAACTAATTGCTGAGGCAAAACAGAGGTTCAGCATTGCAAATCAAGCGAAAGAAATCGTTGAAGAACAGCTGGCTCAGAAATCCAAGGAGTGGCACTAACTTTGGGTCTTAATAAATGAACAATAGCAGGTGGTAACCACATTGGCAAGTGAGCTGGAAGAGGGAAGGAGGAAGATGGATGAGAGAGCCAACGAGTGGGAAAAGAGCAACTTTGAAAGGGTTAGGCAATTAACGGAATGCTTCACAGTGGCTGAGTGCGAGAGAGTGCTTGCCGAATCCAGGGCAGAAGCAACCAATGTATACGCCAATGCACAAAGGCAAGCCTTTCTCAGCAGAGTACTACATATCACCCAAGCAAAGGGCAATGATTCAGTGGAGAAGGTAAAAAGAAAGCTGGAGCTGACTACTCGAGCGCTAAGATATAGCCTTCAAGAAGGAGAGCTTCCCACAGGCACGGGAATCACGAAGGAGCAGCAATTCCACTACCTGCGCCGTGCTGGCCTCTCCACCGTTGAGCTCAAGGAACTAGGGTTCGAAGAACATGAGTAGCCAACACCACCACCACAAGTGGCCCCAGCAGTGGCCGAGCAGAATGCCAAAGAGGGTCCGGACTTGGAGCAAGATGCTGAAGAAGAACAATGAAGAATGCCCAGTCCGCCTCTACCAGACCTCCCGCTTAAAGAGCTCGAAGATGCCCACATCCCTGAGTGCATTGTGGCAGCTAGAAGAAGAAGGTACGAACTGGCAGAGAAAGCACAACGCAGAGCATGGTCACTACCCAAACAATTCCTTGAAGAGCCGGTTCCGCTACGCGGGGATCCCAACCCTATCGATTGGCCTTAGAAATTGATCATATGGCATGACCAGGAGTTCTAGACGAGACCACTTGAGCTTTCATTTGCTTATCCACACTCGCTGGACCGTGCGTTGCCTCTAGGCATTCTATCCAAGATCAAGGACCTGGCCAATGATCTGGGGAATAGATGGATAGAAGAGAGGAGCCTTATAATAACCAGGTGGAGGCAAGAGCCTGCAAATTACTGGCAGGACAAAGTGAACAGGGTTCCCAAAACCGTCCAAGGCTACTAGGCACAATAGAAGTGGTGAAAGAGGATTTGGGATGCCAATTTTGACGCCTAGACCGCCTTTTGTAGCTCACTTCCTGAAGAACGCAACGACCCCATCTACATGCCCTACCCCCATAGGCATGGAGTTGATCATGACCGCACTATTCATGGGGATTTTGACTTTCCTAGAATATATAATGTAAAAGCCCGGAGTCCCAAGGAATACCTAGTTTTTAGAGTAGGGGATCTCCTCCCATCCATCTACCGCTTCCTCGTGGATTTTTCTTCTTGCCCGAATCGAGCTTTCCTAACCACCTGTAATTATCTTAGGCTTATCAAATTCCTATTAATGCAGAGACCTACAGCTGAGGAAGCCACCTTCCCCCCCTCTTTTTTGACATCAACCTAGGGATAGATAGTAGGGCTATGACTAGATTAATGATGAGGGAAACATTACTTCCCTCCTTTTTCCATTAGAGAATATGAATGATACTCTCTTCATGAGGTGTAATCATCCCTTCTTGTCATCCACACCTCTGAAGGCCCGGACCGCTATTAAAGAACACCTACAGAGCCGCACTTTTCTATCCCAATGCTTGCGACCATCTCATTCTTTGTCTGAAGGTGATAGGCATTAGACAGAACACCTTCTTTGTATGCAATTCTCCAAAAAATCACAAGGAAAAGAAAAAAAGTAGCACAAGGGCTCACTTTGATTACTACACCTAGGGTTCACCCTTAGCCCCTCCCCCCCTTCATGCTTAGGGCGCATCAAGGGCAGGACTTCCAGACCTGTCACCCTAAGTTCTACACTACACCTCCAACAATACACGAACTGGGCCCTTAAGTGTGGGACATTACCAAGGGCCTACCCAAGGCTAGACCCATCTCCCAATTCCACTACACATGCACTTACACCACACCGTGAGACAGACACACCCCTTAGGGAGTGCACAACTTTCTCTTACAGGCTATGATCGTAACTTAGTGATGGACCCACCATTCATAGATCTTGGAACCACATGTTCTCCAAATGATTATGGAGCCCCAGTTTTGACAGTCGTCTCACAGAATAGAAGTTACAACTGTGTGACAAATGCCGAGCATCTTCATGAAGATCAAAGCACGTCGGAATCTCTCCCAATCATCAAGGATCAAAACTCCATCATCTCTCATTCACAACAGCACCCTTTTGATTGTGGTCATCTATCCACCAATTCCACTTAGTAGTAACCCCAACTACTTGACTGCTCCCCACCCCAGTGCCATGGGACTAGCACTCAGCTAGGAGGGGGTAATGTTTCTCGCAACACAGAGGATCAAAAAAGGGAGAAAAAGTGCTGGAAAAATGAAAGAAGGAGATAACCAAAAAGGCATAGGACAAAGGAAGGAAAAGGCACCCTTGATGGAGGTCAAACCTTGAAAATTTGAATGACAACCTCTCCAGAAGGCTCCAATTTTGCCTCGAGAAAATAAAAGAGTAAAAGCATGCCATTAAATATATTCTGAATCCTTGTAAAAAGAGTGCCGAGCTCACACCTATGCAAATTGTATGCATTAGTGGGAATGGGATAAGTTAGAACGGTGGGAAATAGGAAAAGAGGGCCTAGGCTAATGGCCGGCCATGTAAAAAGTGGGGAGGACTGCCCAAAAAGTAGGGCATGTATATAAAGTTCAAAAGTGAATGAGAAGGTCATTCTTGTGAGTGGCCAAAGCTTCTTCTTCTTCTCATCTTATTTCTTGCCTTCTTGCTTGTGCGTGAGTGAGGGATTGAGGGAGTGTGAGGGATGTGAGGGAGTGTGTGTGTGAGAGTGAGGGATCGTGGAGAAGAAGCTCCCCATCTTCTCTCTTCATCTTCTCTTATTCTCTTCTCTTCTCTTTTCTCACGCAGCTATGGAGGATGGAGCTTGACGAAGGGGGCTTGAGCTTGCTTGAGCTTGCCACAAGGATTGTGGAGCTACCGGAGTGCAAGATAGAGGAGGGAACTCGATCGAGCATCAAGGTAAGCTCACTACACCCATAAGGTAGGCTTTGCGTGTCGGCTATGTGAGAGGTAACAATGGCCGCTCGGCTTGAAACTCTTGATCAATAAGCGGTCCGTAGGTCTTGCGGTAGAGCTCCGTAGCTCCCCTCCACTTTCTTTGGCCCCCCTGGTGTTTTCTAGCTTGAGTGGAAATTATGGCTCAAGTTAAAATTATGTCTAAGAGTAGTGCATATATTGATCGTAGTAATGATACATATAGGTGGGCTATAATAAATTCCATTTAAGACGAAAGGCATGCTAGGCGATCATATCCTATAAGAAATTAGTTTCAAGAACTATGTGTCAAATGGAGAGAGAGAGAGAGAGAGAGAGAGAGAGAGAGAGAGAGAGAGAGAGAGAGAGAGAGAGAGAGAGAGAGAGAGAGAGAGAGAGAGAGAGAGAGAGAGAAGTGATCCATTCACTACACAATTTTGTCTAACTCTGGCTTTTAGTTTTTTAAAATAAAGATAAAGAGAATTAAAATTTCCAAGCTTGGAATCATCTCCTCTCACCATGTAGGCAAGGTAATCGTTCTATGGTTTGGTGTTTACCTTTGGTTCACTTCTTTTAAAATATATAAAAAATAAAAGACAAAAGATGTCATTTGTGGATAAGTTGTGTTATGTGTGCTTTTCAAAGAGCCTTTTCATGCTCTCTTAAACTTACTATATTTTGAGGGGCCACTTACTTTAAAATTACTTTCTTAGAAAACTTTGAAGGGGAGATTTTGAACCATGTGTACTTATCATATAGCTTAATACACAAGTGGATGATTGAGAAGCTCTTAAATTGTTTCATGAATCAACATGGAGCAAACAATTGTTTTGTTATTAGTTCTTGAGCAACATAATCAGACATAGCTATTTACATATGACTAGTTTAATTTCTAAGTAAGAAAATAATGTATTCAAAATAACTTTGTTTGTTGGATTAACCATTGGTCATTGCTATATACTGGTTTAGAATTCCCCAAGCTTAACTTCGAATTGTGATGCAATTATAGTTGTTTACATTTTCAAAAATGCAAACTTAATTTTAAGATTTCAAAATTAGATGTCTAGCCTTATATTTTCAAAAATCCAAATTTTCTAATTATGAGTCAATGTTTTAGAATTGCTTGTCTAGCCTTTCAAATATTTAATTTTTTCGCCTAAAGGAATTTTTATAGTAAGAACCATGAGAGAGTCACCACCTAGCAATTCAAGTGTTGATATTTTGCACTAAGAACCATACTAAAGTCACCACCTAGCAATTCAACTATTTACATATTTGGCCTTTAAAATGTTTTGTCACAAGAACCATGCTAAAACCACCACCTAGCAATTGAAGCATTAAAATTTTGGTCTTTAAGATTTTTCATGTTCAAAACCATGCTAAAGTCACCACTACTAGTAAGCACATTTTTTAGCAAAGACTACCCAAGGTGACCCATTGTTATTTTCAAAGTTTTGCATACCATATCTATACACATTAACTATGTCTAATGTGGTATCATCCCAATCTATAGTTTTTTAAAGAAACCTTCCATCTTGGATACTAAACTTCAAGTTCAAAATTTTTCTACTCTCTATAATAGTGATGCAACCAATTTTGCTTTCAAGTGCTTCCCCTACAAAGCATATGTGATTTTTACATAGAAATTATATAGAACCACTTTGCTAATGTAACTTGTGACCTTGAATCAACACAATGTCAACTTTATCACTTTGCTAATGTAACTTATGACCCTGAATGAGCACGATGTCAAATTGGTGAAGATACATCCATTTCCAAAGAAGAGATCTCTTGACCTCAGCACTCAATTGTATGACATTGAAGGTGGCCAATTTAATTTGCTCCAACACCATCCTTATGATTTGATTTAGATTTGATTGTATTTTCAAAGCCTTTAGCATTGTTCTCTAGCATCCCATGCCCAATAGAGTTTGGCACTATCACAGCTTAATAACATTTTGAGTTTTACATCCATCCTAGGGTTTTATTGCTTCAATTGGTCACGTTGAATTCTAATAATATTAGTAAACAAGTTAGCTTTGCCCTTGTCTTTTGAAATCACGGCCTTATTCCAAAAAATTGTAACTTAGGGAGGCTTTTCCATATGCTTTTCAAGATTAAGAACTCTTTATTCTCCTTTCCTTTTAGGTTTTTGATAACCACCATTTCTTTTCTTTCTTCACTTATCTTGTGTCTTATTTTCCTTTGAGCACTCTCTTTAATTATGGCCCTAGAGGCTACACTTATAACATGCCCCAACAAATTTATTCCATGAGAGCTTCTTGAATTTGAGCTCTCTCATGTATGGGGTGTTCTATTGAGAGTGAAAAAATTGTATTTTTTGTTGGTCTTTTAGTGTTGAATTGTTGGTTTAGTGCTTGATTGATTGGGTTTTGTTGATGTTGAAAGTATTTTGGAGAGTTTTGGTTATGGTTGGATATGTTGAAGACTTGGTGTGACAGTGTCACTAATCTATTGTGAAAAGACACTATACTGCCTTTGGTGACTCTTGGGATCAACCATATCTCTTGGAGGGTGTCTCCATAACCAAGAGAGGTTTTGGGCATTCATTCTAGTGCATTCTCATGTATGATTGATTGCAAGTGATATATATATATATATATATATAAAGTGAAAGGGAGTCATTTCAAAGGTTGAAATATTGTATATGAGAGATTGTGAGAGCAGAAGACATGGATGATATTCTATTGAAGATAAATCCATGGGAGATTATGTCTATGATGTTGCATGAAGACATTGTTATTATTCATGTCATTTTCTTTGTATGGTGCTAAAAAGATATGAATGCTATGCTTGTTGATGCTAGAAGATGAATTTTCTTGCAATTATTCCCCCATATTATTGGTATTATCCAGAGAGATCAATGTTTTGGTGTGTGGCTCGGAAATATTGCTGTCAACAAGCACCCAAAAGAGGTTGAAAATGAAAGGAATATCACTATTGAATAGAAAGAGAAGCAATGAAGGATTGTAAAATTCCAAGGACTCCAAAGGAATTGATGTCTTTTGCAATTGATATACGTTGCTTTAGCTGATCCTTAGGGTGCAGGCTAGACACTTGTGTGAGGGGAGTGATTTGGGGCTTAGATATTGTGCTGCTTGCTGGTTGTGAAGCCGTTGGGATGCTGGTAGCGTTAGGTTGAGTTGATTTAGGGGGAGATGGTTGTAGTTTGGGTCAGTAGACCTATTGAGGTTCAACGGATTTGGTTTTTGACTTAAGCAGTTTAGTAGGTTTAGGTGGCTCACGAGTCTTTGGAGATGGGCTAGTAGCAGATGGCTAAGGGGCCCGTGTGCTACTATTGGTCTTAGGCACCCAAATACAATTGTTGCCCTCATAATAGCCTTGTGTGCACAATAGGCCCATAGGTACCCATCATGGCTTGACTATTCATCAGATTCTAGAGTGCCAATTGTATCTCTTATGTTTAGGACATGATGCTCAAGAGTTATGGGCCCATAATATAGGTCAGCTCTTAGATGGCTATGATTGTCATTTAGGTACCCATTTTAGCTATTGTTCAATGGTCTTGGTTGCATTTTCCTTGGGTTGCGATTGGTTGTGTCTTGGCAGGGCATGATGAGTCAAAACCCCCCTCCTTAGACTTTGTGTTAGGTACTGCTATCAGTGGCACTGCTACCTTGGACAGAGTTGCACTGCCCTTGATGAAAGCTGTTACTATCCTCACATTGCCAACATCAACGTGAATGCACTGCGAGTTGTAGTCGACATGGAAATGTGCCTACTTCTTGAAAGTGCATCCTAGTAGTGATTCCTTTCGTGTGCCCTTGGTGTTAGGTAGCATATAGAAAATCATGGGTAGGCTTTCAATCTCGCTAAAGACCACTACTTTACAATTCCCTAGTAGAGGGTAGAAATCTCCCCTACATGGGTTAAGCTTAGCATTTGTGGGTTGCAGTTGGGGCCAATGCTCATGGGTAAGGATATTGAAGTCATCTCCCTCATCAATGAATGCATCAAAATTGCATGCCTTTTGAACAGTGACTGTGATTTGCAAGTAAGCAGGTGTGTAGTGGCTACTCTCACATTGATAGGCAGCTGCAGCATTGGTAGCTCGTGTAATGGATGGTTTGGTGGGTAGTACTTCTTGATGCGACTACCGTTAAAGAAGCCTATGCCCTCTCCCTCTAAGGTTTTTGAGCTCTACATTGCATGTTCAACTAATGTTGCAGACTTTGAAAGGCCCTAGTCCTTTGAATTTCATCTTTTTCTTATGGCCCTTCACTGAGTATAGCAATACTAGGTCACCTTGCTCGAAGTCACATTGTTTGACATGCTTGTCAAACCAACTCTTATGTCTTGCCTTCTCACATATTAGCATATGAGTAGCTAGGATTCGTGTCTTAGAGAGATGTTCTAGCTCTACTAAGCCTTCGTTCCATGCTTCTTTCCCATCCCATTGCTCTTGCACTACTACTCTCAATCTAGGAAAGAAAAAATCTACTCTCAAAATCATGTTGGTGTTCTGCCAACTACCCTTCGATTTCCAGACTGTTTCTGGAAGTTTCAATACTAGTTGGGGAACAAAACTTGGAGAGAATAATACTTCGAATAGAAAACATTGTAAAATTCATTTTTTTGAAAGGAACTATTAAGAAGAAATTACTTTACTCTTTTTTTGTGTTGTAAATTAGAGGCGTATAACGAATTTGTATCAGGAGATAATTCAAGGAAGATGATTTTATATGTTGAACCTAAAGTGGTAGGTAATTAAATAACTAAAACCACTCTCTCAGGGGAAGTGGGAGGATGGACCCCCGACGATCTGGACCCCCAATGATCCATACCTATGGCTGGGCGGTCTCGGTAAGCCGAGAGATTTCTTAAAAATGAATAAAAATTGCACTTGATGGACCATTAGAAATCACAAAGACTGACTCACATCACTTTAGAATCCACTAATATCAATTAGCCGCTAGTAATAGATTTGACAAAAAAAACTCAGGTTGATCCTTGTGGGAGCGGTTAGCTTGAAGGGTGTTTTCCCAAGTGCCACCTTATAGGCTGTCCTATAGGCCCATATAGTGCTGTGATGAGCTTGTTATCCCAGTCGTTGCTTGAGTCAGAGACTATCTTAGTTAGGACATTCACTAGGATCTTATTCATGGACTCCGCCTAACCATCAGCTTGAGGGTAGTAAGGTGATGATTTTCTATGGATGATCAAGAAGGTGGAACGCAAGTGGGCAATCACTTCATTAATGAAATGAGTGCCTTGGTCCCTAACTAGTTTGATGGGGGCAGTTGAATCGTGAGATCACTTGCTCCCAAAGGAACTTAGCCATAGTTTAGCATCATTCTTTCTCATGGCTTGAGCTTTGGCTCATTTTTTAAGGTAGTCCATTTCCACAATGATGTATTTGGCTTGGGAGTACTGTGTCGTGGGGCTGATTGGCCCAATGAAGTCAATGCCCCATTTTTCAAATGGTTGTTGTGCTATGACTGGGGTCAACTCCATCTTGTCTTTACGAATAGGAACCTTAGTCCTATTTGACACTCCTCATAATGCTTTATGATTTTAGTAGCATCGCGAAATAGGATGGGCCACCTTAGTTGAGATTGTAGCACCTTGCAGGCCATAGTATCTTCATTAAAGTGTCATCCAACGATTCCACCATTCACTTTAGTCAATGTATCATGCATTTCATGCTCACATACACATATTCGCAACATGTCATCTTGTCCTAACCTATAGAGTTGACAAGTGATGAATTGATAGGGTTGAATCTTAAGAATAAGATGCCTTAGCCTAGCCTTCTCATCAATAATTCTCTTTGGTAATACATGCTCTAGAATCTGGACTATGTCATCAGCCCAACAAGGTGTCAAGTTGGCTCTGAATAAATCATTTTCATTGGACATGCTAAAAAGGTATGCATCGGATAGGTCATCTATAATGCCTTGTTGAGCGGTCTCTCCCATTGGGTATGTGGGACATGTGATCTGCCATGCAATATTGCTTGTCTTTGCATAAAACTATAGAAAAGTCAAACCCTAAAAGCAAAAGTAACCATCGAGCTATGCATCCAATAGTGCAAGGCTTATTAACAAGATAAATCAAGGCTTGATTGTCAACAAAGAAGGTAAAGGACATAGCCAAAAGATAATGTCAAAATTTTCCCTCTCTATTGTGGAGTAGTTCATCTCCGTATACGTGAGTTGTATGCTAGCAAAGCTCTCTAGATAGTCAAGGTTATGTTCACTAGGCTAGTACAAAATAGCTCCAACGACAACTTTGATACATCAATATGCACATGGAATGTTATGCTCGAGTCTGGGGCTCAAAAAATTGGTACAATAGTGAGATCCTTTTTCAATTTCTCATAAGCATATTGGTACTCCTCAGTCCACTTGAAAACAATCAACAACTTGTAGAGTATTCTAGCAATCAATGCATAGTTCAAAATGAAGTGCCAATAGTACCATGTGTGTCCTAGTAGGAAGCATTGAACTCCCTTATAGTTGGTTGGTTGTGGCAAGTCATGTTCTTAGAGGAGTCAATGGCAATGCCATTCTTAGACACTGCGCGCCCTAAGATACATGCATGTTTCACTCAAAATTGGCACTTTAGGGGGTTCAAAGAGAGACTATAGAGCCTACATCATTCAAAGACTACATGAAGCTTATCCAAGTATTCTTTCTAGCTAGAGTGTATGCCTAGATTGCCAACAAATACTTCTAGCTCTCGCCTAAGCATGTCTTTGAAGATGGTGCACATTAAACACTGAAAGGTAGCAGGTGGGTTCATCAGCCCAAATGGCATGACTATGTACGCAAATACACCCCACTCCATGGCAAATTCTATCTTATGCTTGGCATTAGGGTGTACTTGAACTTGGTTGTAACTTGAGAAGCCATCCAGGAAACTATAGGTCTCTTTTCCTACTACTCTCTCAAGCATGTGCTCCATGTAAGGCAACGAATAATTCTCTCTCTTAGTTGTTGCATTGACTTTCTTGTAGTTCACACACACTCGGATTCTTCTATTCTTCTTCAAGAAGATCACAATGGGTGACACTCAGTCCGTGTGCTCAATCTTGTAGATGAATCCTACCTTCAATAGCTTATCGATCTCTTACTTCATTGCATGAGCATGCTTTGGATTCATCGGATGTAAGCTCGCTCTGCTTTACTGCTGGCGTTGCGTCAAGAGTCATTGGGATGTTATGTAGTATGACCCTCAGATCAAATCCTTTGAGTTCATCTAATGACCAGGCAAACACATCTATGTACTCTCGCAAGAGACCAATAAGATCAGCCTCTTCTTGCTTGGTCAGGTCATCAGCTATAGACACAGGTCGAGGCCTCTCCCCTTCCCCTGCTAAGTTGACTTCCTTGACTTTGGTAGGTCTTTCTATCAGTTCACTTGTCTCTCCTTGTCTCTTTGTGCCCAACAAGATTACTATCCTATCCCCTTTCTTGAATTTAGTGAAGCACTTTGGTAGGTCTTGGGGTTTCTTTTGTTGTTTGGCTTCCGACCCTTTTGGTTGTCCTCTCTTTTTCTCCTTCAACCGTCTACACCTTAGGTGGACTGACAAGTCCACTTTGGTGCATCTAGTTTTAGGTGGTTGGGGTATCTTTGGATCAATCTCAAAGCTTCCTTCTAATTCTAATTTGAACTCACAACCCTCACTAGAGGATGGAGTTTCTCCTAGTGGTCATAGCTCTGAGGTTGACTTTGCCCTAAAAAGAGGCACGTCACTTGACTGGACTAGCCCTACTTGCTCATTGTCTATCACACCTAAGTGATCCGGCCAAGTGTGATAGCATTCAGTTCTGAAGTCTTATCTTTCAATTCTAAATGAATTGGCTCTCCACATCTTGGAGTCTATTTTTATTTGTTCAATCACTCAGCCATTAGTGTTGTCTATTGTCTCAGTCTCTTCTTCATTGCTTTCATTCAAGGAATAGCAGCCCTTGTACTCATTGTCTAAATTGCTACATTCTGACTGCTTGTCATCATCTAGGTCTCCATTCTCAACTCTCTTTTCATCTGTGATTAGTGCCCAATTGTACATAAGGTTTAGGCTGTGCACTTTAGATCATCACCATCTCAGTTCGTCCATGAGATCTTGGAGCAGCTTGAGATTACCAGTTGGGTGACCAACTAGCTCCCTTGTTAGATACTTAAGAATGCCTGGAACTCAAGTCCATTAGATGGGATATGGAAAGGGGTGGGTATTTGTTGTCTGCTAGGATTTTTAGCCATCATACAAAGTGGCACTTATGGTAGGGTATTACCCCTTGGAATCTGAGGTGTAATGGATTTATGGGACTCATCGGCTGCTCTTGCAACCTGCTTATAATCTTCTTCCTCATCTGAAAACGGTAGGTCGATGGTGGCTAGCACGTGCATCCAATCTTGCTTGTCTTTGGGGCAAGGAATGTATTTTGTTAATGGTCCACATGAATTCCCGGCTTGGGTATCTCCTTTTGAGATAGAGGAGATGGCATCAAAGTCAACCAACATAGTCTTCCAAGTATCCATCTCAACTCTTACTACCTCCGATCTGTTATCTAGGAATATCAAGCTATTATCCCAATCTTTAATTTCTCATGCGTTCCTCATCCATGGTCGGCCTGGCAAGATATCATAGTCTACTCCCTTCATAATGATGAAGTTCATCAAGAATTGGACACCTGATATCTTCTTCAAGGGCTAGTCCTTCAATACTCCAAATGGCTTAACTTTCATGCCATTACCCATCATGATATTAAACCTTGTTGTCTCCATTGGTGGTTTACCCCAAGCCTAGAGAACTGCATGGCTAAGCACACTAACTCCCACTCATGTGTCTACCTTTCTCGTGACATTTTCTAGTGCTACCATTGGTAGGACCACATGTATCTCCGTGCCTTCCTAAAAAGCATTCACATGCAAGGACTTATGCATTGAGTTCAATGTGAGGCTGGGTATCTACATGGCTTCATCATGGTCGTGCAAGTCAACTACTCTTGTCTCTACTACGAAGCTATATGGATCATTGTTGGGCCGGTACTTGTCAAGTTGCTTGGCAACTATGGGTATCTTCATTTGGCTCTTCAAATTTGGAGTGATTCCTAGACTTGTTAGCAATGAAGTTGCTAAGGCTGCTCCACTCTCCTCTGTAGCCATGTTGTCTATGAGTCACTTCATGAGCAACTCGCTCAATGTGAGATTGGCTTCTAGCGCTCTTTCCCTCTCCACATTGGATCATGTCCTATTCCGATTGGAAAGAACTAAAACTCAATGGACCTCTCATATTTATATTTCTTGCCTCAGTATTTTAACTTGTTGTTCCTGGTTGTAAGCAGCTATGCTACCCTACAGTGCCTTCTCGGCCAATCTCCACTCTTCCTCAAGGTCAACTACTATGATGTGCTCCATCTTGGTTTGTAAATCGTATTGATTGATCATCTGCTGGATATCGACTAGAAAATCTCCCAAGTCAAGCTGGTCATTTTCACAATTGGAGCTCGGTCTTGACATCTTGTCAACCTCTAGGTCGTCAATCAAATAGATCAACTCAGGTAAGGTTGAGTCCCTAATCGTCGGTCTTCTTGCTCTCCAAGAGACTTTCTTTTGATACTTGGTATCCCTAGCAGCACATTTGAGATTTGAGGGTCTTCTTCTATTAGTAGGTTCATTCAAGTCACTTATCTTGCATGTGAGTTCCTTGTTAGTTCAGCTAGTCCTCAAATTTAAGTGCGCTCAAGTGTTCATGGGCTCTCTTTTTGTGTGCAGTAAGAAATCATGCTTTCTGCTTTCTCGGTGCACTTCAAGTGATTATTCATGCAATGGACTGTGACAAAAACAATGCCATGCAATGCACTTTTCTAGTTCTCTCCCTCGTGTGGTTATCACTCTAACAGGTTCATTTGGGTCCTTTAAGATGTTTTGGATTGGTGGTCTAGGAGGCTTTGTTCTAGGTCACTTCCTAGGTGGCTGAGTTGCAATCTTTGAATTCTGGAGGCTCTATGAGCCGTCTGATGTGTCTGGATGCCTATCAGGGTATTGCCTTGTGCTTCAGGTTGAACTCTACTTGGCCTGGGATGTACTAGATTGATCAGTTTCCAAGTTCTGGTTAGTATATCCAATTATCAAATGTCCAATTCCTAGAATCAATTCTCCAATTTTGGGTTTGTCCAAGAGAGCAAATCAGACGGTCCGAGTCTAAGTTTCATGATGTCTGAGTTGATTATCCGAATCGGACAGTTTGAGTAGGATGACTATCCAATCGGGTGGGATCCGAGTCTAATCATTCAAGTCTAGCTTTCCGATTTTGAGTCTGTCTGACTTAGATTGGCTAGTGATGTCCAATCGGACGAGGAATTGTAGGTGTCTGAGTGGGCCAAATCAAACTGTCCATGTCTGAGTGGTCCAATTCAGGGAATCAGACTCAACAACATGCGTCTAATTCCAATGGCAAAAATAAACTGCGATGAACAATTTCGATTTATTTGTTCTCTGTAAGCTTATGCTAATCCCTGAGGACTTCTAGAATCAATGATTAAGTGCTAAAGAAGGTTTGTGTGTACCTGGGGTAGTCAAAAACCTCCGAATCGGTGCGCTCAATTTTGTCTTTGCCCTAGAGATCTAGCTCTTCCTCTCTCTCTCTCTCTCAAAACCCTGAAACTAAAAATGAGCTCTCTTCCCCCTTTCTTAGGGTTTTAGACCCCCTCTCCATGGATGCCTCTTCCTCTTCTTTCCCAAATTTCAACCTCGTTTTTCTTTAATTTAGGCCTACTGCTACACAAAACTCTACTGTGGTTTTCTTTCTCTTCTCCTATCTTTTCCTATCTAAATGCCTACAAATCACAAGCAAATGCTAATGCTAATCAAACCAACTTATCCAAACTTCAAAAATTCAAAACACTTACAGGAAAACGAATATCAAATACCCTTTCTTCTTCCTACCTATTTACCTCAAGAACTAATTTGGAAAAATCCCCTCAATGCTCAATTCCAAGCACGCAAGCACTCAAGGCTTGAATCCATTGGTCCTGACAACAACGGAACCAAAATGTGGGAGCTTTCACTCGACCGCTAAGACCCACTGACCACTTATTGCTCAAGAATTTCAAGCCGAATGCCAATGGTATATCTCACATAGTCGTATGTGCTCTCAAGTCTATGAGTGTAGTGAGCTTACCTCAATGCCCAATCAAGTACCCTTCTCTCTCAAGCACACAGGTAGCTCCACGATCTAATATGCAAGTTCAAGCAACCTCAATCCTCCACCTTCAAGCTCCATGCTCCATAGCCATGCACGGGAGACAAGAGAAGATAAGAAGAGAGAAGAAGATGGAGAGCTTCTCCACCATGGTCCCTCACCCTCACACACTCACTCCCTCTCTCAAGCATGAGCACAAGCAAGCAAAAAGAAGAAGAGAAGAAGAAGAAGAAGAAGAGAAAAAGAGAAGAGGAGAGGAGAGCCACTTTTTCCACACACCAAGAATGAGCTTCTCTATTCATTTTTTGGCTTTTATACATGCCCATGCCCTTATCCCTTTGGGCACTGATCTCCTTTTTTGCATGACTGGCCATCTTTGTTGGGGATAAAGGCACCTCCGTCTAGCCGTCTGTGTATTACTACACTGATAGTACCCACCACTGCACACTGCAGGTGGCGGGTGCATGTCACAGTCACTTATTCTTTATTCTTTTAGTGGCAGTTTGAATAAACGAAGGCCCCCCACACATTGTGGTTGTTGAAGTTCCCACTTTTGACTCTCTCTCTCTTGGCTCTTGCTCTCTATCCGCCATAGCTCTCACCGCCAAGCTTCTTCCTCATGGGTTCCACTTCCCTTTCAATGGGTATCAAAGCCTTGCCCGGCATTCTCTTCAACCCGATTTTGAAGAGCTTCAACCCAAGCTTCAATGGCAGCCATGGCACCTTCATTTGCAAGTATGTTTTGATCTCTCACCTCCTCCCCAAGATTCCGACCTTCATAGGCTTCTTCCCAAGCTGCATTGGAGCCCTCTCAACATTGCCAAGTGTCCCTGGAGGGCTGTTGAAGACCCCCCAGTCCCCAACAACAGCCAGCGCAATTTTCGGTGCATTTTTAGGGGGCTAGGCTGATCTGGTCATCACTGGCATTTCCCTGCTCCTCCTCGACTTCCCGGCACTCTTGGCAACCTTCCCGAGCATTGCTTGACTCCGCGGCATTAGTGCTTGACTCTTGGTGATCAATTCGAGTGCTTCCCCCTTCAGCCCTTTACTGTATACACAATCCAGGACTGTCAAAACAGGGCAGCACTTGACATTTCTTGTTTGATGCCTATTGATGCTCGGTGATGCCCGGATGTTATGGGAAGCTATATCTATGCTTTGGGACTGATTTGGAGCAAATTTGAGCACCGTTTGAGCTTCATTTAATAGTAAATTGCTTGTTGTAATACAATGGACTAAAGCTCACTTAATTGGTGTATGCATTGGTTCATGGATACGGGGTGCTTACTAGAGGTTTGAATGATCATACCGATGTATTTGGAGGTTGTCAAATCCTTCTTCTTAGTTTCGAAATGCTTTTGAGCTTGGATTAGGCTCTATCTTAGTCATCACCACTGACATTTGACTTTAGTTGGCATGCTTTGGACCGGTCTATGCCTATTGTCACTACTTGACATTTAGGCCTCTTGCATTTATGCTTTGGTCAAATATGGATGCCACTTGGTTTGCCCATGCTTGACAGTTATTTGGAGCTTTTCCTTCAGATGTATTTGAGCATTTTGGATCTACTGGGCATTAGATTTGGTTTTCCATTATATGCTCTTTGAATGCTTTTAAGCTTATGCTTTATGGGTCTCAAATATCTTGGGATTTATGTTTCAGATGTACCCTATTGAGATTTGGCATGTCTGATGCTATGTATTTGATGTATTAGAGCGTTGCTTGCTCTCTTTGCATCTGACTTCACTTCTAGTGGGAGCCTCTTGGTATATTCAAATGTACACAGAGTCTTATTTACAAATGAGTTTGAGCTTGTGGGACAGCTACATGAATTTTCTCTCTTGAGCACTTTATGTCTGCAATTTGTCTGTAGTGGGTTGATTTGATACGCCTACTGGGGCAGGCACCTATCTCTGTCACAGGTTTGTCACAGGTTTGTCAGTTTTGTATGCATCTTGGATGGTTATGTATTGAGCTTCTTGCTCTATCATTTGTGCTTGTGCTTGGTCTCTTCTCTTACCCTGAGACCCATTACATGCATGGCTTCTAGACCTATGAGATGTCTCTAGCCTGACAGGTGATTGGTTTGACCGTTCTTGGTACCTTCTTGCCCCTAGAAACTCACTGTTGGATATATCTTGCTACCTGGCAGTTGTAGTGACATATGTATCAGTGATTGCTTCATTTTGGGACAGTTTTATATACTGCTTTCATTTATTATATCAAGCTGAAATCTGCAGATTTTGAGCATTTCTATGAGGGTAATGCTTACTATTTGATGTTATCTTGGTCATATTTGGTGGACCGGTGCTTCTCTTGGTGAAATCCACTCTTTCAGCCAGTTTTAATAGTGGTTTTAGTGCATTTCTTGCTAATTACAGCAACCTACAATTTTTCTTTTTTCATTGATTTGGGACAGTATGGCTAGTCATGTGAAAGACACATCTCTCTTTAACATTGCCAAGTTCGATGGTACCAACTCTGGGTATTGGAAGTCCCAAATATGGCAGGTTTTGGTGCAGAAGTTGTAGATTAAACCCTTGCGCTTCAAGGGTGTCAAACCTGAGGATATGAATGATGATGTTTAGATGGAAGTTGATGAGCTATGCAAGTCTACAATTATTTTGTACTCTAAAAAGAGGTCCATCATAATGTTGTTGAAGATCAGAATCAAAGTGGATGGGATTTATGGGAGAAGATTCAGGAACTCTATGCGCAGCAGTCCTGCGTCACAGGTGTATTGGCTGAAGCAGTTAATGGACCTTCGCATGAAGGAGGGGACCTCCCTTTCATCTCATTTCAGTCAATTTCATGCTATCATGAAGAGTCTATTGTCACAGGGTATTGAGTTCAAAGACAACTTGCACCCATTGTTCCTGCTTGGCACCTTGCCTGAATCATGTGATGTCTTCTGTAGTGCCATATGCACGAACAAGCTTGATGGGCTGAAAATCAAAGATGTTGAGAGTGCTTTATTGACTAAGGAAATCAACAGGAGAAATAATTATGCTTCTCGCTCTTCACATGCATTGACCGTTAGAGGTGGCAGACATGGCAGGCATGATAATGATCATAAGGGCAGGGACTCTCATAAGTCCAGGTCCAAGTCACGTGGTCACAGTAAATCCCGTGGACGGAAGTCTGATCTTACCTATCATTATTGTGGGAAAGAAGGACATATTAGGCCGCAGTGCCATAAAATGCGTGATGATAAGCGCAAGGAAAAGGGAAAAGAAAAAGTGCATGAAAAGTCTTCTGAGCGCAGTATTGTACCTGCAAAGTCCAGTGTGAAGATAGAAGAGGTTAATGTCATGCAAGCCACTAATTCACATGATGATTACATACTTGCAACTTCTTCATGTGATACCTTACAGACTTTTGAGATACATTCTATGTATGCGCAGTGCTGCCTCTTGGATTCAGATGCGTCCTTTCATGTGACACCATGTCAAGATTGGTTTCATACCTATTGTACCATGTCTGGTTCTGTGTGTCTTGGTGATGATAGGTCTCTTGACATTATGGGAATTGGAGATGTTAGGCTGCAGTTTCCTTCTAGCAATTCTTTTGTTTTGCATGATATACGCCATGTACCTGCGTTGACTCGCAGCCTTATGTCAGCTGGATAGCTTGATGATGCAGGGTATTTTGTGTCTTTTGGAGACTCTGCATGGAAGATTACTCGTGGTAGGCTTGTGCTTGCAAGAGGTGCCAAGTCTGGCAACCTCTATCCCTTACTTGTATCTGGAGCTACATTGGATCATATTTTTTCTGTGGGTTCTATTCCCCGTGTATCGCCTTGGCATGCTCGTTTGGGGCAAATGTCTCTTAAAGGAATGAAAGTGCTCCGTGCTTTATAGTATCTTCTGCCTTTTGACTCTTCGCATTTTGATTCTTGTGATCATTGTTTGTATGGCAGGCAGACTAGAAATACACATAAAAAGTATAGTAAGAAACGCATGGGTGAGCCCTTAGCTCTTGTGCACTCAAATGTATGTGGGCCCATGCCCTGTTAGTCACTTGGTGGGGCAAGGTACTTTGTTACTTTCATAGATGATTACTCACGTAAGGTTTGGGTTTATCCCATCAAGAGGAAATCTGATGTCTTAGACACATTTCAATGTTGGCTTGCATTGGCAGAGAACCAGTCTGGGAAAAGGCTAAAATGCATAAGGTCAGATAATGGGGAAGAGTATGTATCATGTGCTTTTGAGCAGTTTTGTGATGACTGGGGTATTAAGCATTAGTTGATTGCCCCTTACATCCCTCCCCAGAATGGTATGGCTAAACACATGAATAGGACCATTTAGGAAAGGATCTGTAGCATGCTTAGCCAGGCTGGCTTATTGCAATACTTTTGGGCTAAGGCAGTTACTACTGCAGTGCATCTCATTAACAGGTCACCTAGTAGTGGCATTGACTTTCAAGTTGCAGAGGAGGTATGGGTAGGCAAGCCCCCCTCTTATGATCATTTGCATATCTTTGGATGTGAGGCATTCTTCCATGTGGCCAAGGACAAACGCAATAAGCTGGATCCTAAAAGTGTCAAATGCATTTTCATTGGCTATGGAGATGCAGGAGGGATGGGCTACCGTCTATGGGATCTGCAGGTGCGGAAAGTGATCCACAACCATGATGTCATTTTTCATGAGGATAAAATGCATATCCAACCTGAGAAAGTGGTTGAGGTACGCAGAGTTATCTTTCAGGAGGAGCCACTTGCTCCCATTCACCCCACTCCACGGCCAACTAGACAGCGTGCAGCATCACTTGATGCCCATGGCCCAGATGCTAGATATGCTGATGTTAGACAAAATGTCGGTCAAGCAGCAGAGCCTGGGTTGAGGCGTTCTACTAGAGATAGATGACCTCCTGACCATTTTGTGCCCTCTATGGATTATGTACTGCTTACAGATGCAGGAGAGCCTCTTACTTATGATGAGGCTATGCATAGGGGTGATTGTCACTCTTGGGAGAGGGCTATGCAGTCTGAGCTTGACTCATTGCATAAGAATCAGACTTGGGATTTGGTTTCCTTGCCTCAAGGTAAGAAGGTTTTGCCATGTAAGTGGGTGCACAAGCTGAAAAGTACCCCTGCACACCCCAAGCTGGCATACAAGGCTTGATTGGTTACTAAGGGTTTTAAGCAGGAGCATGGTGTTGACTTTGATGAAGTCTTTTCTTCTGTGGTCAAGATGACCACCCTATGCTTAGCCTTGGCCTTGGTTGAAAAGCTTGACCTGGACTTATACCAGATGGATGTCAAGACGGCTTTTTTTACATGGGGACTTGCATGATGAGATTTACATGGAGCAGCCTAAGGGCTTTGCAGACCCTAGCAGGGAACACCTAGTGTGCAAAGCTAAAGAAGAGTCTATATGGCTTGAAGCAGGCACCTAGGGAATGGTACCATAAATTTGATGCATTCATACAGTCACAGGGCTACAGCCGCAATGCTATGGATACATGCTTGTACAAGAAGAAAGCCCGTGACAGTTCTTTACTGATTTTGGTACTCTATGTGGATGACATGCTTTTAGAAAGGATAGCTCATGAGGAGCTAGATGCTCTTAAGGCTCATCTCAAGAAGAGCTTTGAGATGAAAGATCTGCGATAGGCCTCTCATATACTTGGTATGTGCATTAGGTGCGATAGATCTCAGGGACTACTCTATCTCACAGAGGGAGTACATTCATAAAAGTCCTTGAGTGCTTCCACATGCAGGATGTTAAGCCTATTGGTTGTCCATTACCTTCTCATGTGAAGGTTTCATAGGCCAATGACAGATGAGCAGAGGGCCGAGATGGCCAAGATTCCCTATGCATCAGCCGTGGGCAGTCTTATGTATGCCATGATAGCCACCCGTCTAGATATAGCTTTTGCAGTTGGGGTTGTGGCACATTATATGGCTACACCTTGCAAGAAACATTGGGATGACGTAAAGGGTATCGTGAGGTACCTGAAGGGCATAGCTAATATATGCCTTTGCAATGGCAACCAGGATATAGGAGTCATGGGCTACACTGACTCTAATTATGCAAGACATGCAGATAGTAGGAAGTCCATTTCTGGCTATGTGTTCACTTATACTAGAGGGGCTATCTCTTGGAAGTCTAGGACACAGAAGTGTATGGCTCTTTCTACTATAGAGGCCAAGTATATTACAGCCACAGAGGCTTGCAAGGAGGCTATCTAGTTAGGCCGTTTGATTGCTAACATTGGTATGACAGATGCTATGCCTACACTACATTCGGATTCTATGAGTGCCATTCAGTTGGCCCGATCTTCCATGCGAAGACAAAACATATTGAGGTGAGGTATCACTTCATTCGCGAGGTCGTTGAGGACAAGTCTGTTGATCTTGTCAAGATTCTGACTAAGCACAATCCTACAGACTTGCTCACGAAAAGCCTCACTACCGAGCGATTTGCCTTTCTCAAGAGATTGATGGGCATTGGATGAGATGACGCCTTTTTCCTCATCCTATTGTACATGTGTACATGTTGTACTATCTTTTCTTTTTCTCTCACTGGGATAGATTTGCCTTTAAGTGGGAGGTTGTTGGGGATAAAGGTGCCTCCGCCTAGCCTCCCGTGTATTACTACACTGACAATACCCACCACTGCACACTCCAAGTGGTGGGTGCCCGTCACAATCACTTATTCTTTATTCCTTTAGTGACAGTTTGAATAAAGGAAGGCTCGGCCACACATTGTCGCTGTTGGAGCTCCCACTTTTGACTCTCTCTCTCTCTCTCTCTCTCTCTCTCTCTCTCTCTCTCTCTCTCTCTCTCTCTCTCTCTCTCTCTCTCTCTCTCTCTCTCTCTCTCTCTCTCTCTCTCTCTCTCTCTCTCTCTCTCTCTCTATACTCTTGCTCTCCATCTACCATAGCTCTCACCGCCAAGCTTATTCCTCCTGGGTTCCCCTTCCCTTTCAATCTTGCCAAGGTCCTCTTTTCTTATTCCCTTTTATTGATATTATGCATTCACCTATGCCCATCTACTCTTTACAACTTGCACAAGAGGGAGCCTAGCACTCTTTCACAAAAATTTGGGGACGCCTTTATATTTTAAAATATGCATTTGCCTTTGCTTTGACTTTTAAGGTTTCCCTTGTGCTTTTGGCCTTTTCTCCTCTTATCCTTTTGTCGAGCCCTCTTTTTTCGCTTTGCTCCACTTCCTTTTTCTCTATCTTGTACTGGGGTTAATACATACATATATACATGTGTGTGTGTGTGTGTGTGCGTATATATATAATACTTAGCCATCCACTCACTCTGCATGTTTGTCTCCCTCTCTCTCTCTCTCACTTACTTTCTCTCTCTCATGCATGCAATCAATCCACACTATATAATAATGCCTCGTATCAAATTACAGCATGTGTTGTAACAAACACTTCTCTCTCTCTCTCTCTCTCTCTCTCTCTCTCTCTCTCTCTCTCTCTCTCTCTCTCTCTCTCTCTCTCTCTCTCTCTCTCTCTCTCTCTCTCTCTCTCTCTCTCTCTCTCTCTCTCTCTCTCTCTCTCTCTCTCTCTCTCTCTCTCTCTCTCTCTCTCATGATGTGAATGCTTGTGCAACCACTCTATGTCTTTAGAACTTTAATTCTAATGCTCCCCTCCCCCCAATGAATTTGATACCAGACAAGTCATACAAGTAATCCAAATGTATATTTATATTGCATTAACTCTGACAATAGTGCTTTTTCTTGACAAATTAAGAGAGACAATGTCACGAAAGACTTGTCAAAATTTTGACATAAGCTATCCAATTGAATTGTGTAATAGTACTTTCTCGACAAAATAAAATGTAGTTGTGGTAAGAGGTAGTGTTGCCATGGCATTGTTGGTCACAGTGTAGTTGGTGTTGGAAAAGTTCTTATGCTTCCAAAGACAATGTGCAAGTTTTCTTTAGTGAGTGTGGCTTAGTGTATAAACATGTTGGAATTTTCATCAATTTCAAATACTTGGAGGTACATATAGTATAGGTGTTTGCATGTCAAATACGCTTTTCCTTCTACAACACAGTCCATGAAATCCCTACAATTACATGTTGTATTATTTACAGTGTGCACATCATAACACTCCTGCAAGTCACTTGAGTTAAGTATCTCTAGTTTGAAAATCTCATGCTTCAAGGGCTTCACCACTGTATGGCCCTTCACAGTTGCATCTAGAGCCAATGCCAAGCCTACCCTTTTCCCTGCAGCCTGTGAAACACCTCTTTGATATCTACATGAGCCCTTGTTAGCATCCACCTCTTGTGCCACCTTTTGTAAAATAAACTCACCCCTCTCTAACATGTGGATTTCTTCTACTCTCAAATTTGTGCCTCGTTCCATTGGTCATACTTATGGAACCTTGGGTGTGTGTGATGAATGGAAAAAAAATGTTCTATGTATGGTCCACACTATCATTATTATAGAGACACATGAATTGGCGTCGTATTCCATATTGATTGATAACTTCTCCTTTTGAGATGAGCCACTCCATGATGCCCCAAAATGAAGGTGCAAGCACCCCATGCGTCATTTTTTTATTAGTCTTTTGCATTTTTCCTTTCTAGCCTTGACATTGCACATGACTACAATCTGGAATCCTTCTTATAGCCCCAATGGTGTCATGAATAACTATCTCCACCACCATTTTCTTTGAAGAATTTGGTGATACTGTCCTTGATTGGTTGGAAGGCAAAGGGTCCTTAAAGTTTAGTTTTCTTGTTCCCTTTCTTCTAGGTATGTTTTCAGTCACATACTCAAGCATGTGAGAGGCTTTGTCTTCCTCTAACCCCACTTTCCCATCAACCTTATGTTTTCTCACTACAGTAATATTGTCCTCTCAAAAATTAGAACACTGATGCAATTTAGTTCTTCCTGCCACCTCCTCAACCATCCTTGTTATTGCTCAAGGTGTGGCCCTAATTCCTTGTTATAGTTGACCCAAAATCTTATCTGCAGTAGGTCTTGCACCATGGAACTTTCCACCAATAAATGCATGCCGTTTTGTGCTCTATAGTAGAGCATTGGTCAAATCACTGACACATGCACAATATAAGCTGATAGATCCCTTGAATTCCTCCGCTGCCAACTAACTTGCATGCATTGGCTCTGCTAGGTTCATGGATGGCATATGAGCATTGTCCTCCATCACCTAGACAAAAATACAACATGAGAGGGTATGGAGCGTGAGAAAACAAATGCATCACACATCACATCCTACTATTACAAATTAGTGTTACCTCGACAAAGTGTTGCCTCCAATGTGGATATATGGTATGCCACCAACTAAGCCAATAATCCATTGCTGGTATATTGCAATTTGCAACTTTCCCTAAGGCCCACCAAGCCCGAATGAATCGATATTGCATTGTTGCATCATCTTCCGTGGATGCACACTTCCACATGTAGCAAAAGTGTTTATGCTTATCTTGGAAACTCTTGTGCGCATACAATGATATGTGTATTTGCAGACTTTGTTTCTAATGATATAAGCAAGATCTCTCCCTTTCTTGGATTACGTTGTTCGAACCACATTGAACACTATGAATATAGCCCTCGAGTTGGTGGCTGCCTCGTCTGCCATCAATCCTCGAAATTCAATGCTTGGGTGGCCACACTTCTCCATCACTTCATTCATCTTTGTTTAGAAAAGAGCTTGTGCATCTGTATCCTCTTTCTTCATCTCACATATTGCCAGTCATCAATTCTTGTACACTACAAAAACACAAGATAGGAATGGAAGAGTAAGGAGAACTATGTTCGTTAAGTTCATGTTGTGATGGTAGAATTGTGTAAGAGAAACTACCTTAGGTCATGCACATGTGCTACCATGGTGGTCCAATCATTAATGATATGTATGTGATCCAGCTATTACATAGGTCCCTAGTGCCATTCCTTCGCATACAATTTACTAAGTCAAGAGGCTGGCCCAATCATTGATATTTTGAATATAAAGCACCTACTATCATTATCAATGGCTTGCCCAAGAAATAGGCTACCATGGAAAAATCTGTATGCATAATGTTGCTTTAACTTTAGAAGATGAGATTCTATTCCTAATCGCTCTTAGCACATGCTACATAGACCATGTGTTTGAACGTGCATGTACAAAATATTGATCTTCATATACATGGCTTTTTAATGATATTTTGAAATGGGTTATGAATGGAATAATATGTTACATATTTCTCTGAATGAGTGGTTGGAGTTCCTCGAGAAATATCGAGAGTTCAATATCAAATATGGGAATACCTTGCTCACGAACCAGGGCACTCATCACTAGCCTTCTAGCCACAGTCATTTGCAAGTGTTGAGGTCCAACTGCACTAAATTTTCTTACCATTTCCTCTAAGTTCTTTTGCACCTCTTTGACATTAGCTCTACGCATGCCTCTTTGCACCTCATGGTTATATGTGCCTGAATATATGAATAGTCTTGACATTGGGCTCACTAACATCACATAATACACCACATACTTGCATTTGGAGAGTAGATGGGAGGGTTCTTACAATAGAAGCATCCAAGGCTTCTAAGACCATTAGTTGACATTCCGATAGTCGGTATGATGGTATTAAGTTTACTTGCATGGGATGTTTTGGGACTTAATTAGTATAATTTACTTGCAATAGGGTACTAGAACCATGTCATGCGACTTTGCAATCATTTTAATGATAGTGAAGCAAATGAAGAATCTTGTACATGTCCATGCCACCTGATTTGGGGAGCCAAAAACGACTGGCGAGCATAATTTCAATTTGGACACTCTAGTTCTCCGACTCATTTGCTTCAGTGAATAGTACCAGGGAATGCCATTGATATTGACGTGGGCATGGCCATCATACTTTTGCTCCATACCCTCCATTGGATGCATATTGTCTGCTACCAATGGAAGCTCATACACCACATTGCCACCATACAATACTAGGATCTCCTCCACTCTCTCTACAGGGCCCGTATTCTAAAGAAAATGATGTAATCCCCTCCTCTTCCACATCAAGCATGATAGGGATGGTTTTATTTCACAATGTCTAGGGGGTGGTGAGGCTTCCACATTGATTATTGTTTTCTCAACGCTGCATGGGCTCTGGATGAGGTCTACGATGGGGAAAGGCTACAATGTAGGCACATTTCCTTGTTCAACAAAATAGTCTTGCGAGACCAAGGTATCCAAAACATATACCTAGCCATCCTCATGGTCATTGTTGCAATGGATCAACGTGCTTTTTTGCATTTGGCCATTCGCATGAGTGATAGCAAGAACATGGTAACCATTGCCATTATATATGTCTTTCTTCTTCAACATCAAGAACTGACTGCTTGTGTAGTGCATAATAGGTTCAGCAGAGAGGGAGGATACATATATATGGATCTTGGTGTTTGGTGTAGCACTTGACACTGGATCCATTTCCAAAGCTATCTACACATGTACGAATACGCATGTCAAATATGGGTATCATTGAAAGACAGTGCAAGGATGTGTCATATATGAGAGAGGGAGAGAGGGAGAGAGAGAGAGAGAGGAGGATATATAAAGCGTGTGCATGAGAGCGAGAGATTGGGCGAGATAGAGAGTATGCATGTATGTGTGCGGGTGCTAGATATATAAAGTGTTTGGCATGAGAGAGAGAGAGAGAGAGAGAGAGAGAGAGAGAGAATATATAGATTTGTATGGAAGAGAGAGAGAGAGAGAGAGAGAGAGAGAGAGTGTGTGTGTGTGTGTGTGTGTGTGTGTGTGTGTGGATGTCGGAGATATATATACAGAGGGGGGTGGAAGATAGAAAGAGGGAGCCAAGGAGAGAGAGGGGGTGATGGAGAGAGAGAGAGAGACAGAGACAGAGAGGGGGGGAGGAGGGGGAGGGGGTGAGAGAGAGACAGAGAGGTGTACACACTTACGACATTAAGTAAATATTCCACAACTTGGGGGAGGGGGCGAGAGAGAGGGAGAGAGGTGTACACACTTACGACATTAAGTAAACATTCCACAACTTGGGGGATGGGGGTGTGTGGCCTTATGTAACCACTTTGAGATAGTGGGGTATTACATGCATGTCACACAGAGAGAGAGAGAGAGAGAGAGAGAGAGAGAGAGAGAGAGAGAGAGAGAGATGGAGAAAGGGAGATTGAGAGACGTGTGAAGAGCACCCTGCCACGGCACAAATAGAACCACAAACCGGCTAGGTAGAGGCTGCAAATACATTGCTGGCCACAAAACCTGCAAGAAAACTCTCCTTCTTCTCACCAAGAACCATTGCTCCAAAACACACAAGTGAATGGCACACAAGAAATTGAGAAATTCTTCCATCCTCACCCTCTTCCTCTTCCTCACTCTCCATGAGATCTTGCAATGAAAGCACAAGAGAGGGAAACAAGAACAAGAAGGCAAGTGTTGTGCCAAAATGAGAGAGGGAGAAATGAACCGTGAGAGGAGAAGATAAAGGAAGAGAGAGTGTAACCACCTCAACCTCCCACCTCCTCAAATCCCACGACTGCAACCACCTCCTTTTCCTTTCTTGAATTATGAAATTCAAATTTGCATACATTGGCTAAGGTCTAAAGACCTTTCAATTTTTGGAATGAGACAAAAGGATTTGACCTTTCCTTTTCCTAGCAATATTTTATAGTGTGTCTCTTTTGGACTACACATTTTACATTGCTTCATATAATGATTTTTGACAAAGGAGTACAAAAGCAAAGTATCAATTTAACAAAAGTTGTTTCCATGTGAGCACATTTTTGTGCCTATATTTGCACTGATTTCCTGGTCATCATTTCCTCCCATGCTTAAGTGTGAAGCGTCCCCGCGAACAAATTTGAAGAAGAACCACAATCAGCTCTTTGACAAGTCTTTGTCTTCATCTTCGGTCTTCTTTTTCTTCTTGGATCATTTAATTTCCATTGGATAAGGAAGGAAATAACACACAAAATAGAATCACAACTAGGACGTTGAGCCTAGGTTATAAAGCACACCAAACAAAACTCGAAAAATAGGGCTCTTCAATAATTTATGGACAAGAGCAACATCACACTCAAGTTAGGTTGAAAGACAACCACATTGTGAAGCACAATAATAACCCCGAAAATATATAAAAATGAAGTGCATCCCTTGTAAAGGATATGGTATTGAAGTTCTCCCACCCGATTTATGTCATTTTTTTAGAAAATTCAAGAAGGAAGGTTTTATTAAGAATAAAACTGAGAAACTGAAAAGAAAACGAAACATAGATATACATGTGTGGTTTGAGGGGCATGGGGATTCTTGATAACGAAAGGCATACAAGGAGGGTGAAAGTTAAGCATATGAACTAGATTTTAAAGGGATGGATGATAATTGAATTGTTTTTTTTAATTGATCGTTCTGTTATAGCCTGAGGATAAGGATGCGACGTGAAATGCGATCAGCCTCAAAAACTGGTTCACTAATTCTGCCATGTCATGAAGGATTGGAGGACATGCTGGACTCGTGTGGTGGATGGGTGCCACTGCGATGAGGAGGATGGAGAAAGTATGAACGTGGATCTGATGAAGCAAGGTAACGCTGGTCCTGCCCTCCATTGAGCCGAGCGGTTGAGAGTGCTGGATGTACTTGTCTCTTCTGTGCCGATTAAGAAGATCGTGGTGAAAATGGCGGTGTTGCGTAGGCCTGCTACCAAGAGTGGAGGATAATGAGCAGTACGAGGAGCCGTGAGGTGACGAGGGACATCATGGAGGGCATTGAGGGAAGGGACGGGCGGGGTAAGTGGAAGTTGAAGTAGAAAAGGAGCAGGCGGCAAGGGCCTGGAACACGGAGAGGAAGCGGAAGTTGTTGGGGGGGTGTGTTGGGCAGAAATCAAGGAGGGTGAAAGTTGTAATGGGTAGGGAGATTGGATGGATGTAGAGGGGCTTCAACATGCTGTCGTGGAAGAAGGAAATGGTGCTTGGGGGACTGGATGGTGGACTCAGCCAACACTGCTGCAATTTTCTTTTCTTCAACCTATCCTTCATTCATTTCTGCAACCACATCTTCCCTTTAAGAATCCAATCTTTCTCATTGAAGCTCTTCATATTTTAGAGTATGTCTCCTTGCGGTCTTCATAACCACCTCTTCCCGGCCAGTGCACCAAATGAAGAGCACCCTGCCACGGCACAAATAGAACCACAAACCGGCTAGGTAGAGGCTGCAAATACATTGCTGGCCACAAAACCTGCAAGAAAACTCTCCTTCTTCTCACCAAGAACCATTGCTCCAAAACACACAAGTGAATGGCACACAAGAAATTGAGAAATTCTTCCATCCTCACCCTCTTCCTCTTCCTCACTCTCCATGAGATCTTGCAATGAAAGCACAAGAGAGGGAAACAAGAACAAGAAGGCAAGTGTTGTGCCAAAATGAGAGAGGGAGAAATGAACCGTGAGAGGAGAAGATAAAGGAAGAGAGAGTGTAACCACCTCAACCTCCCACCTCCTCAAATCCCACGACTGCAACCACCTCCTTTTCCTTTCTTGAATTATGAAATTCAAATTTGCATACGTTGGCTAAGGTCTAAAGACCTTTCAATTTTTGGAATGAGACAAAAGGATTTGACCTTTCCTTTTCCTAGCAATATTTTATAGTGTGTCTCTTTTGGACTACACATTTTACATTGCTTCATATAATGATTTTTGACAAAGGAGTACAAAAGCAAAGTATCAATTTAACAAAAGTTGTTTCCATGTGAGCACATTTTTGTGCCTATATTTGCACTGATTTCCTGGTCATCAACGTGTCGTACGAAGAGAGAGCTGCGAGAGGGAGGGGGAGGGGGAGGGGTATTTATCATATTTTTCTTCACCAAATATGGGGGTATCAACAATCCCTTCTTTGGTGATAGAATAATCCTAGTTCACATGCACATACACACACACACACACTCTCTCTCTCTCTCTCTCTCTCTCTCTCTCTCTCTCTCTCTCTCTCTCTCTCTCTCTCTCTCTCTCTCTCTCTCTCTCTCTCTCCACAACCATCTTGGCCCAGATGCACTCTCTCTCACATACCCTAGACCCTAAACTCAAATAACTAACATAGATGCAAGCACCATCGACGCCTTTCTTAATATAGCAAAACGATCCTAATCCACATGCATTTGCACAATCTCTTCATCCCCTCCAAAAAGCATTCCATACACATTTTAATGTACTATCATATTAACTAATTAATTAATATTATTATACTAACACATTGATTCATATAAAATGATTAATACTAGCATACAAATTAATATACAAGTTAATTAATATTAATATACCAAGGGGTCACTTCATACTAATTGATTACTATACTAACTAACTAATTAATAAAGTAGTTGATATGCATTAACTAATGAATAAGCTAACTAACATCAATTAATTAATTAATTAATAATATTATTTATATAATTTGATCGATATACTGATTACCTAATTGATACCATCTAACTAAATATTAATTGATTTGTACATGTGTTAATTTATTTCAATATTCATGAAAGAGTTTGTTAATAATTTAATTAATATGTTAATATTAATCAATTGAGTAGTTAATAATACTAATTACTAAATAACTATTTTAATAATCAACTATTTAACATATGATTAACTAATTACTTGTTTAACGTGATAATCTAATTAATTAGTATTGATTAACCAATTAAATAATGGTTTCTTGAAAACAAAGACACATTAATATTTAATATATTAACTAAATACATTTAATTAATATTAATTAAATTCAATATTAATTAATATATCTAATTTTTTAATTTTATGTGTTATTAATAAATTTATTAATTAATTAAAACTATAAACTAATAAAAAATAATTAACAATACATAAAATATTGATTAACTAATCAATTAATTAGTAATTCATAAAACTTTTAATCATTAACTACTTAAGTGCTTATTAATTTTTTATGTATTAATGATAAACCCTAAACTATTTAGTTATTTATTAGTAATGAGCTAATTAGTTATTACTTAGTTATTAATAATTAATTGTTTTTAATTATTAATTAGTAATTAAATTAAAATTATTTGTTAATGATTTTAACTAATTTTGAATTAAGTTATTTATAACCAATAAATAGTTAAATTATAAGTTATTTAAGTAGTAGCTAATCATTTGTTATAAATTAGTAGCTAGTTATTTTAATTAATTACTTAAAAAAGTAAAACTCTTATATATATATATATATAGGGGGGGAAGGGAGAGGGAGACAGTCTCGCACGAGACATCGGCTACGGTGGTAGTGGCGATGTCGACAGGGACGGTGGTGACGTTCACATTGGTGGTGGAAACACCGAGATTGTGGCACAGGCGCGGGCGGCGGCAACATTACAGGCAGGCAACGACAGCACCGAGAGAGAGAGAGAGAGAGAGAGAGAGAGAGAGGAGGTCTAAATTTTTTACTCCCTACGCCCCCTTATTACGGGGGAAATTTTTTTATCCCCCACCGGTTAAATAATTAGTTAGTTAATAATTAGTTTACAAATAATTAATAATCATTTTTAAATTAATAATTAATTAAACAATTATTGGTTTAAAAATAGTTAATCATTAATAATTAGTACTTATTATTTAATTAATCAGCTAAAATTAGTTAAAATAACTAGTTTAAAATAGCTAATATTTAGGTAAAAATAATTAATTATTTAGTTTTCTACTTGTTAGTTTGTTAAAAGTTTGTTAATAATTAATAGCTACCTAGTTACTAGTTGATCATTAATAAAACTAATTAACAATTTATTTATAATAATTAGTTAGTTATTAAAATTTTATATATTAATAATTAATTTATTAGTTACTTAAATAATTAATCATTAAGTTAATATTTAATTTTTAATAATTAGTTACTTTACTAGTTAATAAGTAATAATTTGTTAATAATAATTAGCTAATTAGAAAAAATAATAGATAAAAATAGTTAATGATTAAAAATTAATTAAGAGCTAATAATTAGTTACTTACTTAATTATTGATAATTACTTAATAATTAATAGTTAGTAACTAGTAATTAAACTTTAACTAGTAATCAATAATTAGTAATTAAGAATTGTTTATGTAGTTAATTATTTAATTAGTTACTTATTATTCGTTAATTATTAATTTTTTCTCTTTCCCTTGCAAAGTTAATTAAGTATATATTAGTTAATTAGTTGTTCACAAGTAGTTAATTAACTAATAATTAGTTTATTAGTTAAGTATTTATTAATTATTTATTGATTAGTAAATTAGTTAGTAATTAATCGTTGATTAGTTAATTACTTAATAAGTTTATTAGTTAATTGGTTAATAATAAATAATTAATAGTTAATTAGTTGCTTTAGTAATTGTTACTTAGTTATTTAGTTAATTGACAATTAGATAATTAGTAATTTATTCATTAGTTATTTATTTAGTTATTAGTTAATAAATAGTTAGTAGTTAATTAATGATTAATCAATAGTTACTTAATAGCTAGTTAATTAATTAGTTATCAATTAGTTAATTAGTTTGGTTCTTATTATGTAGCACTATCAATTTATTAATTATCAATATATTAATAAGTAATACATAATAATTAAATTAAATTAGTAATATCATTTATTACTATTTAATATGATTAATCATAATAAATAATTATTATTAATTAATATATTAATATTAAAATAAACTAATTTATTAATATTAATAATTACTAATTCGTTATAAATGTAATTAGTATAGATGTAATATAATTAATACTAATGTAAATAATTGGCTCAAAAGGGGATGAAGGAGATTTTGGGTTTTTTTCGCCTAAGAAAAGGCTACCAGTGACCCCTTCTCGAGAAGAAAAAAAACCACAAGTTTGAGAATAGAAAGCATGGGGGGGGGGGGGAAGAGAGAGTAGCATAGTGATAAGAGAGGGGAAGAGAGAGAGAGAGACAGAGCATGCAATATATGCTAGTTTTTCTCGCCAAGAAGGCACATTAGTAGCCCCTTCTTGGGTAAAAAAAGGAAGCTACAAATGTACCATGTACTATTTTTTCATCCAGGGGAAGGGACTATTGGTGATGCCTTCTTGGGCGAGATAAAATAGTATATATTACATTATCTTTCTCTCCTCCCCTCCCTCATCACTCTGTCACTCTCTCTTCCCCTTATGCTCTCTAGTCTCATACTTGTGGTTTTTTTTCTGCCGAGAAGGGGTTGTCAAAAGCCCCTTCTTGGGCAAAAAAAAATCCACAAATCCATTTGTAACTTTTTTTTCACTTGTGAAGAGGTTGCACCCCTTTTTTGGGCAAAAAAAAAATCCACAAGTGGACTTGTGACTTTTTTCTTCACCTGAGAAGTGTTGAGATATCGAGCTCCACTCGTGATATGCCAGGGTGACCGTTGTGCATTTATGTCACCGACTTGTTAGCTGCAGATGCGGTTGGTACACCGCCCATGAATAATAGCTAGATGACAGTTGTCCTTATCTACTCTAGTTCGTGGCTCAGTTAGTATGCCACCTTAGTTAGTTGAGTTTGGTTTGAGACCCATATATAGGGTTCTTCTATTTCTTTGTACTAGAGTTCTTTTTGGCTTACACAACTAAGAAGAGGAAATTTGTTTTCAGCCTCCACCTATGTGTGTATTCCCCCATTGTGCAAGCAAGAAAGCTACAAGTGAGACTCCTTCCTTCTCTCCCACAATCTTGACATGGTATCAAAGCCTGGTTCGTGGTAAGAAGCTCAAGAAAGCAAACCAAGTTCACGGTGTTCTGGTAAGAGGACCAGTGTTGCTTTCATTTTTTGAGTTTGGGAGCAAGTCTCTGCAGGTAGCACAGCCGAAAAGTGCAAGAGTGCATTGTCTCAGATTGAGAGACCCTTCGCGGTGTAGCAAGAGGGCAGTATATGCTGCGGGAGAGGGCTTTAGGCCTTGGTTGCCCTTTTTTTTTATTCGAGGCCATTTCGGTGCATGTTTTGGAGGCGGAATTTTTCCCCATGCACTCAGGAAAAGGCCCCGTTTTTTGCTGTGCGACCACTGTTCTACAGGTCGGTGAAAAGTTACTATAGAAATTGCATCGTATGCCTGTGCGCAGAGTGACTGTGTGGTCAAATACCACTTTCGTCAGTTTTGCAGATTTTCCCTTGTGAGGCTGAAGCTGTGCATTTTGCAGTGACAGAATTTTTTGCAGTGTTCTATAATGGCATCTGATTCTCTTTCACAGATTGTCACTGAAAAGCTTGACAAGAACAACTTCCAAGCATGGAAGTTTAGAATGACGAATTTCCTTATGGGAAAAGAATATTGGGAATTCGTTGCAGGAAATGAAGAAGAACCAGTTCTTCCTGATGTTCCCAATCAACAGCAAATGCAGGCATTTAAAGGATGGCATGAGAGAGCCAGGAAAGTTATGTACTTGCTGTATATCAGCATTTCAGACTCTATGATTGTGCATATTCAGGATGCAAGTACGCCAAAGGAGGCATGGGATACTTGGTCAAAAATGTATAGCACAAATACGCAAGCCAGGAAAATGCAGCTCAAGCAAGAGTTGCACAATGTGCAAAGAGAAAGTATGAGTATCAATGACTACCACATGAAGATGAAGAAGATTGCAGATGCACTTGCTTCCATTGGGTTGCCAGTGGAAGATGATGATTTAGTTTCTGTGACCTTGAATGGTCTAGGAAAGGATTATGCACAGTTCCGAACATCGATTACCGTCCGTGAAAGATTTCCTGTTTTTGAGGAGTTGATTGCTCTTCTAATTTCTAAGGAGCAGAGAAATGGTGGTGCATCTTCTTCAGGAGGAACTTCAAAAGAAGATGTCTTCTACTCAAATGCTGGAAGAGATAGAGGCAGAGGTAGAGGAGGCTGATCTGGAGGCCGTGGTAGAAATCAGAATATGCAGCAAACTCAAGAAAACCAGTCCTATGGAGGAGGACGTGGTAACTCTAGAGGCAGGGGGAGCCAAAGAGGTCGTGGTGGATGGCAAAGAGGCCAAAATGCAAACAGCAATGTTGAATGCTACTACTGTGGTAAAATGGGTCATATGGCTAAAGATTGCTATAAAAAGCAGAATGACATCATGAATGGAAAATTGCACAAGGGAATTATGCATCTTCTAGTAGACATGGTGATGACAGAAATGAGCATTTGTTTATGGTGCAACACATGACCAATTCTGTGACAAGTGCAGAAGAAAGCAACGATGTGTGGTATGTTGACTCAGGTGCATCAAACCACATGACAGGTCATGCAAAATGGATGCAGGATGCAAGGAAAATGGAAAAACCAGGATTTATGGAGACTGGTGATGATACTGCACATCCTATTGTGCAGATTGGAAAATTTTCTTTGTCTATGCAGGATGGGAAAAAGAAATACCTATCGGATGTATTTCATGTCCCGAATATCACTAAGAACCTGGTTTCTGTTGGTCAAATGGTTGAGCAGGGCTTACAGGTTAGATTTAATTCTCATGGATGCTTTGTTGAGGATATGAAAAATAAAGGTCGCTTGATAGCGAAAGGAAAGAAGAAGGGCAGAATGTTTACGTTGGATGCAGACATGCCTGAATTGAGTGCAGCAATGTTTGCACATGGGACCGGTGTAGTTTTGCAGATATTGATATCTGGCATAAACGCATTGGTCATGTAAATGTACAGCGACTTAAATCAATGCAAGCCCAAAATATTGTTGCAGGATTGCCTAAAATTCAAGGTTGTAGAAATGCATAAGGTATGTGAAGCCTGTCAATTTGGAAAACAGGCAAGGAAACCATTTCCTAGACATGTTCAAGAGAGTAAGAAGCCATTGGAATTAATCCACTCTAATGTGTGGACTGCTAAAGCTGCATCTATTGGAGGCTGTCATTATTTTGTCACTTTTATTAATGACTATAGCAGAAAAGTTTGGGTATATTTTATGAAAAAGAAAAGTGAAGTTTTTGGGCATTTCAAAACTCTTAAAGCTATGGTTGAAAAAGAAACAGGCTTGCAAATAAAATGCCTAAGGTCAGATGGAGGGGGAGAGTACCTCTCAAATGAGTTTGCAAGGTTCTTGCAGGAGCATGGCATAAAGCAGCAATATTCATGTAGTCATACCCCACAACAAAATGGAATTATAGAAAGAAAAAACAGGCATATTGGAGAGGTATCTCGTTCCATGCTCTCATGGATGCTTTGTTGAGGATATGAAAAATAAAGGTCGCTTGATAGCAAAATGAAATAAGAAGGGTAAAATGTTTACGTTGGATGCAGACATGCCTAAATTGAGTCCAGCAATGTTTGCACATGGAACCGGTGTAGTTGCAGACATTGATATCTGGCATAAACGCATTGGTCATGTTAATGTACAGCGACTTAAATCAATTCAAGCCCAAAATATTGTTGCAGGATTGCCTAAATTCAAGGTTGCAGAAATGCATAAGTATGTGAAGCCTGTCAATTTGGAAAACATGCAAGGAAACCATTTCCTAGACATGTTCAAGAGAGTAAGAAGCCATTCGAATTAATCCACTCTGATGTGTGGACTACTAAAGCTGCATCTATTGGAGGCTGTCATTATTTTGTCACTTTTATTGATGACTATAGCAAAAAAGTTTGGGTGTATTTTATGAAAAAGAAAAGTGAAGTTTTTGGGCATTTTAAAACTCTTAAAGCTATGGTTGAAAAAGAAATAGGCTTGCAAATAAAATGCCTAAGGTCAGATGGAGGGGGAGAGTACCTCTCAAACGAGTTTGCAAGGTTCTTGCAGGAGCATGGCATAAAGCAGCAATATTCATGTAGTCATACCCCACAGCAAAATGGAATTGCAGAAAGAAAAAACAGGCATATTGGAGAGGTATCTCATGCCATGCTCAATGAAAAAGACCTGCCAGATTTTTACTGGGCTGAGGCAGTTGCTACAGCAGTCTACATAATGAACAGGACTCCCACTGTAGCAATACATGGCATGACTCCAGAGAAGAGGTATACTGGTAGGAAACCAGATATTTCTCATTTGAAAATTTTTTGTTGCATTGCCTATGTTCATGTGCCAAATGAGTTGAGATCCAAGTTGGATCCAAAAGCTGAGAAGTGCATCTTTATTGGTTATTCTCTGTAGCAAAAAGGGTATAGATGTTATAACCCTTCTACTCGTAAGTTTACAGTGAGCAGAGATGTTGTTTTTGATGAGATGAGTAGCTAGTATAAACCAATAAATGTGATTGATAATGTAGATGCACAAAATGGTAATGCTGCACAGAATTCACGGCAGCAGTCACAAGATATTAGTGGACCTGGAGCGTCCTCTAGTAGTGGTTCACATTCTTCGCCATGGACAGGCAGATTGAGATCATGAGAATCTTCTCAAAGCAATGCAGATAGTGGTATGCAAGTATCACGAAAAGGAAAAGAGAAGGTAGATCAGCCCATGTTTGATGTAAATGCAGGTCACTCTTATTTGGATGGTGAATCCAATGGCTCAGAACAAAGCATTGATGATGAGTTGGGTATTCCTTCTATTGTTACACCTGGAGTAAGGAAGACTAGGGATGTTTTGAGAGCACTTGGGAGTGAACCTACTTTATGCAGGTCTACCAGAGCTAGGTATCCTATGGATAGGCTGAAATATGATGGATTTACAACCATTCACTATGTATATATGGTCAAAGTGATATAGGAACTAGAAGTGGGATCAAAACCCACTTCTTTTGAGCAAGCCATGGGAAAAGAAAAATGGGAGAAAGCCATGGATGAAGAAATGGATGCCTTGGAAGCAAATGCTACATGGGAATTGGTACCTTTGTCTAAAGATAAGAATGCAATTGGTTGTAAGTGGGTTTATAAGGTGAAACACAATGCAGATGGTTCTGTGAATAGATACAAGGCAAGATTAGTAGTCAAGGGGTATGCACAAACATATCTCATTGATTATGAAGAAACATTCAGTCCGGTTGCAAGGATGGCAATCATAAGAGCAGTCATTGCTATGGCCGCATCAAAGGGATGATCTTTACATCAGATGGATGTAAAGAATGCCTTCTTGCATGGTGATTTACAAGAAGAGGTCTATATGGAGCAGCCACCAGGTTATGTGCATGATGTTCATCTTGAGTTTGTTTGCAAGTTGAAGAAAGCCTTGTATGGCTTGAAGCAAGCACCTAGAGCATGGTCTGAAAAGATAGGACAGTATCTTGTCACTATTGGCTTCCAGATTTCCAAGGCAGATTTCTCACTTTATGTGAGAAAAACAGAGAAAGGTATTATGCTACTTGTCATTTATGTTGATGATTTGATTATGACAGGTGACAATGATGAAGATATCCTTCATGTGAAAATGCTATTGAAGCAGAAGTTTGAGATGAAGGATTTGGGAGAGCTGTGTTATTTCTTGGGCATTGAGGTGATTAGATCACCAAGTGGGATACAGCTCTTGCAGAGGCAGTATGGATTGGACATGCTGTCCAAATATGGGATGACAGGCTGTAAGCCTATTTCAGTTCCTTTGGAGCAGAATGTGAAGCTGAGCACAGATACAGGTGAGCTTCTAGAAGACCCTACTATGTATAGACGCATAGTAGGAAGTTTGATTTATATGACTATTACCAGGCCAGATTTGAGCTATGCTGTTGGATTGGTAAGTCAGTTTATGCAGGCTCCAAGGAAACCACATTTGGATGCGGCTAGACGCATACAAAGGTATGTGAAGTCCACATTGTAGTATGGACTATTTTATGAGACTGGGGTTCAGATACAGTTGCATGGATACACTGATGCTGATTGGGCTGGTAGTATTTCTAATAGACGATCTACCAGTGGATATGTGTTCTCTTTTGGGAGTGTTGCAGTCACTTGGAGCAGCAAGAAACAACCTACAGTTGCCTTGTCGAGCACAGAGGCTGAGTACAAGGGCGCAGCAATGGCTGCATGTGAGATAGCTTGGTTGCATAAGCTACTTTATGATATGCATCAGCCTACAAATGGGCCAGTTGTCATTTATTGTGACAACATGAGTAGTATACACTTGGCAAATAACCCAGTCTATCATGCTAGAACAAAGCACATTGAGGTGCATTATCACTATGTGTGGGAGAGGATTTTACTAGGTCTTATTGATCTAGTTTATTTCAACACAGAGGATCGGGTAGCTGACATATTTACGAAGGCATTGGGCACAGAGAAGCTGCGCAAGTTCAAAGACCTGCTTGGTGTGCAAGAATTGGGATTGAGCTTGAGGGGGAGTGTTGAGATATCGAGCTCCACTCGTGATATGCCAGGGTGACTGTTGTGCATTTATGTCACCGACTTGTTAGCTGCAGATGCGGTTTGTACATCGCCCATGAATAATAGCTAGATGACAGCTGTCCTTATCTACTCTAGTTCGTGGCTCAGTTAGTATGCCACCTTAGTTAGTTGAGTTTGGTTTGAGACCCATATATAGGGTTCTTCTATTTCTTTGTACTAGAGTTCTTTTTGGCTTATACAACTAAGAAGAGGAAAATTGTTTTCAGCCTCCACCTGTGTGTGTATTCCCCCATTGTGCAAGCAAGAAAGCTACAAGTGAGACTCCTTTCTTCTCTCCCACAATCTTGACAAGAAGGGACTGTTAGCAACCCCTTCCTAGCAAGAAAAAATTACAAATATCGCATGCTCTCTCTCTTTTCCTCCTCTCTGCACTCTCTCTCTCACGACTCTCTGTATGTGTGTCTCTCTCTCTATCCCTCTCTCACTCTCTCCCCCTTTCTCTCTCCTTTGTCTATAAAAGTACCCCCTCCCTTTGCAATTCAAGTTCATGGTTTCTATCCCCTAACCTCGGCATGATTCTCTCTCACCCCCCCCCCTCTCTCTCTCTCTCTCTCTCTCTCTCTCTCTCTCTCTCTCTCTCTCTCTCTCTCTCTCTCTCTCTCTCTCTCTCTCTCTCTCTCTCTCTCTCTCCTTGGATTTGTTCCTATCCTACTAATCTGTTTACGTATATCACAATTGATATTTGATGGCAAGAAATCAAGAAAGCAATATATCTACAAGAAGTAACCCTAAACCCCTCCATCATGGCTAGATCAAATTTCAAATGATATGATCATGTCATCCTTTTTTAGGGTGATGAAAGCATAGCAAAAGGTTTAATCCGACAAATGTTTCCCTTGCCAAGCTTGCTCCTTGGACAAGTGGGTGTTTTTGTCATTGTCATGCATCAAAGAGGTGTGAAGGCCCATGGCAAAGGCTCTCTCGAGATTGACACTGAGGAAAATGCAATTTTGTGATGGCCAATGAAATAGATGATAAGTAGTCCCTCTCTTGATTTCTTTTATGGCCAGTTTATCTCCCCCTCTTACCCTACTTTGGATCATTGTTTGCCGGAAAGAGAGTGATGACTAGACAAGTCTCCTGAGGACTCTGACTTGCCTCCACGACCTAGAGTAGGATAGGGTATTGTCACCAATAGCATGTAATTGCAAGGGGGGAGTTGCCCTCCAAGAGCGAGGGGGAGAACAACACAAATAATATCATTGACATCCACCATCGATCTACAAGCAGCCACTGCACTTGCATGTAGGGAAGGAGTGATATCAGGAGAAGGTGGGCAAACTTCAATGATGTAGACGAGGAAGGGCAAGAGAAAGCTTGTAGTATTAGAGAGTGATATTGATGAGGAAAGCAATGACCATCAAAGCATCGAGTCCTTTACTGCATAGCAACAAGGGCATGGCCGCACCCAAAGCAAGAAGAAGCGAACACAAAGAATTGAAAAGGAGTGCATGACAGAGACTAAGGAGTGGCGAGACCATTCTCATAGTCACTTGTGATAAACGTATTGTGTAAGCATGTATCTGGAAACCTTGATGGTAAGTGTATATAAGAGATGGTGATATGATTTTGATTATGGCTTTTATTTCTTTAGGTTGATGTGGATATTACCTCATCATTTCATACAGATATGGATATCCACCCCTTTGCCACCCATCCCATTATGTCATTTGGTTTCCCTGCCTATAATAAGACAAGTCACATCAAGGTAAAAGCAACTCTTAGAGACCTTTTTCAGCAATAACAGGTACGTTAGAGGGATGGGTATATTCATAGTATCATTAAAGACTCTAAGGCACCAATGCAAGGAGATTGATGATACAATTAGAAATGAGTGAGACACCTATTGGCTAAAGAAGCACGATGACTCTAAGGTAGAAATTAGCGGCATTGATTGGGCCTTTTTGTCAAATTACATGTTTTATATCTAGGATGGTAACCATTGGCTCACAACATGGATGAATGAGATATGTAGATATGAGTGGCTCTAAGCCGTAGGACCTTAACATTTTGCAATGTTTTTGTTCCTTACATCATCGTTAACAAAATTGATTATTTGCAATTGCCTTTCCAAATAATACGAGACAACATGTACGCATTGATTGTCGCCTTGTAAAAGTGAAAAGTGTGGCAGAGGGGGAGATTTTGTCAGCTATATCTCATACAAACAAGTATGCAATGGACCATTTTCTCATATGCTTTGATTGCCTTTGTGTGCTAAAGGTCATGTGGATAATGAAATATGCATGAGACCCTAATGTAGAATGTATATAGGCTGGCACAAAAGGGGATTGTCCATACCTCATATCCAGACTTTGTTTGCAAAGCAAGAATGCTAGAGCAAGCTGACCACGCAACTATTTTTGACAAGTTAACTGATGAGGCAAAGGCATGGGTGCAAGTGCACGGAAAGCCAATACCCATTCTCGCATGGTACAAGGCACCATTGATTATACTTGCTCATGTCATATGGAAGATAAATAGTTCTTCAAGGTAACTTATCAATGTTTTTTCTAATGTGTTTTTTCCCAATGTAATAACGTTGTCCTTAATTATCAAGTGAAGGATGAGCATAATATGGCAATGCAACCAATTGAGGAGAAACTATCAGGATCAAAAATGAGCCTGACACTAGCTCTAGGGCTCTAGCCGAGCCTCCCACGGGGTCTCACAGCCAGAAGTATATAAACACACTATGAACTGATTTCTTCAATGAACATGTTTGTAGATACCATCTCTAAATCGTAATCCAATGTGATGCCCTTTTTGACTCCAAGCACAGGGAGTATCCAAACATAGTGGTGTCTAGCACCTCATAGCGCAAAATGAAGGAAGCACCCTCTAGCTTATCATTATGGCCCCACAATAACATAAAGCACATACATAATATAATCATCTCTTTTAATGAAATGTTCCAAGAGATAATTTAATCCTTACCATATTAGTACCAAAGGACATCATAACACTAAACCTATAGCTTAGGGAACCTCATACCTAATGTGGGTCAATAATTCGAAAACAAGTGCTATGCATCTAGGATATAATTCTCTCAATACATCATATGAAAATGAGGATGCAAAGTGGATGACTTTGAGTGCACAAAAAATTAAACCCATAAATCAATCAATGTGGATGTGCACAAACAACCCTTTCATGATTTCACTCTTGCCTCTATTGCGTTGTATTACTGAGGCAGCACCACCGAAATAACCCAAGCTACTGCTCTTTTTAAGACTTAAATCAAACAAATCCTATATGATAGAATATGTATAAAATTAGGATTCAAATGATACACAGCTCCCACAAGTCCCTTACCCCTATTGTTTATGATTTTGCATTCGTTGGTTAGGTTAAAAGGATTTTCATGTATATTTCTTTTTATAGAAAGCGATAAGCACACACTTTGACAACATACAAACAAGACTAAACCAAGGCTAAGCCTCATGCTTCAACTCTGTCATACTTGCACAAATATATTTTTAATTTTTCATACTTTTTTATTGTAAAAACTATTTTTTTCATATTTTCTTTGGCTAAAACTACATTTTTTATATTTTCTTTATAAAAATTACTATAATTTTTTTAATACTAAATTAATTCACACTCTAGTTTATCTTCACATTTAATTTTATCCCACATGAACATGCTTTGACCACCCAAAATTTTAAAAGAAATCATTTTTTCACTAAAAATGTGCATTTCGAGTTTTAGAAGACTACAAGCTCTGAAAACAAGTTCTAAATTTTATGATATAGAGTCCTCAAACACATTGCAACCAAGTCTCAAAAAAAAAAATTCATCACATATGAACAAGATTAGCACCATGAAGTGTCAAAAAGATTCGATTTCTATTAAAAAGAGGTTGACCACCATTTTTGGAGTTTCAAGTCTCAAGAATTGAATTTTCAAGCAACCATCGGGCACACCATTGATCCCCAAATAGCGTACTCATCACTCCTCAGTGTCGACATAATCTCATGTCAATCTGGTTCAAGCCACGGGGACAACCGATCTTCATTTTGATCTCTTCCAAAGAATACCTGCATGAACAGTCTTCAAGAGGAGAGCGAGAGAGGAGAGAGAAATATTGAATTTGGTTCTTTTTTATTAGCCCACCATTTCCAAATCCTGAGATGAGTGATGCAGAGCAAAAAAATCATGCAAGAGGCTAGTGTGACCAAATGATGTGGTTGCTTTCAACCCCCATAGCCCCCTCTCCACAAATCGTCGTGATGGTGGTCATGTTTCTTGTGTGCAATCAAAAAATCAAACCCCCCCATCACAAAAAATTTTGTGCTCTTCTGGTCCCAAAGGGCATGACCCTTTAAGTTTTAACCCTCTTTTACACTATACATGGCTTCTCTTGCCCGACCTTTGGCTTCTTCCACGTCCAGCATCCAATTGATGAATCGCAAATTTCTCCCTAACTGTCTTGGAGTGCCGCACTGCCTGGAACTCATTCTTCTTCATTTTGACACCTTAAAATTTTATGAAAAATTTGTGACCATTGCAAAATCCATATTCCAAAGTGATTTGAAATCCCATCTTCTAAAGTTGCTTAAAATTGTCAAATCTACATCCGCCGCTTCCATCAAATTTTAATTTTTGCCTTAAATTGATAGAGTTTGGCACATTACCAGCATTCTCTACGTTGTAAAATCCGTCCCTCAGAAACGGACACAACTCTTTGACTCTAAGTTTAGAACCAAGTGGAGTGAGGGATACTATCGTATTAATGAAAAGCTTGTTAAGAAAACTCAACATTTGCTAAGAGTTGCAGACCCCAACCTCGGAGGAAAGTGGTATCAATAAGTTGCTACCTCTTTGTACTTGCCATTGATATGTACTCAAACTACATTGGTCTAGAGTAACAATATTTGTATCAATGCAGAATTGTCTCATGCTTGGAGTAGGGCTCCAAGAGACAAGGGGTATATTGAACAATGAGAGAGTATACACATTGGTGTCCTCAAAGCTAAAAGAGGTAGATGAGTAAGGATATTGAATGATGAGAGGGCATATTGAACAATGAGAGAGTATACACATTGGTGTCCTCAAAGCTAAAAGAGGCAGATCGGTAAGGATATTGAAGGCCATGGAGAGTTCTGATAGGAAAATCTGAATGTTGATGGGCATGCTTGAACATAGATTATTCTCGTTCATCACTATTATGTGCATCGTAAGTATGATGAATTGGTATTAAATGACATAACTTTGATTTGAGTAGATGAAAATGTACCGTTTCAAAGTTGGGTAAGACAAGAGACCTTCTAGGCCATGTTGCAAAATGGTGGAAGGAGATTGCTCTTAAGTTGGGAGGACTATTACTACATTCCAGTGGAACACGATTTGTTCTTCCAATACACATAGGAGATAAAGAGAAAACATAGAGAGCAAATGTTTCGCACCATCTTCCATGATTTCAAGCCAGATGAAGATATAAAGTCATAGAAGTCATCGAAGTTGGCAACGTGGAGGTTTTGTACAGGTAGTTCACAATATCCTTCTTTTGTAGCCTGTTTGCAGTGCCATCATGCCAATCCATTCTAGAAATGTAATGGGGTGACTTTTCCTATTAGGTTCATGTACAAGTAGATAGAGAGGGAGACTATATAAAATCTGTCGAGAGAATGTGAGGACTAGGCAAACCTGCAAGATGATCAGTGCCATGTATGAGGATAACTAGATAAAGCAACAGTGGGATGAGGAGGCATATCTAAGCTGCCCTATTTTCCTCAACTACCCAAAAGGTGAATACCCCTCCAATGAGAAAGGTTTGTACCAAAAATAATCGATGAAAAAATAAACACAATAGATAAAAGGTTCCAGAGCCATAGTAAAGTAAAATGAGTTGCATTATTAGGAGTGTATCGCAATTTGTTGTCTCCCAATAAAGAGACTATGATGGGTTTACACGAAACTAATACTAGTAGTGCGGTTGTTGAAAAAAGAAAACAAAAGAGCAAGAACACACCTAATATCATCGAAGAAAGGCCAAGTGGAGATCGCCTCTTATCACCAATTAATTTGGTTTCTCCACACCCAAAAGGTTTGATGTTTTGAAGTACTATAGCCAAGACATCTCTTGTATCTCTATAGTTAAAATATTTCATTGAATATGAATCATAACCACCTTGGCCTCTTAATTGGTACCATTGAAGAGTAGATTGCAATCCCAACGATGCAACAAAGAATGTACTCAAGTAGTTATAGATGTAAGACAACTGAAAGTTGCAAGTTTGCCATTTATAACATGTTCATCCATATTATTTCAAAGGATCTGTATTGTTCCATCCCTTGACATATTTCCAATGGACTTGATTTGTAGCGGAAGGCACCACTGAGGAGGTCCATGTCATTGGCATGGATATAGAAGGATAGAGCAAGTTCTTCCAAATCTTGCGATAGAGAATCTTACCTCACATACTACTATAGAGAGATGCACAACAGATGAGAAGTAATTAGGCAATAACCGAGGATGTGGCATCACATCGAATTAACATACGTATTATAGAGCACCAAGATGGTAAGCTTGCTTATGCACAAAAATCATGATGTGAAGATACACAAATCTTATTCATCACCGAAGTAATAAAAAGAATATTTTTTATTGTGTAGAGGATGGAAGAATTGAAGGTCTTGGATTTAAGGTGATAGTGGATGTGGCTTGTGTGCATAGAGATAAAGAAACAATGCTCATGAATTTCACGCATGCCATGATTGGATGACGTCGGAGCTTTAAAACATTCTATCCTTATATGATGTTAATAATGATATGTGTCCTTGTGTAGGGAAGGAAAGAATTCAAGAACACAAACTAGCCATGCTAAGGGACGTGGCAGCTAACTACTGCCAATAAATAAGTGTGACTCGTCTTTTTTTTTTCCACAACACAATGTCAATAAGAATGGTGTGTCTTTTTACAGAGGGGGATACAATTTTTTGTTGTGAACCTATAATGATGGAGTATGTGCCAGCCATAGACACTAGTGAACTAACATGCCTCGAGAATAATACTATCTATAGTGATATTTTGAAGGAAGAATATGTTGCTAATTGTGAGGTCATAGTGCAAAGGGCCATATTAAATGTCATGTGGATGTCCCTTTGCAAGACATTGTCTTCCACAAAGCTACAATGGTGCAAGATTTGTCAATCGCACACACAAGTAAGCAAACATGTATCAAGAATATTATGATTCCAAGAGGCATATTCCATGGTGGATTCCAGGATTATATTTATTTTTCGAGGCTCATACACAAGGTGGATTCCTTGTGTGAGAATTCGACGAGGATGCCTATCCTTTTCGGGCATCAAATTAATTAAATGTACACGTGGGTGATTCCACAGCCGGTGATTCCATAAAATACATATTAAATTAATGGATGTTTACGAGTTTAGAGTGTACACTTGAATTAAATTAAAGTTTGGACAGTCTTCCAAACTATTTAATTATTTTGTAGCTGAAGACTGCTAGGTATTCACTTTTTTTGGGTTTTATTCAATAATTTTCTAACAATTGTGAATGCTTCAGTTGATGTGTAGAGTAGGCGATGATGGCATTGGGTAGCACTGGGCGATGACATGAATCCAAATGCCTAGAAGAATTACTAGTTTTGATGGGTGCGCACCTTATCACTAAAGGCGTGGCGCCAATATTTATTCGTGTACTTATTTATTAAAGTGCTTGATAAAATATTTATTATATTGTGTGCACAAAGGTGCTCAGTTAAATATTTCATTATTTGATATTTGTATTTGGGCACAGCCCGACTTTTGGACGCCCAAATGCCTTGCTCTATATTTGGACAAACACAAAAAGCAAAAAATATGTTATTTGTAAAGTGGGCTATTTTTTAGCTTAAAGATAAATAAATATGTAAATATATACCTTGTGAGAAGTGTTCACACAAGGCATGGGGGGAGATTGCACCCAATTGGTCTTTTTGTCTCATGTCGTACGAATTTCATTTTGCTTTTTACTTGCAACTATGAAGGTTTGTAGAGTTATTTGTTCTTGGGGACCTTCCAGCATTCGCTACGCACACATACAGCATCTGATCTACGTACCAGTGGTATCAGAGCAAAGCTAAGATTCAAGAGCTTCCAATCGCTTACCATCTCGCACAAAGGTAAAGCTCGTGGAATGAACGGGCTCTACAGGCTATCTCACAATGAACTGACAACACAAGTGTGTTCCTGGTGGTGAAGAACCCCATGTTGTGCCCTCTGATCGTGAAGGATCTCTCACAGCAGGGGGAGGACCACTCGAAAAGTCTCCTCTTCAAGAAGTTTTTATCACACAAAAAGTAATTCATGATTAGTTCAATGTTAAGCTTAATGCTTAAGCTTTGAGAGAGCTTAATCTCTAATCCCTCAAATTAGTAATTCAGCATGAACTCCTCGTCATCGATTCCGTCAAAAATGTGTCGCCGTCCTACGTTGATCCCACAAATTACTTAAGCTTTTTGTTTAAATCTTTAAGCTATTAAGCTTTACTAAAGCTTAAAGTTCAATTATCAATCTCTTACCTAGCAGATGTTCATACTATGGTACTCTCGAGCCGGTTTTGAAGTTTCAACAAGCCCTTATTCCCACCTACAACTTGGCTAACCGGATTTACATCAAGAAGGTTGTCATGCACAGTCTATGCGGAAGACTATTTTGCTTGAAAGAAGGACCCGTTATCAATTGCCATACTCGAGAAAAGCAAGATCATAAAAAGAAAATACATACTAATAAACAAAGCAAGTTTGTGATGAGCTTCTTCACACGTGATGAGAAGACAAGCGACAGATCTTCAATCAAATCCAGGATGTTGGATCATAATATGGACGATTTTATGGGCAAAGGCAATTTGCCAGAGCCGACTATGGAACAGAAATTGGATCTAATCATGATGCAACTTCAAGAAGAGCAAAGGGCATGTCAAAACTTGCAGGCACAATTGGCTACACTCCAACAATCCATTGTCGATCAAGACGGAGTGCAACCCGAAGATGTTATTTGACGTACTATTGATGCGACACTTGATGCACAAGCTCTTAGGAAAGAGGCCAAGATAAGTAAATGAAATTTTAAATTCCACACTTTTCATGGGCAACATGATGGCAAAATTGTTCTTGCTTTCATTAGTCAATTTGACGACTATTTTCATGAAGAGCAATATGCTGAAAAAGATAAACTTAAATGCGTCACTAGCCATCTAGCAAACAGAGCATCATTATGGTGGACTGTTGTCCACAAGAGTGTTGATTGTCCCTCTACTTGGAAAGCCTTTCAAAAGAAATTTTTGCAGAATTTCCTTCCACCTCAATTCCATGAGAAAACTATCAAACAGTGGGATCTCCTACAACAAAGAGATCGTGAATCCATCCGCAATACGCTGAGCATTTTTGGAGTGCCTTACTTCAACTTTGAATGCTTGAAGATACTCTTGAGGTGACCCATAAGCGCAAGTATAAGTCTGATTTGCTTAGTCACTTCTATGCATAAGTGAATATGTTCAAGCCAAAGACTTTGGAGGATGCAATTTCTTTAGCGCATGATGTGGAGGATAAAATTCCTGGATGAGAAAAGTGACTACAATAATTTTCGATTAATGGTAACTTTGGTACAAAGCAATTCAATTCTAACTTCTAAATATTCAATCAAAATCGCTTTGCTCTTTCTTCTTTTGGTAAACCTTGAACTCGACCTCCTGCTTTACCATCAACTGCGAATTCAAACCCTAAGCCTTCCCTCCAGCCAAATCCCAATATACCCTAACTTCCAGCCCTTACCAATAATGTCTCCAAAAAGCAAAGCCTATGGTTTGCTACAAGTGTCATCAGCCTGGACAATTAGCAACGAACTATCAGTCCAAGAAACAAGTTGTTCAAATCAATCACTTGGGAGAAACTAATGATGAGGACCATGAAGATATGCCAAACTTCACTAAAGATGATGATGATATTGGCGATGCTTCAGATACTTTACTAGATATGCCAAATCTTCATTTGTTATTAACAATGAAATGTTTTGTACATGGTCAAGAGAAGATTGTTTTGCATGATGATGGAAACACGCATGATTTTATTTTTGCAAAGTTGGTAAAAGAATTGAATTTATCTACTATTCCAACTCATTATCGCATAAAGGTTGCATTCTTAGGCACTAGATACAATGGTACACATGAAGTATATGATTTAGAGATTAAACTCGATGATTATGTTGAGCGTAGAAATTTCTTGGTTGTGCCTTTGCAAGCTAGTGATATTATTTTAGGAATGCCTTGGCGTCACAAATATAATCCTGATATAGATTATTCCACACATTCCATGAAAATTCATTTTAACGGAAATCAAATCACATTACACGGATTGCACACTTTTGATAATTTTTCATTGCTTAGTCATACACAAGCTAAATGTGCATTGAAAAAAGGTAGTAAATCATATTTAGTATGGGTGAATAAAATTGAAGCTACGAAAAATTAGATGCATCCTAGGAATGCACAATTTCTTTCACAATTTAAAGATTGTTTTGCTATTGATTTATCACCTAGTTTACCACTTACACATCTTAAAGATCATACAATAGACTTAATCCCAAGTTCTCAACCACTATGTAAAGCACCTTATAGACACAATCAGATTGAACAAAAAGAAATCCAAACACAGGTTAAAGAACTATTGAACCAAGGACTCGTTAGGCCCAATAGTTCTCCTTTTGATGCACCTATCCTAATAGTAAAGAAGAAAAATAATATCTATAGGATGTGCATTGATTATCGTGCCCTAAACAAAATCATTGTAAAGAATAAATATCCGATCCCTAGGGTAGACAACCTCATGGATAAACTACAAGGGGCCATTGTTTTTAGCAAGATAGACCTCAAATCTGGATATCATCAAGTACGTTTGGATACACCTGATATTTTTAAGATTGCATTTAGAACTCAATTTGGTCATTATGAATTTCTTATTATGCCTTTCGGTTTGACCAATGCACCAGTTACATTCATTCGTATGATGAATCGTATATTTTTGAAGTATCAAAATTGTGTGATTGTTTTCTTTGATGATATATTGGTTTTCAGTAAGGATTAGTATGAGTATTGTAAACATCTATCCTTAGTTTTCAAGTTGTTGAAAGAGAATCAATTGTATGCTAATCCTGACAAGAGTGAATTTTTCCAAACCCAGATTGAATTCTTAGGTCACATTGTTTCTTCTGATGGTATTCGTGTTGATCCTAAAAAGATAGAGGCGATTTTGAATTGGCCAATCCTTAAAAATGTGCATGAGTTACATTCTTTCTTAGGCCTTGCTAAGTTTTATAGAAAATTTGTGAGAAATTTTTCATTGTTTGCATTGCCTTTGACAAAATTGTTAAAGAAAGGTGTTGTGTATCAATGGTTTGACAACTAGTAAAAGTCTTTTGATTTGTTGAAACATGCTTTAACACATGCACCTATCTTACAATTACTTGATTTTAATTGACCATTCTTTCTAGTAGTCACTGATGCTATCGGATCAGAAATAGTAGATGCCCTCATGCAAGATTCACATCCCATAGCCTATTCTAGTTGCAAACTTAAACCTTTTGAGTTGAAGTATTCCACATATGATAAAGAATTATTAGCTGTAGCTCAAGCCTTACGTCAATGGAAACACTATCTGATGGGATTCAAATTTATGATTAAAACTGACTAGCAAAGTATCAAACATCTCCTTAGTCAGCCACAAATTTTTTAAGCTAATTGGAATAAATTAGTCACTAATAACTGGATTCCAATTGATTCTTTGTCTTATTCTGATGGATTTATGTTTTATGAGAAAATATTATGTGTCACTGTTCAATTTAGATCATTTGTGTTGTGTGAAATTCATAATCTTCCATATCAAGGTCATAGAGGTATTATTTCCACTTTAAGAACATTGGTTGAAGATTTTTATCGGCCACAAATGGAATCTGATGTTTCTAACTTTCTTTTTGAGTGTTTAGTTTGCTAAAGATTCAAGCGACACCATGGTAAGCATTATGGTTTGTTAATGCCTTTACCAATTCCTAACTGTCCATGGAAATATATTTCAATGGATTTTATAATTGGTTTGCCTAATATAGAAGCTAATCATGATATGATTTGGACTATAGTCGATCAATTTAGTAAACAAGAATATTTTCTATCATGCAAGAAAACATTAACTGCATCTCAACCTACACAATTATTTTTTAAGATTGTTTTCACTAATCATGGTTTACCAAAAGTTATTATTTCTAATCGTGATTCTAAATTTTGTAATAATTTTTGGACTACTTTGTTTACTAATTTGTGTACTAATATTAATTTCTCATTTGCATTCCATCGTGAAACCAATGGATAAACAAAAGCTACTAATAGTACAATTCTGGATCTTTTGCGTGCATACACAATTTCAAAATCACAAACATGGAACGCACATTTACATCTACACCAATTTGCATACAATAATACACCACACACATCTACTCATAAAGCACCTTTTGAAATCATTTATGGACATAGATTGCCTACGCTTGTCACATCATTGTCGAATAAAGTTAAAGCTGTTGATGATATTGGCAATACACATGTTACTATTTTTGCTCAAGTTAAAGACATGGTTGCAAAAGCCTAGCAATCATACACTAAACAAGCTAATAAGAAAAGACAAGCCATGAGTTTCAATATTGGTGATTATATTTGGTTACGTATTGAAAAGAGAATATTGCGAAGTGTTGAGAAGCACCCTGTTGTTAAATTAGCACCTAGGTTTTATGGACCTTTCAAAATACTTCACAAGATCAATGGCAATGCATTTAAATTAGAACTATCCAAACATTGGAAGATCCATAATATTTTTCATATCAGTTTGTTACAACGTTTTAGAGGCCAATTATCTATCCACCTTGTCTATGAAAATCCTCCTTTGTTAGAAGAAGAAGCTGAAATCCTTAAACCTAAAACTATTAGAACTGGCCGTAGATATTCTAGATATCTGGTTAAGTTTAAAAATCATCCTGTTGAAGAGGCCCAATGGATGCATGCCCGTGACCTAACTGCTTACCCCTCACTACTCATTCCACATTGAGCTAATAGCAATTGAGGACAATTGCTATCCCACCCCAGGGGTATGATACCAAGAGGCATATTCCACGATCAATTCTGTGATTATATTTATTTGTCGGGGCCCGTACACAAGGTGGATTCCTTGTGCGAGAAGTTGATAAGGACGCCTATCCTTTTCGAGCGTCAAATTAATTGAATATGCATGTGGGTGATTCCACGGCGGGTGATTCTATAAAATACATATTAAATTAATGGACATTTACGAGTTTAGAGTGCGCACTCGAATTAAATTAAGGTCAAGACAGATTTTCAACCTATTTAATCATTTTGTAGCTGAAGACTGCTAGGTATTCACTTTTGTTGGGTTTTATTTAATAATTTTCTAACAATTGTGAATACTTCAATTGATGTGTAGAGCAGGCGGTGATGGCATTGGGTAGCACAGGGCGATGACGTGGATCCAAATGCCTAGAAGAATTACTGTTTTTGATAGGTGCACACCTTATCACTAAAGACGTGACACCAATATTTATTCAAGCACGCTTATTTATTAAAGTGCTTGATAAAACATTTATTATATTGTATATACAAATGCGCTCATTTAAATATTTCATTATTTGATATTTTTATTTGGGCACAGCCCACCGACTTTTGGACACCCAAACGTCTTACTCTATATTTGGGCAAACGCAAAAAGGAAAAAGCACGCTATTTATAAAATGGGCTATTTTTTAGCTTAAAGATAAATAAATCTATAAATACATGCCTTGTGAAGCGCTCACACAGGGCATGGGGGAAGATTGCACCCAATTGGTCCTTTTATCTCATGTCGTGTAAATTCCCTTTTGCTTTTTACTTGCAATTATGAAGTTTTGTAGAGTTCTTTGTTCTTGGGGACCTTCCAGCATTCGCTATGCACACATATAGCATTCGATCTGTGCACCATATTATCTCTAATAACATTCAATAAGAATAATCTATTACTAATTGAGAAGTCAATGTGCAGAGGTCCACACTGAAAGCCGCATGGAAGATCCCTTGCAAGTCACTATCTCCCATGCTACTATGATGGAAAAGGTGAAGTTGCATATTGTTCTATGCAACCCATTCAAGATAGAAAATGCATATGATCAACCAAGTGAGGCATTCTCCCAGTTGTTAGAAGCATTGGACAAGGTCAACCAATACAAGATGGTCGAGGTTGATGAAGAAATTAGAAACATAACATGCCATATCATGGTGGTTTGTCTCCCTAAAGATAGTGTCATGCATGGATTGGGGGATGGAATTCCATTATGGAACGCCCAACCTGAGTCAAAGTCAATCAATGCCATGCATTTGGCTGATCGTGTGCTCAAGGACATAGGGATGTTACTTTTTCTTGCCACAACACACTCCATGGTAGAGCTTGTCAAGTAGGTTGTGAAGGATGGGCGATGGATGGAGTTGGGGTAGAAGTGAGTTCACTTACACATGGCACAAGTTGTTTATTGCGAGATGCTTGTCTATGTCATTGGAGGTAGAGAGAAGAGAGTTTTAAAGTCATGATATAATCATGCTAGATAATGTTTACGTATTACACTTGCTGGCTCTGTTCAATGAGTGCAATTGCTAAAATTAGTATTCCATGCTTTAAATGCAGGTACATGTGATATATATTCTAGCGTACATGCGTTTAGATGTCGCTTACAATGGAATCATCACTTCAAAGTTCAAAAAAGATGACATTATTGCAAATGAGTGGATGCGAGATACATTAGGATCCCTACCACTGAGAGGTCAATATGAGATCCAATGTTGTCAAACTACTGTATAGATGTTTTGTAAACATTTATTAGATTCCTAATCCCTTATATGAATACTACATATTGTAGATGGCATGCAATGTGGCATGGCTTTTTGTAGCTCATTCTTGCAAAGGTACACAAAAAAAGGGGACTCCATTTTAGATTGGAATGCAGGATGTGGTGACCTTGCATCAGTAGCGCTAAATTCCAATAGACAAATTTCATGTTTATATTGCTTTGCCAAAGATGGAAGATATCTAAGAGAAAAGGTAACATGTTTACATAAATTTATACAATATTTGATTATAATGTAGTGCTCTTTTTCATCATACCAATACATGGGTGCTCATCCTTCCATGTATACATGTACACCTATCTCCCACAACCCAAAAATTAATTATGTTTGATATGAATGGGATGCTTCTATATATACAGCCAAAGCAGAAGGGATCATTACCAATGAAGCCCTTGGAAGTGGGCAAGTATTGGGTGATTTTGCAGCTAGAGCTCGCAAGGTTTTTGAAGAAAATATCTACGTTGTTTGAAATTGCCATCTGGAGCTCCATGAAGGAAGACAACTTAAGTGAGCTACTTCAACTGGTTAGAAGTGAATGTGTGAAGTCATCAAAGCAAGAACCAACCTTTGTATTTCAATATGAACAAGGCAAGTGTAGAGCAACTCTCACAACCACTTCTTTTGGAAGGAGTTACACAAAGCCTCTTTTCCTAAAATGTTTTGATGGCATCGATTGGCTGCACTTCATCCCAACAATGATACTATTTGTGGATAATAGCATGGAGAAGATGCACAGAAACCCACCCAACATCTTTATATGCCCACCCCCATTTGAGGGAAACCCCATGGACACAGTCCTCCTAGAACACATGCTTCCATGGTTCAGTCCTAGACTTTGTTAGGGATCACCAATTCCACCCTCTAGCAATGGAACTCGATTGATATTTGACGTGCATGATGAATATGTGCTTTCAGAATTATTTGATTGTGTTTATTTACAAGAACAATGAAATGAGAATGAGAGGGAAGAGAAGAAAGAGAGAGGAGTGTGCAAGTGAAGGTGATTGCATATAAGCATTCACTCAATTGCAGTAATACAAGATGTGTAAATAAAGCACATGCGAAATATCCAGGGAAGAGTGAAGTGTAGATACATGTATGGATGTGAATGTATATGTGCACTGTGGATTGACTAACAATGGGGTAATATTGTTGTCCCGATATTAACTATTCGAACAATGTGAAAAACAATAGTTATTGCAGTAAGTGTAACAAGTTGTTTAATATTGTATTCTCTTGTAGTAAGTCCACACAATAATGTTCAATTGAAAGTCACGAAAACATGTGCAATGTAGATTTACTTATGTATGTACAATGGAAGTGTCATATCAAGATGTAATAGCAAATCATGCACATAAAAATGAGAGATATGTGAATGTATATATGCGTGTGGGAGTAACAATGTGATATTCTTTTCATCCTGATATTAACAACTAAAAGTATCTAAGACAATGGACCTCATGCAAACCCTTAACCCTTGCAAAATTAAGAGGGTTGTGAAAAACGGATGGATAACCTTGCAAAATTAAGAGAGAGAGAGAGAGAGAGAGAGAGAGAGAGAGAGAGAGTGTGTGTGTGTGTGTGTGTGTGTGTGTGTGTGTGTGTGTGTGTGTGTGTGTGTGTGTGCTTTCCCCTAAGATAATTTACAATTCAGGTTATGAGACCAGACCCTAGGTAAGCCAGTAAATCGACCCTTCCTAGAGTTTCTTCCTAGTGTTTGTTTTTGGGAAAACCTCTCGGCTAACCGAGACCACCCTGCCATAGGACTGGGTTCGTCGAGAATCCATCCACCCGCTTCCCTCTATGGAAGTTCTTAGTTATCTAATTACCTACCACATTACGTGAAACATATAAAAGTAGCTTTATTAATTAATATCCTTTTATGCACAATTTTTTGTTTACGTAATTTACTCACAGACATACAATCAGAATAAAACAAGTTCATTGATTATGTTCCAAAATATGTGTTCTCCCGCCCATACAAGAAAACATTTACAATTTCACGTGCTACCTCATCCGGTGCATCTGCACGTCACGTGCTACCTCATTCGGTGCATCTGCATGTCACCAAGATCAAATCCACCTATAGCTAGCGTTCATAGGTGTCCCAAGTAGAACTCGGGCCATACAAGGAACCAAGTAGTTCCTAGGTGCAAAAAAAGGATTTACTAGCCAGATTGGGATCTCTAATTTCCCAGTTCTTGTAACCAATTTCTTGGCCTTAAGTCAGTATTTCTCAAGAGATTATCTTATTTGGATAGAATTTTTTTAGGAAAACCTGTGGTATCACGGTTGGTAAAGGGTTGTCATCCGCAACCGCGACTCCATTTGTGACTCCCGTGCTCGCAACTCCAACGGTTGGCAAGTGTATAAGATTCTCGATGCGATCAGTGTCTCGTTCTCGTCAAGAGTATTCTTCTCGCTCTTGTGTGGGAGCCATGGAAGAAGCCTGATGGGTTCGGATAGCGCTTCCGCATAGGGTTAGAGAGAGAGAGAGAGAGAGAGAGAGAGAGAGAGAGGCTGATTACAGCAGAGCTTCATCGCATCAATAGCAGCAGCAAAGAGACTTCTATAAGGGTCATTGTGTGTCTCTTACGTGATGCTCTACCCCTGTTTATATAGTAGTGAGAGAGGGGGGGAGAGGAGGTAAAGAGAGGACGCCTACTTTTTGGCATTTTTGATGACATCATCGATGACAAGATTTCATTTTTTTTATGCCCTGCAACTTATTTGGATCATAACTTCGTCATATGAACTCCAAATATGGACATTCGAGTACTTGAAACAATCGAAACATACTTGTTCGACAAGCTACCGCAAGCAAAATTACGAAAATCAATCAAAAATAGATGAAAATGATTATTTTTTTAAATCACATTATTTTTATCTATCTTTTGTCTTTGGACGACTTATTCCCTTCAAAATAAGTCACAGTATATATTTGAATCTATCTAAAGTGGAAATTAAGTCATCTAAATATGATACTAGAGATTTCAAACTATTCTAAAAAACTAGTCCTGTTTCTTGTAAATCCTGTAGAGATTCTACAGTTTTTTTTTTCTATGTGTGGATGTGCAACAACACGTATACATACCTTAAAATAAACTAAGTAATGGGAACATTACACACACACACACACATACACATACAAGTGTGTGTGTGTGTGTGTGTGTGTGTGTGTGTGTGTGTGTGTGAGGAGAGAGGAGTTTCTATTTGAGAGTGTGTGTGTGTGTGTCTGTGTGTGTGTGAGCAAACACAAGGAGAGAGAGTGTGAGTGTAAAACAAAGAAAGCGAGAAGTTGCTAATTGAGAGAGAGAGAGAGAAAGAAAGAGAGAGAGAAAGAGACTTGTACTTGAGGTAATTAACATGAGTGAGGATAGTTATGGTGGAAGTGGTGGAGGTGGTAGTGACAGTGGTAGTGGAGGTAGCGGTGGCAATGGCGATGGCGATGGCGGTAGAGATGATGGTGGTGGCAATGGGGGACAGTAGTGGTGCTTGATGTATGCCCAAGAGAAAAGGATGAATAAGCAAACTACATAGAATAAGAAATGGAGATTGCCTAAAAAAGCTCACTCAAAAAGCTCACTTTTTACACACTCTTATTAATATAGCTCCAAATGTGCAAAGTAATACTAGTAGGTCTAAGGTTTAAGCCCCAAAGTTATATCCACTAAACACAATCATCTTACCTAGTAGGGGCTTAATTCTTAGCACTTCTACTAGTGCTACACACACACTAGCATTTGTGCACAGCGGTCCATTTCACAACTTTAAGTATTTGTTTTTTCACTTAAGCACATGAGCATATCTACACCTGGCATGTGTGGATATCATTCTATGAATTCATTGGAAAATATTTGTCTACTATCTTGGATATGAAGCTACATTTCAATACAATATAAGCTTTAATATTTACTCATCAACATTCAAAAATCATACTGAAAAATGAAACCAATTTACCAAATAGTAGCATTTCAACAATCAATACACACACCTTAGCAATCCATCTAATTGATATTTAGTCAAAATTGTATTTTTTTTACATTTTACCATTTGTTACATGGATTGAGACTCATGTTTGACTCTTTCTAAGTTGAATGTTTTTGAATCATTTTCATGTGTTATATGATTCAATAAGGGATCCTTTCTAAATCCTATCTAGGTGAAAATTTGAAATCATCTGCTCCTATGAAGTTCTACCTTGTTAAGCATAAGCAATATATTGAATTCCAACTTCTTGATAATAGTGTAAGTAACTTAAGCCTAACAATTTGAGGGCTACTCTCCTTGAATGTTTCATCACATCCTGAACTATGAAACTTTTTGTAAAACACAATTGTAGTTAGTGTAAACATTTACCTTGTTAAGCACATACCATAGGTCAAATGCCCTCTTCTTGAGGCTAGGCTTTAGTAACCTAAACCTATTACTTAAAAACCTATTTTGCCTCCACTTTTAGTGGCCATTTTCACCTAGATTCACTACGTCTTTACCAATTTTGCACTAAGAGGCCATCTCTCTCTCTGTCTCTCTCTCAATCCAACACCAAGCATCTTCAAGCTTTTCATCACATCCCCCTGCGATGCAAGGACAACACCTATGAAAGAGGGTTAGACTTGAATTTTTGCCTTGACAAATGAGATGTACCCAAAGACTTTTTTTACCACCACCCAAGCCAAATTGATTGCCAAACCTATGGGAGGAACATCTGCGTCAACAAGCTTACAAGTTAAAAGCAAAAAATGTGGGCTTGAAGGATGCACTTTCCAAGGTATGCACACCTCACTCAACTAGAGGAGGAGGCGGCCTTAGGAATGACAACTAGCAGGAATATTGAAGATGAAGTCAAGAATACAACACAATAAGAGTGCAAAAGAAGATACCTAAGGAAATTGAAACAAAGAAGAAAAGAGATGCACAATGTATGACCAACATTGTTTTTTTCTATAGTTAATTAAGCTACATTGCAACAAGAAAATTTTCACAATGACAACCTTTTATTATTGTGTTCTTATCATTTTGTCTAAATGTAACGAGATAAAACTTGTATTTGGTTTGGACATCATATGTCACATTGCCCTGTCATGAGGCTCTCTCTCTCTCTCTCTCTCTCTCTCTCTCTCTCTCTCTGTGCCTTGTCAATGTAACAGCATCAAGAACGCTTATTACGTTGTACCACAAGATGCAGTTGTACTTAGAAGCTTTCAAACTCAACTGGGCAGGCTTATTGAAACATATGAAACTGTCTACACTCGCCACATCTCACGAGATTACAAGAACGGATGTGCGTAGTCAAGTTGTCCAAGTAAAGACTTCAATACTAGCATGCATTATGCCCCATACTTTGGAGCCTTCCACAGCTTGAACGCAACCTCGTGGAGAAATCTATCTGCCAAAATTGCAAGGTTCCCACCTTTCTGCAACACAAAGAGATTACATTAGATTATCTAATCGAATGTGCATTCCACCACCAAGCCATAAATTTGAAATGAAACTTGCCTTTTGAAATTCCTCGAAGGCAAGCATTTGAGCCTCATCACGTCGAGTTACACCATCCATTTGATGGACCACTAGTAAAGGATGATGATCCCTAAGGAACATTATTACAGAAGCATTACAAAATGCATAGATTCCGTTTTTCTGTTAGGGATATTCATCAGTTGCTTACTAGCATTACCTGACATCATTTACAAGCTTTCCATCCTTCATTCTGTAGGTTTGCACAGGACGAAGGGCCTTGAGATCTGCAGAGACCCCATCTAGCTGTTCAAGAGATGCAGTGTTCCCAGGTCCAGTAGTGTCTCCAAATCCCAACAGCAAGGCAATATACAGATGATCAGCTGCCTTGCTTCCTGGCAGCATGACATCTTTCACTGCACCAAGCAGGGCATCTATCCAATCAACATCTGTTGGATCGGCATGAAGTCCTCCATTCTCAGAACTCCTCCCAACATGTAGCATGACCAGCTCAAAGGTCTCTTCTTCTGAACAAGAACCACCCAAAGCAAGTACTTCAAGAAGTTGTGATGCTAAGATGGAAGGTGTCGGCAATTTTGAGGTTGAGCTACAAAACACTGGGGTTTCATGAGCCACTTTCACCTTGCCATTACTATCATCCATCTCAATCAGTTGAAATCCAAGCTTCTTTCCCAAACAGGCTATCAATTTTGAAACCGTAGCCATTGCAGCTTTCATACCCATGAACCTTGAAAAGGAAATATGTTAGTAATGAACCTTGAGAGGATGATCTGTTTTGTCAGAACCACAAATATACCAGGCAAAATGTAATCATCAATTGATTGCTGTTCTCTATGATGATTGACACTAGTAATAACATGAAGAGCATAGTCAAATAGGAAAACAAGCATTATTCTACTTTGTTGAAGCATGATTTCTTCTCATGTTTTATCAAAAAGACACCAAACAAGACAGGAAATATCTACTAAGAGCGGCAATAATCTTGTACCCATTCCAATTAGGAATGGACAAGATTTTTGTTTCACATATTGCATGGAGCTTTCTCCACATACACAAGAATTGTAGTCAATCCCACAACAAGTTATCATGAGTATTTCAACCAGAAACAACATTGAAAACTATGCAGAGAGCCATTTGCCTTGGTATCTCCCATGAACAGATATAACACCTTGTATGGATTAGTCAATGAATGTTTTTTAAATCTCTGGCTGTGATGGTGCTTGAATGCAACCTGTGACAACACTGGTCCACCTTCAAGCCAAAGGAAATCAACTTGTCCTCTGACTAGGGATAATGGGACCCGCTATTTGAAAAGAGTCTAATCACACTAATCATCTCGTAATAACTTATAAAAAGGTGTGATCCTAGTAAAACAAGAACATGAATTTTGCTGTGCTGGTTCATATCTTCACATGATGCCTCCGGAAAAGGAAAGGCGGCACATGTACTTGCAGCAGAGTGGCTTACAGGTATTGAGCTTATTGGCCCAGAGCATGTTGTGGGATTTGTTGCAAATGGAGGGCCCACAAATAGGGCAATAGGTGCTATTATCTAGGGATATTATCTGCCTCTATCACAGTTTCATATTGTATGGCTCATTACTTGAATAACCTACTAAAGGATATTGGTAACCTGTCATGGATTACACCTGTCATAGAACAAGGAGCTCAAATCGTTAGCTTTGTTTTGAATCACCAGTTTCTTCACCATCAATTCCCTTTGCAGTCCAAGAAGGCACTTTTAAAATACTTTGATACTAGATTGGCCTTTTAACTTCTTGATGCTAGGCAAATTAAGAAAATGCAGTGGTGCCTTGAGGCAGTTATTTCTTAGTGATGAGTTCACCTCATCAGCATTAGCAAATATGCCTACAAATATCTCATGCTTGGAGAAAGCAAATAACTCCACTTTTTGGAATGATGTAAAGCGGATAGATGCTATGGTCTCACCTATCGTGCATTTATTGAGGGTTATGGATGCTATGCAACCTTGCATTGGCAAGGTATATGAGGCTATGGATAGGCTAAATAAAAAGCTACAGGAGTTGGCACCAAATAATGAGGCATATGAGAGGATATGCCATTTTGTTGTGACGAGGTGGAACTCCTATAGCTCACCCATATATGTGCTGAATTTGTTGTGGAACTTGAGTTCCAAGGCAAGGGTCAGGAGAATGACACTAAGGTTATGGATGCATGGAGACTTATATTGTCTTATCTAGTGCCTGATCATGGCACTAGACGAAATATCAAAGACCAACTTTCATGTTATAGGACCTTTCGGGGTTCTTTTGGTTGTGGAGGATCGCTCTAAGATAGGGAAGCTTTGTGGCGGAAGGTCTATGGTTCGGATGGTCCTGAGTTGTAACAACTAGCCATCCGTATTTTGAGTTGTTTGGAGCACTTGCAGAGTACATACACTCACATTCCTTCAAAGAAGAGGAACCATCTTGGTGTGGAGAGGGCAAAAAATTTGGTATTTGTTAGTGCTAATTTGAGGATGTTATGTAACAGTATGACAACAAAGCCTGATCCATTTACAAAGTGGGAGATGCAGCAATAAGAGAAGACACATGCTGATGTTGAGGGAGATGCAATAGTTCATGATTCACATAATGATGAGGCTGGCACTTCAAGAGCAACTAGAGTATACTCAGATCATGATGATGATCTTTGATGTATTTTGCTTATCATGAGTCTCATGTCACATATGCATTGTATATGATATTATGATCATTGTTGACACCATGACACTTGAGCCGTTGTGTCATGCCGACATTATATTTGTACTTGCACTCTTGCAATCGCCCCTTGGGCTTTCAGCATGTTGCATTTTGCTTTAGTCTAGAGATTAGACTTCATATTTGTAGTCTTTTTTGGAGCAATGAGTATGTTCTTTCAACGATTCGACTTCATATTTATAGTCTTTTAAATTTTTAGGCAATGGAGCCATGGGCATGTTCTTTCGGCTTAGACTTTAAAGTCTAGTTCATTATTCATTGTTTTATAGCATATGTATTATGCGTTTTATAATTAAATAGCTTAACTCTTGAACCTTGTAAGCTGTAATTCAATTTGTAATGACTAGTTTTAGAATGATGCATATCTTTAAAGTTAAAACTTCAAATGATTTGTCCTTGTCGATTATATACCTTGGTTTTAACACTCCACATGGATTATGAGTGAAATATTAAATTTTTTTCATGAATTTTGATTTTTTAAATGTCGTTCCTATTCCCATGTCTCCGTTCCCTAGGTTTGGCATCCCCATCACCATCTCCATCCCCATTCCCTGTTTCATGTTTTTATGAGTCCGATATCTCCCTATCCAAGTCAAGCCATGCAGTACAAGCTATGAGGCCTGCTCCCGCCCATTTCTCAATGTGGAAGGCTCTAGAGGCTGAATCGGTAATGGTGCATTCGAAGTCATGTTCTCTCTATGAACTTATTTCTGATGAAGAGCTCTCCAATCAAAAGCCTAGATTTTTTCATTGAGTACCTAGCTCTAATACCATGTAAAGAAATGCTCGTCTGCAGATAACATACACAATCGTACGACAAAGCACGTACTATTAAAGAACACAATTATAGAGAGTTAGGGTAACCCAAAGACAATCACCACTAAAGAGAATAATGAATGCTGAAGTACGATGCTCAATGCAACAAACATACTATGCAAAGGTAAAATAATGACCCTCAAACTCTCATGTCTCAAGTACCAAAGTAGGGAGCATAAGCAAGAGAGTGTCATACTCTTAACAGATTCCGAAACACAACAAGCAACTTCCGGAGATGTCAAGCAGCAATAAATGCAACTCAGGAATGCTTGATCAGTGTCCCCAACGGAGCCGGGTAGTACAAAAAGTAGCAAACGCAGCAGTGGCTGACGATGTGGCAGTTGAGCAATGATGCAGGTAGGAAAAACACAGGATCTAGCTGATTGCACAGCTCCAAACGCAGGCAGCAGCACACCTGGCTGCAGATCACTGGCTGAGATGGATGTAGATAGCAGTCACCAGCCAGACAGCAGCATGAACAGGCTGGAAAACAGTTGCTAATAGTAGCAGGGGACTGGACAGTTGACACTTGATGATGGACAGCAGTGGGCAAAAGCTCGAATTGAGACATCCCCCACGAAGGAGGTGTGGACAGTAGATCGATGGCACCTACAAACTGCGAAAATGAGAATGAGGCTGAGTGGCGGGCAGCCTATTTAAAGATGGATGGATCTTCCCAAATTATGGTTTGGCTTATGGGACACAAATACTCTCTAAAATCACATTTCTTTTTAATAAAAGTTTGGTGATTTTGAGTTTTAGGGCTGTACTTAAGAGCTAATTATGTTTAGACTACATTTTTAGCTCAACATAGCCCACTACCTGCACTCATATCCTGAAACACTGCTCCTTTCATGTGTTGAAACTCCTCCTTTAGGTCTCTCCACTTTTGCAGCAGCCCACTACAGCTCTAATACCATGTTAAGAGTGTTGCAATGCAAAAGCAAATGCAAAGGCTGATCAAAAAAAGGAATGCAAAAGAAAGAGAGAGGGAGGAGAGGGACTCTAAAGATGAATGCCTCACACTGATCAACTAAATGTCTTATAGATTGTCCGAATATAGACTCACCACAAGTAAATGCAATAAATAGAGAGTACCAGCAGTTAAGTAAAAACATAATAAAATAATGACCCGAAATGTTGTGTACAACCTATCTGCCTTGCTCGAATTGCCCAACTGACCATAAATGCTAGCCAATGGTGCAAGCTGCAACAGTGCTGTCCGATTGAGCCAAATTGTTGCTGCCTGCCCACGAAGTGAACATGGACTGCCCACAAACTAACATGGATAGGCAATGAACCTCTAACAAACCAATGATTGGGGCATAACTCCAACACCAAGCACCCATGATGGGGACCTACCTGCAAGGGTATCCATCCCACGCGAATCAAGCTTTAAACAACACTCAAATGGCCACACAGTTTGCTCAAATGCCTATGCCTAGTGGGCCATCCACCTCCTATTAGGCTCTACGACCTTCCATCTGTCAATCGCCATGAGTTAACATGCAAAGCATCTTAGTGCCACATGGAGTACCAGGCCAAACATCTACCTACCCACTATAACCCCCCCACATGACGCCTCACTCATCCTTCCATTCTTTCACTAAATCGAAGAATGCATTTGTGACAAAACTTGCTTCAAGGGGTTGAATTTCACCACTTGGTCGAATCTTATATGGCATCTGTTGGTCTCACAAGATTTATGGAACCTTGTTTGGGACTTGGGACCCCAAATCCACCCTGGTTGGTTCTCCTAAGAGGTAGTTCTCTCCTAGAAAAGCACAAATGCTACAACTATTGTAGAGCTCATGCAAGGTCTACTGCCCAAATTCCACTCTTAAAGCACCTTGACCTTCCATCTAATCACTCGACACTCTTGCCTAACTGCCATGTGGCTGATGATAGCACTCATCGAATCAACTTTGAGCATGAGCTGCAAGAGGTCAAAATCTCTCACTATGATGGTTGAAAGGTCCAGTTGGCCAAATATTGACAATTACTTGCTCAGTTTGTGACTAGCGTATTTCCACTTATAATGACCAACTCACCTTGTTCCTAAACAAGTTGCCACCCAAATACTTAAATTTATGCAACAATTCGTTTCATATTCTCAATTGTTGACATTCTACGAGTTTTGAGTGTTTGTTGTTGTGTTACCCATGATTGTTTGACCAACTTCATAAGAAACCCTGTTTGTCATCTTCAAAGGGAGCTCGTTTCCTCTTTTCCAAAGAAGTAGGGCAAAGATAAGATTTAAAAAGACCTTTAAAGAGCATCCCAACAAGTTGAAGGTAAACAAACACAGACCTAGAGACCTTTGCAGCTAAGGCTGCTTTGGAACTCCACTTCCAAAGCCAATGCTTCACTTGTCAGTTGCCTGCTATTGATTTGAGGGTCCAACCTGCAACCCAGCAATCGGACAGAGGATGAATAGCCCAATAGGCAGCAGTAAATTGCCATACAAGTGGGCAAAACCATTTAGCATGTAAAACATATTTGAGGAGCTGGATTAGGTGACCAAGAAGGTGTGTGACCCAGGATCCCCATTCTGCTGCTGTCTTATACAGAACTTGTTCTCTCTTACTCTCTCCCAAGTTGTGCATTTAGGTGTCACAGCCTTCCCAACCCTAAGGAGTTCAATAAAAGTGGCGAGCTAAACTGCTACCAAATCAATCTACGAGGATAGTGCACCTCCACAGCAGCCTTAAATATACCAAAGACCATCCACCAACAACTCAAAACATAGTAGGAATCAAGGAGCTCCTCCAAAAACTCCCACTCAGCCCTCTATCATGTATGTTCCCACAATGAATTCATGATGCATCTTCTCCAAGTGATACAAGGTCTCTAAGTCTTTGAGATATGCACTAAAGTCAACTTTAGGTACACTGAAGGATATTTGTCTTATTTACAGAGAGTGAACTGTAAAACCATTCTGTGTCCCTGCTAATAGTGGGGTAAGTCAGAGAAAAGGAAGTGTACGATTCTGTTCACTAGTCCTCTTGAGTGCAGCATACAAGATAAAAATGGTCTACACACCCAATTTTCTAGTATTATCCCCTTTGACGTTGCTTCTTGTTGGTTGAACTGACTAAGGAGCTAGTTAATCCACTGTTTTTCGAAAATGTCCCTGATTCCTGCGTTGATGGCATTATGCCCATCACAAACACTGGCTTATACATTCCAAGAACCACAAGGCCAGTGAACATGGTCAAGAAACCAACAATGTGCTTAAACTGCTTCAAACAAGTTCCAACCCAGGTCAGTGCATCCAATGGCTTATGTATATTGGAAAGGTACAAGGGAGACTTTGACACCAGAAAAGAGAAAATACACTTCACAGACAATCGACAACCTGACTGTTCAAAAAACAGACAAGGTTTCCATTATCACACATGCATTCTAGGGCCAAAGTTGACCACCAAAATTTATATCAATAAGAAATTTGCATTTAGATCCCAATTAACGCTCAGTCCATATAAGAAAAAAACTGTCACAAATATATATTGGCTTTGTGGCTTGTCTGCACAACATTACTGATTACTGAAAGTGCAATGTGCTTGGACTTTTAACCAAACAGAGTATTTTTGGTGAGTGTAGGCTTAAAATCAATGCCAGGCCAATGATACTAAACATTGTCACATTGTAAAATCCAATGCTGGCATCCACCACTTGGCAAGAAACTTCCAATATGACCAAATGCAGCTAGTAAGCATGTACCTCTCAGATATTGATGGAACATTGTTTTCCTTTGTAACCTCACCTTCACCAACCTGAGACGTGAGCAAAACTTTCACCAGCTTGGTTAAGCAATCACCCTTTACAAATAATCATAGGAATCAAGTCACTTACCATGTTTAAAACATGTGCATCCAAAAGCTGTCTCATTTCATAAACATGGTGCTCAATACACTCAACTGGAACATCGCCATAAAGCAAGATCAGCCATTGAAAACAGCCATTGAAAATATAATCAGATTATGAGCAATAGGTCAAAAACAGACAGCAGAAGTGTGTCAAAGCAACATCCTTTCTTCCATATCAGTACCCAATACAGCCTCAGCGAGAATATAAGAGCTGTCAGTAGTTGGTAATCAGGCTAGCTGGCACGCATAATGCAAGACTTGCATGTAGTGTTGCAAAAGCCTTTTGAGGAAGACATCGCCATGACGGAGCTCTCGGTTTATGTCACAGCAACAAAAATGACAACAATGTGTCGCAATGAAAGACTTCACGTGCGATTTTCAACTTTCTACCCAGACAACGCAACATGCTTGACGGAAAAGGTAGATAACTCTGTTTCTTGATGAGACTGAAGAGATGACTATGAGTCGGGAAAACACAGCAATGGAAGGAGGAAGCTTACTATGAGGGGGTAACTGGCGCAGGGCAAGGAAGCCACAAGCTCCGGAGGCTGCTAAAGCGTGGAGATGCATGTGTGAAGGCTTCACAAACCCTGCAAGGCCATCCCCGAAGATTACCAATGCTCGAGCTGGAGCATCAGGAATCACCATAGCTTGATGTTTTGTTTGTGTAACTGCTTCGATCCTTTTGATCTCAGACCTTGACAATCTTCCCAACTTGTGGATCGATTCTGCTGATTTTGAGATAACAATCAAATCAAGATGTACATCACAAGATGGAGAATGTTTTGTCACAAATCCCTGACATGCACAGCTTAAAAGAAAGGTTCATCCGGCGAGCATTTTGCCGTGTGCTCACCTGACGAGAGGCTTAGACCATCGTCCCGGGCCTCCGAATTGCCGTGGCTTCAGTGAGCAGCCCTGCGCACCAGTCTGAGGACGCGGATCCAAACACCACAATTCGTTTGCTACGATGCACCAGCCATTGAAACCGAATTTCATCGCCATAGTCTATTTGGCAGTGTACTGTATACATTCTCTCTCGCCCTTTTTTCTCTCTCAAAACAC